>NW_026641700.1:4240833-4846666 GCF_028554395.1 Pezoporus wallicus | reverse complement strand
TTTTCTGCATCTTCTTACTTTAGTCTAAAAGCACTTGGCTCTTAAACCCCTCTCACTGGGACATTTGCAGATATTTTGTACTGCTGAGACAACCAAGGAGAAGTCACATTCCCATTTTTTAGAAAAATAAATACTTCTAACAACTTCTTACCTCATCATTAAAAAAATGAATCTGTAGGTGGGAATTAAGGCAGCAATGGACTGAGAATAAAACAATGGAAAATGCTGGTGCTTGGTTTCCTTGCTCGATCCTACAACTCAGGGGAATTAGCACAGCAGTCATCCATTCCAGCAGCCTACATGGTGTTGAATCTTCACTCAGAAAATCAGACAACCTGTCACAGAAAACCTTCATCCATATTCCTCAGTATCTACAAATCATCAAAATAGTGAAATCCTATAAAAAAAAAACAAACATAGCTGCAAGTACGTGAGATGATGCCACACACAAAGTCAGTCTTATCCTCTCCAAAATGAACATAAAGGTCATATCATTATTCCCAGACCAACCACTGACCTCCTCTGTACTTCATAAAATTTTCTTCCAAGAGTCACTATATGTCTCTTACCATGCACTGTCAGTGGCAAAAACAACACAAAACAGCAACTTCCTGCTTCAAAACCACAAATCTGATCCTTCTGTTTAAGGGAAAAAGCTGATGAGAATTTTATTTTATATGTACCTTGATACCAGAATTCTCCCAGACCTTGATATCTCTCAAAGAAGCAGGTTAAGGAAAGCTAAGGGTTAAAATGCTCATTTCAGTTAGAACTCATAACCACAAAAATTGTACAAGAGGAGTAGCAATATCTTCCTCTTTCAAGTTGTTTTAATGTTTAATATTTAGTATGTAATCTTACATTTATGTCTTGATGGTGTGTCTTAAGTCTTGGAATTTATGCAGAAAAGATTCACTCTTGAATTTATTCTCTCTCCACAGCTCTTGAGAAACCTGTTAATACTTGCCATGGTAAAACCAAAGGCTTTATACATAACCAAGAAATGCCCAAGTACAACAGAGGCAAGGTAGACAAAAAAAAAGGATGGTAAAAGACTTCATCTTCAATGACATGAAATAGTATATTACATATACAACATATTGACATATTACAATAAGGATAAAATATCTAACAGAATTAATCTCACATGGAATAAACACTTCCACTAACTGCCTTATAAGGAGCACTGAAAAGAAACATTTCCTCCGTTTTCTGATTTTCTTATCCTAGGTGTTGTGTTATCAACCTCATATATACAAAATACCCTGAAAGGGTCCCTGAAAGTTACAACTTCAGAAATTACAAATTCGTTTTTTCTTTTCTTTTTTACCTGTCTTTGACATCTTATAGTTGATTTCCCCCACAGTGTAAGTGCCAGAGTAGTGCAGAAGAGTTACTTAACATTGTCATAAATGAAAACTGTAGGAACTGCACTAAGGACTCAGGCATCACAAGCATCACAAAGAAAATGCACAGAAATGGGTAAAACTAGAGTTTGCACAGGTGAATCGCAGGGTCTTTAAAAAAAAAATCCCTTAAGAATTAAGTAAATCAAAAGCAGCAGAAGATTTCTCAGGGAAGCATGCAAAGATAAGGATTGTTTTTTAAATTAAAAGCTCACAAGCCTTCACATTTAACAGTCCATGCATCCTAAAAATTTAGCACAGCCAGCACAAGTTTTGAGATGTGTTAAGTCCACCTTAACTGCACTTAAATTTCACATATCATACGTAAGGGTGATGTGTGTGCTCACCCTGGGCTGTAGGGTATTGTGATTCCTTATTTTTAGTATATTCTACCTCTGATCTCTTTGTGCAGTTAAATAGACATCTTCCTTTGCTTGCCCGAATAAAACAAGATAACTGTCTTAGTTTTGTTTTGCCTTGTTTTTTTACTGAGAAGAAAACCTCAAAATCTACATACCTGGAGAATTTTTTCTTCATGAGGCACCTAAAAAGTTTTGCTTGGTGTTCTAAAAATCAAAGCTTCGTTCATAAAGAAGAAAACAGTATTAATTACTCTATGTAAAAACAATCCAAACCCACACAGCAGGTTTCTTTTTGACGCTTCAGTCAGACACAGGACAAAAACCAGCAACACCATGAGACAAACTGGAACCACAAGTCTCAATAGGTGGTAACTTTACAGACTAATTATGCTTTCTTAAAGGCCAGCATTGTCAGTCATTTACTTCTAGAGTTTCCTTCCATGATATTGTAAATTAACACATATTTCTGCTCCTGATGGATTTTTTTCCTACCCCGTACACAGCACTGCTCCACAGAAATACAGCTCACATTCTTACTAGGAAATATTCAACGTTATTTCTGTAACCATGCAAATGGCTGTTAAACAGAATTTTAGAGCCTGCAGTATGTGAAAAATGTGTGGGTCTCCTGTATTAGACTTGCTTATAGGAAAGGAAAATTGTAAACACACAAATGAAAATATTTTTCTTCTCACTCTCATTAGACTGAAATTGTTTTCCAAAAGCAAGTAGAAAAATCTTTTTCTGCACCTCTGCTTGCAATGGAATCTAATTGATGGGGGGAAAAGGTGAGAAGGCACAGAGCCAGCACACACATTCTCTGACCACTATACAGTGTCATAATAGTATTTTTAAATGTTATTGGGTCATGCTTGTCAAGCAGCTAATGTGGTCTAAAAAAAATGTGATCAGCTGCTTATTTTTCCCCTGTAGAAAATAGCCAGTCTGCACTACAGACCATGCCACAGAATCTCTGATCAATGCATATATACAGTGTATTAATAACTACTGGCTCTTCTACCATATTAGAGATAAGGCAAATCTCCTATGTTCACCAGCTCTGTAACTATATATATATATAGTTAACAATCTCTTTTAGGTCTAAATTATCTTAACAGCAGAACATGATAAGCATATAGCATCCAAGGTAAGAAGTTGCCTCTTTGTGATGCAAACCAGCATCATTTCATTCAACAATTGGTAAGAACAGAGCTTTTCAGCAAGTGGCTGTTATGAAAACCTTCTGTCTATATAGCTACTTACTAATAACTAAATAGAACAGAAGAACTGTAAAAACTCTCAGAGGCATTTGACAATACACACACTAAAGCCATAGCACAGGGTCTTTTGAAGAACTGATCACCCTTCACTAAGAAAGTTATATTTATATAAAAATGGATTACCTAAAACCAAGACAGATGGAAGTGCTGTCTGTGGTGTGAGGTATATAGCACAGCAGTTTCTCTAATTCTGCTTGTTAAGTTTTTGAGAGCAGGTGCTTGAATTATGCCAGCCAGGTTGATAATTAATTAGCTTTTTCATGTGTGCAAGGCGGAAAAAAATGTAGTCTCCGAAGGTCTTGTGGAAGGTTTGTATTGCACCTGCAACCCCAGGTTCACAAAAGCAGCAGAGCAGCCCTTTTCCTTAACCAGCTATCAAACGTAAAAGTCACATCTGGACAATACCTGTACATTTTAATGCCTGTGAGGATAAACTTTGCCTCAGTCAGATGTTTTCAGAGGCAAGAAGGCAGGCAGTGTGCCCTAGCAATACACAATACATCTGCTGACTCTGCACACACAGCTGTCCAAGCCTCATTGCTGCTATTGTCAGCCTTTCAAGCAAAGGCAAAGCCCTTCAGAGTCCTACATCTTGTGCTTTCACTTCTTCACCTTTTCCCCCAATCATCATTCAAGCAGTAGCAGGCCTAGCTAAAGTCAGAAACAAAGTATAGCTTGGGAAACACTGTAATCAAAATTAAACAAACCGGGGAACAAAGAAGAGCATGTCCCATGCTGCCTCTTGACATAACCTTCATACGCCGAGACACCCACCTGGGTAAGGAAAAAGCTGGCAGGTTTGGGAATGGGAACAGGTTCCCCTCAAATCAGCAGCAGTGAAGTCCTGGACAATTGCTTGCATCAGCCTTCATATTTAAACTGAAAGAGTGGAGACCCAGATTAGAAATCAGGAAAAAAAAATTCTTCACTATGAGGGTGGTGAGGCCCTGGCACAGGCTGCCCAGAGAAGCTGTGGCTGCCCCATTCCTGGGGCAGTGGTCAAGGCCAGGTTGGACAGGGCTTGAAGCAACCTAGTCTAATAGAAGGTGTCCCTGCCTGCGGCAGGGTGCTGGAACTGGATGAGCTTTAAGGTTCCTTCCAACCCAGCCTACTTTATGTTTCTATGAACATTGTTAACAGGCTTCAATAGGTCATTGTTTGTCTATTTTGTCAGATGACGTTGCATAGGCTAGCATAGTCAAAATTTCTGGAGCCTGCCTCTAAAAACACTGTCCTCTTTCTAGGAATATATAGTATAAAACTTTTGTTATATCTTGGACTTAAAAGTAAAGCCTCCTCAGTGTTGATACCCTTGAGTAACTTAAGTTCAACTAACTGCCATGTGCATATCCTTTCAGACTTCTATTTTCCATTTAATTTTAACTCTCTACATGTGGTCAGTCAGTTCAAGGTTACCTTCTGCAATGCCCCAGTAAAGTCTAAAATAGACCTGATACAGGACCTTCCTCTTGTTCTTTCAGACACCATTTGGTGATTAAATCTGTCCGTTGTCATCTCTCTGGCATGTTTTTTGCCTACCACTGTTAGTGACATTTGTTCTCCAAACTACGTTTGAGAAGTGAAAGTTTCTCACAACAAAACAGTTCCCAGTTCACTCTGTCTCTCTAATAGAAGTGAACATTCCAGCCATATCCAACTCTAGCTTAGAGAGTTTATGACAAATTCCCGATATTTCTAGGGTCCTTTGCCAGCTCTGGGTTCTGCAAAGTAGAACATTTAATTTTTCTGCCGTTGTAAACTTCAGTGGCAGAAATCAATCACTTTTTTCTTAACTACAGTTTTATTGCAGTTCTCCAGCCAAGCTATGACATTAATCTAACCTGAACTTTTCTGAGTCAACTCTTAATTCTTAATATTGACAGGAATCTGTATTGATTTTCTATGCTCCCTCTATTGTTTGGTTTAAACAAGAATGCGGTGACTCAGAAATAACCTCTGCAGGGACAGTTTTTCTGGTCCTGAACTTGTTTTATCTTGTGTAAATTCTGTCATGTGAGTAACATCAGTGTAAAACAAATGGCTTAACTGTGAGATAAAAGGATTTCATTGTCCTATTCAGAACTTCAGTCCAATACTAAAGCTGCTGATCCACACAGAGTGTAAATACAGTATTCTTAAATTGGTGCCAACCAGACAGTAGTTGTATTATTCATTGTATGTCTGCCTGTTACAGAATTAATTTATGACACAGGTGCAAGGCAGGCTGGAACAATGTGCTTTGCAAATAATGATTATGAAAAGGACATGCATTTCTGTTTGTTATTGTTCTTATTAATAAATAAACAAGCCCTCAGAACAGTGGAAAGCAGACAAAGCAGCACATGATGATTCATTGCCAGATGGGAAACATTTAGCAAGGAAAACCTATAACATAGCAACCAAAGCCAGAGACTAACTGCAAGGGAGGGGAAAGAAGCATCACCACCCAGGAAGAGGACTGCAAAAGCCTACTAACTACAAGGCTCAACAGAAATCTGTAGGCATTATCCTGAAGCCTACAGATGGATACAAGAGCTCACTGTGATGCAAGACGAAGATCACAGCTTAAGTTTTTGCAACTGAAATATTCTCTGATTCGCATCAGTAACAAAAATAAGCCAGACAAAAATTCCAGCAGCCTTGTTTTCAGGTAATGACCTGCAGGAAGGCAATGACGGAAGACCAGAACTTGCCTTAACTTGCATAGTGGTTTAGGGTATATCAGAATGCAACTACTATTTCTCTCCCAGATCAGTTTCCTTGGTCTTGGGTCCACATTTAGCTTTTCTGACAAGTTCTGCCATATAAACAAACACCACCACCACAATATAAATAACTTAAATATGAGACAGAATGCTTTTGTAGGTATCTATAGTAATTACCTTTCTATTCTCACTTGAATTGTGCTACTGTCGAGTACTGAATACCATAAACAATTATTTCTGGTGTCTACCTTCCATTCAACAAAATCCTATTTATAACCTGTTTTAATATTTTTCTTCTTACTTGAATTTAGCATTTTCAGATACCTGTAAGGCATATATTATCCTTGAACAGGCACAAAGCCCATGTATTAAATCTATATTAAAGTGTTTTTTAGAAATCTTTATAGGAAACATTTTGTCCTGTGAGAAGTCCTCTTTGCTTTCACAAGAATGATGCAAAAGAGTGCAAGAATGAGAGACCCAAAGGCCACTCTGAGAGCTTCTCAAGGGGAATCCAAGTATATTATAGACTATGCTCAAGCTTAATTTTCATTCCAGTTTGTTAACTTACATTTTCCTAAAAGCAGTTTTGTGTGTTTTCTACCTTTTCTCCAAAATCCTAGGTTACTCTGTTCCATACCTTAGGGGCATTTTTCTCTTTTATGTTAGCTGTTGCTTATAAGAAAACAAGTTGCTTAACTGTACTTTCTCCTGTTCACCAAAGAGGAAACATCACTATCCATCAGAAGGTTTTACAGTTTCCATATTAAACCTATAACAGAGGCTCTATGTCAGGTAATGTGAAAATTGATAACTTTCTTCTGCTTTCTACTTGTAATTCTTCAGGGTACAAGGCTGGACTAGCATTGATATTAATGTGCCTAAAAAGCAGTTATATGCAACTTTCAAAAATGCCAGAGTTGTATTTCTGCTCAAACTGGTGGGCTAAAAGTTGTGCATTGATAACCTAAAGACAGATACAGCAATTTATTCTATGCATTCGTAAAACATGAAGTCATGACAAACTCATGCGGCAGAAGTAGGCCAAGTACAACTTCTTGGGAATTTTCAGGTAAAACAGTTTTAACCTGAAATTTTGGAATTATTGAACCTGAAATGCCTTCTAAAAATATACAAGCTGATGTTTAACACAATATTGGCAGTTTCCAGACAATTGACATAATAGTCTTTGGGCTTTCTAAGTCTGATTTTCCAGGTGTCAGGGTCCGGTTGGAAAAAAAACACAGTGCTGGACCCTACTTCAGTTTGTGATCGCAAGAGTGAAATTAAGACACAAAAGAGGTCAAGTACTGTAATCAGACAGTTTGTTTATTACAAATTACAAAAAGACAGTTATTGTAAGAAAGTGAAATTATTGTAATAAAGGGGATAAGCAATAGGACAGATTGGAAAAAAGGTAGAGAAGCAAAAATTTGGGGTGCAGAGAGAGATAGTCACCACTGTGAGTCCAGTGGTGTCCCTGGGATCCATTGTCATCGTCGTTGGTGGTGGGAGTCCTTCAGAGATCATAGTCTCATAGTATCGGAGCAGAGTGCCCCACAAGAGTCCATTGGCTGTGGGTGTCCTTGTGGAGGTGCCCTTCTGGAGTCCCCATGAAGGTACCCCGTGAAGTGTGTCTTGTGGAGTTGCCTTCATGGCAATGTCTCAGGGAGGGTGTCCCTCAGGTCCATAGTAGCCATCAGCAGAGAATGTCCTCATGGAGGTGTCCTTCTGGAGTCATCCTCATGGCAGTGGCTCCCTGGTGATGTGCCTTGGTGATTACCTTTCCCTACTTTATAATGAGTTGCGGGGAATACCTCTGTTCTTCATGTCACGTATTATACATTTCTGGTGGACCAGTTTCCCTGGTCTTGCAGCCAGCTCTTCAACTGCACGTGTGTGTGTGCAGACACACACGTCTGCAGCAATTCTCGGAATAACGGGTAGCAGTTATCACAGTATCACAGCATGCTAGAGATTGGAAGGGACCTCGAAAGATCATCTAGTCCAATCCCCCTGCCGGAGCAGGAACACCTAGATAATGTTACACAGGAATGTGTCCAGGCGGGTTTTGAATGTCTCCAGGGAAGGAGACTCCACAACCTCCCTGGGCAGCCTGTTCCAGTGTTCCGTCACCCTCACTGAGAAGAAGTTTCTTCTCAAGTTTAAGTGGAACCTCTTGTGTTCCAGTTTGTACCCATTACCCCTTGTCCTGTCATTGTTTGCCACTGAGTAGAGCCTGGCTCCATCCTCGTGACACTCCCCCTTTATATATTTATATACACTAATAAGGTCACCCCTCAGTCTCCTCTTCTCTAAACTATAGAGACCCAGCTCCCTCAGTCTTTCCTCATAAGGGAGATGCTCCACTCCCTTAATCATCTTTGTTGCCCTACGCTGGACTCTCTCCAGCAGCTCCCTGTCCTTCTTGAACTGAGGGGCCCAGAACTGGACACAATACTCCAGATGCGGTCTCACCAGGGCAGAGTAGAGACCGCATCTGGAATATTGTTCCTCACGCCAATCCTAGAGGTAATGGACGGTGAAGTTCCAATTTAGTTCCTCACTCCCTTCTCCCAGACAATGCATGGAAGAGTCTTATCTCAACTGCTCCCACCCATCTCTGATGGTGAAGTCCCATTTCAATTCCTCAGACCAACCTTTGAAACAATGGACAGTGCAGTCTGATTTCAGATCAGTCTCACACCAGGGCAGCCCCTGCTGTACAGAATATCAGAGGTTTTCACCTTTGTGATACCAGATTGTGAGGGCACTGGAAATTTGGACTATGCATAATAAGGAACCCTAAATCTTAATTCCTATGAAAAACTTTGTGAACTCAGCTATAAAGTTCCAGACACAGTCATATGCACATTAGTAAATACTTTCATTTCAAATAACTAAACAAGAAAAGCTTAAAAATGCTTTCAAAATCTCTATTGTTTGCTTCAGATACAACTCAAACACCAGCTCCCCAGGTTACCAATAGAAAAAAAATTCCATCTTAGGACTACTCAAACTCAGGTATCTTGATAGTGTGTATTTTACTGATACTGCCTCAATAAATGCATGGGTCCTTCTTTGCTACATTTTTTCAGTTGAAAATTTTTTAAAAATTATTTTAAGCTGTTATTTTTCCATTAGTGACCACTCCAGAATAACTGAAACGTGCTTACCATCTCTGCTTGATCTGCTGGAAAAAGACAATTTTCTTTCTGTAAGTGCTTTCAATTAGCTGGGCATTTGAAAGTCAAAGAAGGACATTCACTCTGCCTGTGAAATCAGTCTGTGCACCACAAATACCACTACCTATTATCTTCTGGTCCAAGCAGAAACAAGCATTTGTCATCTTTTACAGGAGTCATAGCCAGCTCACTCTATAAGCACACCTGAAAAGTTATATTAACCCATTTTCTATGGATGGACATTTTTAATACCAGTTAGTTCTAAGTAGAATAATTTACTCAGGTGGCTGCCAATTAAGGCCTCATAAGATGCAATTAATCTCTCTTTCCATATACAGTCAAATATGCTGCCAGAATAAACTTTTTCACACAGTTCTCAAAACCTGTTTTCAGACTGTTCTCAAAAACTGTTTTCTAATAGTTTGGGTGCTATTAACAATTTCATACTTTCTTTTGTTTGATAATTCCTTGAGTTTCACTTTTGAAGCAATATTCTGTAGGGATAAGAACATAAATTTCCAATCTGCAGGTAGTTTTCTGCTTGTCTATTTATACAACACTTTTGCCATCAGGCGCAGTTCCCTGTGAAGCCTGAACTGTCACAGCCGAGTATTTGTTTAGCTAAGGAAAGAATCAGATTCCATCCTGGGCAGAGACATAATAAAAACAATAAGAAACTTCACCTTCTCACTTTTGGCCTTGAACTCTAAGGAAACATTAAGCATCAAATAGAAAGAGCAGGAACTTGAATTGCTAATAAATGTCATTATAACTGGAAACTAAAATTTCATGACATACTCTCCACTTCAGGTTAAATCACTGAGTTACATTTCCCAGCAAGAGGGAGAGGGCTTCTAAGACACCAGTGCTCTACCAAACATACAGCTGTGCTAGTAAGACAGGTTTCTTGCTGTTTCAAAAGTTCTTTTCCATTCATTTTAAAATCAAGTGTTAAAAGCCTGAAAGAAAAACACTGCATATCTACCCAAAAGATAATTATTTTCAAACTTCCAGTTCAGCAAGAATTTCAGAACTCATTTGTTCTTCATCAAAATGAGATAGCCCCATTTTCAAAAAGGGGAAAATGGATGACCCAGGGCATTACAGACCAGTCAGTCTCATCTCTGTGCCTGGCAAAATCTTGGAGCAGATTCTCCTGGAAGGCATGCTAAGGCACATGAAGAACAACAGTGTGCTTGGTGACAGCCAGCATGGCTTCATGAAGGGGAAATCCTGCCTGACCAATTTGGTGGCCTTCTATGATGGGGCTACAGAACTGATGGACAGGGGTAGAGCAGTTGATGTCATCTACCTGGACTTGTGTAAAGCGCTCGATGCTGTCCCACACAACATCCTTGTCTCTAAATTGGAGAGACATCAATTTGATGGATGGACCACTCTGTGGATAAAGAACTGGCTGGATGGCCGCACACAAAGAGTTGTGGTCAATGGCTCAATGTCCAGCTGGAGACCAGTAACGAGTGGTGTCCCTCAGGGATCGGCGTTGGGACCGGTCTTGTTCAACATCTTTGTCGCTGACATGGACAGTGGGATTGAGTGCGCCCTCAGCAAGTTTGCTGATGACACCAAGCTGTGTGGTTCGGTTGATACGCTGAAGGGAAGGAATGCCATCCAGAGGGACCTCGACACACTTGTGAGGTGGGCTGATGCCAACCTCATGAAGTTTAATCATGCCAAGTGCAAGGTCCTACACCTGGGTCAGAGCAATCCCAGGCACAGCTACGGGTTGGGCAGAGAAGAGACTCAGAGCAGCCCTGCAGAGAAGGACTTGGGGGTGTTGGGTGATGAGAAAATGAACATGAGCTGGCAGTGTGCTCTCGCAGCCCAGAAAGCCAACGGTATCCTGGGCTGCAACAAAAGGAGCGTGACCAGCAGGTCGAAGGAGGTGATCCTGCCCCTCTACTCTGCTCTTGTGAGACATTTATTATGGCCTTCTATGTACTTCTGCAGCTGATGAAAGCTAAAATAATTTAAATTATAAATAGTTAAAGATTAGACTGAAATATGCTTCTGGAAAGTCAAGCCAATATAACAAAAACAAAGGAGAAGAAAATTCAAAGTGAAACCGAAACACACTGCCCAGCTGGAGTTGAAATCCTTTCCTTCTTTCTTCTTGTTCTCCTACCTGTTTTCTGTCTACTCCATTTCACTAGTGATGGAAACAGCCAGCCCCCAAATTAAGCTTCCTTAAGGAAGCCCATTAACAACTGGATCAACTCAGGCTCGCTGACTCCTTTTCCTACACAGCAGGTTTTGTCACTGGGATCTGGATACACCTGTGTCCAGGATGTAAAGGACTTTATACCCTGGGTGGTCTTTGGCTACCATTTTAATTTTTTTCCTAGCCAAAACTTTTCTGGTCAATTGTGATAAACCTACATAAAAAGAGCCATAAAAGAAGGTGGCAAGCACCAGCAATAAGCCTCAGGGGAAGGAAAAACTTCTATTCCTAGAGGAGAGGAACAAGAAAAAACAGATGAGAAGCAATAAACAAAAAAATCATGAGGTAGCTCTGTGTGTGTTTGTGTGTGTGTGTGTGTGTGTTAAAAACATAAGGATGCTGCTGCAAAATGAGTGGTTTAAGGTCTTTCAAAGAATGACCATCAAAGAGCTGGTCATTGGTAAGAGTTTTCAATATGATTTATAAAGGTACAACTTAACAGCATATGATGGCAATGTTCACCTGTTACTTATTACATGGATGAAGCAGACAAAGGAAAATCAAGGTAAAATCAAGCTAAAAATGATTGATATAGAGACTGAAGGCACAAAAGGATAAGTGAGATCCTTCTATTGCGTCTCAAGGTTCAGAATAGACCTCCTTCCTTTCTAAACTCTGATGGAGCCTGGGTGCAGCTGGATCTAGTCTTAATCTTAAACTTGGTCAACAGTTTATATCTAATGGAGTGCATAAAATGAAAATCAAAGTAGAATAAAGCTAAAATTATATGCATAGAAACTGGAGGTGATAAAGGGCAAGGGAGGCCCTTCCACTGAGTCATGAGTTTCAGAGTGGACCCCCTTGCTTTCTAAACTCCTGACAGAGCCTAGGTGCAGATGGATCGAGTCTTAGTCTAAAACATAATCTACAGTATATTTCTAAAGTGTTACAAGTGCATCAATTCACCATGGAGGAATTTTTACAAGGCTTTCATCTAGCAGCAGTTTGCAGTTTCAAGGTGGATGTTATAAAGTGAGTCAATAGAATTTACTACACTTTCTATATCTATACACACACAAAAACACACGCACATACAACAACATGTAAAGGTACCTGTTAAAAATTCCCCATCAAGGTCAGTGAAATATTCACATCTCAGCATTTCTGAAAGGGTGAGGGCTGAGTCTTGAGGAGTGGGGGGACTTCAGCCCAGGTCCTGTCTTTCAGTGATGGTCCTTTGTTTGCAAACTCTGAGAGGCATCCCACTTAGAGGGACATGCTGGTTGCCACTTGCTGCAACGTAGGAGAGCTCAAAGGGCCTCAATTAGGACCACTATTTATAAGGTCGCAAGATGGTTGGCTTAATCATTAGTAAATTTCCATCCTGGCCACAACCTGAGTTGGTTATTGTTAGAAAGAAAATGCCAGTAACAATGGCACCATTCCACTTGGACTGCAATCAAGGGAGGGAATGTTCTGCAGCTGTCAAGGGATGACTGATTTTCCCTGGTTATACTTTCCACCTTCACCATGTGTCAGGAGTTCCTGGTATGATCGGCGCCTCCTTCCTTAGCCATGTATGAGTTCCTGGTACAGTCAAGGGATGCTTCACCACCCAGCTCATTGCACAAGGGCCAAGGCCTGCTTGAGCAGTCCTTAAATTGTAGAGTAGCCCAGAGTATGGCGGGGGAGGATGTAACAGTACAGCAGTGGAGCTGGTAATTGCCAGGAACAGGAAGAAGCAGGCAAAAACCCCAAAATAGGAATGGCCACAGCAAAATATTCTGCCAGAGGTTTTAACAGTTACAAAGTCTCTGGGATTTTTGACAGCTAACAACAGCACAGGACCTGTCAGCCAGGAAAAAATGAGCTGTGTACATGAATAGTCTGTGACAATCCATACTTCCAAAAGCTTCCTTGCTAATAGAGAGGGTACATAAATTGCCCAAGAAATTGGCAGGAAAAGCAACTTACTGGTGTAAGACACCCAGCAGACCGGCGATGAAACCAGAAACAGGCACAAGATCTCACGACTCACAGGCCAGTTCCCATCCAACAGCCCATACTGACTCAGACTTTGCTAAGAAATTAACCTGTCAGCTTGCTCTTACCTCACCCGGGTACCAGTGTACTCTCTGCATCTGTTTAGCAACTGGCTGGCTACCAACACCCACAGCCCAGTCCCCTGCTAGTTTGCACAAGGCATTCAAATACTTGAGAATTACATGATCCATCTGAAAAGTGCATCAGCCACCAGCACCAAGTTCCAGGTGACACTGGAGGTCAAGGCTGTGATCTTGTTATCTTACTCAATTATAGTAAGAAATGGATGCAGCATATTTCTACTGCTCTCCAGGAAATTTGCACATTTCCTAAAGACAATTTTGGGCATTAGTAACACCCAATCCCTGCCACAGAGCAAGTGGCAAAGCAAAATAAGAAAAGTCAAAAGCAATCAAACAACAAAAGCATATGCCTACATATGGGTAGGGTTATGGGTGACTCTATCAATATGTGAATAGTAGGAAAAAAGGTTAGAGAGCTACACAGTGATAAGGAACTTTGAAATAAGACAAAGATATTTAACAAGGTTCAATATATCTAGACATTGGCATTTATTTTTTTTTAATCCCATGTAATTGGTAAGATAACAGCAACCTCTCTTTTGGGGGTATATGATTTTGATTAAGTGGGATGGAAAAGTATACGTGGGAACATACATGAGAACTAGCTGCAGTGTAACTTCAATTTTTTTCTTTTGTAAATGAAGACTGAGTTCATTAAAGTTACAAAACCATCCCTAAAAACTCTTTTTCCAGTCTGACAAACTCCTTGCACAGTGTTACATTCAACTAGCACTTTATGGCCTCTTGCTGACACTGCAGAAGAAAACCTGTACATACATCATAGTTCAGAGGAGAATTCACAGTTCCTGACATAAGTTTCCAGCCTGTTCTCATCTCCCAGTTGCTGGTAGCATTCTGCCCTCTTCACAGTAACCAGCTCACCAATCCTTAGAGGCCACCAAGCATTGAATTGCTGGAGTCCTTTGTAGTCTAAGCCACACCCACGTGATCTTTTTTTACACAACTGATCACTCATTTTTCACGAGCCCCTTGCTTCTTTTGCACTAGAAGGACTATGTGAGGTCCAAAGAAGTTGTACATTTCTTTCATACCCCTTGAGATGCTTATAAACTTCAACAAAAGAACAAAAATAATAACCATGTCTTCTCTGTGACCTTTCCTCCCTTTAGTACTCTTCCTGTTCCCACTTCCTTACTAGTTTTGTTGCACTTTTATATTTCCGTATAAATTTTCATTATACAGTATCCAATACTTTTTTGAATAGTAGAGGTTACCAAGAGGAACAATTCAGGTCCAAAACCACTTCTAGCTTACTCATGCATCCCTAGCAAATGACTTACAGCAGTGCTTTGTAATAACACTGTGTATTGAAGCATTTTTGAGTGGTTTTCAAAAGCAGCTTGTCTATTTTACCCCTTTTTTCATCTTTCACTTTCATTGGAAATGCTGGATGAGAAGATTCTCATTTAAGTGCCTGATACTTCTCTTAAGCTTTCTGAAGAACGAAGCAATTACTGTGTATACCACTGAGAGTTTTGCTTGCTTTTAATCTGCTCCTGAATATCTACATCCAATTATCAAGTGAGCCACCACAAAATCACTACGTGAACCATAAATGCACAGCAGATGGAGCATCATAGCATCACGAGGAGTATCCATAAAACATATCCAAGCTAGTGTCTGAATGGAAAAAGCCGTGGAAGAGAGTCATGATGTCCTCGTCCCCTTCTTCTGCCTTGTATAATTATTCAGAGAAACTCAGTTACAGACAAATTAGAACCAGATGAGAAACCTGGGGCTGTATACATAGAGATCTGTGCATGGTGACACCTAAGAAATAGAAATCCACTACCTATATACACTATACAAGGAACAGAAAAATTTCTTGTAATAGGCTAAGGATGCAGCGGGAGCAAGGTTTGTGATAATATATTCAGTAGAATATTGAATGAAGTTTAAAACAATGTTATTTATATTTCATATTTGAAGCCTCTCCAGCAATCTGTCTCTGAAGTTTGTCTCCTGCTGGCTAACCAAAATGCCATCCTGCTTCCAAAGGAACAGGGGCAGTCTTGGATGCAGGCAACTAAGCAGTATGCGTGGTTGTGTACCCTTTGAGAGGACTAAGGCCGCCTTTTGTTCTGAAAGATAAATGCATTCTGCCTTCATTATAAGCTACACTCTACTATAGTGGTGCTGACAGCAGCAAGCTTGCATGGAGAGTGGCATTAAGAGAGCAGCAACCAGACTGCTGAGCCACCTCAAATAGCCTCTGGAGGCCTGAAAAGCTGCCCAAAAGGCTTTTTCCCTATTCTGAGACAAGTTGTTAAGACCACGTTCTTTTATAAGTGTGTCATGTACCGTGTGCAATGTTACATTCAAAATAAAACTTCAGATACTAGGCATGAAAGTGGACCAAAGCATCTGTTGCTTTTTGGAAGCTTTCTCCAACTTGCTACTGCTTGCCCCCTTAGCTCACCCATCCTTAATATGAAAAGATTTTGAAGACAATTTCATTGAAATTTCAGGGATGTTTTTTCCTCCCATATGAAATAGAGTCTTTGTGTCTATTCTCTTTTTTAACTTTATACATTTCTCTCCACTCTGCCTTTTCGTTCCCTTTCACATATTTTTCCTAAAAACCTATCCATCCACATACACTTCTACTTTACATGCCAAATTATTCCTGTAACCACATTACACAAATGACTGCTACAAGGGATAAAAAGAAACCATATCCTCTGAACACCCTTATTATTTCTATCATACTCTATATTCTTACAACAAGGGCATGATTTTAATATAGCCCCCTATCCCAAGACTTCAGGGTGCAATGTCATGTACTACAACACACATGCAGTTGCAGGTGATCCCTGTCCTGGAGAAAATGACAAGCAGACAAAAGTAGGACAAGGCAGGAAAGATGAAACACACCGCCTAACCCACTGGTACAGTTCCAGCCTGCACCACCTCACTTCTATTTCCACTCAACTATTTCTTCTTGTGCCAGATCAAGTCTTGGATCACTGAATTCTTTTAATCATTTTGTGCAGCATTAAGGCGTTATTATCTAATTGTTGAAGGTCTGCTTTTGGACGAGTTGGTTTTATACTTGAATGTCATCCCAAGCATTCAAAAGAAGCATACGTTTCAGCTGAGGCAAAAACAACTATCACGGAAAGAAGACTTCAATACCATAGCTTTTGCATGGCAATCTACTTAACTGGATGTAATTATGGTTCGCAAATGCCCTTTTCTTCATAACACACAACTACCTTAATCTTAATGACCACTGTAGTACAAATATCTCTCTTTGAGCTGTGTTAGTGGAATCAGCTGAGTTACTGTATGTGAGCATATTAAACATGCTTAAAACTTTTAATGATTGGTTGACAGTAGTTAGATAAGGCACTTCTGTGAACTCCCAGGCTACACATGGCAGATATTCAGATCTTAATAATTCACAGGCAACAAAAACAGAATTACTTGCATTAATATTTTACATGCTGCGTTTAAGTCTAACCTAGGAATTTTTATCTTGAAAGGGATTAAATACTCCAAGTGGAAAACTTGTCTCTTGCTATGCTTGACAGCATGTACAGTAAAAGGATTACTGGCTGTGTTAGAGATGTGTTTATTTACCTTTTGTATTGGATATTTCAGTATTCCTAGTGATTTACCTTAGAAAACATGTTGTAAAAAGCGTAGTTCATCTCCTTTCAATGAAAGGAGTCAGAATGGGAAACTTGCAAATAGGACAGATTGAAAAGCACATATTCCTGAAATCCACAGTAGTCTTATGGTGTTCAGGTGTTATTTTTAATTACAGCAGTATTGTCAAGTGGCACCATATGGCAGTTGTATGTAATACATCTCCCCACTACGCTGTGACCTTCTGATAGGAGACAAAAAAATCTGCCAAATTTGGCACTCCCCATAGAGATGTCCTGTCTTCTTCATCTGCGATCAACACCACTGCTGTCATAAAGGCTGCACCAGCTCCTTTGCTTTCATCTCCCTTCAAGTAACTCTTCTTTTCCAATGTGTGAGCATTAAAGCTGAAAATCCTTTCCCTTATTTATTATACCATGTTTTTAGTTCTTTGCTTGTTGACCAGAACTCACTAAAAATCCACTCTGAGACTGCGTGGGGTGTTTTGCTTTGGTTAAAGAAGCTAAAGCCTTCAGTTAAAGTTCTCTGTGAGACAAAAGGCTGAACTTCTGCTGACACTCTTCAGTTGCTGTTACAGACAGGTAAGAAGTCAGTCACACCCCACAATACTGCTTTCTGTGCACCCTGCTAAATCAGAAGCAAATGAGTAGGTGTTGTTCTGGCCTGGACTCATGGCACCGGCCTCAACATTCAGACTAGCAGTAAACCTACCTGCAGAGAATGTTTGAAGCTCGCAGTCCAGCCTTAGAAAGAAAAGCCTGAAAAGCAGGTTGGAGCACCTACCAACTAGTATGCAAGTAATTATCAATCATTATTAGTTACTTGTAGTTCACTCACAGGTGTCTCCCTAAACTACACAAAACAAAATCAGTGTGAGAATCTAAGTGATAGGAACCGTCTGTTCAAATTTGACTACTATCACTTAACATTATAATAACCATGATAACTGGAAACCTTGAATTTTAGAATTTTTTATGAGTTCATCAATTTTAAAGTTTCCCTACTACCTTCTCAACCTCAACCTCCCCCCCCCCCAAAAAAAAAACCCCGAAACCTGCAAAAAAAACCAACACCCCACACATATTAGGGGTATTTGAAGATCAAATATGGAGAAGAATTGAAAATAATTATGAAGGCAACAAAAAAAATAAAACCCTGAACAATGTCAATTCCCACCCAATAAGCTGTTGAATCAATCGGCTACCAAAGACTTCACATAATTTTTCCAATATATGCATCATGATACAAAAGCTTTAACTTAGAGGCAGATCTTCATATAAAAAATATAAATCATGTCTTTATTTAATTTTTTTATATACTGTTAGAAATTATTTTATCCAAAATCGTATTTGATAAATTTCCAGTTACAGTTATGCTGTATTTTATCAGCATAAGCCATACTTTCCAACACCAATGTGGACAAAAAGTATTTCATAACTGCGAACAGTAACATAAAAATACCTTCTATAAAAAAACCAATACACTGAGGACAAACACCGTATTAAGAAATTTAAGAGGAAATGTAGTATCTATCTCGTTCAGTTGGCTTGAGGCAAACCAGCTGAAAGGTACTACTCTAAACTACAGGATGGCTCTTTCACTCACCCACAGATAAATGTTAGATTTAGACTCATGGTTTTTTTTAAAACTTTACAAGACATGGTGTTATAAGAAAGGACACTGCACAAGCCTAAAGCAGTTCCAAAGAAACAGACAAAAGAAACACTGATATAACTGAGGACTTGAATGCCACCTTCCCCATTTGTTCTATGATGGCAAGAAATAAGACACACAAACTAGAAAACAGATAATACCCTTCCTACACTATTCATTGTCATTGTTCTAAGTTCTATTAATATTCATTAATTAGGGAGATGTAGAATTTTAAAGGCTTGGATGGTGCCTTTGTCACCTTTCTCTTTGTGTTAAACGTCCATGCACAGTTCCTCTTTTTGCCTCCTTGACACTTCTCTCTACACAGCTTCCTCATCTGTTCCTCCTTCCCTCCAGCTCCTCTGTCAGGCTGATCAGCAATAGCATTTCCTTGGCATCCATAGCCCTTCACTGTTAAGCAGTTGTTTGGTTTTTAAGAGTCACAAGCTTAGTTTCTTTTCCACAAGCAATGTTCTTTCACAATGTAAATGCTTTAGTCAATTTAATAAGTGTGAGTAACAATCTGACAAACCTTTATCCACTGAACAGAGCACACATGGCATGTCAAAAGAGCAATGTTTATTCAGCCATGTATCAATGTGCTTTAACCCTCAGATGAAAGAAGCAGCTCCAACCACTTATTTTGTGCCCTTGAAGAAAACCCACAGGAAAGTGAATGAAGTCCATGTACTGTTTAAGGTGCTCTGAGACAGGCTTTTGGTGTACAGACGCTGGTCTCATTTAACACAAAGCACAAGAAAATGAACACTTGGTAATCATACTGCAAGAGATATCTAAGTATAAAATTCTTAAAGTGGAAGAAATTTCTATAGAAATTTACTCTTCTATCAGGCCATCACTTTTACTGGAGTATAAGTTCTTTACAAATACTACATTCCCTTTTTAAGTCTTATCATAAGTGCTTTCTACACATCATATATACATTTCAGCAGTTTCCTTCTTGCATTAAGAAGTGATGTATGACTGTGCAAAAGGAGCTGCAACAGCATATGCTTGGCTCTACAGTTTTGATTTATTACATTAAGTTGAGAGAAAACAAAGGTTACCTCAAAGCACTTTAGCACATATGTTCATCAAGTTATTTTTAGACTTGCATAGATTTCACCTAAGAAAACAGGCTGGCTGATGCTGTGCTGTGTGTACACCATAAACTGTGCACCTGACTGTACCTGAAGAGTCTAGAAACTGTGTGATTCCGTTTAAAAAGTGAATTAAATAGAAATTATACCAGAGGGAAAGATTCATAATTACTGCTTATTGCCAGACATCTGCCAGCAACTGTTCAATATGCTGACAAGCACAAAGATGGTATTGATGCTGTTGCTATAAATTAAACTTAAATTGATGTGAGCCATGTTTGGGAAAGATGATTTTACTTTTAGCATCAACTGTTTTTGTGCTTTTGAAGTCACAATATTCCAATTTATTTTTTCTTTCATTATAGACTGTCAATATCTAGTAAACATTCATTTTTAATCTACTAAAGAATTCAGTTGTGGAAGAGAATGAGAGATTAAACAGCATTTCTACTAGGAAGAAAATTAACTCTATCCCAGACAAAACCAGGACACAAATATCCTAAAGGGCTGAAAAGGTGGGAATATCCTTGCAAACCAGTTCAGTGCATTTGGTAAAAAGCTCCAACACTTTCCTGTTTTCAGCCACTGAATTATCAAAAATTTGGTCCGGTGATGCCAAAATTTTCAAACTTTTGCTTTTGTTTCAAGTCAAAATTTATTTATTCACTTAGGATAATCTCATGAGAGCAGCTTTGTAGTTTTCCAGAACAAGGCTGGAAGCCATATTTCTATGGTTTTCTCAAATTGGAAGTGTTTGTACTATAATTCACTAAAACTTTATTCTTTAAAAGAGAGGCAAAGCAAGTAACAGAAAAACAAATTCAGATACAATTTAGAGCATCAGGGGAAAAAAGTCAACACTATAATTATCACATGATCAATCTGTGTTGATCAGTGTTGATCAGTGCCTAGCACTTGTGTTCTCAGTAAGTGCACTTTATACCGGATTTGTTCAAATGCAGACTTTTACATTGTTTCCCTTTCAATTGTTCCAACAAAGAAACTAAAACCAGAAGAATACTCTACTGCTTGCTGAAACGATTCAAGCTTGAATCAGAGCAAAGGTTGTGCCATGATATATGTTCACAACAGCTCACAGACGACGTAAATTCCAGCCTTTTCCAATTTCAATTGCTTGATTTTGTAAATTTAGCTTACATATCATTATAATATACCAAAGTGAAGATTTGTTCCAAAATACCATCATAAAAATGGCTTCTTTTTACCCATGACTGTTGTTTTCAAGAGAGTTGCCAGCTGCCTTGTTATACCTGCTTTTTCGCTCTGAAATACTGGTTGTTACAGCTGTAGCTAAGATAAAGGGAGAAACTAATTTTAAAGCCCCCGTTTTATAAATTCAGTTACCTGAAAACACAGCCATGTGGCTTGCCTCAGCCCAGTATTAACAAAAACCCCAGTGCGCCAGTGTTACCAAAGATATGAGCCTGATGGTTAGCCAGTTAACCTCCACAAAGACAAGGCAACTTTGCTACAGGTTCCACAGGGAAGTGTACATGCTCTGGGCACTGTGCTTCTTGAAGGGGATCTCAACCTGCCTGCAAGCAAAGTGGATCATCATCCATGAAGCACTGCAAAACACTACTAATGATTCTAACTCTGATCCTCAGCTCCTGCTGATGCCACCTGCTTCCAGGCTAAACAACAAATTGGTTGGGCTAAGTGGAGTGATTATACTCTTCTGTTTCTACCCGTTTTAACATCAGCATGGGGATACCCATTCAGCAGCTTAAGAACAGCACAAACAGGCATATAGAGATTTTGGTATTGCAAAACTGATTGAGGATAACATCTAGTTAGAGTAAAGTTTTAATGTTTGATTTAAATACTGATGTATCTCAAATGTAAACAAATTGAGATTTTTTTCAATAAAACACTTCAATGTTTAAGATGACAGCTGTCATCTTCCATCATTTCAAGATTTAACTTTTCAGGCATTTAATGAACTGAATTCTGAATATGCTTCTTGCTCACCGTAATGCTAAACAGTGTTTTCAAAAGTCTCATTCCATTCTAATTATGACTACATGTCCTTGTTTCAGCTGGGATAGAGTTAACTTTCTTCCTAGTAACTGGTACAGTGCTCTGCTTTTGATTTATTATGAGAAGAATGCTGATAACAAGCCAATGTTTTAGTTGTTGCTAAGTAGCACTTATCTTGATCCAGGACTTTTCAGACTCTCATGCTCTGTGCCAGTGAGGAGGTGCACAAGAAGCCAAATGGAAGCAGAGACAGGACATGTGACCCGAACTAGCCAAAAAGATATTCCATTCCGCAGCGTGTCATGCCCAATGTATAAACTCAAGGGAGTTACAGAACCAATCACTGCTTTGGTCAGGTATCGGTCAGCAGGTGGTGAGCAATTGCATTGTGCATCACTTGTTTTCCTTGGGTTTTATTCCTTTTGTTAATTCTATTATTGTTACTGTTATTGTTATTAAATTTTGCTTTATTTCAATTTGTTTTTATCTCAACCCACAGGTTTTACCACTGGGGACAGAGGGTAGCGAGTGGCTGTGTGGTATCTAGTTGCCAACTCCAGTTTAACCGCAACACACAATTACTATAATTTTTGAGAAGAAATATTTTCAAGTCTCCTTAATGATTAGAATCTTAGAAGGCTCATACATATAGTGGTATTCACTTGCTAGGAAAACAGCCAGCTTCCCATTCTCTCTCCAAGGAAAACATTTTGTTAGAGACTCATCACAAATGCTCCTCTGGGATACATTTTATTGCAATACAGTGTGCTTCCTTTCAGCCCATTACTGTCCTCTTTGGGTTTCAGGATGAAAATAAACTTGAAAGGCATTCAAAGTCTGAATCTCATTTAGAAGTTTGTTGGATCTCCCAAAGACTAGCAGATGTGCCTGTTCCTTATCCTCTCTCATCCTCCTACCTCTGGTGAAGAATTTTATCAGGCTAGTAATTGCAATGAAATATCAATCATTAAATAAATATGAAAGCATTTTGCAAGGCTTTAACAAGCTGTACATTCTGTGCCCCTCTGCCAAACAGTAACAGATGTTGAGCCAGCTTTCAAACAGATCAGTGACACTGATATCAATGTTTGTTTATATATATCAGTTCCTGAACACAAATTATGTAGGATTGATCTAGTCATGATTTTTTTTTTATTTTTTTGACAAAGAATTTTTGGGCTGGGTTCTTTTTATTTGGGGGGCAGATGGGGGGAACTGTTAGAAAATATTAATTCTCCAAAACAGTTGCCAGAAATTTCAAAGCACTGGGAAGTATTTTTGACAGTCAACACAAAGCTTTTTGAAAAAAATAGAAGTGTTTTCATCCTGAAAACAATTTTATACTTAGAAATTCCATTTGTGTGTTGCGTTGCACTATGTTAACTCCACTAGTGATATATTCTTCCTGTTATGTCAAATTACTTCTTTTTTTTTTCTCACAATCAAACATTATTCCAACAATATTAAAGTATTTGAATGTAAGTATATTAAAAGGAACGTTAGAAAATACAAGTTCATATCAAGGCTTTCCTTATACTGTACAACTAAGCACATTGATCGAAAATGCGTTAAGGAAAGACATTAGAAACTATTAATATTAACTATTTAAAGAAAAATATTTGCTTAAGATTGTTTTAGCTTACCCATGTAAGTCAAGTATTTGAACTAAACCTATAGGGCTCAGGCTCTACAAAAAAAAAATTGGCTGTGGTATATCAGCTACATCAAACCCATTATGCATTTATTTTTCCCCACTTGCATCCTGTTCTTCAAAGCAAAGAAAAACAGGCTAAGTACCTTCAGATGGTCTGCATTTAACAAAATATAGTTGTCTCATATTTGCGTATTTTTTTATTGAGCCACCAGTACATGTTTTCTTCAAGTATCATAGCCCTTAGATTTCACTTGACTTCTACTTACACCTAGACACTCTGTCAGAACCTTTCATTTCCCTGTATCTCAGCCACAAAGACAGGGCATATGTCAAAAGCACTATGTGTTGCACACCCCATGAGCTATTTCATCCCAATGGAATGGTTTTCTGCTTTAGCCCTGCAACTAAATACCATCTATCTCTTACTTGTCAATTTGGTTGTCTCAAACCACAGTGCAGTTAAAAACATGACAATGACTTACTTTTAAGTTACTCATAACATACTACAAATGTTTTTTTTTTAAATCTGAAAGTTTTCAGCTTCAATTTTATAACGTTTTTCTGTGATTACTCTTGGTTACCCAAAGACACAACCAGTTTGCTCCTTTTTGTGAGAATAACATCTAGCAACCATGTCCAAGAAGTTCATAGCACATCCAGTAAACACTGAGACAACCAAGTTATATCTGCAGCTGGGCCAATGTTGTTGATTGCACTCTGAGTATAACTTGTGTAAGGGCCTAAACAAGGATTTTGCTTATTTCAGCATAGGACAAAAATTATTCCCACAAAACCAAGAATTTGTTCCAGGTACCTGTGATATACAGTTGACCTCATTCATTGAGTTGTCCTGTCTTTATTGATGCTTATCATTCCAAAGCACTCTTCCCTCTGTGATCCCCAACACAAATCAGCTCATCCTTGTGGTACAGCAAGACAGTGGGTCTTAGTAGACCACATACCTGTGGTCAGTGACATGGAGGTGGCCTTCAAGCCTGCTAGCTTGGCCCAGAGTAACTGCCCTTCCCAGCAATTCTGCCAGTGGAGCAAATTCATGTCTAAACCAATTGCTGGGGATGACAATGCATCAGTGCTGGAAGCTGCCCATCGTAACAGCAAGAATTTAGCTGCAGCTAGCTGTGGATCAGGTAAAAATGAGATACTGTGGTCAGTGTACCTGCTAGGTCTCTACCATATTACTTGGTGGAGGAATCTGAAATGCTGTCCAGAACACCAATATATTATAACTAATATTTTCTGTGAATGAAAGTTTTATTTTTCATGGAAAAACAAAACACATGAGAGTTAATCACTGTAAAAAAAAAAAAAAAAAAAAGCTATTTTTTACTTAGGAAAGCTTTCTCAAACTAACTACTAGAAAGCACACAACAAAACAGAGGGATGCACCCTACGCTGGGCTCTGCTAGATGAAAGTTGTTTGATCTACCATGGAGATAAAGAGGATTGTTGAAAGGCAAGATTCCTGCTCCAGAGATTCACTGCACAGACTTTCTAGCCTCCTACAAGAAGCTGTGATGTAAGCGTTCCAGAGTTTTCATTCTTGTGGACAGAGAATTTTTGCACTGTACAGTCATTTTAAATTAGTCCTACTTGCACCATTCTTAAAATCATTTCCTCCACAGTAATTTTAAGTTACTTATTATTATTATTTTATAATCCTCTTTATATTCATTATACAGCTCCTGAGATTTGCATTACAAATTAAAAGAACTTCTCTCTTAAAGTAAACAAACTTGTACTGCATGATTATGTCACTCTCCAACTCAGATTTTCAATGCAAGTCTTTAAAAGTTGTTCATGCTAACTTTTGTTCTTGCGTTAGTCCTTTCCTTGGGTGCAGATTTTTCAGCTTCATGCATTGCTATTGACAGTCTTAGTAGAATAACCTCTAGCAAGAAAGACAGTCTCAAAGAAGAGAGATTCTGTTCAACAAGCATCGTTTGAGAGAACAAAGACTAAAAATAATCTCATGGTAAATGTAGGCAAAAAAAAAAAAAAAATCATACAGAATACCTAAATATGGGCATGATTTATTTATATGATAGCAGGAAATTGTCCATCAGCAGCTTGTGAAGCCTGAAAAGAAGAATGCGAAAAGGGTCTCAAAAACAGCTCTTAGTTATGTGCAAAAAAGGACAGACACACAAGTCTGTCAAGTAAAAAAGTCTTCATGGAAAAAATATTGCACCATACATTATCATCATAAACAAATTAATTTTTTATATAGGAATATATAATCAAACTTGATGAATATTCCATTGCAATTGTATGCAAGTTCTATACATGCTGGCCACTGTGGAAGACATACATCAAAGCCCTTCTCTGCAGCACTGCATCTCTAGTGTCCAGTAACACATAAATGAAGACACCTACAATGATGCCCTTTTTCATTGCTGCTTGTTTTCACAGAAACTCTCCTTACTTCTCCCTGGGTAACTTTACCTCTCTAAGGTATGTCTGAAATTGGCCACATTTGCAAAAAGCCATTAGGGAAAAAGGGAAAAGAAGTCCACATAAAACAGGTGTATATGCATATGTGAAGCCTGAGGACTCAAATGGCAGAGAAAATCAAATATGGCAGGCGCATGAACAGGGATGAGGTAAAGAAAATTACATAAATCAGCATTAGCTGATCCCCCAAAAACCCCAACTTAGTAATGATTAGAATGGCAAGACACAAAACCAGCAATGCATCAGGGAGAAACAAACTGCTGCTGCAGTGCTAGGTCAGCACAGATGTCCCATCAGGCAGCAGCAACCATGTTGTGGTTTACAAATAAAATAGAAAGCAATAAAGCCCTCAGAAAAATTAGTAACATTGGGAACACAATCTACTTTGCAGCAGCAGGAAGACAGGATTTTGGGAATAAAAAGAAAGAAATTGGAAGACTGGTAGAACAGGAAAGCAAATTCTTGTGGCAATTGTAGCCACTTACTTACAGGGAGACTATGGCAAAGAAGGACTTGGAATAAACAGCTAGACTCACAAATCGAAAGTCTGGAGCAGACTGGGACAACAGCTTGTACCAGCAGGAGCAGGGATGCTGACTATAGTAGGTGGAATGAGACAGGCCGGAGAAAGCAAAGTTGTATGATATAACCACAGATGGAAGAATAATTTTCTTCACAAAACCTTCATCACCAAGAGCAAAGGAAAAATATTAACCAGTATTATTATGAATGCCAAATAAATCCCGCGAGGCAGATACCATTGTAAAAAATGCAGATCATGCATATACTGAGTCCATGTTACCCTGTAGCACCTTCAAAGGTTTAGCATATAGGTTAACAAGAGGCTCCCAAGTACTGTAAGATGGTTTACGCATACAGACACACAGTTATCAAAGGCTCTAATTAGAGGGTGTTAATAATTTGTCATTCCAGAAAAAAATAAGTCCTAAGAAATATGAGGAATGAAGATGTACACCTGGAAATGGAGAGAAGGGCTAGAACTGGAGAAGGTAGAAGGCAGCTGGCTATAGTCATATCTGTACTTCAGAGCACAGCAGCCTCCCCTGACATGCATGCACATATATACTTTTACACAGTAAGAAGAAAAATAAGAAAACTTTAAATACTTGAGAGAAGAAATTGTCACCTAAGACAGCTTTTGAGTTTCCCCTATGCCATACATATTTACAAGTGAAAATGTCCAGTGTCTACATATGGGCAGTTGTTCCAAACAGCTGCCTTTATTTTCAATATAATATTTAAAGTAAGAAACTACCTTTATGATAAAAACTACACTGAAGTTAAGACACTTCTACATTTTAAACTTAAAACTGAACACTTTCTGAACAGAAAATTCACTATTTTAAACAAGTAAAAATACAAAATAACTAGAGCTGTGAAAAACAAAAAACCAAAACACCACCACCAAAATAAAACCCCAAAACAAATAAAAAACCCACAAAAAAAAAAAAAGAAAAAATAAATACGGGGGGAAAAAAAAGAATCACAAACTTGTATCAAGAAACTGTCTTTTAGAGTGCAATCCCTTCTTTATTATGAAGATGGTTTATTACCATTTTTTTTTTCCAAATACTTGTCAGGCTTTTTGCCCTCCATATTATAGGGATCCAAGCATGAATAAAGGTGAGAAATTTTTAAGAAGATGGTGGGATTCACCTTATTCTGAAGGAATCTTTGCTGTAGAAGTGATTCTTCTTGGTACTGCCACAAATACATAAGAGCAAGCCTACAGCAAAACTAGCTTTCTCAGCCGCATTCCTTTTGAAGCCATCAACTTTTATTCCCCAACAAACCTATCTGTAGCACCCTCACTAGGAATTGAGAAGGATGTTGAAAACCTGGACAACTTCCTGCCTCATTACATATTCCGTTCCTACCATCACTTCACCCTCTTCTACAGCTTTTCTAAGAGGGTCGCTTGACTGTCAACAGTTCTGCTTACCTGGAGTGCACAAGGTTACTTGAATCTGCCATAACACTGGGATGACACTCATGTATATAATAACTTTATATAATGATATACCTGTTCTGGCAGATATGATTGTGTATCTGTGCACTCTTTCCTGTTGCCAAACTGACCACCTAGTGGTTTTTATGTTGTATTATTAGTTAAATGTATTTATAAGGACAAAACACCTCATAAAGCCTTTATGCTAGGGTGGAGGTTTTTTCAACTGCTTTATGTAGGAAAATGGATGCTGCTGATAAGTGACGAAAAGGTGCTACTCTGCTAAGTTCAATGCACATTTACACGGTAGCTGTGGTCTTCTTTTAAAACAGATTTCTTTTTGCAACTATAGTAAAGAGAAGACCTTAAGTGCATTTGTCCAGCTGGGACAACAGTATACAAACCATATTGACTTTCCACAACTGCACTTCTGCTCCAATCAATATATTATAAAAAAATGAAACTATATGTTTATTATCACTTGATGATTTTCACCCACTCCTGAGTCCTGTTTCATGTAAGTGGACTCAGCAGGATGGTCTAATTGGCTGTCATATGTGGTAGCGATGACTTTTTATGAAGCTGTGCTAAATGTATGGGTGACATGATGGCATATTCGATTGACATGGAACACAAGTTTATACAAAGGAGGTCAATATTCTCAATAGATTGGTACATTATGCACTTGTGTTCATCTGCTGTTTGTGTGACAGCTGTATTTTCAAAGATCATCACAGAACATTCATTGAAAATGGAGAGTACAGTTTAAATTGATGATGAGGAACAAAGTACAGGTTTTCAGCCCTAAATTAAAATTTACATGACCACTTCTCACTTTAGAGCCTTCTCTACAATGCAACTTGTTGGCATCATATGGGAACAGCTACCTAATTTACTGTTATTATTCAGAAACTTATCCCATAATACACACTAGCACACCACATGCATTAAACACTAGATTTGTCCTTGTAAGTGGAAAGACTGTAAGGTTGTACTTATCTGTGATATTGAAAAGTTTTCTGATGTACAGGAGACTGTGGGTTTGTTCAGGTTTCAATCTTATCTTTGTCTAATATGAATTCAGAGATTCTATAACATTAAAGAGTAACAGAGTTGTAGAAGAATATACAATGTAGAAGTCTATTTAGAAAAGTATTTCGGTTTTCATTATCAAAGACAACTAAAAATGTCAAAATATTTCTCCAAAGTTCGATTATTGCCTTCTGAGCAATTACTTACACACACGGCCACTTTCAAGCTCACTTTCTGGGACCTACAGAAGATGCGATGCATCCTTTGATTTCTTCTACAGAAGCTCCCTTCTACAAACAGCCAAAGGGAGCAAACTCAGAATTGTTATCCAACTTTATATGACTTAAGAAACACCATAAAATGTTGTAACACATTTAGACCAAAAATCCTGTTGCCAAGCACTTTCTTTTCTATATTTTCATTACCTTCTTTCTAACAGACAACAGTGTATAAAAAAGAACAAAAATTTAAAAATTAAAAAAAAAGAAAAAAGGCTGGAAATGAGAGCTATTTATTTTTGTACTTTTCCATGTACGAAAGAGACTTTTGCAAGAAAGTGATTTTTGTTCTACTCCAAAGCAAATAATCAACATTTCTAATATGTGATAAATTCACAAAGGAATGAAGTTACAGGTTAACCTCGCATTTAACTGGAAATCCAGTTTTGTTTTAAATGAGAAAGAAGATAAAGATATTCCAAGAAGATGCCAAAGGAGACATTTCCAAGGCTTTTGCTTTATTAAACCCACTCCACAGCAGGGAATATGAGTTCGCCTTTCATTCATATTAACCAAGTACATATCTGTTGCAGGTGGGAACTTTACTGGCCTTTAGCACTCTGCTGCCGCCATTAGCCATAGCAGGTAACCTCTCCTCCACCTGTTGAGGAGAGGTTGTTACTAGTAATAACCTCTAAATAAAGAAGAACTTACTGTGGTACCTCAGCTCTTCAGGGTGGAATGGGGGCTGCCAAATGGGACAGTCAGGGAGGAACAAATTACAGAATCAGAGGATCCACACCCAAAAAAAAGCCCCAAACCAAACCCAAACAGAGGTCTATCAGCCACAAACGAAGGATCCCATGGCCCCTTAAGCCCTCAGGAGCTGCATGAATAAGCAAAATACACACACACACACACACGCACTATATACACACACAAATACACGCACAAGGGGATTCTGCAGCTGACAGCCATGTGGTGTGTATCCAAGAGTCAGATTTCTGTCACACATGTGCAACCAGGCAGAGTTTGGCAGGCGACAGGCAAAAGGGTTTATTTTATTCTGAATTCAGCCTGGAAAAGAACAGCTGTCCTCCTACAGAAAGTTGTAAAAAAAAATATTAATAAGTGACTGTCATGCTTAATCTATTACTATTATCTTCAAAGAGTGTAAGCAAGTGAAGCTTCCAAATAATCTTCTAAATGTTAATTCAAGAACAGGAGAGATTATAAATGAAGATTTTTCCAAAATATCTTCTACAGGTTGTATATTTAAGCACTATGACAGTGTATTTTATAGTCAAAGTGAGGTGTCATACACTTAACCTCTGAAAAGCCTAACCCAGGGACCCCAAGAGAAATGCTTGACTTATGGCTCTCTGCTCTTGAAATTATGCTAAACTGGATCCTGCAATCAGAAAGATCTGGGGTATCATGGTGCTTGCCTGACAGGTAAACACACAGGGTCAAGGTAAGTCAGCATTTATAGCTAAAGCTTTTTCATAGTCATTGCTGCTGTTTTTCAATGTAGTTTGTGTGTTTGTTAAAAGGACTTGATTACATTACAGCTGTAAATGAAAGTGCTTTCAGCCCTGTTTTAGTAATGCTGAAACTCATTCACCTTTCAGCACAATGAACCATTTTAAACATCCTGTTAGATTTGGAGTATTTATACCTGACCTTGGATACCTCTAGTTTGTGTTTCTATTGCTTCTTCAAACAATTCCAAATTAATACTAACAACATATAGTCTGTACATAAGCTACGCTGATATTTCATATGACTGCTATAAAATAAACAAATAAATAAACAAAGCAAAAAGGAAAAAGTAAACCAGTGAGGTGGTAAAACTATCTCAGTTCTGTTCAGTGAAAGAAATCTAGAGAGTCAACCTGACATAGCTTAAATCAAATTCTTAGTTAAGAAATAGTCAACATAAGTAATTATCCTCATGTTTTATAGGTTTTTTTCTTTTTTTTTTTTTCTTTTTTTTTCTGTATGTGAGCAGGTCACTACATAGAGAAATAAGAAATTAAGTAAAGGTGAAATAATAGTGGTCAGCCATTAAAAAGCAAATTTGAAAGAGAGATTAAACAAAGAAAGAGGAGTGTATTATCTGAACAGAAACGCAGATGGCAAAGTGTCATCTCTGAAAAGACATGCACTTTAGCCATGTTGACGAGTTGAAATAATATCTGAAAAATACAACCATAGATGAAACAGATTGCTGCAGAGGTGAGGAAGTTATGCTCAGGCATGATAATATTTACAATAAAACTGAAGGTGAAAACAAAATTAAGGAAGAATTTGCATTAGAGTGGTAACACAGATCCAGTGAAATGAATACATAACTATTATAAGACTTTTCTCACACTGTTGAGGAATTTCAGATTTTATAAACCTTTTTAAGCTCAGTTAAGGTGAAGATTATCTCAAACCAAGTGATTCAGAGCAGCTTTGAAAAGTAAACAAAGAAATGCTGCACATTCTCAAAAACAACGGAACAAAAAGTCTCAATAGGCCTTGTTTTTCAGATAGTTACCTAGATCACTTGGTTAGCTGCTGTTCTGGTGGCGCAGGTACTACCACAGGTGGATAACAAAAGGTTCAGACTCTAAAACTGAAGCCCTAGTGTCAGAATGTGTGCCAATTGTTCAGTGGCATCCTGTACACCAGCCATTCCAACAGACTGGGGGAAATTCTCAGTTTATTACCTCTGGACTTTGGCATCCCACTGCACGTGCAGACCTGACCTACACCAATATGAGGAAATTGGTTTATATCTGGCTTTCTCTCCAGGATATAAAGTCAACATCCCACTCGCAAAGGTGATAATTTCAGCAGCAGAATAAGCCTTATTGACAGAAGGTCCTTCCTGCATGCAGATATGTCTATATTTTTAAAAGCAAGATGTCCCATGAAAACATTTTTTTACGCACCTTTTAGAGAAAGCTGAAGAAGGTTTCTTTTGCTTTTCTGACTGCTTCCTGAACTTTGCAACCCATCCGGTAGAGAACTATGTGGACAGGGCCTGCTGCACTCCCATGTTTCCCAAAGCCTCCATACTGAATAGTTCAGGTCACATTTTTAGACAGCTGAATCTCAGAACATTTCAGAGACAGGAAATAACACAAATAAACCATAGAAATACAATGACAAGAAATTTTTACGCTCTCCTTCAGTCAGAGATCCAGTATTCCCAAAACATTGTTCGACTTCACTTCCAACAACATGCAAGGGTATTCGTCAGGCTTATTCTTCAAAACTTCCAATACTAATGATCCATTACTTTCCAGACACTTGATTTAGACGTCACTATACTTACAGTCAGAAAGATTTTCCTGATGCTTAATACTCTTTATTGTCACCTAAGCTTTTTAAGTTCTTGTCCTTTAAACATGGCACTCTACCAAGCAGAGCCCTCAATGGCCGAATTCAGCTCTGATGAAGTCCAGGGTGGCGAGCTTGCTGTTCACCCTTCTTGCTGCCTTAAGGATCCCGAACTCCACCCTTTCACGGTCACTGCAGCCAGGGCTGCCCTCCAGCCTCACATTCCCCACCATCCCCTCCCCACTGGTGAGGACAAGATCCAGCATAGCCCCTCTCTTTTCTCAACAGATATGCATTGGCTACTGCAATTAGAAGTTTCCCAAACATTTCATGCAGGTTAACAAGATGACTGTGAAAAAACATCACCAAGGTAATACCTGCAGCTTTTATTCAAAAGGTAAGAAAAGAAATTTTCTTCTAATTAGAAAGGTAGTCCCCACTACATGTTGCATTTTAAATAGATTTTCTACATTTAAAAAAAACCAACAAAAAAACAAAAAAAAAAACACAAAAAACAAAAACCTTCTGCAAGAAGACAGATTAGTAGAACTGAGCTCTTCTTTCCTTAAGTATTTTTAAATAGTAGCCATGGAATGGGTTCCACTGATATTAGTGGTCTGATGAGATTATCACATATGGGGTTTTGTTATGTTTGGATTTGTTACGTGGTTTTACAATGGGTTTGAGTGTCCTTTGAATTACTTAGCCTTAATTTTTATAACAACTATTTCACAGTTTCACTGAAGCCATTGCCGATTCATATTAATATGAAAGAGAGACTTAAAGATTTTCTCAAGAAGACTTATAGATTTTCTGAGATGGTCCTTTGCCTGCTTTTCACAAAGATCGAGAGAAACACTGGTGGGGGTGGGGGGGTAGGGGGTGTAAATAGCGTATGCTTTCCTTAAGCACACGTATCAATAAAGCATTTTTTTAATGCAAATCACATCTAAATTTTCAAGATAACCTGAGGCCTGGATTTCTGTTTCTAGAATCAGATGGAATTTTTTCCATCATACCAGCAAAAATCCAGCTAATAAGTCCCTCTTGATACTGTGATCAGCAGATGGACCATTTTTCCATCAGTAGAGAGGCTAAAAGGGTTGAGGGATCTAAATAAAAATTAATCACTTTACTAAGTACAAAACATTCCTGGTGATCCTGGAAGCACATCCTGAGCACTGATGAGGAGGCTGCTGTCAGAGGCAGTGAGCAGAGGTTAAGCTGGATGCTTGTGAGCATCTTCATCTCCAGATGGAACCAGGAAGGCAAACACAATTCTGTGCAGGAACACTAGGCTGGCTGACATTACAAGTGACAATTAAAAATGAGAGCAGCCTTGATTGCAACACTTATGCTGTTGAGATAAGAAAATTGGCTCTTACTCCATCTTTCATTTTACACATCAGTAGTGAATGGCCTTAAAGGCCACTTTATTCAGGTCCCTACTGTTCCCTCTATGAGCTTTTCTACTTTCAACACACACAGAGCATTCTGCCTGCTCTTTGCAACAGTTTTTTCCTTTCTTTTTGAATTACCACATACTTTCTCAAATTTTTTTTTCCAGGTCTAGAAATCAGTTGGCTTGAATAAAATATTCATCAGCATGGGGTGGGGGGGAGAAAGGAAAATATTTATGTCTTTACAACTAAATGTAAAGGGAGATTGCCCTCCCCTCCACCTCTCTTCTCTCAGTCAATAGAAGATGATAAGCATCCCCAGAGAACAACTGGGAGTGCCTCTCTCTCTGTAGGGACTATGTAGGTGTGTAAATTAAGACCCAAGGCTCACTTTGTTAGATGCATCACATCTCACAGTATAAACAAACCTCTTTCCTCTTCAGAGACAAAAGAGGGTTTAGAGCTATATGAACAATAAGTAGATTTACAGCCATTTTAGGAGAAGACTTGAAGTCTGTTTTACCTATGCTGTGCTCCTGAATACCTCTGGATCTGCCTTACTGGCACTGAAAAACAGAATTGTGTAAAAGCCATATAATCTTTTAGCCCTTTCATATTTGATTAGACTACATATTCCTCTGCAATATCGTATTATAAATCTATTATAAATCCAGCTGCTCTAGGATCAAGATGAATTCACCTAAATTCACTAGACTTGTTTAGGAAACATGCTCAAAGGATGTTTTAGGGTTGAGGAGGAAGAAGCATACTTTCAGACTAATAAATAATATATTTACAGCCCATCTTTTCAAGCTTCTCTCTGGGAGCATAAGATTCTCTCTCCCCCATAAAAATTCTTCCTGTTTCTAGCCCAAATTCTCTCACAGGTAAAGCACCATCACATACAAAGACTTTCAATAGAATTTCAGAATTCCAACAGGCAGACAGTGGACCTGACCAGAGGATCACACTGCCCACAAAGTGCAGACCAAACATGAGTGATATACTTGGAAGGAGTATAAGTGAAGGAGAATCTACATTGGATGCTGTTATACTGCAGAATGCCATAGCTACACAGTAATGTCTTTTCTAGTGTTTTGAAGGCAATTACCAGTGGTATAAGATTTCAGTTTACACAGGGGGCCAAAGCAGTTTTTCCACTTCCATCTTTCTCTGTCTTCCCTTTATGTCAGTGGAAAGGATAAATCCTTCCTTTCTTTCATGATTATGCATTCAACAGATAAAGTTCCCTTACCAGATAATATCACAGTGGACAATAAAATAAAAACAAAAAACAAAACAAAACAAAAAATATATTCTCAGCCTGTTAATAGTCTACAACAATTCATTTTGAACTCCAGGCACAGTGAGACATGCCTGGAGGCTGGCAACAAATTTATGTAAATGCAGAAACTTAGGTTTCTCCTTTATTAAAGAAGAATGCCAAAGGAAATCCCCTCCTGGGGCAGGCTAGTGAAAAAAGATATGAGTAAGAGCAAACGGAGACCAAGAGTGAGAAAGGGAGACAGCAAGAGAGAATCGAGCCAAATGCTTTAGGCGCCACGCTTTCACTGAAATCAGGTGTGAACTCCCTGCTTGTACACCCATTCACGAGCCTTCGTTTTAAGTTGTTTGCTTTTCTATGAAGAAAGAGCCCAATAAATGAAGTTTTCCTATCTTTTTCATCTCCCCACTTCCTGTAAGACTGCCTTTCTCTTGTTCAAGGTTTCTTTGCTTCACCAAAACAATCATTATGATCTTAACTTACAGTTTTTATATTGCTTACATAGAAAGGAGATGACAATAAAGCTTCTCAAAGTGTTGAGGTGTGTAAAAACCTTCCTCCTCTTCCACAGACAGCAACATACCAACTACCAAATGCAGAAGTCAATTGACATATCCACACATCAAATATAACTTTGCAATTTCCATTCATCCTAAACATTATTGTACTGGTTTAGTAGTCATAATAGAAAAATATCTGTGAAAAACATGAAGATGCCAGAGGATTAGCTTTATTGTCCTGGCATTGGTATATGCATTAAAGTACAACGAATCACAAAGTAGAAGCCACTGTAGTCCTCTTTCACATTTATGGAGACATTCTCAGAAACCTTTCAATGCTACAATATCACCTGCAAGACTCTGAACTTCACTGCACATTGCAAAGAGCCTTATGCACTGCAGCTATTATGTACGTTTCAGGTTTTCTCAAACAAAACCCAAAACACCAGTTTTGTTTTGAAGTCTTGCCAACCCACCAAGGAAAATGCCATCACAGGCCTTATGTCAAAATACCACAGCACTCTTGTGAAAACAAACCTTGAAGTATCAACAATTATATTTCAATCTTTGCTACGGAACAATTGCAAGAACTAAGATTTCAGACCGATGTACTTGAAAATACACGTGTGCATAGCCATAATACACAGGAACCAAGCAGCAAAGAGATAACGGAAGGCGACGAATATATGTTTTCAAAGTATTTTTTCAAACAGGTGAACACACAACAGTAGGTTTAAAGAGACACACTTGTTGCTGGCGTATAGGGCTGAAGGTAGTGATGTGTTGTTAATTAGCAATTCCAAAGATGGCTTGCACAAATAAAGACCAAATCTAAGCTATGGCTCCATGAACGTTTGTTTCTGAAAACTAACTTAGGGAGGCGTCAACTTGTACTGCTGCTCACTGTCCACTCCCCAAATAGCAGAGAAACAATACAGTCATTGGAACAATATATCACCTCTCCTTCCAAGTAATAGTTTTAAATACTTTCTAAATTTGAGTCAGCTCAGTTTACCATATGGCCCTAACATCAGTTATTTTTGCATAACTTCAGTGTAGGAATAGGAAAAAATAACTGAGGTCAGAAACCTCTTAGGCCTCTTCTACTGCCAAAAACAGCATTCTGCAAGCAGGGGCAGATTGAAAGAGCATCAAGACTAAAAACCTTTTAGAAGCCTTAGTAAATTTTCACTATTTCCCATACATACCTTGCTTGTAGGTTTATCGGAAAGGTACATCTAGCCCCAAGTGCACAAGTACATCAGACGTACCTTTCTCGTAAGTAAAAGCAGCTCGGGCTGTTGGGACAGGACTAGAACAAGATCCAAGGCCATGTGGTCTGGGAGACTTGGCACACCAAACATCCCTGCCCAGCAGAAAGGTACATTGCTTCCTTCCCTATTCAGCAGTTACACTGCAGACATGTCCCAGGTTTTACTCCTTTCCCCTACTTGGTGTCTGCCCTCCCCTTGCATTATAAGCTTGCTTTGGCAGCCACAGCACCTATTACCCTGCAGAGTGTTTAGAGCAACATTTTCTTCTTCAGCTAACCCCTGGAGACCAATGTAATTCACAAATACAAGATGAGAAATATACATGAAGTACAAGCTAATGAGCAATATCCACTTGAACTTCACAGACATTAATTGCTCCATTCTCTTCAATGCTTTAGGAACAGAAGTTCCCACAGGATAGTGAGCTGGCACAGGGTGTTTTCTCCACAGTAACCATCCTTAGCTGTTTCTATTTTGTACTTAGTGAGGTACAGCTAATGGCTAATAGCTTGCTTCAAGGTCAAAGCTGCGAGATATTAAAATTACTATCAATAGTCATTTATGATTCTACTGTGTCTTTATCTTCCTTTCTCACCTGATTTCGTAAGATTAAAACACACAAGTGTTCCAGGGGGATGCTCCCTGGCAGGAAGTGCAGGGCAGTAAGACTGTTCTCTCTTTCCATCTGACAGGCTACTCTGGCAAAGGCACCTGTTGGATCTGAGCTGGAAAAATCAAAGCAAAGGCAGTTAGTACAGTGTCTATGATCACATAATATCAAGTAACTTCTAGAAGCTTACACAGACTGAGAGACCAATGTCCTTATGCATAGTCTGATCTGTTTACAGCAGGTCAACAGCAAGCAATAGATTTCAATATATATTTGCACTGTCATCACGCTAAACATAAGTTAAAGAGAACTTGAATAGATGCAGTGTCACCTCACAAGCCTAACTTCTGTAAGATGCACTTGATCATACATTGGACCCCTGACATCCCAGAGGTATAGTAGCAGATTTATTCACAAAGAGATTGTATGAGTATTTAGTCTCCTCCCTACATTGTTGAATAAATCAGCTAATATCACTGTGATGGTTTCATTTTTAAGAAAATCCATAAGGGAACAATCCATTTTATCGTGGAGGAATGTATGCAGTTAAATAATAAGAACATCAACAGGAACCTCTCCCTTCCACACACTCTAGAAACATTAGAATCTCATCAGGATCTTAAAAATTACATTTCAAAGTTTGGGGAGGAAACAGACTCATGATTTATTGTGATGAATAAAGCAGTTCTGAAAAGACAACGAAACTTCTATTCTTTCAGTTGCAGGGGGGAATATCACATATAACACCTCTTTTGAATTACATAATTCCTCCTGAAACATTTGCATATTTTTCTATTGAATTTCAAAAGACTAAAAAGTAAAATTAATGTGCTTCACTGCAAGTGCCAGGAACACAATTATAACCCATCAAAAGCTACACAAAAGGACAGAAGTGATGTGTACAGTAACACAAGACTTCTTTCAAGACTTTCTTGTTGAAATAGATCCAACTAAGCACAAAGTTAGAGGTTATGGTTTTTTAATTCATGCTTCAGCCAGCTGTCCTGTATGTTATTTCACTGTGTTTTTTAGCCTGAATTTCAGAGAGAGCTTGCGTTATATAAAGTGGCTCAATAGAGACACAGACAAGCAAAGAGCAGCAAACTCTCTTAGCCTATCCAGCCTAAAGCAACTAGTTCTTTACTTGACATTCCTTTAAATAAACATTATAATCTAAATACCTTGCTTTCCATGGATTTTTAGAGTAGCAGTGCTTTGAATAAACTTATTCAAGACATCATGCAACTGGAATGGTTCAGGACAGAGATTTGACAGTATATTCTGAGTATAAATGTTTCTCACTACTGAGGAAAGAACATGTAATAAGCTCAGTACAGATAGCAATTCTGGGCACTCAGTCTCTAGCATCATTGTATAGCACATATGTACCTAATAATATGCAACCAAGTATGTGTATAAATAATTATTCTCCTGTGTAACAGCTACTAACCCAACCCAGTGATAAGTGATATTTTTTCCCCCGTTTCTTTTTAACAGACACCCAATCCAGTGCAGACTCCATAGCAAAGGAGCTGTTCACTCTGAAAACCTAGAAAAGTGTAAGAAAGAAACACCAGCTTTCTTCTTCCTTTAGACAAAGGAATTATTTGAAAAGTTATTACTTCTATAACTGAAAGGTTCATATAAACAGCATTAATAAACAGATTCTTACTACCTCAGCGCTTTCTCTTATGTCTGACTTGTAAATCACTGTCTATTGTTGACTTTAGTACTGATTTGATGAATATTCCCCTGCTTGAACTCTATTGAGACAAGGGGGGGGGGCACAAAATCACAAAATGAAATACATAAACCTTTAGAATCAGTTTTAATGTTACGTTTGATGGCTTTGTAACAGTAGCAATGGAAAAATACTGAGGTGCATAATTCACAGAGAAATAAAATAGAGTACAGCTAGAGAACATACTGAGAATTTTTGTATGAGATAAACCATTGTAGTTGATGCAGTTTTAGGCCCTTATAACCTTAGTGAAAAATGAGTGTAAGAAAAACAGGATAGAAAAACAGTATGTAAGGATAAGGAATATCTGGGAATAGCAGGTGTCCAGGATGGGCTGCAGTTAAACTAACTGAAAAGTAGAAGGACAGGATGATTGCTGTGTCTGTAGTGTTAATGAACCAATTAAGCTGGTATAAACATCTACTGCCCATGCTTCAAAGGCTGCCAGAAGTGATGAAGATTGTTGGAAGAAGTAAATGACCCTCAGAGACCACCACCACATTTTTGTACATGCGAGGAACTTTCTGGAAAATGGTGTAATCTATACATCACCTCATGAATATGTGTGTATGCCCAGTGGCTATATAAGGACGGCTTGTGTGGCAATACAGGGACACACGTTAGGAGGAGCTATCCCCCGTGTCTCCCGCCGCCACAATAAAGAATACCTGCTTGTCAGCTTGAAAACTTTGCTGGCAAGTTTTTCCTTGAGTTTTCTCTGAATCACTATTAAATCCATAAAGTATCTCCCATATGACCCATTTGGGTAAAGGTGATCTTCTATTTGAAAAAAATAATTTATAAAAAAAAAAATAAGAGTTCCTCACCAGCCAAACCTCCCTTTACTTAAAACATGGATCTTTTCTTAAATATTAAATCAAGTTTCTAGTCAGAGACAGAGACACTCATCAATTCAGCACATGAAAATTCGGTCATCCTTACAGGTCTTGCTCCAACAGGATGCAGTTACCTTTACTGGAATGCTGCTCTGACTGACTGGTATCCCACAGTCACTTGACAGCTGACAACATTCATACAGAGGAAGTTCTTCCTAACTTTCCCTCAATTTTTCCCAGAGGGGTGGACTGCATTATGGGTAATATTTACAAAGCACCTAACCTCATTTACTATTGTTAGTGGTAATGAATGTAAAGAGCAGGTCAAAGAATTTGACAAAAAAAATAAAAATAAAAAAATCACATCTCAGTTATTGGTCTGAAGTTCTCCACTGTTTTTCCTTGTCCTCATGTTAGAAAGGGAGACATAATAAGATACAAGTAGGTCATGTTCAGGTCTTTAGAAAGCGTAGCAAAGATTAAACTGAATTCTCTTTTGTCACTGAACAGCACTAGTTAGGCATTTTTCCATGATCAAGTCAATGCCATGTAATTTGCAGTTTTTTGCAGGAGCTCTGTAACTGAGTTTCACTACTGGAAGATCTCTTGGGTTGACCTTCGACCCAGTAGCACAAACTGGGACTCCTTGTCTATGAGTCATGTATTCCTCCATTAAATTCCAGTTGCAAAAATACTCAGAGGTGTTGGTTGGTTATTTCTGATAACCTAAATGAAAAGTAAATCTAACAGCACTTTTACTTACAGCATTTTTAAGAGTGTCAATTGAAAAAGCTGAAGGAAATTTGGAAACAAAAATCCATTAAATGCAGTCTCAATTTCCAGTATTTCCTGATAGTTAAAACTCTCAACTGGGTCCCCAAAGTTCACATTTCATTTAGAATAAGCATTTGAAAATTAATTTTCTGCTCTCAGCAAATATTCTTGTCTTGATTTGGCTTCAAATAGTCAAAGATATTCTGAGGTGGATCTCTTTCAACATCATGCTTTGAATTTGTTCTCTTCCATGCAGTTATTAAATGCTTACAGACCTGTATTCAGTGTGTCCCGCATGGATACAGGCACCCTATTTCTGTGGACATACATAGAGTCATAGAAAACTAGAACTTCAGAAAAAAGAATGATTTTATTAAAAATACCCTGTAATATGCTTGCTGAAGATAAAAAAGATTTATGATATGTGGGGAGTGAAAGGCGATAAGATTTGCATGAAAAAGAGTTTGGGAATGAGCTCCGAGGCCTTGGTGCTTGACAAGCCTCAATAAGTTGGAAAAAGTTGGAATAAGGCAACAAGTTGGAATGCTGAAGGACAGGAAAGGTAAACAAGCTTGGGGGGATGGACCAGAATATAGTTGTGGAGGGAATCTCAGTTGGAGGCCAGAGGATGTGGGGGTTGTGAGAGGGTCTGCAGCATTTACCTGACTATTTAACTGGAGAGTTTTACATGGGCCAATGAGATTGAACGTTGTATGCATGTGCAGGTTGGGAAAGTACCGAACAGGGGGATAAAAAGGGCTTGGTTGTAATAAAGTTGGATTTGAGTCTCGATTAGGATTTGAGTCTCCCCATCAGCTTGAGCCAATGTCGTGAAATGCCACAATGATACTCTGTCATTTCTAAACTACAAATGAGGAAGATGTTACATAAATCAGAGAAAGTGAAAATCAGTTTAACCAAATTTTCCTTCAACCAAAAATTCCAAGATCAGACTGCAACTTGTAATTCAAATAGTTAACCAGTTCAAAGGGGACATTCAATAGTAGTTATTAAAAGAAAAAGGGAATATGGTTTCCAGTAATAAAAGCATTTGATGATCTTCAAACACTCTTCTAGGGTTTACCCTATCAATTAGGAAAGATTACAGCCATCACTGCAAGATGAGGTATTCATCAGTACGGTAACAGATAAATTCTTTTAGTGCATCACAAAACAAGATGATAGAAACTGTTCGAAAATGGAGAAAATATATCTTCTTTTGCTCTTACTAGGTGTTCAGCTATGTTAAACTGAGAGTTAAGACCACTGCTACACACTATAACAGCCATTGTTTCCATTTTCCAAGCTGCTAAAAAAAAGAATCACCATTATCCTTTTCTGATTGCTGCAGTATTAAATATCTGATTAAAGAAAAGCCTTTCCAAAGAGCTAGTAAAGGTTTTGTTAAAATACTTCACAGCCCTTGAAATGAAAATGTCTATTTTTAGTTCCCTATCCTCCAAAGCATTTAAATAAATAAATAGATAGATAAAACCTGAAGATTGAAGGGGTTTAGGTTTAGGGTTTTTTTTTGTTTCTGTTTTGCTTTGAAAGTATGAGAATAAACTGTACAACTTATTAAGGAAAAAATGCAAGGAAAACCTTTTAATATTAAGGTTGAAATATTAATAATAAGGATATAACTTATACCTTAGAAGAAGCTTCAAAATACAAATTCTCTTAAGTCGTTTCATTAGTTTTATGCAAAACCTTTAATGATAAATCTGCAAAGCATTAGAGGATGTTGTATTCTTTCAAAGATGGACATATTAGCTCCTTCCCACAAGTATATAGCACTGTTTTTTAATGGCCAGACTCTCCTAGTGCAGAACAAAACAGATTACTTACAGTGTGTTGAAGTCTGACAGACATTGAAATACATGATTTACCCCAAAAAGTGTCTGATCCATCCAGTGTAACAATTCACAACATGAGGTTAAAAGTTTTCTTTAGACACAGTAACATCATTTTTCTGGATATAAAATTCTGCCAGTATGTTTTTATTTTAGGAAAAGAAAAGAAGAATAAATACACACACAAAGCTAAGATTCCTGTCAATACATCCTTTTTATGGGAGGATTGTCACCAGTCCCATGTTCAGCATAGTGTTTGTGTCAGTTTCAAAGTCAGATTTGCTACTGAGAAAAGAGAGAGGAAAAACCCAGCACCTGGAAGGCAAGGAATTTTATAGAAGTGAAGTAGCAAAAATTATTTTCCAGTCATTAAAACCTTTATTTTTTTCACAGATTAGATTAAGTGTTCATGTCTATCATTTATATTGACTATTCAAGTAACTTTTCTCAGGAACGGTAAGTTTAGCAAATAAAAAAGGAAGCAACTTCAATATTAACTCATTTCAACCTCTATTTTTAGTGCAGCTTGTTGAGTTCTGTATTTTTTCTTCCCCTCACTTCTGCTTCATTAGCCTGAAAAGCAGAATGGACGATATGACATGGAACTGCCAAAACACACATAGCAGAACATGTTTGCTCCCAACTAGGCACAAGGATCCTATTACCTACCACTCTGCCCACCCCATCCCCTCTCCTGCCAATCTAGCATTTACTTTAAATTTGACAGTTAGAAATAAATCAGTCTGAGACAGATGTGTTGTTCATGCAGACGGTACATGAGGAAACCTAATTTGAGCAAGGGATGATTTATTCCAGGAGTCTCAGTTCATCAAGGGTGTTTCCTAAACCAAAAATTGGAAAGTTCTGCTATATGAATATCAAAATAAAACTGTTGTAACACCATTTGACTTTTAATTGAGGGTTGGAAGAAAGTATAACTGTAAACTTCTCTCTTTGTAATCTCTAATCTCCTGCTTGACACCTGACCTGATATTGTGGGTGGCAGAAAAGGACAAGAAAGAAGAAAGAGAATGGGACTTGTTCTTGGAGTCTTTGTGCCCAGAGGCACAATGCCGTCTGAGGCACCTGAATACCACCCTCTAGTGAAACAAATAACTCCCTTCTTCCCCCCTCTCACCCTAAGAACCCATTTTTTTTGCTGTTACTTTGTTAGGGTTACAGGGAGAGGGAGAAGAGAGATTGAAGAGAATGAATACAGCTCATCTCAAGCTCTCTTCCCTCTGCTTCTCTCTGTTGCGAGAGAAGAAAGTCTGCGTGAGGCGTAAAAATACATTGCCCTGCGTACATATGGCTCAGACTATACATGAAACAGAGCAGGGCAGGAGACTACAAGCGTTACACTAGTCCTGATGCTTAGTAATTTTTAGTGTGTTACTCCACAGACATTTAAATTCCCATATGACAATAATACCCAAATATCATTTTGCATTGCTGCAAACTGTAACATATTATGTCTTTATGAAGGAGACTGCAGTGATATTTTCTCTGTCCAGTTTTGCTCAATGGTCAAAAAGTCCTTGATCATTAAGTAGACTTATTTTTCCCTTTGCACCTATTTCTGTGCTGCTTTTGGGTCCACTTTAATGGTGTCAGACAAACTTTATTCCTGTTTACTTAGTAGGAATCACTTCACTTGCACTCTTTGACTAATTAATAGACCTTTCTCCTCCTAGTTTCCTTTGGCTTCTCTTCCTCAGTTTCTCAAATAATCCTCACATGCTCATTTATCTTCATCTTTCCAAGCAGTCTGGGGTTTATTCTTTTGCTTAGGAAATAACGTCTTTTCGCATTCAGGCTCCATTCATCATGCTTGGCTACCTGGCTGACTTGAGTGATGAAGAGCTGCCAATTCCCTTCATAACCTGTGGTTCCATGACACCTGCACAATTCATTCAACCACCCCTTCCCCGCACTTCTATCTAACCGTGTGACACCACGAAATCCTGGGCACCTATGGATGCCTCATGACAACCCAATTGTTACTTTTATCCTCATATAATTGCTTCCATTATAACACAGAAGTCTGAACAATGCTAAATCAAGAAAAATTAATTCAGTAATACTTGTGTGAGTTTCTAAGCCACCTGAAGCCGGAAGGGGGTTGGGAAATACCAGAGTTAGAATTTCAGTGTCTAGCAAGTACATATTGCCCTCTTTTCTACCTACAGGCCCCATACATTATTCTCTGCATCAAATGGACATATACTCATTACAAGGAGTGGTCCAAAATTTTGCTTTCTCACTTTGTTAATGTGCAGCCCTAGATTTTCTATACTTCATAGTATTCAACTTCAGCCCCAGGGCAGACTTAAGGTTCCTTTTCTACCAGATTTCCAGTTGTACATTGTATATCTACAATGCTCTGCATTTCTACAGTATACATCAATAGGGGTAATGGCTTTAAACTGAAGGAGGGTAGATTTAGGTTCAATTGCCAAATTTTCAACCTCCAATAACTTTACTCTGAAGGTGGTGAGACACTGGAACAGGCTGCCAAGAGAAGTTGTGGCTGCCCCATCCCTGGCAGCGTCCAAGGCCAGCTTGAACGGGGCTTTGAGCAATGTGGTCTAGTGGAAGGTGTCCCTGCCCACAGCAAGGGGGTTAGAACTAAATGATCTTTAAGGTCCCTTCCAACCCAAAGCATTCTGTGATTCTATGATATAATCCAACATCCAGGTACCCATCTCTGCAGTCCTCTCAAAATGTAGATATCCCCAATTTATAGAAAAGTAACCAAGGAGATCAAATTTTCCTCCCATTTATAGGAAATCAGTTTAAGCTACATGTTCTAGGTTACAATGACAGCAACCCAAGGTACATAGCCACTTACAGTCCTAAGTCCTTGACTTTAGGATTGCAATAAATCACCATACTACAGAGTCATTGACCTGACACACTGGCTACTTCCAACATCCTTTGCTCTCACAGGTAGAAAGGACAAGGTATCATGTAGTATAGCTTCTCCTGGTATAGTTTCCTGTAATCATCACCTCATTTTCTTGTGATTGTAAACATTTACCAACTTTACAAAATTTACAACATTTTTTTTGCTGACCCTGTTAAGCCCTTTCCCAGACTCACAAGCAAGGAAAAGTACCTATAAAAATCCCCTTTCATTATTTCAGCCTCTAAATGTTTATATTTAGCCTAATAAATCAAGAAGGATTCTTGTGGTAAAACTGAGGTTTTGTTGGTGTAATCTTTAGTATTTTCAAACTTCTGAGACATTTTTATTACATGCTCTTTTTCCTCCTAATAAGAATAATGCTGCTGTTACAAACACACCAATGTATTTCTATGTATTTCATGCAATTTGCCAATTAGACATTAATATTGACCTTGAGTCAACGCATAAGAGCCCTGAAAAGGCACAACAAACACTGTTACTTTTTCTTCCTTTCAAACAGTATCTCAAAGGACTTGGGTATCAATAAACATGAAAGTGCGTTTTGCTCAACTACTCTTAAGTTTTCCTCTGGATTTAGAGGCTCAACTTTGTTCAACTGCTATCTTAATGCTATCTTTACTAGTCATCCATGGCTATCTGAGAATGCCTGTGCAGGAACAATTTTCCTCCATGGAAATGTAAACATCCCAGATGACCTCACCACCAAGAAACATTTTGATTTCCACTACCATTGATGAATATCAGCAACGTAAAATTTAAGAATATATTGGCTTAATACTACATTTAGAATAATTAAGAGATAAAGGTCCCTTATTTTGCTACATTCATAGGGTCAAGACCTGTTTCCTCACACTGTACTATCACACTGCTTCACCACCCTGAGTGTTGTTGCTCTTTGAAACGTGAAAAGAGATCAATTTGTTTGAGTCTTATCTTGTTCACAGTATGCCAACTTGTCTCAACTCAACTTTAAGACACAAAATAACCTACAAAAAATATCCGAGGCAGCTAATAGTAATAGACAATTTATTTATGGGATCCAAAACCCCTATACTTCTAATGGCTCTGCTATGAAGATTTTCTTCCCTGTCCAATCTAAACCTTTATCAGGAACCAATTGTCAAATTTTCAATCTGCAATAACTTTTCACTTCAGCTTTGCATTTTCCATCAAACACCCTATATAATGGCAGACCGTCAATCAAAATAGTCCACTAAACCATCAACAATTAACATAGCTAACAAAGCAGCAAGCAATCTCTTCTTTTTTCTGGATCTATCCTCAGAATGAGCAAATTGAGACTAATATTTCAATATTTTGAGCATAGGCAGCTGTTTTGATCAAGAGCTTTCCACCCAGTGTGTCAGATTATAGACTATAGATAGTGAAACTTCATCTTTGAAGGTAAGGATGTGTGAAGTGGAAATGGAACAATGGATCCAGGTGATACCAGATGCCTTCACAGATAACTTTCATACTACACTGGCAATTAGCTGTAAAATACCACCTCCTCCACCATCCTCTAGAACACTGATGTATTACTAATGCAGCAACCCAATGACTGCAAAATCCATTACAGTGCAGAATGCTGACCTACTGTTTAAGACTAATTTATCACAATAGGCATAATAAAAGATATCAGATTAAGAAGAACTCATGCTATTGCAGTAATTAAAGCAAACACAGCAAACAGACAAAGATGAACATTAACCTTGCTGAACAGAATAATGGAAAAATAAGGATTATATTTTGTAACTAAACCAATATGTAGAGGTGGAGGCCATGTAAGAAAATTGTGGAAGAAAAGTGCTGAGTCAAAAAGTTGCTTTTTTTCAACTAAGCCAAAGTGAACGATTTTCATAGTACAGTTTCAGAAATAATCAGTTCCTAGCAGATGCTCAAGCCAACAGGTACAGATTGAACCAGTATGACAGACTTGCAGAAATGTTCAGATCATACACTTCCCCCCAAGACCTCAGTTTTATCTCTTCCATTTATTTTTTCAAGGGACTGGAATATTTTGAAACCTGGTCTTTTGCAGCAGCATTTCAGGGTGGGATACCTTCAAGTTATTTTAGAGACAGTACATAGCAACTTCACCCTTCTGCTTTTGTCCTTTATTAGGTACTTTTGAAGGATGAAAAGCAGTTCAGTGTTAGATATAGCTTTCTTTAAACCTTCCAAGACCTCCAAATGCAAGAAGGCTCCTAGTAAACAACAGACTTCACAATTCCTCTTAAACTTTTTTGTTAGCTTACATGCTTGCTTCAGAGTACTGTCATCCTTACAAGCTCTCAACTCCTCTTCAAGCAGCACTATGAATACTGTAAAATGTTCCTTGTCCAAAGCCATGGGTACTAGCAGAGGAAATGGGAAGGCTCTGGGACAGAGCCGTTCTCCATGGACACCCTGAAATGCTGGACCTGTAAAATGAGTGGGTAAAACTCACAAGGTTTCTTCTGTCATGTGATACCCTTAAAAAAGGATTCAGGAATACTAACAGAGAAAGCTTGACCATGATATTCATACTTTCTCCTGTCTGTAGGTAGACAGAGGATTTTTTTTCTCATGCCCTTATTATATCATTCACAAGAAATAAATTGACTTTTTAAAAAGCCACAAAACCTCCAGAGTACAGAAAAAAATCTATATATATAGCTGCTACTGTGCACATTATCAGCACAAGAATTTCTTCTTCCATTCAGTGCATTAGGCTCCTGTCATATACTTTCTATAAATAGACTCTACTCCAATAGCCTCTCTTTACAGTTATGTTGTCACTACCACTGAACCCGTATTTCCGGCAGTCATGATTTGGTATTTGCTTCCTATGATTTATTTATTTATTTTTAAGCTTGTTTTAATCTTATGTGTCAATAGCTTTGCCTCACAGGAGTCTACCCAAAGAATCACAGAATGGTTTGGGTTGGAAAGGACCTTATGATCATCTAGTTCCAACTCCTCTGCCATGGGCAGGTGCACCACACACTAAACCAGGTCACCCAAGACTCTGTCCATGCTTAACGAGAGGCATAAAGAGCTTCATAGCACAGAATTTTAAACCATTATTAAACCAGAAGAGGCAATATAAAATACAAACAGCAAATACCACTAAACTTGCTTAGGTGCTTTGAAAGTGAAAGCCTCTAACCACTTAAAGAGATGTTGATTTATGTTCAATGAATTTTGTACCATTACACAATTCTGAAGCAGTATTACAAGTTAATGTTCATTTTCAGGTGGTAGGGCGCTCCCTTTTCTCCAGAGGCATATTTTTGGAAGCAATATATTAGAATGAATACCTGTTAATACCTGAATCTCTGTGATTCTACAGTAGTATGGTTTTCTGCAGTACAAATTAACATCATGAAAGGGATCCGATTCTGGCTGTAAAATGTTTTTTTATAAAAAATGAAAGAAGTCAACTAGTTTAAAAAGACAACAGAATGAAAGTCACAAAACCTTAAAAATTTCTATTATCATCAATTTGATCAATCGTATTGTCATGCTGACATCAGTATGGAAAACTATGCATAATTTTTTTTTGTCACAGTTGAGCAATCCCTAGTACTTAGAATTGTTTAGATTGTAAATTAAGATGCTTAAGGATAGGCAACCATTTTAGAAAATGGTTTATCCATCAAAACACAAAGATTACTTATTCCAAGTTATTTGCAATAATAATTATCAAGTCCAGTTCAGGAATAATTCTGGTTGAATGTAAATGCAGTGCCCTGTGGAAATGCCTTCTTATATCCTTCTGTTCAGCATTTACAAAATTCACTGAATTAAACTGAGAATTTGATTCAGTTCTCTTTTTCCAGGCACACAACCTGATATGGTTGAAGATGTCCCTGCTCATTGAAGAAGATTTGGACTAGACGACCTTTGAAGGTCTCTTCCAAGCCAAACTATTCTATGATTCTATTATATTCTTGCCATAAAATACATGGTATTCCTGTATTGAACTTTCTCTAGCTCATATCATGTCAAATATTTAGCAAACCCTGGAAGAAAATGGGGGTTTAGTCCTCATTTAAATGAGTAAATTGGCATTTCATTCTCTGTTCCTACTCAGACAACAAAAAGATGTGAACCAAACTGATCTGCTTCTGATACCGAGTGTCCTTCAGTTCTACCTGTAAGGGAGAGTACACCACCACTATCACCATCACTGTATAAATCTACTCTTTGCATTTCATTTAAAACTCACAGAACTACTTTTGTTTAATGAGAAAATGGAAATATTTGACTTTCAAGTTTACGTAAGCAGGAGGATTTCCTGAACCTACTACATACACACACAGCTGCTAAATATGATGCAATAAAGTCAGAGACTTTATGCTATTAGAAGGTAGCTGAGTAATTGTGCCGGAAACAAACTGAAATTTGCAAGAGTTTATCCTTATAAGTTATTACATTTAAGGAAACACAGCAAGTTCTGAGAACAAACTTCCTTCTGCCCTCCTTCCAGATGTGATCCAGGCACATGTAAACTCATAACCTCTATCAAGCACTCTGCTCCTTCAGCAGCTCACACTGAAGCTTATTTGACGCAGTGATCACAAAAGCCCCAGAATATGAAGATAAGCACAACCACTGCCACAAAACCTGCGTAAATTGTTCTAAAAACCTGCTATATCAGACTTTATTCCCCTGCTCCTTTTCCTTTGCCCTGAAAAATTTGCTGTGCACAGTTGAGAGTGAGCAGCAGCCAAAGATAACACAAATATCTGTGCCACTGTTTTTAAGGATGGCATTCAAGTCAGAACACCTTAACAAATGGTGCCAGAAAATGCTGTCCTACTTATTCTGACAACCTCTAGCTCGCAAAAGCCATTTAATTAGAGAAAACTGTCAAAAATGTGGCCACTTACATAAAGATCAGAGGTGAGCATGTAAATCTCTCTATCTCATCATTAGAGAAGGATCATGATAGCATTGATCATTTCTGACAGAGACAGTCCGGATTTGTGTCAGATACACTGATTTAGGTATAGAGTCAGACACAAAGGCAAGAAGCAGGACAGGTGCTCAGGGAGGTCATTACTTCTCCTTAGATAGCATTGTGTCCCATAGTTCAGACGCTCCCAAATGTGCAGGTTGTTGGACAGATGCTAATGAACTGGATGTGGCAGAACGGTGTGATATAATAGGCAAGGAAAGATGAGCAGTACCAAAGGAGATAAGGCAGCAGGAGGAGGAAGGAAATTCAAATGACAAGCAGCGAAGTCAGAGAAGACAAGTTCTGAACTTTGACCATGACCACAGAGGGTGAGAAAAAGCGAGCAGCAATAGAAAAAGAAACAATGTGAAGGCTGACTTTGCCTAAGCATAAGGGAAGGTAAAATACAGAAATTAAAAAGTGGAAAAGGAGGAATTAGAGGAGTGACTCCCTACCTATGGGGAGGAAGGAAGTGTAGAGGTTAAGCAAAAGGAGAAAAATTGGGATGCATGAAAAGAATCAGTGCGTTTTCCCTGGCATGGGACTGAGAAGGAATGTTTTTGGGGTAGCTAAATTTCCACAGGCAGAGCAGGACATTATGAGTAAATTGAAAGCTCCTTTGGCTGGAGAATGCATGGTGGAAAGCCCTGGCAAAGAGACAAAGTACCTGAAGTAAAATATTAAATGTGTCTAAAAAACATTTATGTAAGTACAGTAGAACTGCCGGGGGGGGGGGGGGAATAAAAACAAAAAATGTCTCCTTCAAAAGATTTCCTAAAGGCAGGGGTGGGGGGAAAAGTCCATACAGCACTTTTTACAGCAGTGGAGCAAGTGAGAATTAGATAGAATGAGACTTTATCTCCAAAATTCTGGTGTTAATTACTTGCAGCCTGCTTGATGAGGACTAGGGAAAATGAAGACAGAAGGAGGAAGAGGTTCCTTCTTTCCAACTAAAAGACTGCACTTTGAGGACAAATGGATATTTTGTTCCTATGCAGATCTACATCAGCCACACTGATAGAAACTGCTAGACAAACCACATAACCTGTAACTTCCAGATCAATTGGAGTGTTTTGCTCAAACATGCTCAAAACAATATTGATTTTTAACCCAAAGAATATTTGACTCTTCTAAACCAAGGAATTGAGCAGGGTACAGAACTTATTTGTATACATAGAACACCCCCTGTTCCATGAAGTCTTGGAAGTAGGTATTCTGCAGATTATACCCACTCTTACCTAGACTTTAACCTGTGAAGATCATGATGCTGAAAGAGTGAAGCACACAGGAAGCAAGACATGACAGAGTTACTGTATAGCAAAAACCTGAAGTTTTCTGCATTGCAGCTGTGTCCTGCTTTGAAACCACGCTACTTGACAACAGGAACTCCTTTGTTTTTTAGACAGTCCCAGCCTTTCATTAAGTCACTTGTACCCACCACAAGGCTCCAATGGCTTTCCAGATTAAAATAAAAGTTGGAATGTAAATTGAAATTTTGCCAAGTATATTATTGCTATAAATGAACTATAATTTGTCTCAAAGGTTAAGCATGAAGTGGCTTTGCTGTGGATTCACAGCCTTAGGAGACTACTTTCTCCACGGCGCACTTCTCAAAATAGAATTACCATTATAGGGTTATGTGAAGTCACTTCACTGCTGCTGTAAGGCTTCCCCCCTCCTATCCAGGGCACCCAGAAAAGAATATATTTACGTAGATGTTTAGAAAAGAAACCCAAAATAGAACATACAGAATTCTGGAAAGTGTTGCAAGTACCAGTGATGTACTTTTCTCCCCATTCTGCTGCTTTAAACTCATGCCTTTAACTCATGAGTATCTCCCCCCTGAGCATCCTCAAAAAAATACATGGAACACATGCCAAATCCACTCTTGGCATAGCTCCACAATCCATTGGAAGTGCACCGAGGATGAATCTAGCCCTTGCCTTTGCCTTTAGTGCAACATAGCGCTTAACTGCATTCATCTTGGTAAACTTCCAATTAAATTAAAATGAATGCTGTTAGAAAGCATGTGTTTGGTTGGAGTGTTGATTCTTTTGTTCTTTTTTAATAAAAGTACTCTAAATATTCATTACTACCCACTTTCCTGTTCTATTCTCATGGAGAGAAGAAAGAAATTGCTTGGACATTTTCTACAGGCAACTATGCATGATGCTGCATTGTCATTTAACCTAAAGCAATGCCAATAAATTTGTACGGCTAATGATGCTGTTTCAAACAAGGCACACCATGGGAAATAATAAGCATGTAGTGGTGGACATGGTAAGCAGTTAAATGTAGTGAAGTTAGTTATGTCCATTAGCAATTAAATTATCGATGCTTACTCTGGCAGTTACAGAGTTCATGAAACTTGCTCTATGAGAGACAGCATCACTTATTTGTTTTATCATAGCAGTGTCTTATCTCCCTATTAGAAATATCAACAAATCCCTATGGTTTATTAGGAACTGTGGAAGTAACAGGTAAAATAAGAATTGGAAAGCCAAAAGGATGACTCACCCACCTTTTTATTTTCCAATCTGAGAAAAGAGCTATGGAAAAAAAAAAAACACAACTAACAGAAATCAAACAAATCAACATTAATTGGCTTTCTGTGAAACACACAGGAAAGCAACACTTTTAATCCTAGGGAACTGCCATTCACCAAGGAGGCAAAAAAATCCTACTGCACATTTGCAAAGATCAGCTACCTTTGTTGCAGAAAAGACTCTGACTACAAATAGGCTCCACAGGATCCTGATCTTAGGACACACAGTCTTTTCAGGGCTCAACTCTTACTGAGACAGCTGAAGCTTATTTTCAGTGCCAGAAAAGAGACTGAAATGAAGCACGCACTGAGATGTGGAGCAGGATTCAGATGCCTACAAATGGGGGGCAGGAACAGCCCTGTACAGTTTATGCCACCCGCTGTCTTTTATTTTAACTCACTGTGGCTGCAAAGAAACACCAGTTTCACTGGCTACCTTGGGCAAATTTCTGATCAGAAAATGTCAGCTAGGGCACTTCTCTCCCTGTCCTTATATGCATTGGGACAGCCAAATCCTGTTTAAAACAGTTCTCTGGATATGCTAATAAAACCCCAATAACAAAAGAATTAAAACCACACACAAAAACCCCAACAACCCCACCCCCCAAAAAACAGAAGAAACAAAACATGCAAGTTAACTCAGCCTATCTAACAGATGGCAGTGGGGCTAACCCAGCCTGACTGATGTTCAGTGCCTGAGGGATATAGGATGTCAGCAGAGAGGCAGCTTTCTTTCCATCTTTCTCTGAATAACTTCAATCTGCCTAATTCAGGCAGTTCCTTTTGTTCATTGCCCAGATATGGGAACATGCAGGCAATAACCAGTCCTCTTAGGATAGAGACCTGTCAGAAGATCACAAGGAAATTGTCTGTCTCCAGCCAGGTGCTAAGCTACTGGTTATTATTTCCATATCAGCTGCTCAGGTTTTGTTTAAGAGCCTAGATGACAGAGCACCTAGGCAAGCCCCAGCTCTGATCCTCAAGTGCCAGTAAGCCTAATGGAATGGAGCCCTTGACTCCCACAAGCATCCTCCCCCCATCCTATAAACCCACAAGTGATGAAAGCCACAGTCTCCTTCAAAACGGTACAAGAGGTGAGAAGAACTGTTGCTCTATTGATAAGATTTTCCTTGGTTTTGTTTTTAAACCCAGGCGTGGTCCAACATAAAATATATATCTGTTCCTGGCAACTCTCACTGAAATCTCAGTCATGCTCCCAGGCCAGAATCTTAGATGCCATACACCTGGAAATGTTATTAGGAGAAAGGCAGGCATGGAGAGCTTTATCCTGATGGCAGGATCCTCACGGGCAGACCTACTCAGCCAGAGCACAATGAGGCCACGAGTGCTGTCTGCGCTCATATTGAGCACTCTGAAAGCCTGTCCATGATCTCTGTGGCCAGCCATTACACGTGTTTGTGCCTGTCGGGAATATATTTTCAGCCTTACTACTGGTTGGACCTGAGCATGACGTGTTTTCCTCTAACACTTTCCAGACCTTACAAGGACAAATGCCCTACCACTTCACAATTTACACCTAGACACATGTGCCACATCTTGCATCCATCCCTTTTCTTAAAAAGGGAAAACTTCCTTCTTGACCTTCCACAACCCTCCTCTCCATTCAAATGATTATTTTTTTTTTTTTGAGTAAGTTTAATTGTGAGTCTTGGAATTTTGTTAGGAAGTACGGCTTTCTGTAACCTGGGTTTAATATTAATATTTTAATAGCTTTTATGATACATCTCAAGAGCAAGGTTTACAGAAAGCTGAGAGACTTTAATCACAGCCTCTACAGAGCACAGAAAGTTACACTGGTATTTACTCAGCACAAGGAAACTAAACTATGATTAGTTACATTACAGAAAAACAAGCTGTAATTTAACTGTTCATTCATTACCTCACACTTATAATTAGTCACTGTATTTTGGCATAAATTCCAGGCATGAAGAAACTTTGCAGTACTTAAAGTAAGTACTAGACACAAGCTTTTAAAATCCTTTTTCTTCCTTTAAGAAGGTATAATGACTCTGTCAGATTCTACAAAAACAGACTTGTAGTATTTACTGGTTGACAGCAGGGCACAATTAAACAGTGGGAGAGATAACATTTAAAATGGAAATTATGTTGTATACAAATGCTTCTGGACCACTCCTTAGTCTTTGCTCAGGTCTTTTCTCTCCAGCTGCCTCGTCTATTGAAACATCTCACTGGGCTTCATCTATTCCCACAGGGGAGTGAACTCAAAAAGAGCCATAAAGCATCTCCAATCGCTCACTATAACAGTACAGATCAGCTATTTAGAAAAGATCGTGTTTGCACAAGCATTCACTCTCTTAGAGACCAGAGGTGCTGCATCGAGAGGGCCTTTGCTTGGTTTATAATTTAAATTCTAACACTTTTTCAGGGAAATCATACCCTTAGCTTGAAAGGAAAACAATTTTCCTGGACAAAACAGACTTCCAGGATCCTGATCCCTTAAATAAACACCACCCTCATTAAAACAAACAAGCCCCCTCCCCCAAAAACAACCCCCCACCTCTTCCCCTCCCCTTCACAAATCAAAAACCCACAAGCCCACACGAAAAAACAACAAAGAAAACAATCAACTAAAACACACCCATTGTCCCCATACTTCCTGGAGGTAACAGCCTCAGCTGGAGAACCAGGAAACAGCAGATGACCTGTTGCTTTAAAGCTACAAGACTGAATCACTGGCAGAGATTAGCATTCGGGAGCAAACCTGAGGGGTCAGTTCTCCTTTTATTTTGGGCATCCCTTCTATGACTCATTTCCCCAAGACATCTTTCAAGACTTTTGTGGAAGGAAGGTGGAAAATAACATCCTGGTAATATTCTCTTAGACCTCAGTCATGTTAATGCAGGTCTCCACAGTTGTACATCCTAGCACAGTTCGCAGATCTCCTACCAAGCTAATACAGGAGGTCATGAAGACCACCCTGTGGTCCAAGACTTTTCACATATTAACATGGAGTCTACTCGTTTTCCAGCAGGCCTGAATTTCAGTAGAATTTCAATGACCTGAGCCACAGCAAAAATGAGAAGCAGTGTTCTTCAGTAGGAGAATTTATTAGCTCTAGTAGCAATTTCTTAACATCTATAATACTTCAAGACAATAGGGAGCAATAGCCTGAGAACCTTATCCTCCCCTGCCACCACCAGCTCTAAACTACAGAGAGCAAAAGGCAAATAAATCTCTGCCTAGTTATAAATCAGTCCTATAAGAGTAATTATGAATCAGTCACAGTCCTTTCAATGCCCGAGTCCAATTTTTTTTATATTTAAAAAAAAGAAATATCACCTCAGACGAGATAGGAAACCACATCTAAAATGGTAGAGAACAACCACATTTCCAATTGGAAGAGAAATATTTAGAAAACAAGTCTATTATACTGCTAATTTCATAGCTAGTTGTCCATATCCCACTTCAATAAGTTATTTAAATTAGCCAGACCATTCTCAGCCATGGGAAAAGCATGGTTTAAGCTATGAATATTTGTAATTGCAATGCAGATGAAATTTTACAGCCCTGTATTTAGTTTGAGCACATGGAATTCCAACAATGCTTCCTTACTTTATGAGTTCCAGAGCCTTCGCCCCCATGAGGGCATTACTGAGTTAATATTGGGCAAAAGAGGTAGATCTAAAGGTTATCTGTCAAAAAAAAAAAAAGTAAGCAGCAAAACTCAGGGTTTTTTTCCTCTCTTATTACAGACACATGAAACACACACATAATGTCACTCAAAATCCTGAGCAAATGGATGTTTAAAGCCATTCTAATGAAATAAAGTAAAAATAAATGTCATCCAACAGAAAATATCTATTTTGCCTTTCAGGTGCACTTGATGCTCTGCTTCATCTTCTACACAAATTCTGAACAAGCCATCAAAAGGCAAGGATTATTTCCTTTAATCACCAGTTATTTCCTGTTGGCAGCAGTTCCAATCTACAGGATTTCAGAGTTTCTTTTACGCAGGCATGGATTTACTGAGGAAGAAGAAAGATCTGCCCCCTTCCCTCACCCCGACTTGTCAGTCACGCTAGGTGCTGTGGACAGACACAGTCAAACCACAGCCATTCTCACCCACCTCATTTCATTTGAGGTCAAAAGCAGCTGTTCACCTTTCACAGCATGATTAACGCACCACACTGGAGTGTAGCAGAGGGCAACAGAGCATTACTTCCATATCCTTAACAGTTAAATCCATCCTAGATACGAGAAGCGATAACCGATTGCCACAGAGCTCTCACATTTATCCTTCCAACAGTTCTGGCCTCTGGTATTTGTTTAAGACCTGAGCTGCAAGAACTCCTATATATATTTAATCTACCCCAACGTCATTTAGATATGAATCACCCTCATATCTCCCACTCTTTATTGCCTTTACCAAAAATGTTGCATGCTTTGGGGGTTTTTTTAGAGTGCTTTTGGAAAGGCAGCTGATGTGAGGATTTTTCTCAACTAGACATCTAAAACTTCATTGCATGCAGGAGGGCTTATGGTCCTTTTAGCCATTTTCTAGAAAAGTTTCTAATTCAGATTTCTGCCACATTTCTGATATACATGTGTAGTAAAACATCATTTATGTTTGCAGTTAACTTTAGCTCAGGAAAAAGTAGAACAGAGCCTTGACGAAATTGGGCACTTTTTACAAGGAGAAAATATTATCAGTTATCAATCTCATTTCAGCAGCTCAAAAAGGCAGAGGTTTGCCTTTAAGTCAGTTTTCTCTTGGTTTGGGTTTATTTTGGGTTTGTTTTGGTGAGGTTTCCCACGCCACCCCCTACCCCCAGAAAGTGACACAGGTTGTTTTCTAGGTAGCTGCATATTAGGGTAGCCCTGTGTCATCTGCCGCATCCTGACTGCCAATTGTCCCTCCTGCATCATAGAACAGCTGCTTGCAAGTAGCACATTTGGTCCACTGGTTGTGACTGTCACCCACCACAGACTGCCACCTGTCATTTAGTCATAGCTGTAGCTGGCACCAGTAAGTGCTGTATTCTATTTAACTGCAGACACAGGTCAGAAGGGGTGCAGGAAGAGAGACAGCAGTTGACGCTGCAGCTGCTCTTGCTACCATCTAATGGCCACAGTATCTTTATAGGTGACAGACCCAGCTAACAAAGCATAGCCTTTCACATGGCAGTGAGAGGTCTTTGGGTTGACTTCTTTAGCCAGGTCTTCTCCAGGCAGTAGAACCTCATGCAAGTGTTCAAGTGGTTCCTTGTTTCTCTGACCACTCCCATCAGTAATTTTTTTCCACATAATATTGTTTATTTCTAGAGATACTTATTATAACAGTAATCATAAATAGTTAAGCAAAAATACACCAAATCAACTATAAGAACTATAAGTAATACCAGCATTTTCTCCACATCAGCTGCACTGGGAAAATATTACAGAAGCAGCTTGTGTTTGTTTTCTGTAAAATCAACTTTTTAATCTTTGCTGTTTGTCACCTGCATTTTAGATTATAATAAAGCAAGTATTTTCAAGGTAGGCTAAATCATGCCTTGTGATGTTCTCATCTTTTGCAAGCTGTCTATGTAGAGTCTTGCGGCTCAGCTGTATAAATCTAACACTGTATCTCAGAAATACATAATTAAACTTCACTGGTCTCTGTGAAATTGATTAAAACATCAATGCTCAGTTGAAGACTTTTATGGACATTATATACTGAATGAATCTGAATTTATTTTCCTGCATTTTTGCAAAAGCTCAGCCATACCTGATCAATTTAAGAGCTGCACAAAAGTTTATTAGTATTGTCTTCAGAAAATAATTCCTACCTCACTGACACCTCTCTCCAGAGGAAGACGTTCATGTACAGTCATTTCCCCCATGCAATTCATCCATTAGAAAAAAATTACCAGAACCCAAATATCCCCACTCTCAGGGAAAAAGAGGCATTACAATTTCTTTTTCCTTAGTTCCAAAGACTTTTCCAGACTGCATTTACCCCAAAAGCAGTCTCTATTTTTCCTAAGGACCATTTCTACAGCTCTCCTTTGAGTGCACACTTCATTTTCTGCAGCTTCTCTGTGTCACTTGTCATCAAAACAAAACCCACACAGGTCTGTTTCTGGCCAGCATTACAGTCCCTTATGTTTGACAACGCATTTACAACTAAGTAACTGAAACCACTAAAAAAAGGGTTTAACAGCTTCTGGAAAGTCATGACACCTACCATACTCAGTGAGGTTTTCCAGTCCACAAAACTGACAAAGCCCATCTTACCTGCATCAGCTGTCAGATTTTGAAGAGATTTCTTTCAGGCAGTGCCTTTTAGGATACTAAACTAACTTTTTTCACATAGCTTCTTATCATTATTTGCCACTGTGCAAGTAATAACTACTTAAAATCCAATATTGAAACAAGACTGAGAATCTGTAACAAAATTAAAATAAACCAACAACCACATAGTGGAAGAACTGACAGGTAACTTCAACTGAGATAACCCCTCAAACAAGAAGTCAACAGTTTACTAGGCACACAGCTTTTTTTTTCTCCACACAGTTAAATTTTGCTCATTCCCTGTTATTGAAAAATGTTCTGTCTATTATGGCTTCCACATTTCTGAAAGCTTTTGTACCTTTCTGCATAACTATATAAATTAGATCTCAAATTTGCTAGCAGCTTATATGAATTTTGTTGCTTGACATAAGAGACAATGAAATACCGGGTTTTGCTCAAAAGCATCAATTAAGGGCTGTAAAGTTTGGGGGGTGTGAGGAGTGGTGGGTGTTATGTTTGCTAGTTTTCAAGCCTTTCTAAACACAGTAACAGTTGTTTAGTAAGGCAGTGCTGAATTTTCAGAGGCAGACAAAACACACAGTGCAGCTGAAGGGTTTGGAAAGCAAAAAGCACATTCTTCCTTTCCCTACTTCTGCAGAAAGACAATGTATGTCAGTCTCCCAAGGACTGCTAAGCTCCAGAGGCTGCTGGTCCTATTGAATCTGCAAGGACTGACAAACTCAGGCCACAAGGTTCTGCTCAACCTGTACAAGGCCATTAGCACATAATGGCATCAGCCAGGGGCTGTGCAAACCAGAACACTGAGATACCCCTGTATCTGCTGGAGCCAAGGACTCTCCAAGCAGCTGCATGGCAGTCCCTCGTTATAAACACACCCCTCCACATCTCAGCATCCAGCTGGGGCTGGCCCATCAGCTGTCACCCCACCAAGGGCAATATGAGTGAACATGTGAGCTACATGAGCAAATAAGCACATGCTTTGTTTGAAGAGTTACCCATTAATTACCATCTAATGAATAAAGGCATTCTTAATAATGCTGGTGATCTGTATCTTATACATACATGCTGGGGAAAAGGCAATTCACAACACAGACAGTAATAAATCATTGATGTCTTTATGAGAAGAAAATTTGATCAGATATTTTCCGCTGATGCTTTTATTAAACACATTTACATATGTATTTACCTAGAGACCTCTATGCCGGTGTAGCACACGTGTTTAGTCTCTAAAAATACTTTCTTAAGCAATTATTATTGCTAATACACTGCATCCTAAAACCTCGCTGCTTTCAAGTACTCTGCACTCTCCATTTCAGAATCACACAGTACTGGCTTCTGTTATTTTCTCCCCTCTCCCCTTTAAGCCAGCAATGATTTTATGCTTCCACAACACAATGCCATTCAAAAAAAACCAGTTCAAATTCAGAGAATTCCATTACAAAGCATCTACATAACTTGATACTTCATATTTACAGCTACTTTGATATGCACTGACATTATTCCATTTTTCTTTTTATATCACTGTCTGCATGGATGCTGCTTTAAGGAAATTCACATTGTATCCAAGCTCAGTGTCATACACAGGGCTAAGTGAAGACTGTCTCATTAGCACGTCCAATCTAACTCAAAAGAAAAAACAACACACAACCTGCTTTCCATAGCACCATGCTGACTGGCATTAGCTTTGCTAACATTACGGTCTGATTGCATCCTGTATCAGTCTCAATCATCTTGCCTAGTGTCAGTGTCCAGGCAACCAGCCCAGTTACCTAGGTTATTTTGTCTATTCTGTTTAAGTGCTGAAGAGACCTTCACTTTTTTGCCCCCATTTCCTGGAATTTCTCCAGACTTACAAGATTCTTATTGAAAAGCAAATCACAAACAATATTAAATTTTGTAGCAGTTCTTACTGAAAGAACATTCAGAAAAACAAAAATTAATAATAGAGGTTGAAAAGTTTCCACAGCCCTGTGAAGGTCTTTGTTTGACATACATTAACATGCATCTGCTCTTCTCACTGAATAGCAGAAATGCAAATATTACTGATGCAACAAACTGGTAAGCATGGTTGTGGTACTTCATTGTGTTATTACCTGCAACTGTTAATCCCATACTTCACTCCTCACAGTTACCATGCTCATAGCAGGAGTGAAAAAACAGTATAAACACTTGGGGCCCATCTGTCACAGCTTACAGCATATAGTCTTAGCCAGAGACCCACATTTAACGTCAATTTACACTGAGTTACAAGTACACAAGTTCCTCCTCTTTCACTAGTGAGGGCATGGGCATTGCTGAAGGAACACACATAATATAGCTGCTCACTCTACCAGCATTTGTAAGTGGACTAAGCAGAGAAATGGTGATTTGAAACTACTGTTAAATATGGTTAAAAAGGTTTTTGCCTCTTTTTGCTCCCTGGAAGATGTCATCCACTCAGAGTTGGATGTTTTGTTCTTTTTGTTTTGAAGGAAGTGTAGTGAATGAAGTGCCTTTTTCTATTATGAAACTGAAAGTCTGTGGTTTAGCTTTAATAAAGTATATTTCAAAATATTATGAAAAATTATGTGATTTTTTTAGATGACTTTGTGACACTTAACAAGCCAGGATGTTGAAGAGTATACTGAGCTCTTTTTATAGATGCTTCCTTATTAAAAAAAGGAACTAAACCAAAAGTGCGTTCATTTAATTTAAAAAGGGTCTATTTAAGGAACTCAAACTTATCACATGAAGGAAAAATATATACTGAGTGCATAATAAAGCAAACAAAGGCAATTCAAATACATATTGTTGATATATTCAAAGAGAAGAGCTACTTAGAAGGACATCAGTTTTTTTTTTTTATTCTTACTCAAATCAATTAATACAGGTAAAAGCTTGTGTAGTTCTACCAGACATCTCACGTTGCATGCTGAATTCCATATTCAACCTTGCCATGCACAGGTGAACTGTGTATTAAAAAAACAAACAGAATGCTTCTCACTCAGAGAAGCAAATGTTACTGCTTGCACACACTTTAGTTTCAACTGCATTTTTTGGTATAAAATTCTGGTGTTCTCAACATAACAAGGACATGGAACTGCTGGAACAAGTCCAGAGGAGGGCCACGGGGATGATCAGGAGACTAGATCAGCTCCCATAATAAGATAGGCTGAGGAAGTTGTGGCTGTTCAGCCTGGAGAAGAGAAGGCTGTGTGGAGACCTCGTAGCAGCCTTCCAGTATCTGAAGGGGGCCTATAGGGATGCTGGGGAGGGACTCTTCATTAGAGACTGTAGTGATAGGACAAGGGGTAATGAGTTAAAACTTAAACAGGGGAAGTTTAGATTGGATATAAGGAAGAAATTCTTTACTGTGAGGGTGGTGAGGCACTGGAATGGGTTTCCCAGGGAAGCTGTGAATGCTCCATCCCTGGTGTTCAAGGCTGGGTTGGACAAAGCCTTGGGTGAGATGGTTTAGTGTGAGGTGTCCCTGCCCATGGCAAGGGGGTTGAAACTAAATGATCTAAATGATCTTAAGGTCCTTTCCAGCCCTAACTATTCTATGATTCTATGATTCATGGCATGTTGCTGAAAGCCCCTGCAAAGATGCATTACACACACACACACACACACACACACACACACACACCCGCTTATAAACATTATTTTTCAGTGACAGATAGCACTACATGAAAGGAAGAGAAAAATGAACATAAACTAGAGATAGACCATCACAGGCTCACATTAGCATTTTGTGATTTCTAGCACCTGTATTCTCTTGGATGAGCAGTGCACTTGGCAGCACAAGGTTTGCAGTTGGCCTTGATCTTAAAGGTCTTTTCCAATCTAAATGATTCCATGCCTACCACTCTCCTGAGACTGCTGAGCAAAACACAAGACAAAAATAACTTCTGAATGATACACCCATTGACCTCCATCCTTACAATGCACTCACAGTGCTCAAAAAAGGACTCTGGTACCAGTCCACATCACTGACAAGAAAGCACAGCCACCAGAGGATGGCCACCACTTGCTTCCTTCAATAACTGAGAGCTCTTCAAAAGAGCTGCCTCTTCCAATAGCTCTCTGTAAAGCTCCCAAAACACTTTGAAGGCCATACAAGTAAACAAAAAAAGTACTTTTGGAGCAGATAAGCTTTCTGATGTTCATTTAAAGCATTGACATTTGTCTTGAGAAATCATTGTAAGTGTCTAAGTCAAAGCAGATATTAAAAGAAATGCAAAATACTACTCTCAATCTCTTTAACATTACAATAAATTATTTGTTTCCCGTTCTTTCCTTTCCCCAAGAACAAAGATTTAAACAGGTTTTAGGTAACATATTCTGGTACTTCAAATCTTATACCATGGTGTGTGAATCATAAGGATAATTTAGTGACTTAAGTGTCTATCAAAGTAATATTTTACTGATTTTTGATCTCGTCAGGGGAAACAAGCTAAGATTATTCAGATTCTCCTCATTTCCTCAACAGCAGCAGATTGTTGCATTGCAGTTGCTCTTTTCCTTGTTAGCAACTTCAAAACACAAAACCAATTTGTAACTTACACTACATCAGTTCATTTTTTTGCTGCATGAATCTTTAGACAAAGGGAGGAAACTGGAGAAGAACAATTTCAGTTTCTTGAGGTATTGTTGATCAACCACCTGACTAGTCTGAAAACCCCACAAAGAGCTGATAATTTGAGTCAAGATATATAATTTTTAGATAGCAGCATGTTTTAGTATAGACCATGGATGTAACTCAGTATTTTTTCAGTTGCATTTTTATTATGTTGCATATGTATCTCAAGGAATGCCAGAAGTTCAGTTGGTATTTTAACAGTGACCACTGAAATACCCAAGACCTACCTAACAAAAAAAGATCTCTCAATCCTGTTTAAGCAGTTCATTAGTGAACAAGACTGCTTCCCATCTGTACAATTTCCTTCATTTTAGAAGAGCAATGCCTTTTGATAGCTTTTTATTTAGTAAACTTTGGTTAGTTTTATCAGAGCCAATTTTCTAAGAGACAGAAGTACACATAAGTGCTAAGGAAAAGTAGTCACAGTGTTCTCTTCATGGTGTTGTTCACACATGAAAGCTTTTATAAACATAAGGATCAGCATCAGGCATTGAATTGGGTACAAAATCACAGACCTGAGGTTAAAGGAGCCATTGCACATAACTAACACCTGTAGAACCTGAAGGGATAATACAGGGCTAGTCCTTGATGGGCAAGGTGCAGCAGCCCTGCCCCTAACAGAGATTTTTTTGCATGAAGCAGCAGCTGCTTGTCTTCCTGTGCACCTATGTGCAATGAAAGGGGAATAAGCCATTTTGTTCTGCTCTCTTCTGCCTCATGGGACACAAAGGAAGAACTGTCAAATCACAAGTTTTATTGCAACAGTATGACATAATTTTTCCTCTGAGGCATCAAAGAAAGACTAGCAATAGCTAAAAATATAGAGAATAGACTTCAACAAAGCTAAATTACAAAAAAAAAGGATTTCTAATATTTTTCTTCTGAGGGAAAAAAAATAAAAATACCACAATACAAGATATATAGTTACATTTGTTCATTTTATAAAGTTTGTTATAAAAACAGGTACAATACTTCAGACTGAGTAGTTGAGAACCAGTTTCATCCTCCCTTCCCTCTCCTTTAGGGGAAGAAGGCACAAAGGAACAAACAGTAATTCTTCTATAGTGTTCTTATCTAGAGAAGCCAAGAGTAATACTACTTTTTTCCTTTAGAATCTAAAAGGGAAAGATATTCGGTACACATGGATTTAAAACTCAAGGCAGATACTGACATTAGTCAGAACATTCATTCTTGGTGAGCAATGGTGTTACAAGGACAAAATTAAAATAATTAAGGAATATTCCAGCTGAATTTCTACAACCTCATCTACAGAATGCTCTGCAATTGCCTTTTATTCATGTTTTTACTGTTTCCTCGTTATTACTAGCTAAAAAAAGTCTGAGCACCTTCTGTTCTATTTACCTGTACTCTTAACAGGTTCACTGTTTTTCTGGTATGAATGCTTTCAACAGTTCACAAAAGCCCATGTGGCCATTCAGTTCAAGAATTGTAGTCCATTTTCTTAATCTGAATAACCAGTACTCAACTCTTGTAAACAGATGGGGACCGGACACTAAGCTCATAGGCACTAAATAATAATGTCATGCATCCTCCATCTATAAGGATGGCACTGAAAATCGCAGGCACTGTTCTGTATCACCCAGGATACCACTGAGGACAGCACTATTGTCTGATTTTGCTCCAAACAAGCCATCATCAGCATTTGCATCACACTTTTCATGCTTTTGTTTTCAACTAGATTTAAAGATTAGCCCTGCTGTCATCTTTCTGATAACTTTCTTATACCATTTAGCTTAAGACAATTAACAGCCTGTTTATAACCAGAATCACTGCATGCAGAATCAAAATCTTGATTTGGACAGCACTGAAGTGCAGAGGATTTGTAACCCAGCACTCATTACACAGCTAACCTAGATCTCTAATAGGTTACTACCAGCATTGCCTTTGCATATCAGAAAGAACAGGGCCAAAACCTTTTAATTTATTTGCCTGTCTTCCACCTGGCTATAGAAATCTTTCCTAGAGAAGAAATCCAGTGCAGGGGGATGTTGAAGCTCCCCCACAATACCTGAACTGTGCTTCACTAGCAAATTACTCATATTGCTCAATACCATCTGGAAAGGTACTTTGCTTCACTTTCATTTCAAGAGAAAGAAGCTACCTTTCAGGGACACACACCAGGAATATCTAGACAAGTAATTAAAGCATATTGAAAATCCATGTAGCCTTACTGATTTGTTTATAGTAACTGGTTTGGACTGACAAAGTCCTTCTTTGCATGGTTCAGAACATCATCTAGTAATTTACACCCATGAAAACATAGAGGAGATAGAAAACCCTATGAGATCCACTTTACAGCGGTTTACGCCGCCACTGAAGGTGTAAGGTTGAAGAGAATAGGTTGCACTGAGAGTTTCAGAAGCATTGCCAGTAAGCAAACAAAACTTCCCAGGAGAACAAACAGAAACAAGTTTTGTTAAGGCAGCTTCTTGTGTCCCAGTGGGAAAGAAGAAAAAGAAATAGGCGTACTTGAACCTCAAGTTTCAGGTCTTTACTTGCATAGGCCATTTTCAATGGTTATTTGGGCAATTGGAAAATTTCATTGCGTATTTTATATAAACATCACTAACTAGTCCTAGGAAAAATAGCATCATCCTCCACCTCTATAGCAGATTCTAGTAATGCTTTCAAGTATTTCCTTAAAGCCATAAGATATAGAAAGCATTTTATTTAAAGAAAACATATCAGAAGTTAAATTTTCATTTATCCCTAGGACTGCACCTTGAGCAAAAGCAAACAAACCACACAGCTCCCACAAGAATTAATAACACCAAGAAGACTATCACATACCTCTTTTCATTCCAGCTCGACATGCCATTGCATCACTTGCCAGGATCCTACCACCAAATGGCAAAATCAGCAGACTGAGGGATAGCAGAAGTGTAGCTCTTCAATACCACACAGCTTAGGAGCTCTCTGCTCTTTTCCTCACAGAAAAAGAATACCAGAATGTATGAGCAACAACACCTGAATAAAACCCCAGCCTAATTGTGCAGGGGAGAAACAAAGGGGGCAGGGGGAAAGAAAAGCTTTTTTTTTTTCTTGCATTAACCCTCTCATCTGAGTGTTATTTTCAGTTAATATGAGAAGCTGGGACTCTTCCCAGGTGGAAGACATTACCGTATTCCCTTTCTGGTTCGGGGCAGACTACTCAAACTCTGACACACTGTCTCAGTACAACTGAAGTACGTGTATCTAGCAGAGCAAAACAGACAGAGGGGAATATGGGGTTTTAGCAAGGAGACAGTAAGACTGGCCTAAACCTACAAAAGCGTGCAGTAATTTCTGTTAATCAGGCTGGCTGCTTTACAAAAAGACTTGGTCATGTTTTGAAAGTCACAATTAACTGCCAAAATATGCTAAATAAGCAGTTTTGCTTTACTTTTAGAGTCCCCATCCACTAAAGCTGGCCCAACACTGCCATTCTTGATCTCCATTTCCCTGAACAGGTATGAGGAAGAGACATACAGCTAAAACATTTTGTGCTCCTTTCTCTGTTGGCTACGCTATGGTACATACAGTTCTTGCATGAAAGGGAAGACTGAATCAGTTTGTCTACTCTTGCATCAATGCTTTCCTTCTTTCTCATTTTACTAATACATCTCACACAGAACACAATCCCCCCTTGTATTCCATTACACAGTAAAAAGGAATATCTGAACATAGTTTTCACTGTGGGAAACTGTTTCATGGGGGAAAAGACAACTGCTTTACCAAATCTTCCTTTGAGTCTAGGCAAATTTTATGAGAGATTTAGGTACTTATGAATGTGAAGATATGTTTATCTTAATATAATAAAAAATAAAACAAAAAAACAAGTCTTATTACACAAGATTATGCTGAAAATCACTGATTTCTCTACATCACTAATCTTTGTTCTAAATCTTTTATATTTATGAAATCTGAGTAACTAGAACATAAACCAAATATGCCTTAGTATATCACTTTCAAGGTTTTTTCCACTTCTTGGTCATGCATCAACCCCCAACATGAACCAATAAACCATATTTTTGTTCAGTCTTTAAAACATGGGGTTAAGTACACCAAATACAGCTTATTTTTTTAATTTTAAATTACAAAGCTATTTAGCAATAATATCTGACCTTTGTTTAAGCATACAAAAGGCATACTTATACAGAACATATTTCCTGACAATTTCACCTTATCTAGCAATTTAGTGAACGAGTAATTCAAGTACAAAAACATGCTGTATTTGAAGTAAAGCATGTAGCTTTGAAGAACAGTAAAAGTAAATAAAAGTATAGAAAACACTGAGGTGTCTAAACACAGCATTAAGTATCACAGCTAGCCTGTAAGTTTATTTAACTATGGATCTCTAAAAGAAGCTTAGAAAAAGTTGATTAGAAAGCTGAAAGTAAAGAAACATCATTGCATTTACATGGAAAATAAAATGGATACTGAAGAAATCAAAACAGAAATAGCTTCCTAAGGTTATCTCAGGAACAGCATTTGCACCTGTGGATTAATACAAAATGTAGTCCACTGCATCTGTTGATGCTGCTTGCTGTGTTTGGGTAGCTAAAACCAAGCAAGGATCTCAACAGCAGATGCTGCTTAAAAGTGTTTTAATGGACACGAAACAAAAAATCCAGCAGCTTTCACTGGGTTTCTGGCATTTCTTTCATTTTTTTCTTTTGGGAAATTAGCCACAAATCATTTTGAAAAATAATCATTTTCTTCTTCATTTTCTTGGGCACAGACGCCTGGCTTATTTACAATTTATTGTCTGTCAAATCACATGCAAACTATACATTAAAGTATTAGACAAAGCAGATATATTCCTCATGAAGTAACATCAGTGAAGGCCTCACATGTCCCCTAGTTTAACCACCCTCAAGACTGAAAAACATCAGTCACTCCAGCACTCACTACAAAAGCAGGTGTTCAGCTCCTTAATTTCTTCATTACTTTGCTATCCACTTTAAGAACACAAATCCAACATATTTTATTCAACTTCATCATCGTGTTTAGTCCAGAAGCCACAGTAAGTAGGCAGAAATGCCAGTTTGAGCACCATCTGCAAGTAAGTACCACGTGACTCACATCACAAATATGCTTTAAATTACATTTTCTCAGATTTCAGCTCCATACCACTTGTACATAGTTACACAAATGCTTATGTCAGTCTATACATAGGGTCTTGTTTCTCCTTTCATTAGTTATACACTTTTGTATCTATGTTGAGTTTTTTCTGCTTTATACCTATACAAGTGATGTTGGAGTTAAAGCTCAATGCCCAGTGGCAGAACTGTCACTGCCCATAAAATCAATTACTAAAAATGATTCTTCAGAACCTGGCAGAGTTTGATTCAGCACTGTCAGAATTAGAAAGCACAGGCAATGAAAGAATCATTTCTCCTTCAATTTCAAAGACTGAAGTAGCTGGAAGCAGCAGGTAGCAGATGTAATGATAACATGTAGCAAAGCTCTTAAATAGCCTTTACCAATCTGCATGCACGTGCATACACATGCAAAAACCCACTGTCACAAGCAGCAAGGAGAAAATGTTCTGGAATTGTGGACATTTCAGGTCCATAACTTACTATTATTGTAACTTACAACTGGCATTTGTCTAAAGCAAACAGTGCCACAGTTTGGTAGGGTCAGAAGTCCAATTTATCTTTACTTTTCCAAATTCAACAAGAACTGGAAAATACTGCTTCTTGCAGAAGTAGTTGGCAGCATCTCTTATTTTCCCCTGAATTTGACCATTTCTGTTCACGGGGAGAAAGGATTTGATGACCCACGTAGCTTATTAGCCAACAGGAAGTTGCATCTAATTTTCAACTACCATAAGAAAATAGTGAGTAGGTGAAAAGCCCTTGATTGAATAACTTCATTTCCACATACAAGTCACCACACGGAGCAAAGTATGGAACAGGGCTGAAGTGACTTGCACAATGGTCTGACCATGAACCATTTGTCCACATATTAATATGCAGTGTCAGCTTGTCAGCAACTTCTGTGTCACTATCATCACTTTCTGCAGCACTGCCAGTGGCAAGAGCTCCTGCTAATATGGAGACTTCTTTGCAAGGGTTGCAAAGTTTTGCTGTTGGACAGCACTGGAGAGGATGTGCTTTTGCAAGCAAAGCATGATTCCCATTCAAGCCTAAGGGTAGATTCAAACAGAGTCTAAATACTCTTAAAGTTGTTTTTTCAGATGAAATTTTAGAATTTTCACCGTCCTTTCAGAAAATGTTAAGTAAAAAACATCAGGCAAGCTGACAACATCAGGATTAGGACTTCATTTTCCCCTATGTTGACCAGGAAAAGTAACACACAAGTGGGGAATTGAGACGTTGGCTCAATTTCTTTGTCATTAGACAAGAGTGTCATAACCAATTCTGGATTTGCTCCCTATTCAGTTTTAAAGCAGAAGTTAAATTCAGGAGCACAGTAACAAAGTTAAAGTATGAATCACTGGAAGGTTATCAGTAAACTAATACGAAGTCACATTGCTTGTAATGTCTCCTGCCTGTGAGTGCCTACATTATTCTGTGAGAAACTGTAATGGATTTTACTTTCATAAAATGCTGATAGCCTATTCTTTGAAATGTCAGTCCTATTAAAAGTAATTCAGGTGGTCCCAGAAAAAAAAACTGAAAGCAGGTTAGATATCCAGTGCTTAAAAGGAAAAAAAAAAAATATATATATATATATATAGTCCTTTTGAACACAGGAGGCTTTTTGTATTCCCTTCCCCTATCTCTATGACCTTACAGAAAAATGTCTTTTGGCTTAGAGTCTAGGTTTTTATTCGAAAAAGAAATTTTTCACATGAGGACTTAAGAGGAAAACAATGTACACTCTCTGGCTTTGCTTAATACAGGAATAATTTCATTGATTTTCAGCTCAATTTGGTTTGTTTTCATTTTGCTTTCTACAGAGAAAGACCGATAGGTTTAAATATAGCTCAGACTCAAGAGCTGGAAATGCGACATTCCCCAGCTCTGCTCCCCTGCTCTGCAACAGTTCCTGGGGGCAGATATTTAGAGTGAATCTGTTACTGAGTGGAGTATATTTTACCATCAAGTAAGTTTAGCATTGAAAGGGTATAAGAATCAAACAGAAAACACATTACCAGTATTTGCTGGAGCAACAGAATAAGTAACTCACTACTGAAACCCCCACACTTGGGTGTTACACAGCCAAATGCTTAATTCAAAACATGTTTGTTACCTGGAGTATCAGTTGTAACATATGAATATCCATTTAAATTTTTTTAAGTAATTTTTTCATCCTTTGAGTCCAACAGTGTTTTACATTATCAATGCATTTAACAAAATCAAACAAACAAAAAAAAAGTAGAAAATTTTTTGGCTTTTTGATTGATGGAAACCTGTATATTAATACCCAGGACATGAATATTTCTGTAATACATGCACTCACTAATGGATCTTTTACCATAGTTGTTATGTTGTTGTCAATTGTTATTGCAATATTGCCATAAAATTTGGAGATCCTTTAAGGATTTTTCCTTTTCCCCATTTTAATTGCCATTCGCCATGGCTGCTACACCTGTCAGATCACAAACTGACCATTAAAGAGATCAGAATTTTTTTATTTAACTTTCTATTATTGTTTGCATCAATGATAAAATGTGATGTTTCCTGATACTCTCCAAGCTATAAACTAAGGCCACTGTCGATATAAACATGCTAACCCTCACAGACAGAAATATTCCCAGCTTCATCTTCATCAGTATTTGCACATTGGTTTAACTGAAACTTACTGAGCTGGACTGAAAATCTGCTACCTGCTTCAATTTGTATGTCGAGATCAAGTCGTGTAAACGCTACAAAAGCATGATTAGTAAATACTGAGATATATGGCAGGGGAGAAAGCGTGATAAGGCATTTATTTACATATTGCAATACGCTGGCATTGTTTAATTTCATTTATTTTGGGAAAGGTTATACGGACCAGAATGAACACACAACGAGATCCCCAGACTAATGTTTTCCCCTAAAATTCAATACAGAGAAAGGGGCACAATTCACTCCGTGCTCCAAGAGAAGCGAAAAACAGCACCTGCCATTATTCACTTTGGGCAAATACAGCGTTAAGCAAGCCCATCCGCAGACGGTGAAGCATTGTTCCTGCGCCAAAGCCGCGCTGTGGCCACCGCCGCAGCACACCCGGCCGCAGCCGCAGCACCGCTCGCCCGCCCGTGACACAGCTCGCTCTCGGCGTGAAAATCCCAGAGCGCCTCCTGCCGCTGGAACGGCGCACTGCGCATCCCGCGCTCCTGCTGCCGCGGAAGGGAGACGCTCCGCAGGGACAAAACCTCATTGTTTTCCCCGCCATCGTCCATTCTAAAAGCTACAGCCGGGTATAATTGAATTTAAACTGTACAATTTTATCTTTCAGACAAAGATTTCTTCCCACTCTTTTTACAGCCTCCTAGTAAAAATAGATCACTTTGAGCCGCATAAATCGTTAAGAGCAAATGTTGAAGCAACACCGTGTTACAAAACCTTTGGTTAAAAAACCCTCACAAGTAATCTCGAGGCAGGGGGATTGAAACTAGATGGTTTTTAAGGTCTCTTCGACCCAAACCACTCTACAGTTTTATGTTACTCTTTTCCCATTGTAATTGAATATACATATATATGTGTGGAAAGCAGAAATGAAGGCTAGGGACTGAGGAAGGTAAATTAAGTGCTGAGTCTAGAATCATCCCACTAAGCTCATGTGCTTAACTGATGCATCAAAGGTTCTAAACCTTCCCTTAGTCTGAATAGTGAGAAAAATGTCAGAAAAAATGGACTACCATGCAGGTGCACAAATGTTCTTCTGTTTAATGTGACGGAACCTTTAGGTAAGGTGCGGCTTCAATAAAGTACAGTTAAGTAGACAGGCACAGAGATTTTTTGCCTAATATCACTATACTATCTCATAAATATGTATCTTGACCATCATATGTAAAATGAAGTATATTCTTGAATATATTCTTTGAGCAACTTGGTCTAGTGGAAGGTGTCCCTGCCCATGGCAGGGGGTTGGAACTGAATGATCTTTAAGGTCCCTTCCAACCCAAACCATTCTATGATTCTTTGATTCTATAAGTGCCAGCTGAAAATATTTCGGACAACTCACAATTCTAGAATAACATTACTAGGAATCCTGGACTAAAGGATGTGAATGAGAGCTAGAAATTGAAACAAAGAGTTTGTTCATCAGAAATGTGAGGAACGGCTGCAACTCTTAGTTCTGCCAGGAAAATGAGTTGAAACAATACTACATATCCTCCCACTTGCATGAAATACTACGAAATATTTAAGACAAGTATACTTTCCACAGCACCCCACCAGTAGTCACTCAATAAAGTGATAATTGTTGATATTCCTACAGTTTCCAGGAAAATTGAAGGTAATAATAAAATACTGCATTTCTGTTACACGGCTAACAATTTAGCTTATGATTTATGATCATATTTCAACAGTCATTGAAAATAAAGAATCAGCAGAATAAACTATTCTGTTTTATAATGAGTGACATATATATAAGAAGTATTGTGGGTCTTGTCAGTGTTTCTTCAATATAACAAGAAAAAGAATAAGTATAGAATAAGGAGACCATTGTCATTTCATTGCCTTTACTTGCGTTTTCCTAACTAATTAGGTGACTGAGAGAAATCCCCTCTATGGAAAATTCTGATGCGTTTTAATAAGCAGGGGGAGGGAAGAAAAACACTTCCTGCAGAGATTTCTTTGACTCTACTCTTTTTTGCTCTTTCCCTCATTTCCTCCAACTTTCTCCACAAAATAATGACTCACCTAACAGGGAATGTTTCCTCCCACACATTTTGGGATAATAAAACACTGTGTGAATATTTCATGTGCCCTCTGTGTTAGAAATGAGCACTTTCTATTTGAAAAGAACTATGTAGAAGATCAGGACTTGCTTTTCAGCCTAGGAGCTGTTGGGTAGCTATTTATTTATCATAGAATCATAGAATAGGTAGGGTTGGAAAGGACCTTAAGATCATTTAGATCATTTAGTTCCAACCCTCCTGCCATGGGCAGGGACACCTCACACTAAACCATCTCACCCAAGGCTTTGTCCAACCCAGCCTTGAACACCAGGGATGGAGCATTCACAGCTTCCCTGGGAAACCCATTCCAGTACCCCACCACCCTCACAGTAAAGAACTTGTTCCTTATATACAATCTAAACTTCCCCTGTTTAAGTTTTAACCCGTTACCCCTTGTCCTGTCACTACAGCCCCTAATGAAGAGTCCCTCCCCACATCCCTATAGGCCCCCTTCAGATACCAAAAGGCTGCTATGAGGTCTCCACGCAGCCTTCTCTTCTCCAGGCTGAACAGCCCCACCTTTCTCGGCCTGTCTTCATGCAGGAGGTGCTCCAGCCTCCAACCATCTTCATGTCTCTTCTCTGGACTTGTTTCAACAGTTCCATGTTCTTTTTATGTTGAGGACACCAGAACTGCACACAATACTCCAGGTGAGGTCTCAACATTTGTAAAGATTATGTCATTATTATATATGAAATAACCCTTCCATAACCTCTAAATACTTCTAAACTCTGCTGTTTCACTACAGGAATTTATAATTGGACTTGTAGTCCTAAGAAGTGTAGCTAGACATGAAACAAATACAATAGATGGTATAACCATCCTGTAGAAAAGTCTTTCCATAAAAGGTGCTGCATATCAGCACACCGCTGTTGTACAATCCAACACACATCTCTCTCAATGTTTCAAATAATCTTTTAATATTGAAGAATGACTACTACTCTATAGACAGGTACAATACATCTTTTCTCACAAACCTTCTGCTGTATGTCAAGAAAGGGTCAATGTACTTTTCAGGCATATCACTTTAGAGAATCACAGCTTTCTTTCACATAGGCTTTCTGGCAGAAAGGGATGGAGCTCACTGAAAAGTCCCTCCAGACTTTCAGTGTTCTTATCAAAGAAAAACAAGTCATTTTGATGCAAGTTTTTCTTCTCTTTGAAAAGAAATATTGTGTCTTTTCATACATTACTTATTTCACCACTTTTTCCCACTTTCTTCTTCTTGCGTTTGTTCACCTTTCTTCACCAGAATAAGAAAAATACTGCTTCCTTACCTCCTTTTCTTGCACTTAAGAAGGGAATAATCCACAGAAACTTTTTAACAGCATACAAAACCATTATTTTCTTTCCCTTTTATTCCAAACAGGGTCTTTTTTCCCCCCAACAATTCTGTTAACTGGTTAACCAGAGGGTGATTTTGACATGCCATTTGACATCTTTCAAGCTCCAGGGTCCAAAGCTCTTCAGTTAATGAAAAGTTCTTCTCAGGATAGCCCTCTGCTTGCCCAGTTATCCAGTGAAAAAGCAGTACAAAGGGAAACAATCATCACCTGAACCATGCCTAGTTTCTTGAAAAAACACTTGTCATGCAGCAATTTTATTAAATAGTTTCTCAATTGTTCTTGTCCGCAAATAGTAAGACCAATAATCATGACACTGGAGGATTACTAGCACATTTCTGACCACCTGTAAACACCATTAGGTGTGTTTCGACTATCCTCAATCCTACCATTCCAAAGTAAATCATCTGAACTGAAAAACTGACAAACAAACTAAATGTTAGGAAATGGCTTGAAGCAAAAAATGAGTCTGTAGTAAAGTGCTAGCGCTTTCTGTGACAACATACTCAGGCTACTGCTATAGTTTCCAGCAATTGAAACCTACCTCAACTTTTAAGAAACAATAGCTGTTATTCAAGTGAAAAATACTTGATATGATTTATAAACTTTTGGTCCCAATCTGTAACAAGCTTTTGGTCCCTCTGTTACTGGTATTAGGTTTCATGTCACAGCAATTTTAGAGGTGAACTTGTGCACTATCTTAATCAAGGATGTATTGAACACTGATGACGGTTTAACAAGGGTTAGCTCATTTACTTAACCACCTATGTGATTAAAAGAAAAGAAAATCAGGTCTGTGATAGACAATTATACATATGCCTGCATGCATGCAGGGACAGCTGCCTATTGTCTTCAGTAGATGGCTGCACAGCTACAAACGAGTATAACACTTGTCCTGAAAAATAGCAAGCATGAGTCTCTGTCTCCCTGACTACAGAATAAGAAGAAAGCCTTATGCATCATGTTACTATTTTAACTGTAATTTAAGTCCAGTTCAAAACAGTTCATTAATCATTAGTTTTTAACTCAGAAATTCTTTGTACCACTTTCCATTCTAAAGAGGGTACAAATGAGGACTTCAAGAGATGCTTCCTGAGAGATCAGAAGTCTTAAATCCATTCACATTTGACTTTCAATGGTCCTGTACTCTTGAGTGAATCATTGTGAGAGTGCTAGAAACCCACCACACTAAGAAAACCAGTAAGTACAGAGATAGCATTATTCCACACTTCCAGCACGGAAGAACAACCAAAAGAACACTGGCAGACAGCATTAGCTTTGGCCCTAGATCAAGAGAGCTGGCATTTAAGAAAGCTAACAGACTGAATCTGATCTTTATTTTCACAGGGTTAGCATGAGCTTGTACACAAATCTAGGCCTATAATAGATGTAAGAGGTAGCTATGTCCCTTTGCTGTAGTGAGATGTAATTCTTCCTCTGCATAATAAACATCTCTCGCTAGCAGCTTAACAATTTGCCTTGCTATACCTACCAAGGTGGCATTGAAATGGACTATTTATTAAAGCAAAATCAGTTTAATCTTAGGCATCATCTTCCAAACAACACCTCCAAAGCATTTTATGAAAGAAAACACATAGCCTGTCCAGCTGTATAAACTGAACCAAATTCTGTTCTTACAACAACATGCAAACTGGAATCAAATCCACTTGACTCTGTGTATTTATAAAAGCAAAACAGGGCATGGGGGACTACCTGTTAAGCATATAACTATGTATCACGAGGCTTCTGCACTCAGCAGTGCCTTACTGACTTTGTGTTAACCACCCTGTAATTGTACAAAACCTCTTTGAAACTACCCCTGCCTCCATGTTTGAAATACAGTAATCATTCCTAATACTGTTATTAGCTGAAATAAACTGACAGCACAGAGAAAGCTCCCATCTGCCACATTTAAATCCATGTTCGCTGCATCTCAGAAAATGTGCTGCAGAGTCAGAAAATTTTCAGAGGAAGGTAACAACCACTGGAAGTTTGACTGGTGGAACCACTGGGAGACTGCTAGGAAGGAACATTGTAACATTTTCCCCAATCTACTACCTGCCCTTAATCATGGCTTTGACCACTGTTGATGGGACATTCTACATTCATTGCTCACTAGCAAAAAATAGCCCTAAATTTTGTTACACATTCAGCCTTGTCACTCACTTGTGGGGACACATTTTTAGTAAAATATTCATATGGGATGGCATATGTCTCTAATCTGTTGAAAACTCCTGAGAAATAAAATCAGCCCCTGATTAACTGGTACAATTTGGGAACCCCTCTGCTCGTATTTCACTTCTTTGTTGCACCTCAGAGTCAAAGAAATGCTTAACATTTTCTAGAATCTGCAGAAAAATTCAAGGCTTATAGAAAAGCTATTACTCGAAATATGTGCTCTTAAGCTACTCTGTCTGCTTTTGATCTGATTACGTGGTAGAACCTTATCTAGCAAGTATACACCACAGGCAAGATTATTTGTTTAGGATGTAGAATGTATGATCCCTATTATTAAAGATATAATAATCTGTTAGTGATACTTAGGCCCTTCTTTTTTTTTCAGATTAGGTCTTAGGTTTGCTATTTTCATTTCCATCTAGGCACTGTACGGAGAAGTGAGCTTTGAAAACATGCAGATTACACCAAAGATTTACTATTTAAGTATTATAGAATCTACCACCTAATCTGCTAATTCCACAGCACAGCTGAACATACTTGTATCCCAAGGAATATAAATTTTCCACGGTTATGATATCTGGAAGTCAGGAGTGTGGGTTGAAGATGAACAACTTCTCTACCTACTACAGTTTGCTCAGACAGGCCACACACATTTGGCACAAATCAACAAGCACCTACCTTAGCAAATCTGAACACAGCGAAGACTGCTTTGACTCCTTTCCCTTTGAAGATTAATCCTCATCAAATATGCCAGAACATTTCCTACAGGTTTGCATAATCTATGTTGGCATTTTCAAAATTAATATCGAGCAGAATAAAGAAATACTGATCCTATCCCAACTACTCAGACACGCAGCATTGAGTGCTGCTTTGGCAAGCCTAAACTCGTACACATCTGCCAGAAAAGCAATCTGGCCACTCAGCAAGGTTAAACCGTGCAGGCAGATGGCACCCAATGACAAACTGTCGAATGCAAATAACTGGTTTCCAAAAAAATACCTCCTAATGGCAAACACCTACTAATTAGGCTGGATAAGCCATTCCAAAGATATCCTACCTATTCATATCTGTTGGCATGATGAAGACTTAAATCATACTTCTGGGCATGTTGCCCCAATGCCTCCTTTTCTGCTCAGCCAGCCATCTGAAGTATTCTTAGCATAAAGGGTTATTAGCATTATATTTAGTGCACAAATAATTACATACATTTGTTTAAAAAACAAACCAACCAACCAAGAAAAACTGGCCATTAACTTCTGAGTTTCAGAACCAGGAAATCTACTTGAGTCGGATAAAACACTGAAAACCAGCAATTCTGTTTACTGATACTTAATCTCCACAAGACATATTTTAAAGTTATGTAATAATAACATGAAGGCAAGGTCTACATTTATTTGTTCTCATATCTCTGTAGAAGACAGTGGGTTGGATCTCCCAGCATCACAAACACAAGTCATTGCACAGATGAATTTTTCCACTAGACAACTGTAAAAAGAGTAAATGAGTCCAACATCTGCCCTACATAGCACAAGTCAGTGCCAAATAAGTCACATTAGCTGAATATTTATCAGTACTAATATTCACATTATAAAGATTAAGAGCCAGAAATAGAAAATTAATAAGAAATAATTTTGCATCTTCATATCTTCAGCCTTATCTTTAACAGGTCAGTGTTTTCAAACATCGAAAGGCAGTACCCCTGGCATGGCTCTGGGGGGAGAAGAAAACGCTGTCCTCTACCTCTGTAGAAAGAAAGACCTCCCAATCTGTCTTGAAATACATCTGCTCTTAAGTCGAACTTCAGAGGAGTTCAATTCGTTTAACAGAACCAATTAAAAATATGCTATTCTTTGAAATAATCATTGCTGTGAAACAAAGATTGAGAAATAGTGCAGAAATATCTGCATGTGCTGTGTCTTTCATCTAGTGTCTATTTTTATGAAGCTTCTATGTCAAAAATAGAATATGACAGGATTTGCTGTTGACTATTTTCATCCACAAAGTCTTGGGTTTTGTGTCATAGTGATGGTTGTTTGCTCACCCTTTCTGGAAAACTTTGCCTTGGATATGGACCACAAGTTAGTGAAAGGTAGTATGCTATCCCAGTTACCTCAACTCCATACCTAGGTGAAGGCAATCATGCTGCAAGAAAGAAGAAAGCAAACTTTTTCTTCTCTGTCAACGGGAATATATTAAGGGAACCATAAAAATCACAAAATACAACTTGCAGCTCTAAAGCCTATAAATGCATCACTGAATTCACACACATTGGGAGGTGAAGCACAAACAAAATACAAAAATCTGCACCAAGACTCTGCCTGTACAAAGCATTTAACAAAAGGAAAACAAAAGGACTGGAAAATTTCACAGAAGTAACTGTCCACGTGACAGCAATTACATCTCTCAGGGGCTTCCGACGTATACTGTGATGAAAAACAAGCACCTACAAGTAGCTCTGTTCAGTGATTAATCCTTTAAAGCTTCAGAAGAGGCAAGTTTAGGTGAACACCACTTTCAGTTCATTTCAACGCCAAGATCAAAAGGACACCTTTTGCCTTTGGTTAGAAACATACTGGCAAAAAAAGCTGAACTATGATTTACCAGTCTTTTTTATTCTGGATTTATTTAGCAGATTGCCAAAGAACAACGTTAATTCCTATTCCCTGACAAAGGAAAAGATTCTACTGAAAGTAGAAGAATGAAAATGGGTATCTTTACAGTAACTTCAAAAAATGGGTACACAGAATTTCCAGCTTTCATCCAAAATGTTCTATTGAGGACAAAATGACACATCATTTTTTTAAAGTAACTTTGTCCAATGATTTCTAAAGTGCCCCACAATGAAGGTAAAGGTTTCTTCCCTCCCACACTATATAAGCAGAAGAGGAACTTTAAAGAATTTCACTGGAGGTAGTGAAATTTTGCCATCATAAATTCAACTGAAATTCACAGTATATTCATCTTTCTGTCATGATTCCACTTGGGACAGTCACAGTCTGCTTCCTGCATGCTTCTCCATGCATGCACAGATCCAGAAGGATGAAAAAGCAAGGCAACAGCACAGAACTTACATTTACGGCAGGAAAGAAGCTGCCTTCACCAAGCAGCATTTTTACTATCTGCTCCCTAGAGATAACAGAAAGCAAACTCTTCCTACTTAATCTAAAACAGCTAATATTAATACTACAATAACAATGTCCAAAAGGTCTGGCTTGTACAAGCTAGTAAATTACAAGCTCCTTAAACACTGGCAAAAGAGGAATGTTAACAATCACGAGTTAAGCATTACAACAAAATTGTAAGCTGGCATTACACATACATTCCTAGTATTTAAGATACATAGAACCTTTACTTACATTATAGAACTTGGTAAAACATTCCACCATTGAGGTGGAAACACCCTCAAAATCTTACTAAGGTATTTAAAGCACTAATAGGTGACAAAGTGATCTCCTTCCTGAAATCCTGTATGTTAAGACTGAACTCAGAAAGGATTTCTCTTTCCAATTAATTTGAAAAAGTCTAAAAGTAATCATTCCCACAGTCAATACTAAACAATTTCCATTTGTTTTATAGCAAGCTCAGTACTGCAGGTGAAGACTGAACATCCCAATTCACAGTTGCAAATTTTAGTATTACTTACTTACCATTGTTTATTCTTAGACTTCATTTATATTAACTGAGATTTTCATAATGATTGTTTTTAATTTAAGAAGATCCTTCTTACCAAGAAACTGCACTGGTCACAGGTTAGCTCTCTGAAAGCTCTTCCAAACTTTTCTGACTACCTAGCCTGTGTTTTTATGTAATGTACACATACACCTCTAAATATCCATTCTGTTTGTGAAAGCTGACTACAACTACCTACTAGCCACAAGCTTGCATAAAGAACATAAGCCCTCTGCCACACAACTGGGCATTTATTTTAGCTCTTTTTAAACTAGGGGCTCTTACGGAGTATATTTTATGGCAACAATTCTGATCCCATACACATGACTATGCAGTTTCCTTAGTATCTTACTGTAAAGCCCTTCCGGCAAATTGTCGACTTCCCAAAATCAGATACCTGCTAGCTGCTATTTTATTGACAAGCAGTCATGGAAACCTAGAAGCAAGGCAAGATGCCATTCTATGATCAGAATCTATAAGAGGTCTTGCCTATCCAAAAGATTTACCTTCAGTATTTTCAAAACTGTCATTTTGTTTGTAAGAGAAAAAAATAAATTCAAAAATACAAAATGTGTCCATGGTCAAAATATTATTTAGACTCAGAAATGCTGTAAAAAAAAAAAAAAAAAAAAAAAAGGATGTAAGATTAAATATTTTCATTCCATTTTCATTCCATTTACAAATACGCTGTCTCCTCTTTATAGATACCAGTTCCAACGAACCACAATGATAGCAGAAAGATTCATATACATGGGGTGAATTCAATGTTCAGAAAGACAATAAACAACAAATTCGAGTTCTGTAAACACGTTATTGGAAATATTTATTGTACTCAGCATCAGAATTATAAGTTATGTCAATTTAAATAAATGCAGTGCCCAAAGACTAGAACTAGCAACCAGTTTCTGTGTGTGATGCATATATCTTATCCAGTATGTTCTTGATGCTTTCTACACAAACCTCTTCTTTCTGATGCTTCATAGAGGCTTGCTTCCGTTTCTCCTCAAACCTTTCATCTGAAATGTTCATGCCAATGTTGCATAGAATTCCTGCAATCTACAAAATAATAAGTCTGGCTTTTACATAAATCAGCAATCTCTACCTGCCAAAGAATATTTTCCCACTCTTAAATAAAAACTACAGACCACATCCTGCTTCATTAACCAAAGAAGTTTCTATTTAAGGAAATCTGAATCTTATTGGGATGAAAGCTGTGGTGCTTTTGTGGTGCACAAAATTGTCTTTAGTTAATAAAGTAATGTTAATGCAACTTCAACACTGGAAAAATCAAACACAGAAGACTCAGGGAAAAAAAATGCTTTTTAAAAGCTGTAAGTCAAATCCTTTTTATCCATTGTATTTTTACTGTTTGTTGTTACCAGCATACATCAAATTTTATTACTTCCTGTATTTCACAGCAAGAGTACTATAAACAAGATCTTCAGCTGGTGTAAGAGAAGTGGGTCAAGCGATTAAAGTGAAATGGTTCACATCAACTTTAGCTCTTGCTATAGTTTTACACCAAAGCAATTCAGCAGAAGTGTTTTTTTTCCTGTATTTTTTCACTTGGATGCTTCCTGCTGCATGCCCAACACATTGACCTGTTGACTCATTAGAGGAAAGTGGCTTCAGAAGAATATTGACATAACTTGCACTTTTCTTAGTATAAGCAAACATCTGGCTTCTTCATCTGTATCATTTGTGTGCATGTGTGTTACCTTAGTACTCTGGAGATTTTATGCATTCTTTGGTAAAGACCTTTAACACGGTCAAATCAACCTTGTTTTCACCTTTCTTTAAAACTGTCTTTTGTATAAACACAGGCCTGATTCACAGTACAGCAAATCTACAGCTTCAACTTAGGCAATAAATCTATGACAGTTTATGCCAGGTGAAATTACAAGAGGAAAACATGAACTAAATTTTGTTTCCTTAGGCATAGGTGTTGTTTCAGCTAAATCAATAACATTACTCATGAGGAAAACAAACCAGATTTGATCTAATGTCGTCAACAAGCTAGTGAAATTCAAAAGTCAAACTAAAAGTAATCCATTACAGGCTATCACTCCAAGGAAATAAAGGACTACATGCTCTTAAAATGTGGCTTCACCACATTAAAATAAAACCCTGCCCTGACTCATCAACAGCCATAAAATAATCACTGACTAAACCACAGACTTATAGATGGGGTTAAACTGACCCTTACCGACTATTAACATGATCTTATTGGATATAAATTACACACTACTGCTCAGTTATGTAACTTCTGTTCTCTTCAGTAGACTGGGATAAATTCCAGTAAAGAAAACAACAGGCTCTAGAACTATTTCGTTCTTCTGTAACACAAAGAGTCACCTCATGAAACTGCTTTATACTGAGAATTTGCATTCATTTCTCAGAAATGAATCCAGCAGTACTAAATGACTCTAGGCTTTCATACAATAATTTCATTACCTACTATGTTTGCAAATATTAATGCTCCATCTCAAAATAAAGACCATCATTCAAATACTGAAACATGAGTATAGGGTGATGTAAAACACTCACAGGTGTACTGAACTCTGCACAGCCCATACAGTCTACGAAGGAGTATGACATCTCGGGCAACATTTTAACTTCAGAGAAGAGTTTTATCTAGTGCTTGACAGGTATAATGGGCTTCTCAATGAAGCATGAATTCTATTTACTGTTAGCTATATTCTTCATGCACGGATTTCCCACTTCAGAGCTAGACTATAAGATGGTAAATGCTCACGTATAAAACACTCTGACAAGCCATTTTTTTTTATGGATACATATAGAACATGACACCACACCTTTTACAACTCCAACCACTAACTAGCAACATGCTTTTCTGTAAAATGCATACTCAATTTCCAAATCCACTTTCAAATGTGACTATTTAACATAATGACTAGTAGAGAGAAAGATGCTATCAAGGCTTCTTTTCTCACTTTAGATTGAAATTTCACATTTTGTTACAACCGTCTCATAAACTGTATTTCAGGTAACGAAGTCCTCTCAGTATTTTTTCACAAGAAAATGCATAAAAATGTAGATGCAAAAGAATAAACAATACTGAGAAAGCAGCAAAGTTGTTTTAGCATATTTGTGGGGTTCACAGCATTTGGACTGTGAAATAACAGGGTGATAGCAGCACCCAGAGATATCAGATAGAAAAATCACCGAGTCCCCACATCCTATCTTTCTCTTCAGAAATACGAGAGGACACAGCGCTGAGGCGTGACTCCCTATATCCTCTACCACTGTAAAAGTCCTTTGTAGATCTGAGCCTATGACCAAGACTCAGCAGAGCACTTAAAACATATATTCACACAGTTTGCTGAATTTGCCATTAGCAAAACCTGCATGTTTATTTGAGGAAAGGCACCTTGGGTAAAATTTTCCACTGAATACCCCTCTGTGAGAGAAACTAGTTTTACACACCTGTAAAAATCCTGTTTTTTTTTAAGACAGAGAATCATAAAATAACTTAGGTTAGAAGAGATCTTTGGAGATCATCCATCCAACCACATAATCAAAGCAGAGCTAACTTTACCATTTACCATTAAACCATGATGCTTAAGACCTTGCTCACAAATTTTAATATGTGCAATGATGGAAATTTCACAACTGCTTTGCTCTTGTCAGATTGCAGAAATGATAAGTCACAGACTCTTAAACCCAGATTAATTACCAACCCTCATTTGACACAGCATTTGAGCATATTAGTAGCAACACGCTGATTTACTTCCTTATACCACTTATTGAAGTTGGATTTCAATAAAATTAGTATCTACCACATCTATGAATAATTTTGAATGTGAAGAGCATGTATTTATCAGATAGCTGAATGGATGCAAAGAAAGATGGCAATGTGGCACCAGTGAGTTTTACAAACTGTTTACTTGATAATATGACTTTCCACTCCCACATGGCTAGAGGTACATTTATCTTGGAACAGTCATAGAATCATAGAATGGTTTGGGTTGGAAAGGACCTTAAGATCATTTAGTTCTACTCCCCCTGCCATGGGCAGGGACACCTCACACTAAACCATGTCATCCAAGGCTCTGTCCAACCTGGCCTTGAACACCACCAGGGATGGCGCCTTTACCACTTCTTTGGGCAACATATTGCAGTTTCTCACCACCCTCACAGTAAAGAACTTCTTCCTTATATCCAATCTAAACTTCCCCTGTTTAAGTTTTAACCCATTCCTCCTTGCCCTATCACTACAGTCCCTGATGAAGAGTCCCTCTCCAACACCTTTCTAGGCCCCATTCTTCAGAATATTCTGAAAAAATGCACTGTACCTCCGCCTTTGGTCTTGTTTTGAAAAAGTCTTTTTAATACACTCCCTTTTGACTAAAGACAGAAGGGAATAATAATGCATAAGCAATGGTGTCATCACCATAATTAGTTCTGTCACTGAGGCAGCGAATTCGAGGAGGAGGAAGAGCTGAACTAATACTTGGAACACCACACACTGGACAACCTATGGAAATCAATCAACAGGCAGCATGGAAAAGCCTGTATGTAAAGACAGTTCCAGGGAGGAAAAAAACATTTTGTATTAAATAACAACAAATTTGATACTTTGTTACATGCAGGTTCAATAATGAGTCTCATAATTTTCTTCATTTTTTTTTCATATTTTTAGAATTTCTAGCTTCAGGTACATCATGAAGCATGACAGCAGGAGATCTTGCAGTAATATTCTAGAACGTACCCAGAACTTCCAGATAAAAACATTTTTAGGTGATTCCAAGATGATATTGTTCTTCCAAAGTTACTAGCTTAATTTCTCAAAGACATCTAGATTAACTGTCACGTTTTCAATCGATTAACCATGCAAAACATCCAAGCCATGCAACTTCCAAGCCACAATCCTAAACAAACTTAGTTTAGATAAATCACTACTGTATGTTAGTAGAACCTGTAGCAATATTTTTTCAACTTGTTGCTGACTTTGTCTTAAATAATGCTCAGAAGTGAGAAGTACCATTCACTGTACTTACAGGTCGTTGGAAGACCACCTACTACAGCACTGTAATGAGAAGTTGTTTGATAATTTGCAAATACATGATCTGTTGGTCTTGTAAGTATTTCTGGTATCTTTTCTGAGCTTTCCAGTTTTTTTAACACAAGATTTCCTGCTTCAGCTCCTTTATGTCTTCAGGCAGAAAAAGAGCATCAATTTTTCTGCTATAAGCAAAAGTTATGGTACAGCCAAGATTTATTATCAGCACATTATAGACTAAGAGGTAAAAACCATTGCTTAAATCCTTGAAAACCTATAAAGTAGGTAAGATAATTAATCTGCATTTCTAATAAAGATTCTAAGAGAATTTTTACCTTCTCCTGATTTATGCGACATTCTCAACATGCAACACAGAACTCCAGGGTCCTGAAAAACTTTTTGTAATCTGAGATTCTGACAGTGGTAGACACTCTCTAAATCTTACTTTTCTAAAGAAGCACCCAGTCAACAACAGCAATGTCCTTTCAATAGCCATTATGAGAACAAGATCATCACAATGATTTCCCCGTACTTAGTCGTCTACCTTTTGTAATTATTTTTTTCTTCAAACTCTTTAACAGCCGTTTTGTTTTTCCAGTTCAGAAAGTTTGTGAACTCCAAATAATTAATCAGACCATCTTTATCCAAATCACAACAGTCAAATAATGAATCCAGGAGCTCATCATCTAGATTCAAATTAAGCTGAAAACAGGACTTTTGTAGGTTGTCCTTGTCTATCATTCCGTCACGATTCTATTATAAATAAAACAAAACAGTTGCTACAACAGCCATTATAAAATGGCTCCACCAAAAGGAAAACGTACACATTCGTGTTTACATATATATATATAAATACAGCACCAGACACATCATTTCAGAAGAGCAAATCTGCTGAATACAGAAAGAAACCCTTAGTAATTTAGAAATTAAGTGTCAAAAAATAATTTTCAACTTAATACAATGATTTGAGAGTAAAAGAGTATGACAGAGTATTATGACAAGATAACAATCTGATCATAAATGTTGAGGCAAAGCAAAGATTTCTTTTGAAAGTAGGGCATCAATCATTCCTTATACATTACAATTTATGTTGCATATGAAATGTCAATTACAAGCTTTCTTCCAGAGAGAAAAAATTATCTGAAATTCTGCTGCTTGGAGACTCAGTCAAAAAGTACAGCTTGGAAGAAAATATGAACATAATCCCTTCAACTGTTTTTCTTTTAAGAAGAAATACCAAATATTGAAGAGCAAAAAATGCTAAGGTTATTCCTGCTCACATGTCCCTTGCTTGCTGCTAACATGGATATACCCGGAAGGCTGGAAATACTGTTGTGTTTAATTCCATAGCATATCGTAGATTGAATATAGGATAACTATTAAACGACCTTTTCTTTATGGTCTTCATCTATATTTGCCTTCCCATGCTTGTGTTTCTTCATGTCTGTATCTCCATAGCACAGATTGCTGTGTCACGCATTCCTTTACATTTATACTTCTTCAAAGCACTAACCCTATCATAATGCTTGAATGCTTCTGGTCAAAATTCTCATAGTTAGCTTTCTTCAAACTCTGCCAAACTTTAGTCAAAAGACTTCTCCCTTTGTCTTTACCATGGAGGATGTCACATGGAACCCCATGGTGAAGAAGTTCAGCAACTCCTATAAAAATGAATACTTCCTTGATTAGTTGTGCATATACAGAAAATGGACATTTTTCAAAAGGAACATTTCAGTTTCAGGATGCTGATTTTAAGCACTGCTAAACATCTGATACATTTCATTAAAAGATCAAACAGTCCACATGATGATTTCTCTACTCATATGCAGTAAATATCAAAGCTTTTGAAATATCTTAATATAGCTTCACAAATCCATCCACTGATTCCAAAAGCTTCTGACAGCAGTAAGAGTTACTCAATGTCCAAATAGTTGAGATCAAAAGAACATGTATAATTGATCTATCACTTCCAGTCTGTTGTATTGGATCTTACAAGAAACAATGTGAAAGTCAATGTAATATTTCAGATAACTATATACCATTTATTTCTATACAATCTACTGTTTTTGTGTTCTTCTTCCCATTTTCTACATATCCTAAGTTTATTACTATTTTTAAACACTTTGGCACACTGAGCTACAGTTCTCATCCGAGTTCCCGAGCACCAAGATCACTTTCTGGAGTAGAAGTACATTCAGAGTCCAATAAATATTAGTAGCTCATCTAATCCCCTTCTAACAGAAACGTATAAGCATTATTTTCTATTTGTTAATAATGAATTTTTTTTGTTCAGTTCTTCTGCTGTTCCTTATAGGACAGGCATACCTGCACACTTTAAATATTTAACTTTATTACACTACACAGTAAAGTGTGTATGAATGCTTATGCAGAATTTGAATAAGCCTTCTCTGGTATTGACTTATTAAATAACTTTGAGCCACTTACCTTTTTTGCTGCCTATCTATTCACTGTGTTCCCTAGTTATGAAACATAATGTTAAAACACCATCAATCCCAATATCAATTATTTGAGTTGACTAACTTGCAAAGTTTTGCCACAATGATAAGATCTTTTTAATTTTAATTTCCACTTTCTGTCTCTCTGTTACCTTCAAAAATGTGTCCTTATTTACTGCTAGTTATTTTTTCTCTTTTTATATAAGTGCAGGAAAAATCATTGAGAAGAAAGACACATCACTGTTTTAAATAACCATTTTAACTTTGCCACTTAGATGTCAATATGAGTTTTCTGCTGTTTCTCTATTTCTGACATTCATTTTTTTTTCCCCACTAGCAACTTCACCTCAAATTTTCCCTCCAAAACTTTACTATCACTGTTAAATTTCTATACCTTGCCTCCAAGATTTTAGGAAAATTTTATATTATACAACCAACAGTAATTAATTCAGCATAGTTTCAACATGATAATATTTTATTCTGCCCCTGAACTTACCATATATATATGGACAGAGTGACACTCCAAATGTATGGTCTGGGGGGACATTCTTAGTTTCTTCTATACTGTCAATAAGCACATTTCTTTGTTAATTTTCAAGTAGTTTAATAGCTAAAATAAACCCTGTGCTATTATTAAAAAAATAATTGGATCATCTGTTATGTAATAAGGGATGATACACATAGTTCACCTGAAATTTGTTTATCAGTACTTTGCTTTGAAGTTGCTATTCTGGAAAAGCATCCCATTATAAACCTGTTTGGAACATTTGCAGTTTGTAATATAACAGAACAATGTAAACATTTACCTTTTGAACATTGGTACTCATTAAAAGGAAAAACATTCTATGCTTTTCTATTTTTTTTTTTTTTCCTAAGATGACAGAAATGAGTGAGAAAAGCCCTTGTAACTTACTAGTAAAATTATAGGAATATTTAGGACAAACCAGATCTTCAATTGAAATAATGTCTCCAATAAACTACTTTTGGCTAAAGTGGAATCACATCTCCACTTTTTCACATGCAATTTCATGTCTACCAAAACCAGAAACCAAGCCAATATCCATCTGGAAAACTTGGCCCAGTTTTATTTACCAGAAAATTAAGACACTGTTGGCGACATTAAAGATCTGCTTGTCTATTAATTGGAAAAAGATGCAATATATTCATAGAATCATAGAACCGTTAGGGTTGGAAAGGACCTTAAGATCATCTAGTTCCAACCCCCCTGCCATGGGCAGGGACACCTTACGCTAAGTCATATCACCCAAGGCCTCGTCCAACCTGGTCTTGAACACTGCCAGGGATGGAGAATTCACAACCTCCCTGGGCAACCCATTCCAGTGCCTCACCACCCTAACAGGAAACAATTTCCTCCTTACATCCAATCTAAACTTCCCCTGTTTAAGTTGTAACCCATTACCCCTTGTCCTGTCACTACAGTCCCTAATGAAGAGTCCCTCTCCAGCATCCCTATAGGCCCCCTTCAGATACCAAAAGGCTGCTATGAGGTCTCCACGCAGCCTTCTCTTCTCCAGGCTGAACAGCCCCAACTTTCTCAGCCTGTCTTCATATGGGAGGTGCTCCAGTCCTCTGATCATCCTGGTGGCCCTCCTCTGGACTTGTTCCAACAGTTCCATATCCTTTTTATGTTGATGACACCAGAACTGCTCACAATACTCCAGGTGAGGTCTCACAAGAGCAGAGTAGAGGGGCAGGATCACCTCCTTTGACCTGCTGGTCACCCTCCTTTTGATGCAGCCCAGGATACCGTTGGCTTTCTGGGCTGCAAGCACACGCTGCCAGCTCATGTTCATTTTCTCATCAACCAACACCCCCAAGTCTTTTTCCGCAGGGCTGCTTTGAATCTCTTCTTTGCCCAACGTGTAGCTGTGCCTGGGATTGCTCCGACCTAGGTGCAGGACCTTGCACTTGGCATGGTTAAACTTCATGAGGTTGGCATCAGCCCACCTCACAAGTGTGTCAAGGTCCCTCTGGATGGCATTCCTTTCCTCCAGCGTACCAACCGAACCACACAGCTTGGTGTCATCGGCAAACTTGCTGAGGGCGCACTCAATCCACTGTCCATGTCAGCGACAAAGATGTTAAACAAGACCTGTCCCAACACCGATCCCTGAGGGACACCACTCGTTAATGGTCTCCAGCTGGACATTGAGCCATTGATCACAACTCTTTGAGTGCGGCCATCTAGCCAGTTCTTTATTCACTGAGTGGTCCATCCATCAAATTGATGTCTCTCCAATTTAGAGACAAGGATGTCATGTGGGACAGTGTTGAACGCTTTACACAAGTCCAGGCAGATGACATCAACTGCCCTACCCCTGTCCATCAGTTCTGTAGCCCCATCATAGAAGTCCACCAAATTGGTCAGGCAGGATTTCCCCTTAATGAAGTATATTCATTTTATCTCTATGTTTAATAATTAAAACTGTCACATGAATCAGAAATCTCCATCAAAATTGAAAACAGAATCAGTGCTTTGTTCTAAAATACAAGACGAACACACACAAAAAAAAACCAACAAAACCACACAGAGATAGATGCACTGTGTGCTCTTTTCATCTTCATGTTACACATAGGATGTGGATGGTGAAAAATTCACTAAATAAAATTATGTTAGCTTGTACCTGTCTTGTAATATTAGTGCTGTGTTTAAGCCTGCACTGCAACACATATTCCCTGACTGACCATACGCCCTCACGTTGCTCTTACTCCCGGTCTACTTCACGTTATGCTGGGACACAGTGAAGTGGAGAGGAGAAACTGGCTGACATTTGTGTTCACTCCTTACCAGGTACCATTGGCATGTCCTCCAGAGTCACTTAAGCCTGTGATCTTGAGCTTAAAATTAAATTTTGCTACAAAGTCAGTAATGTTGGTTGTGAGTCTTCAAGTATGATTTTGCAGAAATCTAGAGCAACTGCAAAGACAGTTTTGTATATGTTCAGGAACTCTAGATTTGTGGCACAGCTGGATACTGACCACACAGTACCATAGGACTACTGTAGCCTTTCATAAGCACTGTTCTATAAAACTAAAAAGCTGTTCCTGATTACCTGAGATTTTATGAGGCATTGCAATGATATGACTGAGATTGAGATATGATGCTAGATAACAACACAAGTTAGTTCCATGTCCTTTTCCAAGGAAGTAATAAAGTAAGAATATAGGTGATGTAACAAAGATGACCAAAAGTAGTGTAAGAGTAAGCAAAATGGTCAAGTAGATGAAATATTTCAGTTCTTTCAAACCTTCCTAACTACAAAAGACAGGGGAAATAAAGTGTGCTTGTAATTTGTAACATGTAAATTTGATCAATTCAGATACAGACCATTTCAACAGTAAGATACCACCACATAGACACAATACAGACCTCATTAGTAACTTGACAACTTATCAGCCTAATAAGGACAAGCAGAAAGTCCCTTCTTGCAACTGAGTGGTGCAGTGGAAGTACTGATAGCACAGTGATCATTTTTAACCAAGACAGAAAGAGATACTGGTGACTTGGCAAACATGAGTGAATTTTCTTCTCAGTTTTGCTTACGTATGGACTTTTTCAAGTTGAGGTTAAAATTTTTTCTCGGAAATCATGACTTTGTTTTGATATGATTTTTTTCTGCTGTCTTCCTACAAATTATAACACTAACTCTCATAAGTATTTGTTTAACAATACTCAACAATTTTTCAACAATATTAAAAATATTATATGTTAGAATGAAACAGCAACACCTTTGCAAGACAAACACAAATCTAGTAACTGGAAAATCTTCTAATTTAAAATCAAAAGTGTCTTTATGTAATGCTAAAGAAATAAAGTGTAATACTATGGTAGAACTGTTTTGGACAAACTATTCTGAAAATCATTCCTTGCGATGTCTATTCGGTTCAATATAGTTATGAACAGGATTCTGAGATGTAAAATTATCTTCAAACATGAAGACTCACTCTTCTTGAGAGCTCAAGCCACAATTTAACTAGTTAACTCATTGCAACTTACAATTCTGGAGCAGACTGCCAATTTAAGGATTTGGATACATATCGCCTGTCCTTAAAGTGAGGGTTTTTTATTCCATAAACAAAAGACTTGCTGAAGTTTGGAGACCCATACTTCCTATTTATTGCTTCTCCTGTGGAAAAAGAAAGCATTTCAACCTGTATTTCTGGGAAGAAAAATGTACTAAGTCTCTTCATTCTTAAGAACAATAAAGAATAGAAACAATAAAGAAACACAAGCAAATAACTAATTAACAATTCTGTTCAATGAAAGATAAGTAATTTGCATTCCTCATGTTTATTAAGTAGTTATGAATAATCTCACTGCTACAAGTGAAGATAAAAAGCAAAATAAAAAGCAAAAACTGCTTCAGTGGTAAAACAGTTGGATGTACTTTTATTTCTGAATGAAGGCAAGCTCAACAGAATTAATGAAAAAATACCAGGTAGCCTAAGTAGTAAGGGTCATGAAAACAAATCATTCTGATAATGTCCATAGCTGAGCAGAGATATGTACTGTTTAATTTATGATTTGTTAAAAAAAAAAAAAATGCTAAAAGGAAACAAAGTGGTTTTGAGGTGTTGCTCTTTCACATATATTCTTGCTATGTTGACTTCAATGGAAAATTTGCCACTGACTTCACTGTAAACAAGACACTACCTACTTGTTTACAAACAACAAACAAGAGTAACCACTCCTGAGCAGACTACTTCACACAGGTACAGCCCCCAGAGGCTGAAGCAGTGGACACACAGCCCACTCGAAGGGCAGAAAAAGAAGCCATGGGACAGACTCACAGGAAGGTGCTATAGCCTGAGGAATCTGCATTCCAGAGAGCCAGCCAGCAGCCTGAAATTCCTTGTAATCAGAGCTTGATGCTGAGCTCCCCATCGAAAAGTCTAGCTGCCCTGAAATTCTGTTTGCATCCTGACAAGGGAGGAACCAGAGGTGAAAGTACTGGAATGGGCTGTGGCTTTAAATCTGACATTGCTCTCAGTGGCATAAACAATGCCAAACCCAGAAAGCAACCAGGGCATCTATGAGTTTCTAGTTTCCTGGAAATACTTTGTTTTTCAAATAGCACCCAAAAGAAATCAGGTTTCCAACTCCTTCATTAAGTTCCTATACTGTCTAATGCACTCACTACAAAGTGATCTACATTTACAGAAACAGGTCATGCTCTCTCAGTTGCATGTATTTTCTTCACATCATTACTTTTAAAAAGAATTAATATTATATTAATACAGTAGTAAGTAGCAATAGTTTACATCTCAAAAATAGCAGTATGTGTTGAACACACAAAGAGGAAAAATTACCTTTATTTATATTAGAACTTTTTTTATCAGCTTTTGAACTTACCCACATAATAATCATCGTGTGACACAATGTACAGATCATGTCCTTCTCCAGCTTCTTTATCCACTTCCTCAAAAGTTTTTGGTGGATTTAGAAGCTCTCCACCTGATACATCTGGAAAGTAAGGAATAAATATATGGCTGGGGAAGGTAAGGGAGGTGGGTGTTTTGTCTGGTTTGCTCTTAAACACGATATTGTTATAGAATATGCTAATACTGTGGAAGAATGATACTCCTTACCACATTTTTAGTCAATCTATAGGAATCTTACATCATAATGACATGAGACTAGGGAAAAAAATAAAAATCACAGAAACTGAGAAGAACATAACTGTTGCAAGAGAGCTACATGGTCAACATTTGCTCCGATCTATAGAAGAAAGATTTACAGGTCAAGGTAGTATCTTTTACTAGACCTATTAAAATAGTTGGGAAGGTAAGTTGTCAGCTACCTAAACAGTTCCCCAGGTAAATCTCCAAAGACAGATCTGGAAAACAGCCAAAAGCCCCACTAGTTACCAAAGGTTCTCAGTTGCTTTTTTCTTTATTACAACTGAAAAGCACGAATACATTTTTATTCCTACCAATAACTGCTATAAAAAAAAAAAAGCTTTTCTATTAAGCTGGAATTGTTGGAAGCATAGAATACATGCTATATATTAAAATGTAGATTATCTTGTATTTAGAAGAAAATTGTTTTAACACTGAATTTTCCTACCTTGGATGGTATTTGTTCCAAAAATAGTACTAAGTATATCTAAGTCCTTAGGTAACATAGCATCATGTGATTTGCCCAAGGGTGCTCTACGATTACGTAAGTAGATTGCTTCTAATTTGTCTTGTATTTCATGTTGAAAACTTGTTTTAGGAAGTGGATTTATCAATGAAGCTGCCTAAAGATATCATGAACAACATAAGAAGCAGAAAAAACAGCAAAATTCAATCATTCACACGTGAACATGGCTACCCCCTCATATACACACAAACAAAAGTTTGATCATAAGTGTTCTAATGAAATCTTACATGATTATACTGACATTTTACCTACTGAGTTGTAAAACAAAAATGAATTTTGAAAGACCAATAATAACAACCAAGACACCAATTCCTTCTCCAGTTAATACTTAATTAATAATGCAAAGTGAAACAGTATTTAACAGACAGTACAAGCTAAACAAATGAATCCATTGTAAAGCTTCTGAGAAGGGACACCAAATACTAGATTTTTCTTCATCTTGGTTATGCCTAGTAAATGTCCTACTCAACATCCTCTGGTATCAGGACTTGCGTGTTTGAACCTGAAGACTTCTTTTTTGAGACTTGAACTTTGTCGAAACTTCTTCATTTGTAAAACTGAAAACAATTCATTCACAAGCCCAGCAGATGAAATCATAGAATCATAGAATAGTTAGGGTTGGAAAGGACCTTAAGATCATCTAGTTCAAACCCCCCTGCCGTGGGCAGGGACACCTTACGCTAAGTCATATCACCCAAGGCCTCGTCCAACCTGGTCTTGAACACTGCCAGGGATGGAGCATCCACAGCCTCCCTGGGCAACCCATTCCAGTGCCTCACCACCCTAACAGGAAACAATTTCCTCTTTACATCCAATCTAAACTTCCCCTGTTTAAGTTGTAACCCGTTACCCCTTGTCCTGTCACTACAGTCCCTAATGAAGAGTCCCTCTCCAGCATCCCTATAGCCCCCCTTCAGATACTGGAAGGCTGCTATGAGGTCTCCATGCAGCCTTCTCTTCTCCAGGCTGAACAGCCCCAACTTTCTCAGCCTGTCTTCATACGGAAGGTGCTCCAGTCCTCTGATCATCCTCGTGGCCCTTCTCTGGACTTGTTCCAACAGTTCCATGTCCTTTTTATGTTGAGGAAACCAGAATTGCACACAATACTCCAGGTGAGGTCTCACAAAAGCAGAGTAGAGGGGCAGGATCACCTCCTTCGACCTGCTGGTCACCCTCCTTTTGATGCAGCCCAGGATACCGTTGGCTTTCTGGGCTGCAAGCGCACACTGCCAGCTCATGTTCATTTTCTCATCAACCAACACCCCCTTCTCTGCAGGCCTGCTCTGAATCTCTTCTCTGTTCAACCTGTAGCTGTGCCTGGGATTGCTCTGACCCAGGTGTAGGACCTTGCACTTGGCATGGTTAAACTTCATGAGGTTGGCATCAGCCCACCTCACAAGCTTGTCAAGGTCCCTCTGGATACCATTCCTTTCCTCCAGCATATCAACCAAACCACACAGCTTGGTGTCATTGGGAAACTCGCTGAGGGCACACTCAATCCCACTGTCCATGTCAGCGACAAAGATGTTGAACAAGACCGGTCCCAACACCGATCCCTGAGGGACACCACTCGTTAATGGTCTCCAGCTGGACATTGAGCCATTGATCACAACTCTTTGAGTGCAGCCATCCAGCCAGTTCTTTATCCACCGAGTGGTCCATCTATCAAATTGATGTCTCTCCAATTTAGAGACAAGGATGTCGTGTGGGACAGTGTCGAACGCTTTACACAAGTCCGGGCAGATGACATCTACTGCCCTACCCCTGTCCATCAGTTCTGTAGCCCCATCATAGAAGGCCACCAAATTGGTCAGGCAGGATTTCCCCTTAGTGAAGCCATGCTGGCTGTCACCAAGCACCTTGTTGTTTTTCATGTGCCTTAGCATGCCTTCCAGGAGAATCTGCTCCAAGATTTTGCCAGGCACAGAGGTGAGACTGCCTGGTCTGTAATTCCCCAGGTCATCCATTTTCCCCTTCTTGAAAATGGGGGTTATATTTCCCTTTTTCCAGTCATCAGGAACTTCACCTGACTGCCATGATTTCTCAAATATGATGGCCAGCGGCTTCGCAACTTCATTTGCCAGCTCCTTCAGGACCCACAGATGGATTTCATCAGGTCCCATGGACTTGTGCACATTCAGATTTTTAAGATGGTCTCGAATCAGTTCCTCTCCTACAGTGGGCGCAAGGTCTTCATTCTCACAGTCCCTGCATCTGCCTTCCAAGACCTGGGTGGTTTGGTCAGAGCCTTTGCCAGTGAAGACTGAGGCAAAGAAGTCATTCAGAACCTCAGCCTTCTCCAAATCCTGTGTAGCCAGTTCTCCTGAGAGCTTCCTGAGGGGGCCTACATTCTCCCTAGTCTGTTTTTTATTTGCTGTGTGCTTGTAGAATCCCTTCCTGTTATCTTTAATACCTCTAGCCAAGTTTAATTCTAACTGGGCCTTAGCTTTCCTAACCTGGTCCCTAGCTTCCCGGACAACATCCCTGTACTCTTTCCATGCCACCTGTCCTTGCTTCCTCTTTTTTCGTTTGAATTTTCCTCAGGAGCTCCTTATTCATCCAAGGAGGTCTCCTGGCCCTCCTGCTGCACTTCCTTCTGGTTGGGATGCAGCACTTCTGAGCTTGTAGCAGGTGATCCTTGAATATCAACCAACAGTCTTGGGCCCCTCTGCCCTCTAGGGCTGTATCCCATGGAACCTTCCTAAGCAGGTTCCTGAAGAGGCCAAAGTCTGCTCTTTTGAAGTCCAGGGCAGTGAGCTTGCTGCACGCTCTTCTCACTGTCCTGAGGATCTCAAATTCGAGCATCTCATGATCGCTGCATCCAAGGCTGCCCTGGAGAGTCGCATTTCCAAAGAGCCCTTCCCTGTTGGTGAGCACGAGGTCAAGCATGGCACCTCTCCTTGCCGGCTCCTCTATTACTTGCAGAAGGATGTTGCCTTCCACACAATCGAGGAACCTCCTGGATTGCTTGTGCTGGGCCGTACCGTCCTTCCAACAGATGTCAGGGTGGTTGAAGTCCCCCATGAGAACAAGAGCCTGTGAGAGTGAGGCTTTTCCTATCTGTCTATGGAGTGCTTTATCCGCAAGTTCTCCTTGATCAGGCGGTCTGTAACAGATCCCCACAGTAATGTCTCCCATAGCTATATTCCCTTTAACCCTGACCCCCAAACCCTATGTGGACTGCCCACCTGTCCCCAGACAGAGTTCCATATCATAACAGTGTATTTTACTAACACAACTGTTATTTTCAGAGATTTTAACAATAATTATGTGATTAAAATCACCAATGACATCTTCAGTTGATTACAGATTACAAAAATAATTTCTGAAGAATACACACAAAATGGTCTGACATATACAAAACTTTTAACTACAAAATTAGTTTCAACCCAAACATAAGAAAAAATACATAGTACTTACACTGAACCATAATCATATTCTGAGCAGTTCTCTTGCCAAGAGCTCAACAGGTTTTACCTCTGCAATCAGTAAAGAAGAAAGCAGCAAAATTTGTGGGTAGAAGACTGTTCACTAACTTAGATGTTGAAATTAATGAATAATTCAGTAGTCATTGCAAAGCTGTCCCTGGTAGAAGTCACTGAACTTGAAGTGGTTTCCTATTTCAATCGTGCTAATTAAACCCTATTAATTGACCTCAGAATTCAGATAGTATCATAGAATCATAGAATAGTTAGGGTTGGAAAGGACCTTAAGATAATCCACAATAACAATGAAACACTGCAGTGTAAATCCCTCAACTATGTACCTATATCCCTGACTATGAAGAAATCAGTTGCTCTTATTAAGGGCATTCCTAAGCTGTCTATTCTTAAACAATAGTAAAAAAGTCACATTCTTACAGTGTGTGAAGGAGGTGACTCTACGCCATGTTTCAAGTGAGATGCAATGTCAGGATCATCTGCTCTGTCACAGAATATTCTTTCAACACCAGGAACTGGATTTGTTGTATTTTGAAACTTTTGCAAGGTAGGTGGAGTAATGGTCTATATATAAAGCAAAGTGAAAACAATATTACACCAGATATTCACAGTATATTAAAGAGAATGCACTGCAGCCATTTTAGTTTGATTTCACCAAGGTAAGAAGAAAATATGAGGATGTTTTAGGGCTGTAACACATGCAGATGTTCCTACAGATGCTGATCTTCCGATCATATGGTCAACATAGTCCAGCCGAAATTTTATCCAACCAGCAACAGAAGTGAGAGTTGCTAAGTTTCAACTATCAGGTTCCATTTTTAAGAAGGATAACCACTTCTTCATGTGTATTTCATGAAGCTTCATTTATATTGCATTTAATAACTTCAGAAACTTTAAACCTCATTTCACCATCAATGAAGCAATTTCAAAAATTATTTTAACCACACATTTAAAGGGAGAGCTATTATTCAAGGGATCCGTTTGTGTCTCAATGTCCTCTAACTCTTCAGAGGCATGTGGGAAGAACAATTCTGAGTGGCATCTTTGTAAAGAAGGACCTTCATCAGAAGTAATAACAATTCCTAATAATAATCATTATAATTGTGTTACTAAAGAAAAACTGTCTGAACCAATTCTACTTAGTCCCATCTAAGAAAGCATAATGAATTTTGTAAAACATGCAGAGTGAGAAAGAACTGCCAGAAGTGTTTGACATCCTGCCAGCTATTTTCTATGATCCCATGTGACAAAAACTAACATTGGAAAAAAAATAGTAGTTTCTAAGGAGAACGGATATTAAAAAAAAAACCAGTTTCACACGATCTCTAATGGGAAATCGTTACTAAAGTTCCACAAGGAGCATCTGAAAAACCAACTCGCTCTGGGTAAAATCTCGGTCAGGCACCTCACAGCCGTATCGCCAGTGAAAAGCAACTTTCCAGTCTAAACAACACAATCAAAAAATGAGGCATAACTAGGCAAATGGGGATCTGACACCTTGCACAAGATGTTGACCAGCTATCCCCGTTTTGATAAAAGGGAAAAAAAAGGAGCTACATGCATTGGGGAGGTAGGAGAAGAAGGAGATCTCAGGGAAAGGAGCCTGCCTGCCCCACATCCTCCAGCTTCTTCCCTCAGGCCACGGCGAGACCCCGGGCCCAGAAACGCGCAGAGAGCAGGCAGCCGGCTCCGCGGCAACGGCGGGACCCGTTCGGCGAAAGCTCTCACTGCCGACAGCTCGGGAAACCAGTCGGTGAACTTCCCCTCGTAGACGGTCCGAAGCTGCCCCTCCATGGCGACAAGAGACCTTGGAGGCCATTTGCCCCGCTCGCTTAGTAACGGGCGGCGAGCGGCGCCACCGCGCCCCCTGCAGGCAACGGAGGCGAGAGTGCTCCCGCGGGGCGGGCGCCCCCTCCCGGCCTTGCCGTCATCTCTATCGAAGCCCCTTGAGAAAGCATGTAAAGAAATTGCATTCAGGCTATTTTTTTAACCCTCATGATATAAGAAAGTAACTAGGATGCAACTGCCGCGATAGTATTTTTCTTAGGGCAATTAATTAAAGTCCTTGACAATCTACCAGCTTTCAGACACGTGGCTTGGTTTTGATTTGGGTTGAACGAAAGAAAGGTCTTACAAGGTCAGAAGTCTGACCAAACTAAATCTTTATTAATTATTCTAATAAAAAATGCAGCTCCTTTCACAAATGTTGTCACATGCATTAAGATATTAATAAAATATTTCACAGAGACTGTTGCTCTAAAGAAAACCGAGACTCCCATCAACATGACAGCACAAAGGTGGGTGACAGAAGCCTGTAAGCACTACTCACGTATTAGGACAACTGAATGCTCTTACCGTTTGTGTTCAATGCCTCAGCACATCATACAACTAAAGCACTGTGTCTTTTAGAAACAGATGTGCATTATTTCGGAAAAGCAGCATAGGTAAGACTAAACAAGTTTCACCCTGTTTAAAAGCCCCTAAACTCTTACAAAGACTTTTCCTTTCAGGTGACATTTAGTAACCTTGCCCCTTCTATCCAGCAAAACATCTAAATTTAATCACATCCTGCTGCATTCTCTATACCCCTATGATGGCAAAACCAATTTTAGATAAACATACAGAATTTAACCGTAATTAATTAACAAACATTACCAGCTGCTGCCATTTTATTCTCAATCTAACATTTGTTTGATAAGGATTTAAAATGAAGGAAATTAAATTAAAACTGAATTCTCAGGACCCTTTCCTACAAATGGAAGATGAGAGGCTGGGGCAGCAACTGCTCTCTGATAACTGGGCCACTAGGCATTAAGGGTACCTGACGACGTGTTCTGGCTGTCAGGGGCACTAGCAGCACACATCAGTAGTATGATCAGCTAGCTTCTAGTATGCGTGAACATAGCTTCATGCTCTTCAAGTAACAGCTGTTATCATCAGCTATTATTTAGCTGTGGCCATGCCGGTGCCCTTCTTCAAAACTAGGTGTGCTTTTCTGCTGTAGACATGGCTGTACTTTCCCGCTAATAGAGAACATCCACAACCAGTTGGGAAGTAAAGATGTTCCTGTACATTCTTAACATGTTCAGTTCATTTCATATTTCAACCATATTTATTGTTAAAGTTTAGACTGCTCCTGCCAAATAAAGCAGTAACTGTTGGCATTTAATAAACAAAATAAAATGATGGGTTATGTCTTCCCTTGTGAACCATTCCTCTGTCAGGTGCAACATCTAGTAAAGGCTAAATTGAGATTTGAACAGAAATCAGGGATGAATTTGATCTTGTTGAGAGAAGTAACTAGGTAAGGATAAAGCTATTGAAATGAGGGAACTATTTATACAGAGGAAAAGCAAAGTATAGTATTGTGAAAATTACATGGTAATAGCAGGGCACAGGAAACTGGGGCCTGAATTTTTAGTCTATCTACCTGTGTCTTGCCTTTTTTTTTTTTTTTGTACAATCTGATACTTATTTTTACTTTTTTTTTCCCCAGTAGGTGGCCACAGTTGCTGACTGAATGAAATCTACTCGGCCCCTATGGAGTGAGTGGGTTGTGTCAAAGGCAGAAAAATAGGACCTGACCATGTAAAAAGAATGCCTATTGCAGAAACAAGTAGAGCAGAAGTTCTCAGTCCTCTCTGGTTTACCCCTCTGTGTTTTTTTCGGCAGAAATGTGGATCCCTATAAATCAGACTGAAACCTAGTAAAAACATACATGCTTCTCTTATCTTTCGCACATCTTTTGGAAGCGAACCCTAAACCCCCTCAGATCAAAAACCTGCTCTTAGAAATGCTCTTGTTTGCTAGCCTCTTTGTGGAACAGGGAGATGCCTCACTGACTGCTTTCCACAGGAGATGTATCCAGGTGCCAGAAAAAGCAGGAAAACATTTTTACCTACAGGAGCTGCTTCTATTACAAATTACTATAGCAGGGTGGATACTGTAGAAAACTAGCTAGTAAAAGGTAAATAATGAAAACAAACAACAAAAAATCCACACACCAAAATCTATTATTAGGCTGTAAAAACTGCATCAGTATTTTCAACCTATAGCAGGGAAAAAAAAATAAAATTCTTAAACATGTTAATATTGAAGCCACAGAAATGAAACTAAAATAGTAGTGGATGAATTTGAAAATAATTTCCCTTCATATAAATTGTATTAAAAGTAGACAGGATTAAGCCTGGTCAGGCTAAATTCATTCTCAACACATTATGGGTGGATGCAGAGTATGATAAAGAGTAGTATAAGTTAAGAGTTTCTTACCTCTCTTTTCTAGGTGTTTTCCTAAAGTCCACAGTGCAAATACAAAATGTGAACTCCAAGTTCCATGTAGATATATCCAAGAAGGAGATGTACCTTCGCCCTATAGTTGTGTTCATTTTAGGAATTAATGCCATATTCATTCTTTCTTAGATTGAAAGCTAGTTGGTGTACAAGAAGAATATTTGTAGGATAAGAAGGATTTATAAATTTTAAAGATAAATTGAAGATTAACAAAAAAAATACTCCATTTTAGAAAAGAAAAAAGATTAAAACTTTCTTGACTTGAGCATGAATTTTGTATCTCCTACAATAAAAAACTCAATCAAACAAACAAAAAAAAAAAACAAACACACACCTCTATAGAAATCTGTTTTGGAAAATAGTCAATAAAATATTCCCTTCTACAGCAGTAGTTGTCATTTGAAAGTTACCATTATTTGCTGGCATCCAGTTCCCCAAATACAGGGCCGCCTTCTGCCTTGTTCAGGCTAAAACTGAGGAATGGAAACTGCCTAAACCCCTTCATTTTACTTTCTTTATGAAGTACAAAGACCCCATGTTCTGCAACACAGTTCTCATTTTGAACATGGTGCTGGCATAGACGGCAGACAAAAGCACTATATTTAAGAATTTCTTGAGGTATCTGAAGGCATAAAACTCAATGTAAAAGGCTGCAAATGCTGTGAAACTCTTGAAGGATGTTAGCCATGCTGATAAACTTTGCTGTTGTTATTATCTGGTTACTTTCATGGTTTTTATTCCTGTCGTGGTTTAAACTCATTTTATTGGTAGAAATAAGCTGCACATTATATGCTATGATATGACCAAACCAATAGATGCACACGCACAATGCACACAAGCAGAAATAGAAGACAGATGGGGAAAAAAAGATACTATAGCAGATGGGCACATGAAAAGTAAAAAAAAAAAAAAAAAAGGGGGGGAGAAGTTCAAACAGAATGAAGAGGTTCTGTGTTCTGTGTCGCCTCTAAAATCTATTTCTATTTGTTATTACATCTATGGAGTCAGATTTAAACACAAGAAGACTGAGCAGAGCATGTTATTAAACTCTGCAGAGAAATGCTGAAATAGATAGAAACCCATGAAATTATGAACCACTAATAAAATTTTTTTTGTTAACATCATCCAACACAGTTTCTACCTTTGGTATTTGACTTATGACCCAAAATGACATAAAATAAGAAAACATGATCACTGGTAGGGCTATCCAGTTGATTTCAAAATTTTTCTTTCAAACAGCTATTTCTCCAGACTACAACAAAAGAGACTCATCTTCATTGCTAACATTCACAGAGACCTGTAAAGACCAAATACAGTAACTGGAACTTGGTGATTTGATTACTGCCACACACTCACCTACCTCTATTTCATACATTCACAGAATCTTTGGTGTTTGCTCACACTCTATGTCAGTGTCAACTAGCAATGAACAATTTTGGAGTTTCTCAGAGCTGGAGAGACATAATATAGCTCTGTGTTGTGGTCAGGGAGTTAGCTAGCCAGTAGGACCCTCATGCATGAACACACTTTCTAGCAGCACACCAGCATCATAGCTGTGGTGCTGTGCATTTCACCACATTATCCAAAACATGGACCCCTATATACTTAACAGACAAAAGGCACGAGATTTGCATTCATGCTAGCAGGTTCAGCAAAATGGCCTGCAACGTACCCTAAATCTGCTAAATCCTAATTCTGCTGACAGGAATTTGAAAAGGAAAACCTCTCTCTAATCTCTCATGTGAAAGCAACACATTCTTTATCATTTTTGCTCTCTTTTCATTAGTGCAACTGTATCATGTAATTCCTGTAACAAAAATTCTGTTCATCCTTGAATTTCTTAATCTGAAAGACTATCCTGATTTTAGAAAGTATTTGTGTTAGAAATACAGAATATCTGATCCCTCATATATAATGTTACAGTTCTTCTTTTTGGAACATCACTTGATGGTTTTGTATTTTCTTTCACTCTTCCTGTGCAAACTGAGCATGTGGTTTCACATTACACCTAACCAAAGCTTGCTACAGGTGGTTCTTGGCTCTTTGTCTTCTCTGAACTCATACTCCTTTACTGTCATCTGCACTAGATCTAGACAGCCAGCAGCCAAAGATGAGTTGGTTCAGCCAGTGGAGCCACCATGAAACTATGTCTTTCAGTGAATAATTACTGCATGACATCAGGGGTTGATCCAACCCACCCTGCAGCTGTAAGGTATCACAATTTACTCAGGAGGTGTAAGCTTGCAGATGGAAAAGGGAACGAACTAGGATCATACCTTCCATGAATGGCTCTACATCTGAGTAGATTGAAATATAAAATGCCATGTATGACATGAGCATTTATCTCTAAATTAAAGTTCAAGACATTCTAAAGATTCAATGTAATTTTTTTTTTTTTTAATCCAAAACTGTTCATGTATGCACTGGACCTGGCTGAATCAGAGTTAATTTTCTTCACAGCAGCCTGTATGGTGCTCTGGTTCGGATTTGTGACTAAAACAGTGTGGATAACAAAGCAATACTTCAGCTGCTACTGAACAGTGCTTGCACAGGGTCAAGGCTTTCTCTTCTTCCCCACTTCATCATCATCTCCAGCCAGGGAGGGTGGCCAAGAAAGTTAGGAGGGGACCACAGACAGAGCAGCTGACCCTAACTGATCAAACAGCTACCCTGTATAGTGTAACATCATGCTTAGCAATAAAAACTGGAGGTAGAGGAAGAAGGAGCTAGCTTCCAAGATGCCTACTGCTTGAAGGCTTGTGAGACATCGGTCTGCTTGTGGGACATGAGTGGGTGATTTTCCTGCTTCCTCTTTCCTTTATCTTTTAAACTGCCTTTATCTTGACTCACAAGTTTTCTTGCTTTTGTTCTTCCTAATCCATCCTGTCCCTCTGCAGGGAAGTGAGCGAGCAAGTGAGCAGCTGCCAGGTTGGCTGGGCGCTGGCTGGTGCTTGAATCTACATTCATAATGTATATAATAAAGAATATCTGCCTATCTGGATTCTGATGTTTTGCTCAGCAAATACTGCTGAACATGCTGAAACCAGCCAGAGGGTTATAGCAAATGAGGAGTGTATTAGGTCAAGGTTACCTGATTTAAACGGAAACTCTTACAAATATTCTTAAAGGCAGTCTTTACTGTAAGCTTTAGCAAATCCTCAGCTCAGAAAACTTGCATACTTTCAAACACGTTTCTCTGGAGCTATACTGGCTTGTCAGAGTCTTTTTCACTTTGTTATGTATCTGCCTTATAAAGATTAACTATTACTTAATAGTAGAATGGTGAAATTATTACTCTGAGACAAACCTGCTACCAACAGAAACGTACATGGAAAAGAAAAAGAATATTCTGGTTTTATTTCATTCACTTCAGTAATTTTTAAAAATTTTGATATAGCTGTACTAGGGAAGGGAAAAAAAGATCAAAAAACCCCAAACACTGAAAATGCAAAAGCAAACAGATATGAGATTTAATGATCTCCCTATCACACAACAAGTTCATAGGCTATAATATTTTCAAGTAGTGAGATTTTTGCAAAGCAGCACTAAAAGCAGAGGTTACTTTTAAAAAGGCTGTGACATGACTGATTTAACCTTTATTTCTGTTCTCAGCATATTTCTAAAGTGGCAGCAACAGCAGAAGATAAATGTGCATTGGCAAGAGAACTGACTAGACAACTAACACTGAAGACATTTTACGAATGAATGGCATAATGAGCCTCACCTCTGGTGTAACACTGGCCGCAGGCTCTCTGTATCTTAATTTTTCCTTCAATTAAATACATGTGGTTGAACTAAAGCATATTTTGAGGATATAGCAACATCAAATCTTGATTCAGTATTTCCAGTAATGGAGCATCTAAACTATCTTCATTACATTCTACCAATGATTAAAAAACATTACTGATAGATTTATTAAATGCCTTAACATCTTGGTTTGTTCCTTCAAATGCCAAGTATTAAACCTTGTTGAATCTGCTAGACTGAAGAAACACTTATGACTATTTTATACACTCTGTGACCAAGTGACCCTTCTCACAAGGTCAGCAGCTCTTCCCATCTTCCACCATGAGGCAAGTCTGCCAGTCTTCTAACCAATTTTATGATTTTCTGACAATTTATCCTCAATTTTTTCAGCATTCTCCCTCAGTTACTGACATAGGAGACCTGGGATTACAAAAGCCTCACAAAATACACCAGTAATACAGAAAATGGATGATGTTATGTCCAACAATCTCTAAAGCAATGCATGTTATTTAATAACTGCATGTATTAAGTTGGGTTGTTTGTATCCACCTACCAATCAAGATTTGTTCTGTGTTACCAACCTGTTCTCTTGGACTGATTACTGGGAGACTGCTGAAACCTGTTTAAGGCTATATCAGTGGCTGCTCACTCTCTTAAAAAGTTTGGTAAATTCCCAACTATAATTCAGATTTCCCTGTGCAGTTCCCTCTTTAAACTCATTTGACTAATAGCTTTGGAAACCAATTCTCAAAGCATTAAACCAGGCCCTTTCTGCCCGTGTTATACCTGGCACCCCAGTATCCCCTCAGGCTGCACTGCACCCGCAGTCCCTGCAGGATGGACATGGAAGGTGCTCCCGTGGAGAGGTGCAGCAGGGTACAGGACACACGTCGGACGAAGTTCCCACCCTGCTGTCGGGGTATCCTTATAGTGACTTACGCGCTCCTTCGGGCCTTACCCAGCCACAAAACAGAGGCCGAGAACCCAGGGCCGGGGGCAGACACGAAGACAACCGTCCCGCACTGCTGCCTCAGGAGGCGGCAGCACCTACCCAGGCCCCGCAGGCAGGCCGCACCATCTGGGGGGCATCCAGCTCCCCGCAACCGCGTGTTGCCATGGTAACGGCCGCGCCCTCGGGGGGGGGGGGGGGAACAAAAGGAGGAGGAAAAGGTGGGAAAAGGTAGTCACGTGACGGGCAGGCGAACCGGAAGCGCATGCAGCGTGCGGGCCGTGACGTGGCGCCGGCGGCGGAAGTGCGTGTGTGTTTTGGTCGGGGCCGAGGCGGTGGCGGAAGTGGTGGCGGGCTGGGTGAGGCACGGCTGCGCCCCCGCCCCTCGCCCCCACCCGAGGAGCCACCTCCCCTCTTCCCCCTCTTCCGCCCATCCTGCCCCAGCTCCCCGCTACCCACGACAGACGGACGGACGGACGGAGAGACGTCGCTGCTCGTCGCCTGCTCCCCCGGCTCCCCCTCCTTCCCTCGCCCCACGCACGGCCGCCGTGGCTCGGCCAGGTGAGGAGGAGACGGCGACGGTGGCGGCTGGCGGGGGTCGTGGGCTGCGCTTGTGGGGCGGTGTGGCCCTGGCGATGGAGGGGGAGGAGGGGGCGTCTGTTGTTCGGGTTCCTGCCGGCTGCCGCCTCTCTGGTTCCCGCCGCCGGGCCCTGCGGGAGCTGTGGTACGGGCTGCCGGGGTGGGCAGCCCGGCGTGCGGGAAGGAGACTGGTCTTTCCCTTCCCGTCTCAAAATGGCGCCCCCGACTTTCCCACTTCCCCTTATTCCTGTGCCTGGAAGGGAGCCGCGGGGGAAGGGAGGTTGTGGTGGCGGGGCTTGGAGGGGCTGGGCCCGGGGCCGCGGCAAGAAGAGGGGAGCGGGGATCCTCCCCTGCGTGCGGTCTCTGCTGCAGTCAATTCTTAACTGACTGGGCCTAGCTACAGGGGCAGGGTTGTTCCTTTGGAGTCGCTTATGAGATATGGGAGGTAGGGTGGTAGGTTCCTCGCTTTCCCTTTTACTTGCGGCTGGAAGAGGAATGGTGAATAAGGTGGAAAGTAAAATACTGGGGCAACATGTCTCCATCCGGGGGATCACGGCAGGCCTAGTAAACTGGGTATGCCCTGCATAATTGTTGCTACACACAAAGCTAGTATATAGTGAAGGAACAAACCTATGCTGCCTTATGGAGAGCTAAGTTGTTTAAGAACTATAAAAATGTTCCAAACGACAGGGCCATGAAAGGCTGTTCTGTCAGCATTTTCAATTTATTTTTTCTCCCTCATTACCTTATGTCTCTTTTCAGAGTCTGGGGATGGAAAAGAGGCTGAACAACTAATTAAGCAGCTGAAATTATTCAGCTTCTTTCACATAACATTCAGACAAGTGGAAAGCATGGTGTCTTTATTTTTTCCATTTTGGGAGTGACTTTTCAGAATTGCAGGCAGGCTAGATTGCATGTGTAGTAAGAAATATTAGGAGAAAAGTAGATGTTGGCTGAAGTCAGGTGGCTAGAGACAATGATAGTAGTCATCATTACTTACATGATAAACCAGTTTATCTAAAGTAATTGGTGCTATACATCATCCATATGAGTTTATGAGATGGTTGTCATCTTTAATGGGAAGGCTATGATTTTTTTGGAGTGACTGTGTTGATTTGTTTGTTTGACTGTCTCATTATGTTTCAATATAAACTGTTTTACATGTGACAAGCATTTGATAGTTGTACATATCACTGTCTTGAACACTTCAGTGAGAGGCCACAGTGATTCTGCCCAATCTGGAATAGAATGACAAAAATGCTGGTTAGTAGGAATGCCTAAAAATTAAGGGGGTTTTGATGCTGCTTTTTAAAACATTCAAGATAGCCCCGTATAAACAAATTTGAAGTAGATGATGGTTGCAGCTTCAGCGTTGTATGATCTGTCTCTGTTCATGAAGTGTGAAAAAGTTTATTAGGAATCACTAAACTAGTAACTGTGTTTGTGGTAAGAACCACTGTCATTTGCTCTAAAATATAAAAGTGATGGAATGTTCCGGTTTTAAATTTATCATGATACTTTGTTGTGGTGTTGGTATTTGGTGATGCAGTTAATCACATTCATTGCAGAAACAGTATGAACTGTCTTACTCTTTTCAGTAGGTTGGCTTTTGTCACTAGTGTTATTTTGATACTTCTGTGTTAGCTGTTTTGTAGTTTCAAGTAGGCATTGATCTGAACACTTACGTGACTGAACTATGCTATTAAATTGGGAGTTTGTAGGTATTGGCTAATTTTGTGCACTGACTCAAACATAATAAAATGTGTGGTGATTATTAAAATACATATGACTCTTCTTTCATAAATAAAACTTATTAACAGAGACTGTTTAGGATCATATAAATTTCTCTCCTAGACTGAGAATACCCAGTATCTGGTAAATTACTTGGTAGAATTAACTTTCCTACTATAGTGCTCCAGACTTCATTGTTCTGGCATTTCAGCATGGAGTTACTGTGCCTTTGGGGGATACTCACAACAAGAATGAAAGTTCCTACTTCTTAGGACCTAATATATTTGTAGTGGCCAAGACTGCAAAGTGGGCCTTATCTTTTTAAGGTATGATGGAGTTCTTCCATTACACTCCATAAAAGTAAGAAAATCTCCCTCATTTGTATACATATGTAGCCATCCGTCTAAGACACTTTCATAATATTTTCCTCAGCAGTATTTGATATAAGTAATTCCCTTAAATATCTTCCTTAAGAGCTTGATTCAAGTCATAGCTGTGTACTTGCTTTTGTGTAGATGAATGAAAATGCCTTATCTAGGTTTTATTTCTTCACGTGTTCCAAACACATTGATTACAAAAGTTTGCTTAGTATACAAAAATGGGGGTGGGTAGTGGGTCTTTTCCTGAAGATTTTCACCAAAAGTAAGGGTAAAAATATGTATGGCTACTAAGACCTTTAAGAAAATGTTCATAATTGTCTTGAAAGAGATTTGTCAGAAAAGACTTGAGTTTGCAGTGTATGTGTCCATGTAGGGTACTGAATGTGGTGTTCCTTTCTTCTGTGATGCTTTTTTTTATGGTTCTCAAAGTTAGTGTTTTACAAGTGGTTTAAGTAGTGGGAGAATGAATGTGACCTGAGGCTTGGAGTGGTATGTGGGGTTTGTAGTGTTGAAATCTACTTTTAAATTCTTGTGAGGCAGTATATTCAGCACAGAAATGTGAAAAGAACAGGCCAAAACCATTCCGTAATGGCTGTGTCGAACTGTAGTAGTGCTTCTCTTCAGATTAATATTTTCCTTATTTTTTGTGTTTGTATGCTGCCATGTTGTGAACTTAATGAAGAGTTTCAATATCATCTGAAACTTCAAAATATGATGATTTCTATGTACACTGATACGAAGTGTTAGTGACTTTTTTAATATATCAAAGTCATCTGGATATGCTTTACAGGTTTTCAGTCTTGCTTTTTTTTTATAAGTCTGAGCTGTTAAAAAGTGTGTGCTACAGCTGTCGTAGGCTTTATTACTAAGTTATTAGATACATTGATGTGATTATTGAATGAATGATGTTGCAGTACGTTTCTGGGACTTGCTGGCCTTCCTCTCAGGTAGTGTGATCTCTATGAGCTTGGCAGCTGGTTATTTTTTACATGGCATCTGAGTGTCTGAAATGATTTCTGGGGAGGGAGAAATGGTGTTACAAGGGTGTAAACTTTCAAGTTCTGGTAACTACAGCTTCTGTAGCTTGGGGATCTGTAAAAATTGATTTAGGTATTTTTCTTGACACCTTCTTTCAGCTTTGGGTTCTGAAGGAGTTTTGCAAGGGTAGTAATTACTGTTGTGTATGCAATATAAATCTAAATAACTAAAAGCTGTAAATGGCTAGTTGAAACAAATAGATATGTGAGTTAAATCAGTCTTGGCTATTCTTCTGTCATACCTTCTTTTGCTTTCAATATGGGAGTAGCAAAAAAACGTATAGTCGTATCAAGTAACGACTGTAGTGGGTTGATTTCCTCGCTGTATGTCATCTAGTAATCACTTGCTCCAAAGAGTACTAACTCTCATGGTCACTGGATATATCCTTATGTCTATTAATGTTGCAGAGTCTGGAAAAACATGGGATGAATTAAGATTAAAGGGGTTTTAATTTCAGGGTTATCCAAGCACACTAGAATGCTACAGCAAACATGTGTTTAACTTTAAAACAGAAACAACTTGTCTTCATTACTTCTCCAAAGGAAAAAATAAACAAATGTCTAACAGTGTTTGCAGCTACCTATATTTTGGCCATGCCTTGCTGCTTTCTCTCTTGTAGTAACAGTAGGGAGAGATCAACTGTTGTCACTGGTCTGTTTTTATCCAAATTGCTCCACAACTTCTGAAGCGTATTTCAGCAGCACATGGAGAGTGGGGGGAAGAGTCTTGCCTGAGAACCAGCACACCAGCTGGGCATTAATTGTTTTATGCTGTAAGGATGAAAGGTCTGGTATTTTAAAAATAATTAGATCCATTCCTGTATTCTAAAAGACTCAGCCAAAATTTAGCGAGTAAGAATTTTAGTATGCAGTTATCGTGGTACTTAAAAATAATGGTGGTGGGATATGGAGGGGCTTTTTTTTTTCCTTCATAGAAATGTTCTTTCACTGTGGTACATTTTCACATGCTTGTAAAAACACGCATCTAAAATTTGATATTTATTAGATCATGTGGTGCAAGTAAAATCTAAAATCTGGTGATTTAAGGATATTATAATAGTCAAACAGAACACAAATTTGGGACACACAGGATACAAGATTGGAATATCCTACCTGGAAGATGCTAAATTTTTTTTGAGAGGCGTGGGCAAAGAAGCTATCTGAGAAAATAGGCATGTCTTTAAGATGCTGAAAATGTTTTTTTCCAAGATCTATATTCAAGTTCTCTTTACAATGAGAAATAAAATAGCTGTTATGTTAGAGAATAAATAAGGGTAAGATTTCTTATTTACTGCATGGGAATTAGTTTGTAAGGGAGTATCTTAGTAGAAGATGGGGTTCTGCTAGAGTGGTAGAAGCACTCTTCAGAAACGAAGATGCTTCGGACTTGGGCTGACTTTACAAAGGGGAGAGTTAAGAAGGAGAGTGAAGGCTTAGTATCTGAGCTGGGTGCATAGGAAACTGGAATGCTCAAGTGCCTGATGCATGTGCTGAGTGGCTTAAAATGAGAAGATGGCTAAAGACCACTGCTTGGTTTAAAATGTGGTTGCTTTATCCTAAAGAAGAAAGAGCAAGAAGTCATTTGAAAGTAGCAGGTTTGCTTACCTTTTTGCAACATATGTTTAAAGCCATTTTCTGCATTAAGAGAATGTGCTTTAAACTAACTTGCTTGCATCCTAGATGCTAGAAAACCTGTATCCCCATGAAGTGTGCACAATTGAAGTAAATAAGCAACTGGAGTAGGACAAAGTTATAGGCTGAGTTTGTTTTTTCATTTGTGGTTGGTTCTTGGGATAGGTTTTTTGTGTGTGTGCGTGTCTTGGGTTGGTGGGTTGTTGTTTTTTTGTTTTGGAAGGGGAGTTTTTTGGTTTTGTGATTATTTGTCTTATTTTTTTTTCCAGAAACACAGAACCAGATGTTTCTCTTACTGTGAGCTGAGAGACCATCACTTAGGTGTATTTCCTGTAGGCTCACTTGGAATTTTGGTTTGGGAACTGTGAGGGAAGAGAACATAGAAAATTATTATGCCAGTTTTTCATACAGCAATACCTACCTGCAAAAAGATTGATTTTTCTAACACTAAATGTGTAAAAGCATAAATAAATAGAAATAAAAGTTCAGAAGTGATACCAACAGTGACTAAATGCTTCCCTATTCATAGGAATACATATTGTGACTTTTTTTTTAAGGAGTGTGAAAAAGGGGTAGGCAGACTAAGAAATACACTGTTTGTACTTGTTCTTAAAAAGATCTCTGTTGTGACTAGTGATCTGCTAGGACATGTGTTAGTATTGGAAATAGCAGTTTAACATCAAATAGTTCTGGTGGCTTGCACGAAGTGATCTAGAGTTTTTATTGGTGAAGACAGTCCATTTTTGTACATAAGGAATGCTTTGTATTTTTGCTTCGCAAAGTACAGTTGTTAACTAGAAAAGGTGCTAATGATTTGTATGTCAAGATCATCTGTAATTTAAGGAAATTTCATTTAATAGAATAGATTTGAGAAAGTATACTTGCAAACAACTTCATGTGGTTGATGATGAGTTTTCCCAGTTTGCTACATTTTCTAGTATCCCTTAGTGGTGCTGACTTCAGAATATTAGCAAAATTATAGAAAAATACTCTTTTTTTAGAATTTGATATTTTACCAGTAATGTGAAAGCCTGAATCTATGTTGTCTTATACTTCAGTCTTGATATGCTAAGAAATAAGAGACTGAAGTCTTCCAAAAGGAAACATAATTGGATTTTAATGCCCTCACTTAAAGCTTTAATGGGAAGACAAATTATTGAGGAAGGTAGCTGGTTCATTTGTCATAGATGTAGCCTATAGCTGTCAACAATGAGTAGCTGTACTCTGGACTACTGACTTTGGTAGATATTAGGACAATTTTTATGTAACCATGTTGCATTAGCAAATTGGATTTTTCTTACTTGATTTGTAAATATGATACCACCCGCTGTTTTTCCACAAACAGGTTATTCCTGGCAGAAGCATCACTGAGATCTGAATCCTGGAACTTGCTTTCAAGACCTTGAAACAAAGGACTTTCTAATTTGGGCATGGCTAATCGAGGAGCAACAAGACCCAATGGGCCAAATGCTGGAAATAAAATTTGCCAGTTCAAGCTAGTACTTTTAGGAGAGTCTGCAGTTGGCAAATCAAGTTTGGTGCTTCGTTTTGTAAAAGGACAGTTTCATGAGTTTCAAGAAAGTACGATTGGAGGTGAGAAATTTATCCTTTTAATTTGTTTCGTGTTGAGTTTATTTCATCATCGCTTTGGATAACCTTGAATGTAATGGCACTTCTAGAATGGGTAGTTGACAGCAGACCAAACCTGAGAGACCTGAGCCCCTTGTCTTTCATTGAGAACTATAACTTTCTAAGCTCAAAGTTGTATGCATAGTTTTAAACATTGGGCTTGATGGTACCATTAGTTGTGGATGGATGTGTGGCTATTTTGATTGTGCTGTCTGCTTAATGCATGAAATAACTGCTTAATACAAGTTAAGAACTTAGTTTCGGGGCGGGGGGAACCAACCCACAAACCTCGCCCCCCCCCCCCAAAAAAAAAAACCAACAAAAAATACCAATACAGAAAACCCAAATCACTGCTCTGCTGTATCTTCCAAAAAGGTTGTGTTAACTGTGCATTCTGTCTTTGCTTTTGATTTGGGAGAACTTGCTACATTTCTGGATACACCTAACTTTGTTAGTAATCATAGATTTAATGTGCTGGTTTTAAACTTCTTGACTTGAAAAAAAAAGGTTCTGGCTACTAGAATAAAAAAAAATTAATAATTAAAAAAAATCTGTTTAACTGTCGGCAGATTTTATTTCCTCACTCCCAGCAGATTTCTTCTGCTATATTTGATGTTGAAGATGTTTGTGCTTTGAGCTGTATTCCTCCTTGGATAAATTTACTTATCCTAAAACTACCTAATGGCATACAGACTTTATTGATAAATATTCTCTAGTAGTGCCTGTTGCTGCTTGCATGAATCAGTCTGTTTCATAATATTTATGTGAAGCCCTTTCGGTGGCCTGTATGTTTCATTACTCATGAGCAGTCGTGGAAATGTAAAAAAAAAAATATACAAAGCTTGCAAGAATAAATACAAGATGAACTTCACTGCATCTTCTTTTTTTTTTTTAACCTATTTTTAGCTGTTATGTGTATTTATTTTGCGTATCTGTCAGCTTAAATGGGGAACCCCTTTTTTTTCCTCCTTTAGCAATCTTACTGGTACACACTTCTGGCTTTTTGCATTTTACAGTGGCTTTAGATAAGAGTTAGAGTGAAAGGTTTCATTATTTCATACAGCTATGTGGTAATATGGAGATCATTCTCAAAGATCTATAATGAATTAGCTTCCCAATATCAACACGGTTTTTAGTTGAAAAACATCTGTTAAAACTAAGTGAAATTGAACAAATTGTTCAATTTCAACAGGCTTCAATTTATTTAACCTCCTTTTTGTTTGTTCTTGTTTCAGTTCAGGTAAAACTAGGGATAATTCAAACACTGTTGCACACTTTAAAATTATGCAAAGATTAAACAAGAGCTTAAGTTCAACTTGAGATATATAGAGTTTAGTGCAATCTCTTTATTAACTTGTGCCTCTTCTATATAAAATAAAAACAAAGAAATACTGCATAATACAGCTGAGAGATATTAAATGGAGCAATGTTGGGATTCAGAAAAAGTTTGTTATAACGAAAGCTGTTGAACTCTGTAGCTTGTAGTTGCCTACGGCATAATTTTCTTTGTATACAGAAGGGCCTTTTAACAAAGAGAGGCTTATGTGCATTGTGCGTCTGAATAAAAACATCTGAAAGAGAGGGCAGTTAAAGGCAGACATGCTTGATGATGGTGGTGTGGTTTTGCCACTTCAGACAGTGTAGTAATGCTTAGTTGCTTAAGACAAAAGTATGGCTAGTAAGGATAGGCTTTCAGATAGTTAACACAGCTGATTGTCAATTTACTATGGCCTTGCAAGACAGAAGAAAGTTACTTTGTTTGCAGAAATTAACTGGCATTTTATGGTGGTTGAAATGTTCCTTTCAGCAAAAACACAAAGATGTCATAGAATAAACCCCTTGTTTTTATTTTCTTCTTGTGTACATCTCATCATTTGTGGAGCACTGGTACGTTCTTCTGTTGGAAAGAATGTCTGTAAGACAGATTCCACTTGTTAAACATCTTGACTGTGCCTTGGAGAAATAGAATATTGAGCTGGTTCTCAAGAGGAAGCCCTTAGTCATATGGTGGTTTGTCTTTATTTTGGATCTGGGCTGCTTAGGGAGCTACCAAGAGTAGCCTGTTTTACCAGTGCTTGGATATTGGTCATTTAGAGAGATTTATGATGATTTAACATTGGAACATCAAAGCCTTTACCTTCTCCAACCTGCCTATTCATCTGTGGTGGATGCTTATACTCCTCAAGCAGGAACACCTGACCACTTACAGCTAGTCAGCCTCTGTATGTGAGGTACAGTGTCCTTTATAAAGCAAGATTGACTTGCTTTTGGTTTACTGTAACAAGTTGAGTTGAAAGTTGCAGCAGTTTTTGAATGACTCATAAGCTATGATGCCTTGGAGTATGTGGAACAGGGTAACATCCCAGGTATGCAAGGGTTATGGGTCAGTGCCTCTTTAGACGTTTGATTTAAATCGGCCACAATTTGTCAGTATGCTTAGTGATGACAGTTCCTAACTCAGCCAGGCAGGGGCCTTGGCATCTCATCAAGCGAAGGTCTGGAATTTGTGGAAGGAGCAAGAGCAAATCAGTCCACAGTATTTCACTAAATGTCTGTCATGACTGGAAAAATCACTCCAAGCATTTATGCTGGATTGCTCAAACTTTAATCTAAATTTTTGGAATTGTTTAATTTTCTGCTGTGTATGTACTATAACTGGGCAAGCAACATGACTATAAAGCAGGTAATCAAGACAGCTTGTCAGATAACTGTCATGCTTGTGTGCTTATTTTTAAACTTCAAAAGCTAAAGTAGAACAGACGGCTGAGTTAAAGGGTTAAGAGAACCCAGTAGAAGGAGATTCTTTCAGGTTTTTTCTTAGATTCTGCCTTAGTTTTGTAATACGGGTTTCTATATTGTGTGGGTACCCACCTTCATATTTCTCACACGTCCTTTAATCTGAATGGAAGATCTTTACTAGGAGTAACTGTTTGAAGACTTGGAATAAGTTTTCGGTTTCTGTAATTAGACCATTACTTATGGTAATGCATTCAGTTGTAGTGGCGATGCATGCATATTTGCCTCAAACTGTAGGCTGTCAAAATGATGCTTAAATTCCTGAGATCATTTGCAAAGTCAAAAATATGGCTGCTTTAAGAACAAGAACTTTTGAGAAGTGATTTTTTTTTTTTTTCTCTTCCATACCCATTAGCTAAACTGGAGTTGTCAGGAGCTAAAAATCAAGGCTTTGAGATACTATTCAAGTAATGTAAATGTGTAGAACTGTAAATATCTGAACAGGTAGATTATAGCACGATGGGATGCTGTTACTGGTACTCTGCATAGTCTGTTGAAGTAGGATGAAATGTATGTAGAATACTTAAAGGAAGACTCGTGATTACTCTGATTCACTATTCTAAAAAAAACCCAAACCAATTGTTCCCAATTACCGCTTTCTTATGTCTTTAATTTGTGGAAAGACTGGTTGTTTAAATAACTGTTCTGTGTTCATCAGCTGCAGTCTATCAGCTAATGCTCACTTGAAACCTGCTGTGTTTTGATAATAGGCTTGAATTAAGGAAATCACTTGCATTGCTGAACATAATTTTGTATGAATATAGAGATATAAGTAGACTTCTGGTTTCAGCACCTCTGTCTTTTTTGTAGCTGCTTTTCTAACCCAGACTGTATGTCTCGACGATACAACAGTAAAATTTGAAATTTGGGATACAGCTGGGCAAGAGCGGTACCACAGTTTAGCACCCATGTACTACAGAGGAGCACAAGCAGCTATAGTGGTATACGACATAACAAATGAGGTAAGTACTCCCTCATGTGTGAGGGAGGCACAAAGGGGATTTGGAAGTTAGCAGTCTTGCACTGATCTTTCCTTAATTTTTCTTGCTGACTTCTGTGAATCAGTTTTGTCTGATTTTGTCTGTAATTTAATAGAATTGGTTCGATTGGAAGGGACCTTTAAAGGATATCTTGTCCAGTCCACCAGCCGTGGGCAGGGGTATCTCTCAGTAGATCAGGTTGTTCATTTCATATTGGACTATGTGATGCTAAATTGTGTAGATCAGATAGTTTCACTTTTTTTGGTAAAATGAGATTTCGGAACTTTCAAAAACCCCATAAGCCCTGTTCAGTAATGAACAGTGCTCAGTAGTGAGAAACTATTTTGAGACCCTTTCATAACCTTGATTCTTGTAGAGAAGAAATTAAAATTCCCATTTTCTTTCTTAACCACTTCTCTTTCTTTACTCTGCCTCCATAAAGATCTTTCTATCTTTACTTACTTTTTCAGCATTATCCCAGCTAAGCACACTTGAGGACTAAAGTAGGAATGTTTTGTTTAAACAGCTCAGTTGGCAAGTTGCAGTGTCCCTTTGGACAAAGGTAGCAGCTTTGCATTGACTTTTGGTTTGAAGTATAGATAAGAGATAGGGATAATAAGTGAGTACAAAAGCGTGGTAACACTGAGTTGCATCATTTTGCAATCATTAACAGGAGTCCTTTGCCAGAGCGAAAAATTGGGTCAAAGAACTTCAGCGACAAGCAAGTCCTAATATTGTAATAGCTTTAGCAGGAAACAAAGCTGATCTAGCTAACAAAAGAGCTGTGGATTTCCAGGTATGTACATAACTTCTGTTTATATAAATAGCATTTTGTTGGAATAGAAAATAAACAAACCTAGGAGGAGCTTATATGCATAGCCTAGCTAGCTGTATAGAGGTCATGCTGTTAAATATAAATGTCAACTGAGACTAATTAGATTTTACATGCTACTGAAAAATCTATTTCTATACAAGTAATATGAAGCAATAGACTTTTTGAATAATTAAACTTGAAGAATAACTCATCTATTTGCATATCTTTAATGCTGATTGAAATTCTGTTCTTTGTGACCTCTTCCTGTCTTCTACCTGAAATTACCAGTAACTAGATTTTCAATGGATGAGACAGCGGTAAACTCTCAGTGCAAACTGTTCTTGCTGACTTGTCAGCTGGGGAATTTTGATTATTATATGATACAAAGCTGATTTAATTTGCTTAACCTTCTTAGGCTATACAGTTGAAACAGTGTTCAAGATTTGTGCTTTTCATAGCATTTTTTTTTTTTAGTTTAGTGGATATATCTGTGCTTTCACATTTTATCTTCTGGGAAGTTTAAGCAAGTCATCAGAACATAACTTTCCAAGCATATAAAGCTTGCTGCTGGTGCTTCCAGCCCATTCATGATTCATTGAATTTGAAGTAAGATCATATTTATTACTTAGTTTATTCTCTTACAGTTTTAATCTGGTTTTGGTGTCACTGTATGAGATACTGCTATGTATAGTAATGAATTTTTTTGTAACTATAGGAGCTGAACTATGAAAGTTAGCAGTGCTCTAGGTATCTTTCTGCCAGAATTCAACAACTGTTATTTAATTTTATACTTCCGTGTCAATTTTTAGCACAAAGCTGTGTGATAGAAGACCTTTGTTTTGCAAAAAATTTGTGGTATTTAACAAATATCATACATACATAAAGTCAAATACATTCTCACAAATAATTACCAAAGTAGAAATACCTTTTACTATTTTTTGTACAATTACAAGAATAATATTTTTAACTACTCAGTTTTTTGTTAATGTAGCTTTATGGGCTCCTCAGGCTTGACAGTAATTTCTCTTTGCAAAGCACAGTTTAGATTTCTAGGTATTTGTTAGTGTGTTATTTCAGGTACAGTTACGTAGATCTTAGCAGATGTCACTTAAATGAATGCATATATAATGCTATAGATTTTTTTTCATCATAGGCATTCTACAGTTTAGCTTTTTTCAGCGCTCTTATTGAATGCAAAGGCAGTTACGTAACCATAAGAAGCTGGAGATTCTCAGCTGAATTGGCGAACAGGAAGTGGCAAAAATAGGAAACTATAAACTGTGTTTCAGATCAAATTCAGACTGAAAAGTATTTACAAGATATTTAATACTGCTTGTTTGTTTGATAGTTGTGCATTTCTGTCAGGATAATGAAACAGTTCTGATCCATCTGCCTCAGTGGTTGAAAGATTCAGGATAATTCACAAACTGCCTTCTCTCCCACATGATGATAAACTTTCTGGCATTTGATGGCACTTTCCAGAGCTTATTTGCTCTTTCTATCACAGCTAGTGTTCTGCATCAGGATTGTCTTTTTAATAAGTATATTTTTATTATTTAATTTTGCCTGAGATTTTTTCATCTGGATATTTTTAAGATGAGTAAGGATTTTTAAGATTGGATTTCTAAATGTTGAGCTGCTTGATGGAATTGTAACTTTCATAACTGATGAATAATGCATTGCCACACAAGTGTTTCAACAAACTTTCTTTAAAAATGGTATAGAAATTGTTCCTTAGTAGCAATAAAAGTACAATGTGTAATGACTGTGTGATTATTTTCTTCTTAATGAAGTAAGGCATTCTTATTCTCACTTTCAGGAAGCACAGGCTTACGCAGATGACAACAGCTTATTGTTCATGGAGACATCTGCCAAAACATCTATGAACGTAAATGAAATATTCATGGCAATTGGTGAGTTTATGAACAATCTGTGGATTAAAGGGAATTGTTTTCATGCTTTTTATACCATCACAATATTCCTAACCCAAGGTCTTTGTTTCTCACCCAAATTACTTCTGGCACTGAAGTTTCCTTAGGCCCTTTCATATCCTTTTTGATGTTTAGAAGTGTGAACATCTTCAACTTAGTTGAAGTACTGTTGCACAGCTCTTTTGTGAAGCACAAAACCACTTGGATTGGCTGAGATAGGTTACTTCTGAATTCTGTCAGCAAGTTCTATATACCTATTTTGATTTCATTATGAAAACTTGTACTGCTTCAAGTTCAAAGCTAAATCAAGCTTTAGTTGTTGTATACAGAAGCCACCTTTCCCATGGTATAGGTAAGCTGTGTAAAGCTATTTGGTTTTTTTAATTGTAAGATGTACTTGGCATTTGTTCAATTAATGTAAGAATATAAGTGAAAGTGTATAAATGTGCGCCTTTGATACGCTGTTTGCAGCAGATTCCACATGGCTTGGGATGGGTACAGAGTCTAGAATAATGTATCTTTTATGAGACAGTGGTAATTGAAGCTGGAAACATTTCAAAATGAGAGAATGATAATGGACTTTTTTTAAAAAAAAAAGTCAAGTATTCATTTTGGTCTAAACAAAATATTTGCAAAATATACTTTTGTGTTAAAATTTTGTTTGAATTCCAAATGCAGCTACCTGAAATCCAGAAGTTGTAACAAAGACAATAATGTGTGCTTAAATTTGATGTCCGAGTAAAGGACACTGCATATGAAAATTGAAGTTACTAGTATACTTCTAGCGCTAACATAATCTTAGGGATTTCTGTAAAGATGCTAACATGTCATAGTAAGTATAAATTGTCAAGAAATTATGTGTATTCCATTGAAAGACATGAAATTGGAATTTACTGCTAATAATTTTTTCTAAGTGGAGGAAAAAGAAAGCATACATTTTTAGGCTTGTCACCAACCTATTTAATAATATTCTTAATCACAGTAATGGCTCTGCTACCAGGGAATAGCAATATGTAGAGTTAAATAACCTTATTAAATCTGTCCTGTATTTTGCACCACTATGACCTCTGTATTCTACTTCTTTCAGCATTGATCTCAAAATTAAATCTTTTTAAAGAGCACTTATCTTCTACTTTCCAGGGCAGTAAAGCAGAAGGTAATTTGTGGTGTTGGTTCAAACTTCCAGCAGATACAAATTAAATTATTGCTTTAGCAACACTTTATAACAAGTACTTCATATTAACTATAAATACTGGGGGGGAGAAGACATACCTGTGTGAGTGGAAAGTATATTTTTCTCATAAGGGCTCAAGATAGGCCTGCTCAATTACATTGTTCTGGTGAAATTTTAAAATGAAGCTCTTTAAGGGTGCACTTTGCATCTTGGTTTGTTTTTTTTAAAAAAAAACGCAGTAAAATTAATCCCTAAAATCTGATTATTTTTTTGTATTTGTTGTATCAGCAGTAATTCTTACCTCCCCATATTTTAATGAAGTATGCAAAGTAAATTTGAGAAAGCAATACCTAATTAGTGCCTGGGTCTTTTGTCTGCAAGGTTAGTTGTCCATGTGAGTATTCTTTCACATCAGTGGGTGAAATTCAGATTGTCAGTGCATCAGAACAAGATCTGTGCAGTAGTGGGCCCCAAAAGAAAATCTAATTGAGGATATAAGTATTGCATGAAACTTGGAATTGCCTTTTGAAAACATGGATGCAGTTCTCAGGACCATGTGTAAATATGATCTTCAAAAACGGGAGAAAAATGAAAAAGAACATGGATAGAATGGAGGGATACATGCTACAGTTGCTTATAAATAGCCCTCTTTAGAACTCATTCATAACTTAATTAATCTTAATTTACAGTTCTAGAATCAAAAAAGACAGTGCTATGATGGCATTTTTCTACTGGTGCTTTGTCCCTTTCTACTGTCAGCAGCTTAGTATCACTTGAACTCTTGGGGTCTGTCACAAAATTGTAGAACAGCCCTAAGTGTGTACTGTGTTGGTTATCTGGCTGTTACACTTGAGTTTTATTCCTTTTAGGAAAAGGTGTTCTTTAACAAGCTGGCCAAAGAAATTTGGAGTTGAAGCATGCAGCCAGGCTGTAGATCAGGCATGGTTGTTGGGTCTCAGTAGCATGGATGAGACAGCCCCATGGAAGTCCTTTATGTGGAACTTAGAAATTCTCTGGTGGAGAGAAAGCTAGGAAGAGCTACTGCTCAGAAGGGTAACGTTTGTCACCCTATTTTTCGTGTCAGGACTGAGGGGGGTATCCTGGAGCTACAAGGGCAACAAAGAAATTATCAGTCAATTGACTCGTAAGAGCTGAAGAAAAGACAGCTTGAAAAAGGCAGAGACTTGATCTAGTGCTGAGGGCCATTTTAAATGCAAATATTTATTCTGGCTAGAGAGTTGGGCAGTAGCTTGACCCATTTCTGTCTGTCTGCATTTTGTGCATTTTTAGTCTTGTATCTTTAGCACTAGTGTCCTGATCTTAAAGACTGTGTAGGTGGATTCCCACAAGAGCCATCGTTTACTGGCATAGCATACCTGAACAGATACACTTTACTGCTCAAGTTACTAATGCATTTCACTTGAAAATCATATATAAGGTAGTTAATCATTAAGAAGGTGTCATCTATCCTTACCAATACAGTGAATCAAACAAGATTTCATAGTGATTATATTGATATGGTTATAGAGTAATAAAGTGTTGACTGTGTACTCAGGTGACTTAATCCAATTTTAACTCTCCTTGTTTTGTTGATTTCATAGCAAAAAAACTGCCCAAGAGTGAACCACAGAATGCAGGAACCAATTCTGCCAGAGGAAGAGGAGTAGACCTTACTGAACCCACGCAACAGCCCAAGAGTCAATGTTGTAGTAACTAAAACATCAATTGCTTTAAACTGTTCTGAATATTCTTCTGCTTCCTAACTGTTAATAACCATGGAATTGGAGTGCTTAACCTGGCCCAGTACAGCTTCCAAACAGCGAAGAGACTTATGGTAATAGTCAAGTTCATGATACAGGGTTTTCTTTTGACCTAAATTTTTAACATGCATGTATCCACCACTGGCTGTAACGTTTCAGCAGCAGAGGAGAGAAGGAAGTGGAATAAACTTCCTTCAGTTGAAAGGTTTTAAAAATCACTTAGGGGTGTAGAAGAACTACTCTCCGTGGACCTGATTAGCCAGTTCCTTTAGCCTCAATACTGATTACTGTTATAACAAACAGAATTGGGACTTTTCATAATTCTGAATTGTGCTTTAAAACCTTTTTAGAAACAGAGTTTAAAAATTACTTAAACTTATTCACAGTATTCATGCAACCAGTTGTTTCTGCAGGTATCCACTGTTCAGTTATACATTCCATAGTTTAATAATTTAATTACAAATAATACTTGCATTAACAATTTTAAGAACCCTATGCTTGCAGGAAAGTGGAGTTTTAGTTGGTACACTGTATGTAAATTATATCAGTCCAGTTAGTTATCTAAAGGAATTAGCGATAAATCAAGTTTAACTTCATTTCTAATCTATTCAGAGGGTACAGACCAGTCAATTCAACTTTGACTTAGGAATTTTTTTTATTTTTTTTTTTTTTTCCCTCTACAAACTGTTAAGAGCTCTTCAATTAAAACCACAACAAACTTGGTGTCTGTGACTTCTTTCTTGGTTTTGATCCCTTGGTCAAACCTTGATTTCTTGGTTTTTGGCTATTACAGTTTATTTTTCCCCTAAGGAAAAAAATAGTGCACTAATGATTATGTACATCCAGCTTGATTTTAAATTTGGATATTAATGTACTGTAAATAGGTACTCTGCATTGTAGTCTACATTTGTTTAATACTTTCTGTAATATTTAAGAGTTGCTTAAAGGTATACAGAATGTACAGTTACTTAAAGCTAACTTTTTTCCTCTCTAATCAAAGGGGGTTCTAAGTTCTTCCTTTATGGCTAGAACAGTAATAAATGATGCTCCTGTATCTGTAACATAAGTACTGCTGTCTGTCAGTAATGAACTTTGCAACTTTGTTTTCCAAAGTACATTTTATTTTGATCTGTCCAGTATATTGCACTAATTCTTTTAGTTATTTTCATTATATGAAATCTACCAAGTGTGTCAGAAGAGATGAATTAGTCTATTTAAATGTTGAACTGATAGCAGAAGCTTACTTGTGCAGATTTTAAATTTGCAGTAATCTGGGTTTAGCAAGGAAAATGGCAGTTCACCAGTGTTTAGTTTTATATTGAGGTGCTCAGGTTTGAATAAAATGGTTTAAAAAAAGAGGTTTTTGATTATTGTTTCTTACTGAGAATTTCAGAAGGTTTTATTGCATTTGCACAGTTCCAGACAAGGTGTCTGATTTACTATGTGGGTCAGCATTTAAGATGATTGCAAGTAAATTCATGACACAGATAAATAAAAGCTTGTACCTATATATACTGTGGCAATCCAGTTATCCTATGATTATTTTTTAAGTGCTGAGGTAATTGGGTATCTTATCACACCCATTTAGAACTACCATCAAAATAGTAATATACATTGAACCTGCAGCTACTCCACTCTTTACCAGTTGGTCACTAACGTAGCTTCCTGCATTGTCATAGAGTGTCTCAGAGGTGCCTCTTCCTGCAGTTTGTGATTCGCAATTAGGCAGGTGTGTGTTTGTGTCCTCTTCAAACTGTGGTGGTGGTCTAGAACCCACTGATGATACGGTCATTAGCAGCTTTGGCCTTGCAGGTTTGTCACAAAATGTCTTGGAGTCCATTTTTTCTGCCAGTTGTGGACCTGAGTCATAATTAGATAGGTGTGCTTTTGTATCCCTGGGGGGCTGGTTGATGTCTTTAGACCCTATTGCCAGTATGTTCTCTCGCAGCTGTTTATGGGTGCAACTTTGAGCTGTTGCACAAAAAGCATTGGTGTCTGTTTCTTGCTCTGCAGCCTGTGACTGTGGCTAAAAACTGTTACATAGATGAACTTCTCTGTCCTCAAACTGTTTCAGTTCTTCAGAACTACTTTGTGCTCTAGAATCTGGCTGGTTTATATCTCTGTTCCATGAATTTACTTCATTCTTACTGAAAAGAGACAGTTCTGGATCAGGTTGTCTTTTTCGTTTTTTTTGGTGGTCATCAGTTTCCTAAGAAATTTCACTTTGCAAATAGTTCCTTCTAAAATGTGAGTGTGTGCTTTCAAAATACTATGGCTGAATGAACTAATCGAGAGTTTTGGATTCAAAGCTGTATATAGCAGTGTAAAATTTTTAGTACCTGAAAATAATTTGGACATCGTGTAGAATTTACAGTTTACTAACATGATGCCTTAAGCCTTTTCCCCAGTTAAGGGACACAAAGGAGCAAGAGTTCTCATGGTCATAAGAAGCCAAGGACTAACTTCTTTCCTTTAGTAGGGATAGGTACTTTAGCTTTCCATCGACACTGTTGAAATCTGCAGGATGAGAATGAAAAGTCTTAGAAACTGTATTGCTGCAGGTGACTAGTCTTGTCAAACTTCAGTGCAGAGCATAAAGGAAAGCAGCTCTGAAACAAAGTGCTGTATTGTTTGACATCCTCTATGGCTATGCTGGGAGATCATTTTTGCTTTAGAGGAGGTTACTGATCTGCTCCCATGTGTTGGCATAAGGACAAAAGTGATGTCTTACAGGAGGAACTTGAGTGGGATGGCAGATTTCCAGACACTAAGCTGGCTTCAGTGTGTTCATTTATATTGTATTTTAATACCATCTGGCTAGACTAGGGCACAGATCTCTTGAAAAGTATTTATAAGTAGGCACTGCTTATACAGTAGTTATATTTCTTGGGCAGTATTGGCATTGTCTTATGTACGAGAATGCTAAATGTAGTCTGCGAAGGCAGATTTCTCTGGGAGGTAATTGAGAATATCAAAATGGAGAACACACCTTTTTCAGTAATTATAGAGTGTAGATGCCTTAAGTTATACTATGTGAATGTTTCCTTGTGCTTACTCTCTCTTTCCTCTGATTTTGTTTGTGGAGAGCTAGGAGAGTGTCTAAAATTTCCTTTGAACCCTTGGAGTAAGACCACCAGCTATAAACCTGACAAAGGGCATAATATAACCCATGTGGAACAATTTCTATAAGGAAGAGTAAAATCTAAATACTTTTGGATGCAAGTCTCTTTTCTGCAAACCAGAGACAGGGCAAAAGAATTGACAAAACTTAGCTGACCTGTCAATGTGGAACTAAATGAAGAAGACAAAGTTGGCCAATGCCACCATCTCCTGCTCTGCCTATCTGACCATTCTTTTCAGTTGCTTACCCGGTGCTGAAGGAACACAGTTATACTTCTGTAAAAAAAACATTCCTGAGGGGTGGGAAAATGGAGCTTGATGTTGTATAATTTTTCTTTGATGTAATAACAGTTGGAAAATTAAGTGTATTAGATCAAATAAATGTGTATTAGCAGTGGTTCAAAAATGTGGACTTTAATCATAAAATGTTTAAAGTATCTCTTACCAACTGCAAGCCTTAACTCATTAGCAGAGATTGAGTTTATGATATCTTTTATTGCAACCAGCATAAAAACTTTATCTGGGAGGGAAGGAGGGAAGCTGGTAACTAGAACCAGAAAACTCTGGGTGAATTCTTTACCAATTTTTCTTACCTTTATCTTGCCTTTCAAGCTCATTGTAATAAAAGCAGGTTGCTTTCCCAATAAGATGAAAACATGCATCTGAAAACATTCCCACTTTTTATATGACAATATTATATTCCATTAAAGGTGTGACTGCATATCCTGAAAGAGTACCTGAGCTAGTGCTAAACCACCAGTTTTGGTACCTGTAGCGAAGTTCAGGTAGCTGCAAAATTGGTTGGTTGAGGTAGAAAAAGAATTATCATAGCAACAAGCACTGGGACAAGAGAGAGTAAGGGGGAGCGGGGACAAACCAGTTAGGTGGTTCAGGGTCAGTGCACATTCAAGCTGGTTTCTAGTGTTTCTCACACCGGCAGAGGGTTGCATGTTATTGTTATTAAAATACACTTTCTTCTGGAATAAGTTTTTCCAAATATGGAATATGATTATTTTTTGCCTCATGAAAAAAATGAAGCCTCTCAAATGGTTTTCACTTTCCCCACTGATTTTTGACCCTCTTAATTTCAGTCAAATTCATATGAAGAAATGTGAAGAAGTCTTTCAGGTTTTGTGAATACACTCATCTGAGAAGGGAGTGCCCTGCTGCAGTATTAGCACGCTCCTTAATAACGCTTGGGGGGATGTGATAGAAAAGTATTACAGTGCTGGGCATGTGTTTCAGCAGAGACTGGAAGATGCTACAGAATGTAACTACAGTTAAAATACAAAATCATTTGAAACTATTCACCAGCTTTTAATATATATATAAATACATATATATTCTGTATAAACTATATAAATATATTTATTAATATATTATATAGAATATTAATATATATAAAACATATTCTGATTCTATACTCCTTTATGGAATAGCAAGCATTTTGCTTGTAATCTTACAGCTGTCTAATGTACACAAGATAACTGGTAACAAAAATCACCAAATGGGAAGATATAATGACTAGGGTTGCTAAGAATTGCAAGAGCTTTATCTACTGTTGCCTGCAGCAGGGCTGGGTGGAGAAGCAGTATCAGTGTTTCTGATTGTAATTAATAACTGATTTTCCACACTATAGAAGGGCAAAGCAGAGTTGTACGTCTCATGGAAATAGGTCTTTGTTGAGAACAGTAAATAATAACCAATTCCTGTTTCAGAAATTGGCAATTGAGAACATCCCCACAGATCATGCTTCCAGTTTGCTGGTAGCAAAATGTAGTGGCACTTAGTCTCATGAAATAAATGAATAAACATAATATTTTAAGCATGTTTCATTGACACAAGAGATTTATCAGATCTAAAATAATCTGATTTCTGATAACTGTCTTTCATGTTAGTAAATTGACTTTACTGCTAAACTCATTTACTGAGGCTACTCATCTAATAAGCTTAAAACTTGGGAAGGGAAGGGAATTGCAAGGGAATTTGTCATGTCTCCTTCACGTTGTCAAGTTAAAGCATTTGCTCCTTTTTATCTCCAGCTATCTACTGCCAGCAAATCTCGGTCTTATTTTTTCTCCTGTTATTTGGTGGAGGAAAAAAAATCCTGGTGTGGAACGTACATATCTTCCAGCTATGGGCCATAAACCCGCAACACCTTTGGCTGTCCTGGCTAATGGGCTGTGTGTTGTTTTCGAAGTGTCTTCTTTCTTTTTCCTCAGTGCCATCTGTCTCTTTGCTGGGGATTCCTTCTGCCAAGCAGGTAACTGCTGAACAGCCACTACAGGGAACTTTGGAAACCTCATTCGTTCCCAGCGGTAAAAGCCTATGCATTCTCCAGAAGGGCTTGGCATACGCTTTGTGGATCCATTCGTAAGTATGGGTCTCGTCGTTGCCTGGTTTATCAGAGAAAAATCTCTTTCTCTCTGTAAGCTGCCCTGATCAGTGTGGCACAAGAATCTAGAACTTGCCGTTTATCCTTTCATAGGAGGAAGCCACTGGTGAAAGCTGGTCTAGAAATAAAAGTTGAAGCTTTGCTGCAACTGTTTGCAGCTGCCACACCATGAAAGCCATCAACTAACCCCCCAAAACATCTGACCTATTTCCATAATTGTCAAGCACAACAAACCTGTCTTCCTTGTCTCCCTGTCATGCGGAGTTTCTGTCTTAGCAAATTGATAATGCATTTATTAAAGAATTATTTATTTTCGTAAAAGTACTAGGATTGTTAATACTAGCAAGATCACAATATGATGTGGGAGTGTGGTTATCCGTAAAGAATTCAAATGAATAATCTTCTGCTTAATGTGTCTCAATATTTAGGAATCTGGATCAATTTTGAAACTAGTTCGTGTCTCTAAGCCAAAAGATTTTTGTTGTCAGTCTTCGAGGGTTATCAAAGCCTAGTAAAATTAGGGCTTTGTAGGTTCTTTTATGATAAAGAAGGTGGTATCGGATGTATAGTTTGCTGATATGGAGAGCAAGAAACCTAAATGTGCTTGGAATCTATAATTCTCATATATAATTGTGACCTTCTCCAGGTCATCTTCCTCATCTCCACAGAGTTCAAAATCAGGTGGGTTTGTTTTGTCCTGAGATTTTTACTCCTTTGTTATTCTATAGAGGAGTTGAATATGTGAAGAGTTCTCATATTTTCACATTTTGAATATTTTATTATTGGGTCATACTATGCTACCTAAGCTTTTTCTCACTCTTATAAAGTCTGAATTACATCATTGCATACTAATGCATATGTAGTCAAGAAACTGGGAAATGTGAGATTATAAAAAAAATAGTAACTAACAACTATGTTAAAAATCAGTAAATTCAGGAAGTGAAAATTTTGGAAATACGAAGTTCACAACAATTTAGATTATTCTTGTACCTAATAAGGTTTCAGTCATTTCCTCCTTGTGATTCAGTACATACCCCTATGCATTCACACTTAGAACTGTGAATACAATATAATTCCTCATCACCTTTTGTGTGTCTACTTACCACTTTCCAGACACGGTAAAGGGTAAACCCTGCCTGGGAGGGAAAAAAAAAAAAAAAAAAATATTTAAGATTAAGATTAAAAAAAAAAAAGTACCAATTTTGCATGGAAAATATGAGATGGGGCCAGAAGCATTGGTATATCTCTTTAATCAAATCACACTCTGATTCCCATTGGTTTTAGTGGTGAGCTTTTTAGGAGTCAGAAAAAAACCCTGTTTTACACCATTGTATTTAGACACACAGATAAATTACATTTATGTGGACAATTTTCTATTGTTTTTCTTGCTTGCAAGAGATAGATTTCTCAATGTTCATGTTCGTTTAATGTAGGGTGGATTTTGAATGTGTCAGTTTCTCAATCAAGAAAGCATAATGAAGAACAAAAGTATTATCAAATGGGCCAAGTGTTTGACCTTTTTAGGTCTGTGGGAAACACCCCTGCTCCTTGAACTGTGAGACCTGCGAGTAGCAGCATGCTCCCTCTGTGTTCTCCAGCCATCAGGATGGAAGGAGAGACATGCTTTACAGCACAGCTCACTGAAGAGCAGTGCAGTTGAAAACATGGAATCAAGGCCAGATACTGCCAGGGCCATCATAGGGTCTCCTCAATGCAAACCTCTCTTCCCCTTCTGCAGCCAAAGCTAGTATCCTCCACCTGTTCCCATGCACCTCCTTCCTCCTGCTTTAGCTCCTTGCTCCAGTTTCCCTTTCCTCCCCAGCTCAGCCTCTCCTCGCTTTAATTCCTCGATGCTGTGCTACTGTTCTTGGGTCTGGCACCCGGTGCTACAAAGCCAAGAGTCAGAACTACAGAGCAAGTCCTGGCAAGGCACTCTCTGACAGGCCTGCCGGTGCAGAGGGGGCTGCCTGCATTTAGCACCTACAAGCTGGCATGTCTCCGCTCAGCACTGGGAAACTGATGCTGCTTTTTAACTATGCTCTGGTTTGGATACATTTACAATGATAAAAGGTGCACTACTGATGCCGTCTCAGCCAGATCTCCAAGCCCTAGCTGAAAACATGTCGTTCTTGGAGAGATTCTCTATAGAATAGCTATTAGCATTTTGGTTTAATACATACAAAACAACATATTTTCTAATAATAGAAACAGCTAAAACATACTGCCTGGCATTTTTACAAGTTATTCTGCTTCAGGCTCAGAAAATTTCTGTGTGAGCAGTTAATATCTGCAGAGTTATAAGTTACAGAAAACGTGAGGCACTCCTATTTGTAGACAGCACTGATAATTCTACCTGTAGTTTGAAATGGAGAAGAAACCTTGTAAACATCAATGTTGCTAAGGCAGCAGATGAAATTGATTGATAGTTTGAATGGCTGCTCTGTCCTATAATATGATGTACAGCTAAACCTTAACAGCTGCTTGCACAACATCCTCTTCCCCCTAGATCATCAGCACATGACACGCGTACAGGCACTATAATGACAGAAAATCCTGACGCCGTATGAGAAGCTCGGCTTGCTAGCCAATACATCATCTCTCTACTGAGTGTGAAAATACATTGTTTTTATTTAAGTTCACTATGTTTATTTCAGTGTTTAGTATTTATGTGCCTATGGATGAGAAATATCAGACAAAAATGCATATATTATAGGTTTTTATCATACTGTGTCTTCAGAGATTTCTGACTTCAGATTAATCTTTAACTGCTGTTAATCCAGCACCAGAGCAAATGGTAGTGGTTTAGCAGCAGTACTATCCCACAGCCACATTGCAAGAGTAGCCTTTGGTAATTTCATCCTGCTTCAAACTCACCCTTTTTCTGGGGCTCTCTCTTTACACTCGATACTTAAAGTAACTATTTTGCAACTGTTTTCTGTTACAGGGTTTCGTCTGGGAAGTGTATTTTCTTCTGTTCATCAGCTGTGGATTATGAGCATTTGGGTTTGAATGCACGCTCTTTTTATCCGTGATGACAATTGTTTCACAAAATTCTGCCAAAGACAAAGCCCCAGCCTCCTCCAGCCCCAATTAATGTGTCTTAAAGAACAGGCTGCCTCCAATCAATTATAATTATAGATCAATTATAAATTTTTAAGAAGAAAATCTCTTCTGCAGAGGATACCTACTGCAGTATTAGCAGAGTCACTTAAAACCCCCTTATGATGCTGTAACATGCCTTGTCCTTGCAGAGCTGAGCTGGCAGGTGGCTGCAGCTCTCAAATCCGCTGTAGGACCAGTTTATGGGAAAGTTCATACCTCCACAAGAGGTGAGCATGGGTCTCTTCTAGAAATGCTGCACCACTTCAACGGGGCAAGGTAAGGTGGTACATGATTTAAAAAACAGCAAAAATATGTTTGCATAGGTCCCTTCTTTATTCTACATAGTTTGAGAATGGGAGATGGCACGAATGTTTTCACTGTTGTCATTGTGATGGTGCATTCAGGCCTGAGAATAGTTAGGACTAATACACACATTAAAATCTGGGAAAGTGTTTTTTTTTTCAGTCAGCCTTTTACCTATTAACCCATTTTAAACCCTCCTTGGATTAGAGGCAGGAAATTGAAACTTTCAATAAAATGTTAGTTGATTTCAGTAAACTTAATCCTTTACACTCGCATACCTTATAGATGTTTATATCTCTTAAGTGGGTGTAAGTGCTCACAAATCACAATTTCACAGCACCAAAACAGTCCTACTTACTTACAAGGTGTAAATAACCAGGATAATATACATAATAATTAATGTAGAAGAACAAGATATACTACAACTCTTCATTGCAATCATTTTGCTTACATTTATTAAAAGGGCAGCCCTGATACTAATTTTTTATAGTATGTACACGTTGTTATATTAATCACTGAAAGCCTTGTAAAAAATAAAACATTTCCCTTGTTAATCTCTTACAAAGCAGAAGGATTGTTCTGTATTTCCTTCTCTCCTTGCATTTCCCTCATAAGAAACAGATAAGAGACTTGCAAGCTTTTCGCTGTCAGGTTAGAGGATACAGTGAGATAATGACAGCAGAATACATGAAGCTAAAGCTCTCTCAGCCTCAGAGAGCTAAGAAAATTCAGCTTTCTAGCTCACTGCAGTTTCTCTGTGCCTATTTAGGGAGCCAAAACCCAACACTGTGTAATGTTCTGAGCTGAAAATAGAAGCAGATCAAAAAAATTAGAAGATGTAGAAGAATAGGGAGCGAACCACAGTTTGAGACTGCGTATGTTTTCAAGGAGGGATACATCATATTTACTCTTTGTGTCACAACAAAGAGCCTCTTGGTAAGTTCTTTGTCCTGCTCCTAGGAAAGGGAGGCTGCTCTGCCTCTGCTGTACACTGCCCTGTCTGTAAAAGGGGCAAAGCATGATGCTGCAGACCACGGGCTCATATGGCAGAGGATACCATCACTCCAGTAAGCCTTTTGCAGTTTGACACTACATTCTCGTTTTTTAATTAGCAAAGGTGCCACTGAGCTTTGAGGATGCAGGGTCTGATTTGTATCCAAACAGAAGAGTCCCTTATGCAGTCATTTATCTTCCTCTGACACATGTTGTTTCTGTCTCCACCCAGAGCATGCTTCTTCCTCACTTACAGTTGTCACAGTCAGCACTTAACTTACACAGTCTCTCATCCTGAGCTCCTTCCTCTGTGAGATCTGGTATTATTATTGCTTATTATTTGCTACATACTTGTGGTCTCAGAAAATGATGGCTGTTACCGCTGAAACCAGCACAGGGAAGATGCCTGCCCACCTTCGGGTGACAGGAGGCAAAGAAGGGCTGTGCCATGTAAAATGGAGGTCACAGTCTCCCTGAGCTTCTCATCACAGTGTTATCAGCTAATACATATGAACAGCCCTCACTGCTCAAATTCTTGCTGAATGAACATTGACTTCTTTGCTTGTCTTTCCCCTCTTCCCTGCTTTACCTCATGCCTCAGTCAGCACTTCCCTCTAGGTTCTCCCCTTTCCCATGTGCCTGTGATGCCACAAGACAGCTTCATTGTCTCCATGTGTTCATCCCTGCTTCTCTTCCCCTGATTTCCTTCCTCTCTCACACAGTTAGCACCTCCTCTGCAAAACTGTTTGAGAATGCATCACTCCTGCTTACCGAAACCATGGCAGTGACTCTTGGCATAGCCGGGACTGCTTCCCTGAGCCGCACTGTGCCTGATGCCACCAGCCCCTGCCAAGCAGGCGCCATTTGCCGTGGTGCAGCTTGACAGTGCCCTGCAGTATGCCCTGTTTTACATGCTCACCTTTGGCCAGAGCAGCAAACAGCTAATATGTGAAACCCCTTACACAGCCTTCCTTAAGCTCATAATAAGATCTCTGAAAAACTCTTCACCTGAAAACCCAAATTCATTTGCTAGCCCAGCAGCCATGCTCTACACCTTCCACCAGTTCAGCAGAGCTGGCCCTCTCATCCTCCAAAACCAGCTGCAGAAGGAACAAGACATCTCCCAAGTGACTCAACTTAGGTGTGCATAGTAGCCTACTTACTGTATCCCCAGAAGCACTGCCACAGCTTCAAGGAAGTCTTGTTATGAAAGGTGTGGGAAGAGATAAAGATGAACCTGGTGAGTCACAGGAGCATGCTGGGGGCAGAGCCTGCCTTCAGGACTTGGGAACACTCCCACCTCTAAGACCTGGTAATAGGCAAGAAAGAAGGAAGCAATTAATAATTAAAATAATTGTGGAATAAATTAGGATAATTAGTATCCTTATTTATCTTCCTAAGTGTTGTCCAAAACTGGAATCTTGACATTCCAGGCCCACCGGTTTTGTGTCATTCTATGAAGTGGAAGCATTCCCTCATTAGATGAGTTATAATCTGTGGCACTGTCTGCCTGGGCAAAGGCGCAGCTCCTCAGTTGGAAGGATGCATTGAACTGGGAAATGGGGGGAGCAAAGCAACGGCAAAAACATTTGGCACTCCAGATATTTTGCACCCCTGCCCAGTAGATGGGTCTGTCTTGGTGGGCCAGAGGTGCCAGTTCATAACCCACTGAGCCCATACATAGGGCAGACAGGCTGTGAAGCACTGAGCCTGCTGGGCTTGGCATGGGAGAGGAGGTACATGAGGTTTTGGGATCCACAAAGAGAAAGCTGTGGCAGAAGATGGGTAAAGATAACATAACTGTGCCTCCTGCACTCTCCTCCCAGAGACACACTAACCCCACAAGCCCACATCTGGGGTTGCTGCTGTGCTCCTGAATTTCCTCTGCTTTTTCCAGTCACACCACAGTTACAGTTGGCCTAAATGAAGGGTTTTAACCTGTTTAGTCCTGCAGCTTAGCCACGTGGTTAGTAGTCTTGCATGCAGTTGTGTCTCTAGTTCTTAGGACTCCCAGGTGCTCTCCCACACCAGTATGGGGAGGGCCCAGGATTAGCTTGCACAGTCAGATGTGCTTAGGCCAGTGTAACTTCATCTTACAGAAATGTAAGGTATTTCCTATGCAGAGTTTTATTGCCTAAACCAGTGTCATATCAAGGGTGCCCAATCAGCAGCTATTTGGGTGCAGGTAGCAGAAAGGAAGACACCCCTTCCCTCCCACTCCTGCCAGCTGAACCTGTGCCAGTCACCCAGGGATCTATGAGGCTGCCAGCACCAACCAACCTGCCCTACACTGGCATGGGGTGGCTGGCAAAACCCCCAAAGCACAGCCAAAGTACACTAATGGGGTCCACAGAATTGCAGGGATCTCTGCCATGTGTTAAGTAACAGGAAACAGAGAAAAAGATGTTAGAGAAATAATGTGGGGAGGCAGAAGAGAGAAAAAGTAAGGGCAAAATAGGTAGTACATCCCATGTTTGCATGAAGCAATCTAGAGCTCTCACTACCACAAAACAACACAGTATATGCCTACATAGTGATTTCAGATGGCTAAAGAACTTTAACAGGCAGCTTCTGAACTTGGCATACACAGTTCACATTGTACTGGCAAAGGCAGTAAATTCTCTATGCTGCATGAGCCCAGCCTTTAGTTTTCTCACTCGGTTTGTGTTAAATCACAACTCTGACTACTGTCAGGAAGAGCATCCTCTGGGTAAGAAGTGAATAAAAACTGCCAAGTGCTCCATCACTAACGAGAAGTTTGTGTTACAAAAACAGCCATGAGCGTTGCAATGACATTTTCTCCATTATTTTTCCTGCGTGTTTTCCTTTAAAAATTACCCAACTTTTAGGAGTTAAAAAACCTCCTCTGCGAGGTTCCCTGCAGTAGACAAAGCTTAGTGGTGGGAAGGCCTGCCATCTGCATTATTAAAGTCACATGTAAGCACCATGGGAAGCTGACAAGATGCTGGAGACAGCATAATGAACTAAACTTTTGTACTGTTCATACTTCCAGTGATTCATAAAATATTGATAGCAGTCCTGAGCGTGTGGTGGCCAAGAGGGAGGCCACTTCACCCACAAGGAATGTGCTAATGAAAGGACACAATAGGATTTTATGCTCTGAGAAATTCCCCGGAGGGAAAAGAGCTCCGCTTTTCACATTTGCATTGAATGGTAAGAATAAAAACAGGTGGGAGAGCAGGAAGAAAGTCCCATCTTGAACAAAAGAGAGGGACAGAGGGCTTCAAGTAGGCTGGGAGATGGAGATGAGGAGTAAAAAGGTAGGCTCCTAGAGCTCAGCCATGGGCTGGGTGGTCTATCTAAACATTCAGCATAAGGCTGCTATTAGTTGACTCATTCTTTATGAGACCGAGATAGGCCCCAAAACCCCTAAATGACAACTAGGCAACAACCAGGCATCAGGCACACCCTAAACTGCATTTTAATTTCCTCTTTTGTGACATCAAGAATGCAGCCACCTCCTTTGCTGGAATAGCACACACTCTTCTGCATTTAAGCCTGTTCAGTGTTAGCAGTGAATTCAGGGAGAGCAGCAAACACGAGATGCGTTTCTCCTGGGAGCAGTGAGCAGGGACCTCCTTGGGGCTACCAGCAGAACGACAGCGATCTGGGGAGAATCACACGGACTGGCATTCATGTTTCATCCCACTCCAGGCTTGCTTAATTCAATCCAGATGAGCAGTTTTCCTGAGGACACCCAGCCACTCACCTGAGACTGCGAGCGGAGCCGTAGAGGCAGGCAGCTCGTCTCACTCAGCTTCCACCATTGGTTCCAGAGTCAGTTCCACTTGTGCAAACCCACTGACATGCCCCCAAGGGCAGGAACTGAGCAACGTGGTGAGGGGTTTTCAGACAGCACATGGAGTTTGAGTCTAATTCAATATCTTCATAGTGCATGTTTAACATAAGCACTGGAGTGATTCTGTTGTGCTCAGAGTTACACACACATTGCAAGTAGAAAATTAACATGTACTTGCTTGTAAATTCAGTCAACAGAAAAAGCCAACCTGGATATATGAAATTGAGAATGTCATCTATACACTCAGCCATCAAACACTAAATTCTTCATTTTTTCCTAACTTAGTGTAACCTGTTACAGCCAAATTACATTTACTGAAGCTACCACCAGTCAACACAGCCCAGGTTATAGTCCCATCCAGCTGGCAACTGATCTTTTCCTTCCTTATTCATTTATGTTATTACTGAATGTAATATCTTACCTGTCACTGGAACAATTTAAGACAAAGTCAAGCTTTTTTCTTGTATCTTTATTATTTTTTTTAACAATGCATTTGCACACAGAATGAAAGTGATAATTTAAATAAGACTTAAAAAAGACAAAGACTTACCTATTTGAGCTGAAGAGTGATTTCTTTCTAAGCCACTTCCAGTAAGCAGTAGTTCTGCATGTGTAGTGAATTCCGTGTTTATAAATGTTACTATAGTAACTGTATCCCCAGCCATAGGCTGGTACTTACTGTTCCGGTTACCTAGCGAGCAGCAAGGTAAAAAGGGGATGAAAAAGAAACACAGTATTGCAGGACAGCTTTGCTCTTGAGGAGTCAAGAAAGGACTGCAGTAAAAGTATTTTTAATACGTATACTAGCTGGTGTCTTACAGTATGGAATAGGGCAATGTTTTTCCCACTAGACCCTCACAAACACCATGAAATGTAAACAAATATTCGGGTATTTAACCAAAGTATCTACTTTATGACAACTTCTCTTTGATTTTACTTACATGGAAGCAAAAGCTTCTTAGACTTTTAAGGACCCTGAAGAATAAGGTGAAAGGATAAGGCTGTTTACCTAGGCTGTAATGCCATGAACACCCTGCGTGCAGCTTCAGGCATAAATGCACACTGAGTGGTCTTAGCAAAGCATCAGGGGAGTTACACATCTGTGTGAAAACAGCAGTCGTATTTTCACAGTTGAAGCTAGTAATTCATTTGTGGGCAGCCTTAATGGTGGGTTAATTATCACTAGTTTGCTATTTAAAGGAGAAGCTGGCGCTGTCTTTTAATAAAAAGAAAAAGAAAAAGAAAAAATAAATCCCACACTTCGGGATGTAAAGGCTACAGCTCCCAGAAAAACTGCCTGTGTTCAGGCACGGATATTAAGTGGTCCACAGGAGGCAATACTTTGCTCCAGATGCACTCTTCACTTGTAACATTTGCTACCGAGGAAGCGCAGTGGGAAAGCTGAAAGTGAAGCTAAGCAAGAGCAGTTTCCTTTTCAAGCCGGAGAAGAAAGCCTAACCCTAACTGGCAAGAAATATGCAAGCGAAGAGGTTCTTAAGCGGCTGTTGCATACATCGCTAATCTGTTATTTGAAAATACGATTTAGGCACTCTAAAAAATAGTTAAACCCCCTATAATTCTCTCTCAAATTTACGACGAACTGGAGGGTTTGTTTCCCTTTATTTTCCGCGACGCTCGGGGCCGACGCCGCCGAGGGCAGCCTTCCCTCCACCTTAACAGTCTGTCTTAAAGCCCCGGGGATGGCAGCAGCCATTTTATGGGTAGCTGTCACGGCTGCTGCGAAGCCCGAAGCCAGCCCCGGCCTCCCCCCAGGGGCAGGTCCCAACCTCCCCCATCACCCCCCCCCCCCCCCCGTCAACCCCCTGTTGATTTTAAAACCTCAGCCAAAAAACACCAAACTACCAAGCCCAGATCCCCTTCTCATTAAAATACTACAGCGTTTATTCCACACACCCCCCCCCCCTCCATCTATGCCAGCTCAATGAATAATCTGATGCTTGAAAACATCCCCAGGAGCTGAGAAAGGTGATGGAAGAGGGAGACCACGAGGAAAATGTTTTCTCCCTCTCTCCTCCACTCCAAATACTACTCCTAACTTCACACGAGTCTGGAGTCTTCGTTTCGTTTCCCATGCAAGGTGGCAAGGCCCTGGGTGTTCACACGCTGTGATTCCTTAAGGAATAATATTGCTACTCCAGGTTTACACATCAAAGAGCCGCAGATCCCAGGCAAACACGCCCAGCCTCAATCGTGACCTCCTAAACCGTGATGCCGCAGTACACAATTGTCATTTGCGGTTTCTCGCAGCTCGACCACGGGTTTTACATACGTGCAACGGAGCGTAACTGCCTCAAAACCAAAGCACTGTGCATAGCGTGCAGTTTCTGCGGCGGGATCACTTAATTTTGTCTTTCAATTAAAAGGTAATCCCTTTGCGACAACTTAAGTTGACCTGCTGTTAACACCTGTCCGTGAACAAATAAAACCCCCAAAGCAAAACAAACAAACAAGAAACAAGCCCCAAAACCATGATGAGAGGAGCTGGGCGAGAGCATTTGAAACTGACTGATGTTTATATATTGGATTAGAAGCCAGCTGCGCGAAAAACACACCATTTAAAGGCGGCTGCAAAGCACGCAGTGCGGAGGTGCAATGGTTAATTCAAACAAAGTAATGTCACTACAAGGGGGGGACCGAGGTTGGGCAGCCTCGCGGGCTCACCGGGCCTCAGGAGCGCCGCCTGTGCCGCCTCTTTCCAGGGCGACTTTGCCCGCAGCCCCCTGGGGCTGCCCTGTACCGGCCGCCGCTTACGAGTGCCACCGACATCCGCTCCTCCGCGGGGCGCAGGGCATCGCCCGCCACCGCGCAGCTCCCGCGCAGGGACGCGCGCAGCACCGGGTGCCGCCCCCCCCCCCCCTCCCGGCGGGGCAGGAGCCGCCTGCGGAGCGGCGTGTCCCTCCTCCCGCCCCTCTCCCTCCCCCCCGCGGGGAGCAGCCGGCGGCGGCGCGGCGGAGGGGAGGGTCTAGGGCCGGGCGCTCCGCACCGCGCCGGCCGGCCGGACCGGCGGCTGCCGGCGCGCCGCGGGCATGGCGGAGCCTGGCGGCGCCGGGGCCGGAGCGGCGGGCGCCGGCGGCGGGCCGCAGCAGGGCTCCCCGGCCGCCGGAGGGGTGGCCGCCGGGGGGCCGGCCCGCAGCGCAGCAGAGAGCCCCGGGGGACCTGGCTCGGCGCGCACCGCCGGGAAGAAAGCGCAGCTGCGCGCCGCGCCGCGGGCTAAGAAGCTGGAGAAGCTGGGTGTCTACTCCGCTTGCAAGGTACCCGGCCGCGGGCGCCCACCCGCCCAAGGAGGGTGGGGATTGACGGGAGGGAGGGGAAGGAGGGAGGAAGGCGGTGGGGAAGGGCTGTGCCGGGAGGGGGAGGTGGCCCGGCTGCAGCCCTGCGCTCCCCGCGGAAGTGGCGGTGCCGGTGGATCCGTCGGCCGACGGCCGCAAAAATAAACCCCGAGCGCAGGGAACGCGGGTCCGCAGGCAGCGCCGCCCTCCCCCTGCCCGAGTCGGGCGGAGCGGAGGTGCCCGTCCCCGGCGTCCGTCTGTCCGCCCGTCCTTCCGCGGAGGCAGCGGCGAGCGGGGCGGCTCCCGGTGCCGGCGGTGAGCGCTGCGTTAGCAGCTGCCCGCCGCGTAAACATCCCGGCGGGGAGCGGGGACAGCCGTTGGGGTCTGTCCCGGCCTCGGAAGAGGAAGGAGCCGCCGGTTGGTCGGGGGAGCAGCGGCTGCCTCGCTGTTGACACCGCCAGAGCCTTTGCTCCGGGCTGGCACCGTCGCCAGCTGCTTTGGCAGAAGAGCGAAGGGGCGCGGCCTCCGGCTTTGGGAAAGTTGTGTCCCCGCCGGTCACGTAGCGCTGTCCCAGTGTCCGGGCGGCCAGCGGGCATCACCGTCCACCTGCGCCCTGCCCCGGCGGGATCGCTCCTCCAGCGCCTGCCCTCGTACTCGGGAGAGCTGCCCTGGGCTTCCCTCCACCAGCGCTTTCCCCGCGGTTCTGTTCTCGGTGGGAGAAGTGGGACTTGCCTGCTTGTTGGAGGTAAGGGGGGGCTTGGTCAGAGCTGCTGGCCTCGGAGGTCTCTGACAGCACGGCTGTGCGTGCACATGCGGCATGCAGAGCAGGCCCAATGTGCTCTCTCTCAGCTTTGGCCGCGCTGCTGCTGTTAGGGCAATTCCTGGATGCACAGTGGGCCTGACGTGTTCAAGTTGGCAGTGCTGATGTCAGATCCCTTACTAATGCTTGCAGCATTGAAAATAGCTGATTGTGAGAAATGTGCATTTCATTTTCTCTGTTCTCTTACTGATGGCAAATCATAGAATCGCAGGATGGTTCGGGTTGGAAGGAACCTTAAAGATCATTTATTTCCAGCCCACTGTCATGGGCAGGGACACCTTGCACTAGACCAGTTTGCTCCAAGCTCCGTCCAGCCTGGCCTTGAACATTTCCATGGATGGGACAGTCACAGATTCTCTGGGCAACCTGTGCCAGTGTCTGAGTACCTTCACAATAAATAACTTCTTCCTAGTATCTAATATAGATCTACCCTCCTGCAGTTTAAATCCATTCCCCTTTGTCTTACCACTACATGCCCTCGTAAAAAGTGCCTCTCCAGATTCCTTGTAGGCCCCCTTTAGAAGGCTGCTGTAAGGTCTCCCTGGAGCCTTCTGTTCTCCAGGGTGAATAACAAATTTGTTGTTAAGCAACAAATGTTAAGTGAAAGGCAAAACTAAATGCTAATGTACATGAGGAAGCATCACAGTACAGCTCTATAGTCCTGCCTGGTGGTGCAAGGAGCTTTAACTGTGCTGAAGGCATGGTGCAATGCTGTCATGTGAGGGCAAATTGAGGAAGCCACATACATGTCAATTTTTTGGCTGTTGCCAAATGTGGAGGCAACTCTGCTTCAGCTTTGGTGCATACATGCACGTTGAAATATTACACTGGTGTCAGCAAGTTAAAAGAGCAGCTGGTGTACTTGAAACTGGTGGCTGTGTGGCGTAGGTGGAAGCTTTCCCAGTGCCTAGTCCCCTTTGCACCCCCATTTTTTATTGTTGCCAAGGCTTGCTGTTAAATGAAGCTGTCTGTCAGGAGTATGTTTGTGTGAATTGCTTTTTTTCTTCCCTGGTCAGTTCTCTTCCTGGTGTACCTCCAGATGATCTTTGTGAGGGCAAAAGCCTTCTCCTGAGGAGTGTTGCCCCAAAGGGTGGTGTTGTCCGCAAGGTGATAGCTTGTACTGCTGATGCTCTGCTGGGGTATCCTTGCTGGCCCTCTTCTGTAGGAAGTCCAGGGTGCATGCCCCATTGATGCTCTAGTGACAAATGGAGCAGGACCTGTGGCTGGGGATATCCCAGAACCTTTTCCTCCAGCCAGGATCTAGGCACAGCCACAGCTCTGAACACTGCTCTGTGTGCAGATTAAAGTGGAAAACCAACCTTTGCTATTTCATTTCTCTTCAGTAATTATCTGGCACATGGCTTGTTCAGATCTCAAAACAGAAGCAAGTAGACAGAGGGGAAGCTCCTTGTAAACTAATCAAGTGGCTGGTCCTGTGGGATAAAGGAGGAAGGATGGCGCGGGATGGGAGAATGTGTTATTTTTATTCCTGAACATCTGGCAGGTGCTCCAAAGAGACACTGCTTGGCTGGTAACATCAGTGATTTGCAAGAAACTGTAGCGGCGTGGAGTGTAACTTCAGACTTTTCGTTACTACGGGTTGCAACTTCTCTCCCATTTGTTTTGGGTTTCTGTGTGTGAGTGCAAAAGAATGCGAAAAGGCAAACGCCATCTCCGAAGGGGATGTCCGTGTCCATTCGTGTAGTGGCTGTATGTGAATCTTGTATAAATATGCACAGAGCTGTACGAGTTGGAGTGCACAAAATATGTAATGGCACAAAGCATCCCGCAGTGTTGATCATCTTCTCCCACATGAATTTGTCACAGAATTCAGCACACAGAGATGCTGGCAGTAGCAGAGGCAGGGAGCCTGTGTTTGCTGGGGATGAAGAGCAGCAACACTAGAAGATGGAGAGGCTGCTGGTGGTGTAGAAGTGAGTGTCACAGGTGACAGCAGAAATGCTGAGCAGAAGAGGGTGGAAGACACTGCTCTGGGGTAGGTAGGGTGCTCAGTCCCCAGGAGGGACCTCGTGGACCTTCCTCAGTGATCCCTTTTCTTCATGGGAAATGCAGTCGAAGACTGCTGGCAAAGACGTATTCAGTGTGTGTGTATTCTGAGCAGAACAAAAATGAAGTTAAGGAAGCTGCTCTCCAGCCTAGAGAAATGTGGGGTTTGTTTCTTTTTCCTGGTAAAGAATTGGAGGCTTGTAGCTGTTGAGCTGCTCCACTTGTGTAAGAAAAGGTTGGGGTGGAAAGAAGGTAACAGGCTCTTCTGTGTAAGACAAATCTTCCTAAGCATCCAAGTTTGGGGAGAGTAAGATATATGTTAGGAGTTGGCACATTTCTCGCAACATCACAGTAATGCTGTATGTTGTGCAGGTTTTGTATTTGGCATTTGCTGTATCTGTGCATGTATGAATGGCTATATACATCATTTTGGTTTCATCCAGTGTGAAATTGAGCATTAGGCATGCAAGCTTGCAGCACTTTTTTATATAAAAGCAACACTATGTGACTTGCACACATAAATATTTTTAATGAAGATGTAGGAGGAAGTCTCAGCTTTTTCTTTCCCCTATTGGTTTACAGTATGTGCAAATACAACTCCCTCCAGTCTCACTGGGAGTTTTTCTTATGAACAAATTGATATATGTACTATTAGTATACTAAGTTTTCTGTAAAATTGGTCATTTCTCAGTATATATCTTACAGTAATGTCTGGATGCTTATAAGTACTGTAGGCTAAGGCATTTGGGAATAAGACCTCCTTGAAGAAAGACTGTGCTTTAGATAAACAAAATGGACAGAGTGGGAAGGGTTATGGTGAGATGACTTGGCCAAGGCCCTATGGCAGATTAGTGAGTGGCAGAGGCTGCAGTAAACTCTAGAAGCACTTTTCCCCACTTCTCATCCTAGAGTGACCTCTGTGGAGTTTTCCTGATTCTACACAAATAGGAGTTCACAGGGTAAATAATTAAATATTTGTATTTACCTGGCTTTCGTAAGACAGATTAAGAGGAGGCAGACTTGGCTGTTACTGCTGGGCTCTGTATAGTGTGAGTACAGATCCTTGAATCTAAACTTGAAATGTATTAAAGTTGTTTTCTGCAGAAGTGCAGAAGAAGACATACACGACATCTAAAGCATCATCATATTGGGGTGAATCTGTTTTATAATGTCGCAGGCCCAATTAAAGCATCTTCCTTTAAATTAAGTATGAAATCTTCCATTACCTTTACAAGGTGGGAATTGGGCTGCTATTATTAATAAAAGCTTTATATGGTAGCCTAAGTGAAACTGGAAAATACAGGGAATAAGATACTTGGATTGATCAATAAAGAGCATGTCCTTAAAGCTGAACATTGAACTGATTATGGGCCACCTGATACATGAGTGGCTCGCCAAGCAGTGTCTAACTGTCTGGTTGCTGGGTACTGGACATATGAGTAAGAAAAAAAATATGCCTTTTAAATTCATCCATGTTATTTGTTATAGTTTGTGTGACGTGCTTTGTTAAAAGCATCAATTTGAGATTCTTGCTTGCAGGAAAAAACTCGCATGGCTCTTGGGAAGAAAAATATTTTTTTCTAGAATAATTATGCTTGCTGGAAATAGAAAGGTTTCTAATGTTGTGTATGTATAATCTGTTTGGTCTGCTTTGCATCTCATCTCGGTCATGAAACAGGGCAACCTGTATGATTTTGAGTTGGAAAGAGAGCCCAGCATAACAGTCGTTTTGAAATTCAGTTTTAAAACTGCTGGTGTCTTCTACTTTGTAATTAAGTTAGCTTGAAGTTTGCATATTCACTACCTGAAAAGGGAGGAATGTTTTAGTCCATAAGTTACTGTAACATTCCTCATTTATTTATTGAGATACCTGAACCCCCCTTAAAACCGGTGCAATGTTGTAACTTTTTAAGGTGCATCCTTTTTAAATTAAAATGCTAACAATATATGTTAAAATGTGCTGGTTTGTTTTTTTTTCCACTGTTTATTTTTGACCTGCTATCAGTATATTCAGTATTTGAAAGGAAACGGTAACTTTAGTTTGTCCAGAGTTTCAGTTTTCACTGCCCAGAGATATCGGATAGTATGATTTCCCACTTTGTAACCTAACATGGAAGGGGTCAAAAAAAAGATTGAAACTTTATTGTACAATGCAAAATGTGCATAATTTTGGCACATTGGAGGGGGACAACAATGTTTAATTGTGTTTTATAACGCTGCATTCATCCAATTTTATTAAAAACTGCCGGTGAAGATGCAGTGTTGGTGATCCCTGGGCCTGCAAAGATGACAGTCATTACTTTGCAGGCTTCAATAAGGCAAAAGTCCCCAGCTTTCTCCAGCAGCTTTATCAAAACTATGCAGATGTCCCAGAAAACAGGGCTCCAAGGACTGGATGTGATAGTTCAAATGCTTCTTTTCCTTCCTCCCCTCAAAACTGTTTTGATCTTAAATTAAGTTTTTGAGGAGGTGAAGTCATACTTTATTTTGTAATGAAAAGCAGGTGAGTGGCACTTAAAAAAAAGGAAGAAAGAAAGGGAAAAGCTGAAGATAGTCAACGAAAGGATTGAATGAACAAAACGCCATGGAAGCCTTAAAACAACTCAGCAATTTAAGCCACTGAGGAATGCACATTGCGTATTCACTGCAAAATACTTGCACTGTCAACATCTACAATGAAAGCTCAGTTCTAAAGAGGACCTTTTCGGGTTGTGTTTCCCCTTGGTTAACATTTATGCTGCTTCTGGTGTTTTATGGAGAGATTAACAAAAAAAAGCCACCCTAGTAGCTGTTTGAGAAAGGTCTCTGGAATAATTTGAACAATACAAATTAACAGCTGCTTCAAAAAGATCTGGTGAGGAAATACTACTGATGGCAGAAAAAATCTGCTGTTGAGCACGCTGTTTTTATTCTTCTGTGGGTGGGTTGATATTTATTTTTGGCAGTTTTACTGAGCCGCTATCATGATTCATACATCTGTTTGTTTGCATCTTTGCTGTTAATTATTGTGTGACACTAAAGTTTGTGTACTTACTCACTGTTTATGGCTTTTAGGCTTGATAGTAAATACCGTGTGGTGAGCTTCTGTGAAATACTGCTTCCACTTGGAGAAATACTTCTCAAAAAGCATAAGCCTAGTTTGAGGGGTTTGGATGTTTTTGGATGTGTTGCATTTGGTATGATTTAAGGCAATTAATAAAAAGCATGGTATTTGTCAGTAACTTACAGCGTTGAATGTTTGTCTGAACAGTTGCGTGGGACGGATCAAATCTTGCTTCCCTAACATAATATTCAATCAGTTTTTATTTGAGAACTTCTTTACAATTGTCTTTGGAATTTTATTTGGTAGTAATCTCATTTTCTGACATTTTTTTAGTGTGGCAGTTACTTTATCCTTGTTTTAACTGCAGAAACTTTCATGACAAAGAAACAGTTGCCTGTCCCACAAGGCAGATGTGGATAGCTTGTTTGGCATAGGTTTTGTTTAATTCAAGTTGCTCATTGAAAATGAGGTTTCACATAATCTCACAGATGTCCAAAGTTCCTGTTATCAGGGCAGTCCTTGATTCACAGGTATCACTCAATCACTGGTCTCCCTTTCTAGTCATTAAACTTTAAAAGATGATGTAGGTCTGGGTAACAAACAAAAGTAAAACTGACACTCCATGCCTGTAAAATTGTAAGAGGTGGTTTCTGCTGTAAAATAACATTGGGCCTTTTTCTCTTCCCTGCCAATCATATTACTCGTAGAAAGCATTATTACATTTTATGAGACTTAAAAAAATCCCAAGCCTGTTTTAATCTTGCCCCATTTCACACTGAAGCCTCCCTGATGCCACATTATAAATACATGTGGTGGCAGACAGTCTGCACCCACACAGTGAGTTTGGAGAGCCAGGGGGTTCAGGCAATGTAGGTTGTCCCATTTCCAGCTCAAGTATGTGGAACTGCTTTTGCTGGGCACTTGGAGGTGGATTTCTGAGTCATCTCTGGCTGCTGAAAATGCCAGTCGCATCCCTTAGTACCTGTTAGACCACCCTGGGTGTGGGCAGAAGCTATGACACCAGGGGCCAGGAGCCCAGCTGGATAAATACTTAAACATTAGAGATGGCAAAAACCTCATGCGGTGCTTAGCAAAGTGCAGGCAGCAGTTTTCTTGGTGCTCAGGTTGCTGAATATTAAAATTAGTTTGGAAGAACAATTTGCCATCAATCAACAAAGCTGTCAGTCTTAGTAGCTGTCAAGCTGTGATCCTTTCTGTTTCTTCTGGGCGCTTCTTCCTTAGGTAAGGTGGGATTTGGAAACATAAAAGGAAAATGAGATAGGTTCCTGAAATAGATTGCGATAAGTATATTCAAAATTGGTTTTGAAAAATTACACATTAGTGCTGGATGTATTAGCATCACATTTTTTCCTGCTAAGGTTGTTTCGGTCATAAATATTATGCAGCCATTGGCATACTTTCCTCACTGAGGTCTTGGCAGTGCAAATTCATGAGTATCTTGTGACAGCCCAGTGCACAGATACCTGAACAGTAGAAAAGCATGCTTTTCTTCTAGTTAGATGTTCAAATAGGAGCATGAATGATGTTAGAAGTACTTTACCAACAAAACAACTAAGGTTTTTTGCATATGCCGAAAATCCCCTCCTATAAAGCTCCTCTTTGGGTAACTAGAATTGGTACTTCCAACTTCTGAATAATTTGAAACACGATTACCAAAGTCACAACCTCTCCCTTCATGACCACCCCTTTTACCTGCAGTCTCTTTGTGGTGTTTCATACTTAGTGAGTGTAAATAAACTTCTCAGAGTACGCATCAAGTTGCATTGGTAGCGCGACTCTCTTGGGCATCTGTTGCTTTTGTATCCAAGCCTTGCCTCAGAGAGCATCCTCCGATAGTGCAGTTATTATTTACTTATTTCAGTATTTAGTTAGCCCTGCTTGGCTTGTCATAGGCTTGGTTTCAGTTGCGTGATTCCTTGTTGCCAGTATAGTTGAGGTAGTGATAAATGTGTTACCTGTTTGTGTTTAAATCATTAGAACTGTCCTGGTGGCAGGAGCTGTACATGTTGGTATATCAGTAAATGTTTGGATACTTCTTTCACTAGTGAGGGCTTCTGTAAAGGAATTAGCCAGAATTTGTGTATGTATTTTTCTGAGCTTACTAGAACAATGTTAATCTCTCTGTTTGGAGTACTATTTCTAATTATTTCTAGAAGATAAATCCTAGCTGTGTGGTAGGTAAAAAAGGAAGAACAAACCCACGACTATAATAAAACACCCCAACCCCCCTACCAAAACAAAACAAAACCCCCCAACTTGTAGTTAATGTTAGTTTTTATTGCCCTTGAAATGCAATTTCAGGAAGTGTCTGTGTTTTGCAGTGTTGATCGATACCCCTTTGCTTTGATTTCAGGCTGAGGAATCCTGTAAATGCAATGGGTGGAAGAACCCCAACCCACCTCCCACACCGCCCCGGGCAGAGCTGCAGCAGGCGGTGGTGAGCCTCGCAGAGCCCTGCCGCAGCTGCAGCCATGCGCTTGGTAAGCTTTGGCCTAGCTCCTGCAGTCCATGTGCCTGTACCCAGGAATCTCTGCTCTGCTCTGCTCTTGTGAGATAAAAGTCAAGATGTCATGGCAACACCTAGAGATGGGGGTCATGGTTGGGTGTAAATGTCCATAACATAGATTAAAATACCCTAAAATGAGTTTTGAAGAAAGTGAACTAAGGTACAACTTCTAACAATGCATACATTCTGAAATGCAAAAGCACTGTTAAGCTACCCATAACAGTTCTAATACTTCTTGTAACATACACATTAACCTCACATAGAATCATAGAATAGTTAGGGTTGGAAAGGACCACATGGTTTTATCTGTCAGCAGCCTTAGTCACAACATGAATGACTCTCTCCTGTAGGCTGTATTATGTTTTCTTAGTACAGAATAAACTGTAAAATACTCTTGAACATTGCTAAAGCAGGTACTCTCACCTACAGAACGAACTGAGCCTATTCACGGAAAAGAATGCTGGGGTTGCACATCTTAGCATTTTCTAAGTGGCTGTGCAGACAGCTTGCATATCTTGGAAGCAACTGCTCAAAATCCACTGTCAAATACTGTTGTGGGTTTGTTTGGTTCTTTTCAGAATAATAATAAATAATGATTTACCCACAAAGCCTGAAAAAGACTGGTGAATCATTGTATTGTTTTTTTAAGAATTTGTGCATCCAAAATAAAAACTGATCACCTTTTCTGTATATATTAACAAATATTGAATAAAATCTGAGCTAAAATAATATTCAGAATTAATTGAAAAGCAGTGGTTGCTGTTTAATTTTTGTTGATGTCCAAAACTTAGGACAGTGAAATAAGAAAAAGGAAATCTAAAACCTTCACAATGGATCATTTATTTGTCTGTCTTTGAAAACGCATGGTTTAGAGCGAGGTGTCCCTGCCCATGGCAGGGGGGTTGGAACTAGATGATCTTAAGGCCCTTTCCAACCCTAACTGTTCGATGATTCCATTTTGTGTAGGATTTTTTAAATTGGGATTTATTTCTATTTTCCCCCCTCTTTTCATTTTATGCTCTAACTACATCTGATCTATTTCTGGGCTTTTCAGCAGATTCCTTTCCTTTCTTGGTATCCCCATCCTCTGAGTGTACTTGCAGGAAATTAACAAACACATAGTGTGACAGAAAGTTTGGTGGCTTTAGCTGAGTTAGTTTTAAACTTTCATCATAGAGCTTCTCTGTGCTGCATTGGTTATGCAGTTAGGGTAGCTTGTGTTACCTTTTATTTGTGGCCTTTGAAGAAAGGGGTCTTTGTTTTTTCACCCAAAGTTTATGAGATGTTGTGTCTGTCAGTTCCCAGTTCTTCAGCAGAATTTGTGGATGCTGTGTATTTTGTAGAAAAACTCAGTGCTTCCAAAGTCTGAGGCTGGTTTTGGTCTATTAAGAAATCTTAAATCTTTAGCTAGGGAACCAGGGAAAATCAGTGCTATAAAACCAGCACCATCACATGTACCTTATGGAACAAACTGTATTTATTTTTTATTGCTGGTTTTAGAAAAGGTAATATTTCTTATTCTTTTGACTTCAGCTAATAAGAATGATGTTTCCTTTGAAATAACTGAAACGAATTGCTGTGTACTTCTTCACTTTACTGGCAGAAATATGTCTTTCAGCAGTGTTTTCCATGATAATTTTCCTATTCATCTCCTCTAAATTAGCATGTTCTTGCTGAATGCCTTTAAAACCTGAGTGACCACAAGGTGTGTAGGCTTCAGATTATCATCTGCACTGCATTTTCTCTTCCTCGGAGAGCCATTGAAATGGTGATGTAGAAATTCCTGTCTGGTTAAAGCCATACCTGATGTAAAATATAGGATGTTTGGGAATTTTTCCTGGTTTGTTTTTTTTGTTTGTTTGTTTGTTTTTTTTTAATTTAGTATTTTCTTCTGAAGGCAATCCTAGGCATCAGTCTTGTTTAAGACATCCCTTTTTGGGTGTATGGTTCAATCTTCAAGCAGTGCAGTTTTTGGTGCGTAAAGTTGTTTGGTGGTGCGTATTAGCTTATAGAGCTTATTTCTATCTACATGCCTATGATTTGTATTCATTTTGTATTCTTTTCTTGTATTTTGCCTACTTACATATGACTTGTATTCTGCTATTTGTGGTTCAGCCCCATGGCTTGGCTCAGTACTGAGTTTTTAATGAATATTTCTTTTATTTGGGCAGTGTATTGCATCACTACCATAAAGTGGTGACTGACTTGGGTTTCAGGAGAATTCGGTGTACACCCACGTCAAGAACACGTTATGTAGTCAGAGGCTCTTTTCTCTTTCATATTTGATTGGTTTGGTGCAGTTGCCTGCTGGTAAACATTTTCAGTCTTGATTCACTTCTAAAACTAGTTAATTAATGTGTTAGTACATTATATACACAGTCTTCCTTTTTTTTTTCCCCAGCACTGTCTTCTGTTCTTGCTATGCACTTTTATGTAGCGTATTTGAGTATTTCTTGGTTTGCCTGTCCTATATAAATCACTAGTGGTTTTATGTACACACTGATTTTGAGGTAGACTGTGGACACTTTTCTCATTAATTCATTTTCTCACTGCTCCTCAATTGTACACTAAAGGACTTGCTTATTGAAGTTGCACAACTAAAATAATTAACAGGTCTTCTTATCATTGCATTGGCCTTACTCTTTCTGCTTGCTTTCTTTTTCTGCATACTGTAGCAACCTATACTTGTGATTTTTTTTGTTGTTGTTGTTGTTTTTGTTTTATTTGTTGTTGTTTTTTTTTGTGTTTGCTGCACAACAGCAGCTGAAGAAGGTTGTACTGGTTGGGCAATGCAGATGGATGGGACTGTGTAATGCTAGTCAAAAGTAATGCAGTGTTTAATGTTAGTGTACAAAAGCTTTGATTTAGTAAAAGGTTTGCTAATGGCCACAAGAATTTGGGAAAGGGCTGTGAGCATATGAAGAAAGATAGTTTGTTGGGCTGATGTAGCAACATTGGTGACTCTACAGTAAATGGTAACAGGTAGTAAATGCATGCTGGTAATAATTACGTTGCTTTTAGATTCACCTTGTGGGTAATAAGTCTGTAATAAAATGTTTAAATACAGCCAGTAAGTAGTCAAGGTAACTTTCAGTATTGTTATGGAAACTGTGTGGAAATGGCTTCTTATGCTGATGTTTTATTCATTTGTTAGTCAAGTGCAAGGTTTCTTTGGTATGTTATCAATTTCTAATGCAGTGCTCATCTAGAAGGGAATTTATTACTTTTGCAAGATCAGAACAGACAGCTGGGGATATTAAACCTTCATATCTGGCTCAAGGACAGAAACAAAATGGTTTTATTCTGCCCAGGATGCTGAATATTTGTCCTTAAAGAAAGATCATGATGCCTCCTCCCGGCCCCCTTTCAGCATATGCTCAGAACTTAAGACACTATAAATGTTCGTTTAAGTGGAAACAGTTGCTGTCATCTTTTTAATGTTCTGAGCTACGATGTCGTTTTTACTTGAAGCTGAACAAATTTATTAAATTTTAAATGTTTTGGCAGGTGTCATACCAACCTTCCCCAAAACATATTTGTCAGGTGGCCAATAAATAGGATTGTTTTCAAGTCATGCTATTACTCCCTGCTTCCTCCCTCACTAAGGAATCAGATTTGCTTTGAAAATTGCTTACCATTCCTAATCACACTGGCATATCTAAGTTTATATGATAATTATCTAAGAAGTAAATGTTGGTTAAATTTATAGAAAAACTTACATGGCCAACCTTTTAAGTAATTTTCCTTTTCTTTTAAAGGGTATTTTCTTGTCCTTTCAGATGAAATGATGTGCATAACCACGTACATTGGCCTGGAGTCAGAGAAGGTCATTGCTTTTTGTAATGCAAATATCCTCTTTCTGGGAATTGACTTCTTGGGGCTTTTTGCCTTCTCTTTTCCTGGAGCCAGTTGTTCAAACCAGCTTGAAATGAATGTCCTGCTTCACTTGTAGAAACCTCAAGATTTTGAAAATAACAGATGTGGATCTGTATTTACCTTTGGAGATGATAAAAGGGAGTTAGTCAATTGGAAATGATGATACATTAAAAGATGCTTTTTTAAAAAAAAAACTTCTGAATAAATGAGCACATGCAGTCTGCGAAAGCTTGTTAGTATAGTGTGCACAAAGTGTAGTTTGACTTTACATGATATGAAAGTAAGAGACTTAGCCAATAATGTCCACTTTAAAACAAAACTGTATTTATGGGGCTGATTTTTGTTTGGTTTGGTTTTTTAATCTTCACAGGTGCTGCTCAACACCTAGATTATGTAGTTTATGGGAATTATGGATTTATTATATTTAGTCAAGAAACCTTGTCTCAAAAGCATAGTACCTGGACAAAAATGTGTGTGGTTATTTATATATTGCAACGTAGTTATATGAGCCAGGTTTTTGTGGTCAGTTTTAAGTGTTAACTGACACTGTGATTCCTACCAGCTGTCCTTCTGCTGTGGGAATTGCCACCACTGGACTACCTTTACAAATTGCTCCGATGTGATACATATTTCAGTTACCTCTTAGAAGATGTTCAGCTAAGTAGGTTATTACAGGATCAGTGCCTTTGCCATTATAGCTTAGTTTGAGATATCCTAGGGAATACTTGTGCTATTGGTTCTGTCAGCAGGCTTTTTACAGGTTTGGACTTCTATTTTGTTTAGCTGCTCATGTTTCACACCTGGAGAATGTGTCTGAGGAAGAAATGAATAGGCTCCTGGGGATTGTATTGGATGTAGAGTATCTGTTCACCTGTGTCCACAAAGAAGAAGATGCAGACACCAAGCAAGTTTATTTCTACCTGTTCAAAGTAAGCTGAACTCGTGTAGTACGATCTCAGGTTTTTCTCTCTGTCATACATAAGTCAATGTCACTGCCCCTCATGTGTACATTGACTTTATCTGGTGAGACTTTCTCTCCAGTGTGATACTCTAGTGGCTAACTGTGGGTGGGACGTTCTGGTACTTGCAGTGTACCATGTACTGCTGCAAAAGTCATCCATATGGTTGAGGATCTGACCCTGAGTCCCATCTATAAACTGCGCAACCTGCAAGTGTTCTTCACCTCTTCACTTGCACATTGGGAAAAATCAGTTGTCATAAATGCTAACCTAGCTGCCTGCATTCACTCAGAGAAGCCCCTTACACACATTTCTAAGAAGCTGAATTCACAATGAAGTTTATTAGCTATAAATTTAGATGACTAGACAAGCTGATATGTAGCCAGAAGGTCTTCAGCACTGTATGCAGTGTGTTGTGCACCTCTGGCTTCCATTGACTCTCATATATGCAAATGTCCTAATGTTTAAAAATTTGTTTATTTTCAACAGCTTCTGAGGAAGTGCATTTTACAGATGGGAAAACCTGTAGTAGAAGGATCTTTGGAGAGTCCCCCATTTGAGAAACCCAGCATTGAACAGGTAAACAGTCAAAACATGGGTTTGGTTGTGTGTTGCTTTATTTTATTTAATTTTTTTGGGGGGGGGGGGGGGGTTAGTTTTGTTTTTTCTTTTTGTTTTTTTAAACATAGACACTGGTTTTGAAAATATGGCATTGTAGGTAGTGTGCACATGATTCTGTATATTACTTTGTATATGATAAAGAGGGGGACTGTAGGAGACTGCTGCTGCTGCTTCTCCTTTAATGTTGGTACAATATTTACATTATTTGACTTTTCTCATTCATCTTATACTTTAATGAAACTGACATTTTTTGTGGTTTTAGAGAATAAATTTAAAATACTGCTTTCATATATGCTAGTTCTAATCTTTGTTTGTTTCAAGTGATGAAAAATGCTGTTGAAGTTTTGAAATCCAATATTAAAATGACACTTGTTTTCTGTAAATCAATGAAATTGTTACAATCCAATTCAGTGAGATCATAGCCTTCTCTTTCAAAGACTAGACAATAAAAAACACAGCAAACAAAGAATAACTGAGGCCTTTGTAACTCTCAGTGGATGGAGAACATATGACAAATTCAGGTTTGGTTAAACAAGCTCCTGAGAATGCACTTTTAGCACAGAAGTGGGCCATTAGTTCCAGACAGACTATGCAGAGGCTCACATACCTCACTGAAACAGGAGCTCAGTGTTTTCCCATAAGTGGATGAATGGATGCTGTATTGTTAAACAGGGTATTTTAAATGTGAAGTCTGTTATGTGCAATAATTATTTCTTTGCAACTCTCACTTCTTATAATTTAGGAAAATCAAAACACTTCATTGCTGAATTTCTGGGGCATCTTCACCTTAAGTTCTTCTTTCGTTTGAGTATGAACAAAGAATAAATTTGTGTAATCTTCATACACTCCTAGTAATTAAAATATACTATTAAACAGTTGTACTACGTAATTTTTCATCATATTCTACATACAGTTCAATTTGCATAAGAAAGTAAAGCATAGCGATAAAACAGTAGTTCTTTTTACATGTATTTTGCAATAACTTTCCCTTGAAATAGACTGATATTTTCAATTCTGTTTCTAGCAGTTCAGCAACTCAGTCACACAGAATCTTCTGATAAGCAGCAGTATTGTAATAAATTTATAATGTGTGTATATATATATTGTGGCACTTCACACATTTTTACTATCTTCTGTAGTTTTTTTTAAAGTAGACAGCATACAAAGTGCAATGAGGGGACAAACTTGTGAAATACTGGCACCTTTTGAAGAAATAATATGATGGGTAGTCACAACTTTAACTAGAAATCCACAAGCCCTAGTTGGCTACTGAAAAGTAGCTGGAGAGGTTAGTAGTTTATACTTGATTTACAGAGGAAATAAATCATGCAGCATGGTTATCAGCAAAAATGGCAGGTAGAAGAAAGCCTACCAGATCTTTCTCTGTTCACTGATGAAGTTTTTTACTTTGAGAAGTAAGGAAGAATAAAGAATTTTTCTTCTCACCCTTTAAGTCAGCTGCTGGAAGTGGATATAATAAAACATCTGGATGTACCTTCTGTTGTTTTACAGGGGAACCCGCTTGTGGTGGTTACAAAAATAGCTGAACAAGAGGTTCATGTTTTCTTCTATTTGTTTTCTTTCCCATGTAATGCAAGTTCAGGGTTAATAAAGAGAAAGTAAAGAATGTTTGAGGACACTTCCGCGAAAATTACGGCTAAGTAATGAAACATAATTTTCTTCTGTTTTAAGGGTGTGAATAATTTTGTGCAGTACAAATTTAGCCACTTACCCTCAAAGGAAAGGCAAACAATAGTGGAACTGGCGAAAATGTTTCTGAACCGCATTAACTACTGGCATCTGGAGACACCTTCTCAGCGAAGACTAAGATCACCCAATGATGATATTGCAGGGTATAAAGTGAATTATACCAGGTAATGGTGCTCTTGCTTGTTACAAGTTTTGCTTACAAATATGTCACATATACATTTCAGGAATACACCAGTACCCATATGCCATAGGTGCACCTTCTGAATGTTTGCAGTTATGGAGTTTGTATGAAAACCTAAGGATTTTAGTGAAGATATATCAGAGTTTCACATGCATCATTGTGTTCCAAGAAGTATGCTTCATCAGCCAAAAACAGGGAGTGGAGGTCGTAAACATCTGTATCTGGCAGTGCTTTTGCATGTCCTGCATTTGCAGAGTTGCTCTCAAGACTTCTTAAGATATGAGCCTCATGTAAGATAAAATTCAGACAATTTGTTATTCAACTTAATTAAAAACAAACAAAAAAAGGTAACATGAAGCATTGTAAAGCATCACAGTTTGAAGCCAAATCATGGAAGATTTAAAAAATTAAAATGATTTTGTAAATGCTTGAATACTAAATGAGGAGTAAGTTCCTTAAAGCTACAGGTTTTGTTATGACCTTTTAATATGTTGTCCCAATTCAAGGGAATAACTTAGTCCCTGGAGGAAGAAGAGCTAGGATAAAAAGCTGGGTCTCAGTTTTGCTTTTCTCATAACAATAGCGCAATGCCTTTTTTAGTTAGCACAGCAACAATAAAGTTAAGGTTGCCAATATAGGCAACAGTTAACATGATGCCCGTGAGCACAGGTAGCAGTTAGCAAAGGTCTTTATCAGCATGCCTATTCTCAGGAATGGCCAGGGATACCTTTCCTAGCTGAGGATGAGCACTGCCTTCTGCCTGCTTCCCTGGTGGCCATTCCTCTGACAAACCTCAGCTCCTTGAAGGAGAATTGCAGATCCTGTTACGAGTTGAGACTGTGGCTGGTGGTACAGCAGACTGCATTGTGTGTCCAACTGAAATGCTCTCAGATGACCTGTCACCTCAAATAACTATCTGGTGTAAAGTAGTGTTTTCTGATAATCATGGGTCTCCTAAGACCATTTTTGGTGGGTCTTTGACCTCCATTTGTTTATGGTTGGAGTCAACTTTTATTAGGAATCAATGGCTAGCATTGGCTCTGGCTGGTGACTTTTGTTAATCATTTTGTCAGCTGTGGTTTCTCAAACCTTCCTGCCTGCAGTCTCTAAGGTTCCCCGTGTCTCAAAGCATCACCTCTTTCCAGCTGATCTAACCTGTCATTGTGAGCTTTTCCCCTCTGCAGTGTTCAAGACACTGCTCAGGGTGCTGGGTGCACCTTGTGACTTGTTTCATTTGAATGACTGTCTTAATTTGAAAACCGAGTGATTTGCATGAATCTATATCAGAGTTTCACACTTAACCCTTGTGTTTTGAGAGGTGTGCTTTTATCAGTCAAAACCAGGGAGTAAAGGTCTGCAAACAACAGTATCTCACAACTCTTTTGCAACTTTTGTGTTTGCAAAGATTAGGTCTGCCAGCAACAGTATCTCACAACTCTTTTGCAACTTTTGTGTTTCTAAAGATTAAGACACAAGAGTTTGGAAGAGCATTTTGAGACAGGCTGTACTTTGGGTCCAGATGAGAAAACTCATGCAGGATCCAGCACAGTCTGCATCCATTTAGTAGCATTTTCTTTTCATTGTTGGAACTTTCATAACGGTTGCGGTCTGATTCTGCTACCATTGACTGTTCGCTTACATGCAGGTATCAAAATCTGTGTAAAATTAACAGATATCATGACCCACATAGTCAGTACCATGATACCTTTTCCAAGAAGAGTAACATGACATGCTCTATTTTGTATGTACTTAATGCAAAACTCATTAGGGAGGGAGTTACTGTAACTTAAAGAATATCAAGTCAGGGTGTAATGGGCAGAAGCCGGCTGGTTCAAGACCTCGGTGAGAGTCCAGTCAGACTGGGATGGAGCTAATTAAAAGTGTCACCCTTTTGCATCTATGTGGGGAAATGTAGAAGATTAAAGAGGAGAAAACAGGCCAGCGTAAGGGTCTTTGGAGTTGCAGGCAGGAGAAATGGCAGGCTGAATGTGAAGAGAATACCTGCCATCAACATGAATTTTAGTGATCTGTGATTAATGTCTGGAGCAAGAGCGCTTTGTGGAAACTAGACTGCAGAGAAAAAGAATATATGGAGAGTTAAAAGTACTTGGCTGTCATTTCTTTAAAAAACTGGGCAATATAAGTGCTGCTTAACTCTGCCCAGACTTGATGTGGAACAGATTTATATGGTCATATAGCTCTCGGCTGCATTATAAATGATGTGGGTAGTGGTTTTATTGCATTAATTCATATGTTAGATGGTGATAATTACCTGGCTTTTTTTCTCTTTGCAGGTGGCTTTGTTATTGCAATGTCCCTCAGTTCTGTGACAGTCTACCTCGGTATGAAACCACCCAGGTTTTTGGTAGGACATTGCTTCGCTCTGTTTTTACTGTAATGAGACGGCAGCTGCTGGAGCAGGCCAGGCAGGAAAAAGACAAGCTTCCTCAAGAGAAACGAACTCTAATCCTCACCCATTTTCCAAAGTAAGTGGTTTCAACGTGCCTGCACTCAAGGTTAAGTAGTAGTACGCAAATTTGGCATGGAAATGGAAAAACTACCTGCAGCTTAAAATAGTTTCTCCTTTTATTCAGTAACAAGTAGATACTGCAGCTTTCTTTTCTGTCGTAACTTGAACTAGCATATTTTATGTACACAGCTGCTTGTTTTGCTTTGTCCTAGAGCTTTACTTTATAAGAAGGATCATTCATCTTGCTGGGGGATTGTGCATATTGCCTATTAACAGGTGCTGTTGGTCACTTACTTGTTTTTCCTATAGTTCTTGGAAGCAACATAGGTCCAGATCTCCAGAATGCTTCTGCTTTTGTGATGGAGCAGTAAAAATGGAGTGTTGTACTGGAGTTTATATACAGCTAAGAATTTAAGTCAACATGGTAATAGGGAACAAGTAGTAACCCTGCCCATAGAAAAGATGTGCTCATTTGACAGAGAGTAGTCAGTATTACTACATTAGTGAATCCTACATTACCACATTAGTGAATCCTAAAGAATTTCATATTGACTACCTGTTCCAGTACTGGAAGATGGATGATGATCTCTCACAATTAAGTGCCAATATTACATATTGGGCTATATGGGAGAATGAATTATCTCAAAACATGCTTAACTTTGATAGTCCTTAATTTCAAACATTTTACTGCTGGTTAAGAGTAGTGGTGGTGGTGAGACAGATGCATTCAATGTATGCTTCCTGGAAATAGTGCTTCACTTAAAAAAATATCTCCATTTTGTGAAGGTGGCTCAGCTCTCTATCCCATATTTTAAAAGTCTGTGCCTCCTAATGACAAAGGAACTGAACCTACAGGAGAGTTGGTGGCAGTGATGCTATGCAAGCTACTGTCTGGGGCTAGAGTTGGGTTAGTGCTCAGGGGAGTGAAAGCTGTGAACTTTCCAAAGCTGAGTAAAGGCAGGATTTTTTTGCTCCTACTATTATTAATAGTGCCTTTTACCACTTTGAAGAATATAAACTGTCTCTGGGGTAGACTGCTATTGATACAGGAATGTTTATGTATATTTGGGAATAGGGTCATGATCTGGTCCTGAAACAGGTATAAAAAAGGATTTAACAATGCATTGATACATGAAGCAGATTTGCGGAGGAAGGAGGTGTGCATGTGCCCCTGTGTTTCCACTGCCATTTACACCTTAGATAAGTAATTTGAAAAGCAGTATTATTCATTGCCATTCCTTTTAGTATTCTGCTGGGGGGGGGGAAGAAAGACAAGCACTGTTTGCTGATGATCTGTGGGAAATGGGAATAATGTTTTAAGTCTTTTATGGGCTGCACTTGTCTGAAGCATTTGTGTCTCTGCTGGTGTTAAACAGTGAACCCTGTGGAGTAGCTGCAGCTTGGAGCACAGAGTCGATGCCTGCTATCAGTACTGGGCTCCTGGCTGTTCTGGCAGCTCCTTCCTGGGCAAAGGGAGCACCCACAGCTTATGTGTGTGTGTACCTAGGAAATAGTCACCAAGCAGTCTGAGCACAGAGCCTCTGTGCTGCCTGTAAATATAGCCTTGGCTGAAGTTTAATGAGTGCTTCTGCTCCGTCACAGCTGGTCAAGTAGCTGTTACAAACTTTTTAGCTGTTATCAGCTGTATAGATAGCAGCAAACACTGCACATTGCTGTGCTTAGATATAAATGTCCTATATATCAAATACACGAGTATGACTTGATCCTGAAAATCCTTATCCTGTTCAGGAAGTCTTACTCAACAGTCTGTTGGCTTCACCTGTATAGTTTCTATACATATAGATGACTCTAGAGAGTAAAAATGTGCCATATCAAATTCTGCTTTCTGCAACATAGGATAAGGAGCTATCTTGCTTCTCAGAGGGAGCTGATGTATTAGCCCTGGAAAGGCGAGCGTGCTGGATAGTCTTATCTGTGGAATTTCTCTCACATAGAATAATACTGGAAGAGGTTTAAATAACAGTTTCTCTAAGTATACCAAAGTAAGATTAAAAATACTGTTATGCAAGAGCAAATATGCAATTAAATGTTACAATAGGACATTTAAAGAAATGAAAATATCTTAAGAGTATTGTTAATAACTAACTCTGGCATTTTATAAATCTGTAAGAGGCAGAAAGCAAGTGCATCAGCAAAACACTGGTTTATCAAAATAGACATTGTTTCTTATCATTGTATAACATGAGTACCTTGACATCTGTCAATTCATAGCTTTCTTATTAGTATGCAGTTTTGTTCTGTAAAAGTAGTTTGTAACTGTTTCTTTCTGCATTTGTGAATTAGATAAATATTGCTTATAATCAAATTTTCATAGGTGAAAGCTCTCTGCTGAAGTAGGGTTCTTAAAGTCTAGTCTGCCTTGTGATTTTGTGTGTGTTTGTTGTTTTAAAAAAATTTATTGGCCAACAGCATTTTCTTACTGAATCAGTAAATACTTTTAAATTTAAAAAAGTTGTAAATGCTTATTCTGAAAATGGACCTGTTTTGAATCCTTCTGTTATTATTTCACCTGGTTTTGTGCCTAGGTTTCTGTCAATGCTGGAAGAAGAAGTGTACAGCCAGAATTCTCCCATTTGGGATCAGGATTTCATGGTGTCTAGGTCCCGAACTGGCCAGCTGGGAATCCAAACAGGTAATTTGCATTTAGTGCTGTGTTAGGGAGAATCTGAATGTAAAGTTAAACCTGTACAAGTGAAGAATTCTAAGGAATGAGACTTAGATACACAGATTTATAAATAGCAGCCTATACTGAAGTCAGTCTGTCTCTAGTAAGAACAGGTGCCTGACTGTCTGGTACTTTCTCACATGAAGATCCCATTTTGATGATGAAATCCAGCTAACTAAAGGTGCCAGTGGAGCAGGCTGAGTGCAGAGGTAAATCATTTGAGTATTCAAGTGGCACAAGTGCACTCAGTGTGGGAGAGTGAGAATGGCCAGTGCCAGTGGGTAAATGGCTGCAGTGGAGTGGGTCACATGCTGGACAGTGGTCCCCTCACGTGAGGACCATGCCAGTCCACTGACTCTGTAGCAGAAGAGACATAGGGACCTAGCAGTAGGGAAGTAGGGACCTTCCACATCAGGTGTCCCATTGCCTGTGCACACAGGCCTTTGATTTTCTTCAGGGTTTTTTAATAGCTTTTCCTTGCTTTATTTCTTATCCATGTGCCTCATCCGCTATTCTGCAGCACTGTTCTTCAGTTGTGGTACTGAGGTGTAAGTCATCCCTAAAATTGCAGGGAGGCATTGATGATCATCTTATTTCACTTTCCCTTCTCTTCTTACTTCCTTCTCAGAAGTTATTAAAATCCATTTATACAGCTCAGGGGTTGGCTTTATTTTCAAGTATTTAATTCAATATTTTATGACAATTCACTGTTTTGAAACAACTGTTGACTATCAGTCAACAGAATCATCATGTCAGCACTTCATCTGAATTCATCTGATAGTGAGTTTGTTAAAGTAGTAGGGAAATTCCACTGTGACAGATACAGGCTTTTTTTTTGTGAGAAATTCCTGATCTTCACCAGGGACTGGTGAATTATGCCTTAGGCACAAGTTCACTGCAGCTCTAAAAATCATGTTGCCCTCCGAGTTCATTCTATCATATACATTTCTGCAATAGTTCGTTTTAATGTGCATCTTTCAAGCATTGGATTCTTGGCACGAACATGGCACAGAAAGAGCTGTTGCTGCTGATGACACCAGGATAAAGGCAAGGAGAAAGATTGCAGGTGTCCTGCCTGTCTGCCAAAAATCCTGACACAAATTAAAACCAGAATGATTTGGGATGAGAGTTGGGTTTTCTTTTTTTAATATCTGAGAGCCAGATGTTAGTCTGTGGCATTTTAAAACAATAGTTTCATCCTCTTAACTAGTGCAACAGCTTCTCTCTTTATTGAGTTTGATTTGTCCAACTCCTCTTTGAACACTGTTAAAGTGGACAGCTGAAGCTGAGTGATGAGATTTTGCTTCTCAATAGGCCTTTACAAAAAGCCTTTTCATGAAGCTCAATGCCAGCAGGCTAGGCAGGTACCTGAAGGAAGTTTTTCTTAGCTTGTGCTCAGCACTGCAGAATAATAAAGCCTGATATTTGCAATCTCTCTCTTCCAACAATAATACAGTCTCATTATGTAGAAGTTTAGAAAATATATTGAGATAAATCTTTAATGTCTCTGCAAACTGTGGTATTGCTCTGTGGCACAGTGTTAGCTGCAGCTTCTGAGGTGGTGGGTTTGAAGTTGGGTCCATCATTATGAAAGTCCTTCAGAATGACAATGGGCTCCATGCGTATGTAGGCACCTAATGGATTCCATGTCCTGATTTTTTTTATGCTTGTCTTTTATGCTATTGCAGTTATCAGTCCTCCTCCTGTTGCAAGATCTGTTTTGTACAGTGCAAGTCCTTCATCTCTGGAACAACCCAACAGTGGAAATATGAGTCCTGCTTGCAAAGTTTCTTCTGCCCTTGACCCAAACCTAGGTAATGAAGAAGGAGACTTCCTTTTTGGCTTCTGTCAGTATTATCAGTAGTTGCAGTACATTGGACCATTACCTTCACTCTGCAATAGAGATCATGAGGTGCTTTTGCTAAAAGATGTGTACACACAGACTTTTTCTCAACTGTGGTAATATTTAAGTAGCAGAAATGGCAATTGTATTTGCAAAAAAAAAAGTTTAAGATGAGGAAAGGTCTGCTGGTGTCAGAGGTTGTTGAAAAACACTCTGCTTGGAGTACACATATTAAGAGCCATGAAAAAAGATTTCATTTAAATAAAGGCAGAGGAGAAGGAGCCATTGCATTGTTTCTGTTTTAATCTTTCAAGGGTATTGAAATTGCGTACATTTGAACAAAGAAGAGAAACACACCAACCAGGTTAAATTTAAAACCTGAATGAGGTCAGGGTAAAAAAAAAAAAAAAAAGAAAAAAATCTAGAAGTTTTGGGGAAAACAAGTTGTTCAATGCATAAATTTTCCTAATAAGTCCTTTTTCAAACACCTCAGGATTAATGAGCCTGTCGAGAGAGTTTGTAGGTCAGAGAGATGATTACGAGCTTATGTAAAGTAAGTCCCCAAGGAAGTAGAAAAAGCTAAATGAATTCTTAGCCTTCTAGCTACAGAGGAACTTAACGTGGCTCCTGAAAAGCAGTTTTCTTTGAAGGACAAATTGGGAAATGGTCTTTAAAGTGGGAATGAGTGCAAGATTTCTTTTTTAATAACAGATCAGCAAAATGAGTAATAAGTAGTCACTAGAAATATTTTTTTTTGAGAGTTTAAAAGAAATATGAAACTAAAAAGCTAATAATTAAGTTGTACAGCTGACTTGTCACTGGAATTGCCCTTGGCACTAGAGAATTTAAACACCACAGATGCAAAACGAGTTTCAAAAGGGGTTCCAAGAGACTTCAGGAAACTGTCAATGTTAAGTCTCCTGTTTCAGAGAATTAGAAGAAACAACAATATACTGATTAAGAATAGAATGAATAAATGTGTGAGCAATGTGATAAATGGAAATTCAGTGTGCCTTTTGTAGAACTTTTGAATTGTACATATCTGTGAAGGAACTGGTGGAACTGAAGGAAAGGGTTTTGTGTGCCTAGATTTACAGAGAACTTTTGACAGATTGCTTCAAAAAATTCTGTTTTAAAACAAGAAACTGATCTCTTGGGAAATAAGAAGGAAGGTCTGTTCACATGTGAGTAACTGTTTAAGAAGTAAGAAATAAAAGGAATCAAAGTTTCCACATAAAATGGAGGTTAACAGTAAAATTCTACTGTTAAGAAAGCAGTTATATTGCTTGAAAGCCTGAAAAGGGGAATGAATGAACATTTGATCCCCATATATTTAGAGTACTATAACTGTGGTAAAAAAATGTATACCGTATGTGTAAAATAAATGGGCATAGTGGGCCCTAAACTACCCAGTTGTTTCAGAAAGAGAATCTTAAAAAACCAAAACAAGACAGAAATAAAACCAAACTAACTTATCTAAAGTGCTGGTCGCAAACGCAAATTCTGCATTCTGGCTCTTTTTCTTTAGGGAAAAAAATGCAGGAACAAGTTAACTATGGACTGATATTTCTGTTTGTATGCTTTCCTAGTATTTGGCAGTTTGCTGCTTGGGTAAATCCTGAGCTAGCAGCTGGCTCTGTCAGTATTATTGTAACTTTACTACTCTTTGGAAGACTTCTCTTTCGTGCATTTAATTAGTTGCTTTTGCTGTATTACAGGTCAGTCCACAGTTAGTAAGGCAGTTAATAATTAATATGGTATATTTTGATTTGGAAACTTTACATGGATTTTCTAAGTTAAGTATGTATGATGTGTCAGACTGTACATGCTGCTCGGTTTACAAAAAAGGTGAAAGAAATCTATAATGGACACTTAATTCCAGTAAATCCCAATCTAGAAGTATGCACTATAATTTGTGTATTGTGCACTCACCTTCCAAGACAGCAACACAGAGGTACACTGCAGAGTATGTTGAAGTAAAATAGGAAAAACAATTTCACTGTAAACTACAGAGGTGTAGGAGGAGAGGTGTATTAATCTTGCTTCATGCTAATATCCTAGTGCAAAGACAAAATTGTAGCAGTGATAAGCATTGTTCAGTTTTCATTTATTTCTCTTTCTCCCTTTCTGTAGTAATTAAAAAACCCCAAACTTGGCATATAAACTAAAGAATATAATGAAAGTGCTAGACTTTATAGTACTAGTCTGTGACAGTTTGGTTGTTTCTAATTTGTCCTGGTTTTGTTTTATAGGAGAAAAGAGAAAAAATAATGAACCCTATTCTCTGGAGGATTCCAAAAGACCAAGGGTTGTGGGAGATATTCCTATTGAGTTAATCAATGAAGTAATGTCAACAATTACAGATCCTGCAGCAATGCTTGGGCCAGAGGTGAGAGAAATATGTAGACTTGGTGTTGCAAATGGTCAGTTTGCAAATGGTTCAGTTTTAATAAATATTCCACATGGATAGATTATGACAAACTGAAGTCCACAAAACTGACCATGCTGCCAATAAGAAAAACAGAAACCTTGAAAGAGTGTGATTAGGCAAGCCAAAAATATTGATGAAATGCATCATTAACATGAGAATAGTTCTGCTTTGCTTTTTTTAATGCATTGTACGTTGTTTGCAAAGCGAGTTGGAAGCTACTGATAGTAAAAAAGTAGAGCCCAGCTTATTCTGCAAGGTACTTTTGTTACAGAACTGTTCCAGAGAATGCTTTTTATTGTTAATTGTGGGTGTAGCTCATAAGGCAAGGTACACGGGCTTCAAATACTGCAGCAGAATGAAAGATCCAAAGTCAAAACCTCTGTCTAGTGCAGAAGGGCTGATTCTAAACAGTTATTTGCTCTGTCTTCCACAGTTGCTCTTTTTTTTTCCTGCTGGAGTAGAAAACCAAACAGAATTGCAGAATTGTGCCATGCACAGAATTGCACTTTTTTTTTCTTGGCTGGCTTTTCCTCTTTCTGTTCCCTTTGCCAGGCTATGTTTTGCCAGCAGCTCTTGTTTGCCAAGGATTAGCTAGTGACTGCTGAAGATTTGGAACCACCTACATTTCTTACTCAAACTATATACTGTGACTGATGGCTCTGCATATTACAAATGCTGTGCCGGTCTGGCTGTTGGGGCTGGCAGTGACTAGAAACACAGCAGCCAAACTTTGCTCTAAAAAGCAAACAGTATGTGCATGCAAAAATGTTTTGGCATTGTAAAATGATCTTGGAAAAAAAAGTTAAATAAATTGTCTGTATTACTTTGATCTCCATTCAGATATATGGATGTAACTACTAGATATGTAACAGCAAAATGAGTAGGAATTAAAATGTTCTTTTTAGGCTCTTATGATAGTGGCATAGATAGTGGAAAACACTACTAAAATGAAAATACATGATTTTGCCTGTTAAAATCTGGGATTTGCGGTATGTGTAGGCAAGCTGGCTAGACTAAAGTGGACTTAGTGACATAGGCTTCAACTGGATTGGTGCGGATCCTTGGGAGATTTTGGAACTTGGGTCATAATCATGGCTGTTGTTAATCTTTACAAAAGAAGTTTGAATAGCCTTTTTACGCTGTAGTGTAGATGTATATCCAGCTTATCTGATCGTGTCTCTTCTGCTAAAAAAAAAGTAATCATTGGCAATTCTATTTTTATAAAAAGGTGGCTTGGAAAAAAAGAGGGGATTTCACTTGTTTGTTCATCAAGGCTGTTCTGTCAGAGGATGTGAATTCTCCAAAACATCATTTTATTTCTCTGTTGTGTGGTACAGACCAACTTCCTCTCAGCGCACTCAGCCCGGGATGAGGCAGCAAGGCTAGAGGAGCGCAGGGGGGTGATTGAATTCCACGTGGTTGGCAACTCCTTGAACCAGAAGCCCAACAAGAAGATCATGATGTGGCTGGTTGGTTTGCAGAATGTGTTCTCCCATCAGCTGCCTCGAATGCCGAAGGAGTATATCACGCGCTTGGTCTTTGATCCGTGAGTACTGCTGGAGGGTGGTTTGGTGGGTGAAACAGAAAGCCTGATGCTGGTTGGAGGTAGCAGTGTAAGAAAGGACCAGCCAAGGTGGCATGGAGGGCAGCTGTGCCTGTACTACTCTTTTCCAATTTCAAGCCCCTATAAATCCTAGGCAATCTAACTGGATTGTGCCCAACTACTACCTTGGTGGCTGTATTAATGACAAGTGGCTTCTTGTTGTGGGACTATGGTGGGTTGACCCTGGCTGGATGCCAGGCACCAGAGGTGCTCTATCACTGCCCCTTTTCAGGTGGAGAGGGAAGAGAAAATACAACAAATGGCTAATGGGTCAGTTGAAGGATAGGGAGATCACTTCCCGGTTACTGTCATGGGCAAAACAGACTCAAGTTGGGGAAAATTAATTTAATTAATTACCAACCAAATCAGATTAGGGTAATGAGAAAATAAAACCGAAATCTTAAAACACCTTCCCCCACCACCACCCTGCCCTTCTTCTTGGGCTGAACTTTACCTCTCTCCCAGCAGTGCGGGGGTATGAGGGTCGTGGTGAGTTCATCACATGATGTCTCTGCTGCTTCTTCCTCCTCCTCAGAGGCCTCCTCACACTCTTTCCCTGCTCCAGTGTGGGGTCCCTCCCCCAGGAGATGGGCAGGACTGTGGGACCCACCCACAGGCTGCAGTCCCTCAGGAGCAGACTGCTCCAGTGTGGCTTCCCTGCGGGATCACAAGTCCTGCCAGCAAACCTGCTCCAGCACAGGCTTCTCTTTCCAAGGGGCCACAAGTCCTGCCAGGAGCCTGCTCCAGCACGGGCTGCCCGCAGGGTCACAGCCTCCTTCGGGAGTCCCCTTGCTCTGGCATGGCGTTCTCCAGGGGCTGCAAGTGGAGATCTGCTCCTCATAGACCTCCAATGGCTGCAGGGGCACAGCTGCCTCACCGTGGTCTGCTCCATGGGCTGCTCCATGGCCTGCAAGGGGAATTTCTTCTCCAGTGCCTGGAGCACCTCCTCTCTCTCCTTCCTCACTGACTTTGGTGTCTGTAGAGCTGTTCTTTTACTTGGTCTCACTCCTCTCTCTGGCTGCAATTGTTCCTGTGCAGTAAATTCCCCCCCTTCTTAACTATGTTATCCTAGAGGTGCTACCACTGCTGCTGATGGGCTCAGCCTTAGTGAGGCCGTCTTGGAGCAGACTGGCACTGGCTCTGTCAGACACAGGGGAAGCTTCTAGCAGCTTCTCACAGAAGCCACTCCTATAACCCCCCCACTACCAAAACCTTGCCATGCAAACCCAATGCAGGGCTGTGGGCCTGTGGGGAAGGCTCCTACTTGTCTTGTACTTTCAAATGTTAGGACTGAAAGTCAGAAAGTAATTACAGTGCTTATTGGTGGTTTCCAGGCTCAAACTAACCTCCTGGCTGCTCCATCCCCTGTGGAGATTGTGAGCCAAATGTCAGCAGGCTGAAGTTTTTCAATGAGAACTTGTGGAATTTATGAAGAACAGCAGCATTTGAGTCAGCATGGGAGAAATCACTCCTCACCAGAGCATGCTGCTTTTCTCTTTATCAGTGCAAGTTTCCCGTTTTGCTTTGGGTGCAACTGATACACCACAGGCACGAGACACATTGGCTTTAGGAGCATCCAGAGGTTGTACATTGTCCTCCACCTATCCTAGTGTCCTGACTGAATTGTGCCTCAGCTGCTCAAGTGTCAAGGAAGGCTCTCCTCAGAAGTGTCCACTTTTCCACCATTGTGTTTCCCGCAGAGTCTGCTTCCTTTTGATCAGTTTGTTCTCCCCAAATTTCTGCCTCTGAACAATCCATGCCTGATAATAGCCTAGGGGTTTGCTGTACTCACCGCAGCACTTCCCAGTGGAGGATGCCTGTTGGTTCATTGTGTGTCAGCAGAGACCTTGAGGAGCAATGACTGAGCTGATTGCAGCCAAATACGCAGTCTGGTTTGTGGAAGAGCCTTTCTCCACCACAGACTGTATCAACCTTTGTGCTCAGTACTATCACAGCAGTGGTTATAAAAACATTTCTGGATCCATTTACTCTGCTTTTAGGCTCACATTCCCTTGGCAATACTCTCTTGGTGCCAGTAAACACTGCTGCTGCTGGGTCTGTGCTGTTCCTGAAGTACAAACTGCCCAGTACTGGGGATTGTTGGAAAGGACTTCAGTCTCCAGGTACAGGAGTCTGATCCTGGATCCTTCTCCCTGATTCTTCAGAGGGAAATAGCACCGATCCATACTCTTTTACCTCTCCTATGTGGGGTTAAGCGCGGCTTGGTTGTGAGGGAGAGGCAGCATGATGATGTTGTCTGACTTTAGTTGCCCTTGCAGCACTATGATCTCAAGCAGAGGCTACTGATTGAAGCCACCATGTTCCCTTGTAACTGAACATCAAAGCAAAATTCTGAAATAGTGGTGTTAAGTCATGGCCTTCTCCCCTATTTCCTGTTGGGAAAGACTCTCCTAATAGGCTGAGAGGAACTGCTGGTAGTTTAAGTGTTGTATAAAAAACTGTCTGGAGAACAGTCTGTGTTTGAGAAAAAGGTATGGATATTGCTACAACTAGAAAATGTCTTCCTTTATGTGCCTGAGGCAAACAGTCAACCCAGAGGAAGCAAAGCACATTGACTGGACAGAGTATCCCAGCATTTGCTGTGAATCTCCAAGAGCACACACTGGAGACCTGCTCTAAGTAGCGGGTGCACACAAACCTGTGTCAAGTGTGAGACACTGGAATCCAACAGCTCTCTTCCCAAATTCCTTTCAGCTATTACCTTTTATCACCTTTTGATATTTTTACTTCCGAAATGACCATCGTTATTGAATCTTGCTGCTTAAATAACTCAAACACGAGTAAACAAAATGAAAAGTTCAAGGTAATGAATTACTCCTGTAATTCTACAGATATGAAGTACCAAAATAAGTGCAAAAAAAAAAAGTATATAAGAATGTATAAAGTCTCCTTCAACATATAAAATATGGCTAATGTTCAGACTACTTTTTTTGGCAGGGGCTCATTTTTGTCACCAACCTTTTCCCCCAGAAAGATACCTTCTGTAATTTATTGTATTGTTTATACAGTTTATATGATACCATGTATTGAATAACCTAGATAGCAGGTGCAGGGTAAATCTTTCCAGACCTTGAGGATTACACTAAAATTCTTAATCCTTGACACAAGAGTTCAGATTGCACCATGTTATGTATTTCCTGGCAGTCAATGTAAGTGCAACAGAAATGGATATTTATTATGATCTTGATTCCACTGGGAGTAGGTGATTAGAAATAAATATAATTTCTTGATTCATCAGCTGCATCTGAAACTGATAGCATAGCTATAGAGAGTGCACAAAAGGAAACAGCAATCCCTTAGAAAGGACTTGCTGTCCCGTAACTCCATTAATTTCTAATTTAGTCAGGGCAAAATCATCCTGAGAAATGTATAATGATGAACTGTCAGCAATATATTCAATGAAAGCAATACAACTCTTATTTATTGAGCATTACCCTAGCATCCAGGAGTACTTGACAAGGCCAGGACCTTGCAGCATGAATGATGAATTTTATGATAAATTCACAGCATGATGTTAAAATAGCAACTCTTCTGTAGATACAAGCAGCGGACTTAGGAGAGGCATATACAATTGCATTAGCATCATGGAAAGGAGTGAAACAAGTTTGTGAAAAAAAACCCAAACAGAATTCAAAATCAAAAAGAGGGTAATAGCACTTTATGTATTATGTACATGAATTAAAGTGACTGTTATTTTTGTCAGGAAGCACAAGACCCTTGCATTAATAAAAGATGGTCGTGTTATTGGTGGTATCTGCTTTCGGATGTTCCCTTCTCAAGGATTTACAGAGATTGTTTTCTGTGCTGTGACTTCCAATGAGCAAGTCAAGGTAAAAATAATTCTCTACTAGAGTTCATGAAATGCATTTGAGTCACATACACTACTGCATATGCTTCTAATTTTGTTAGTTACGTTGAATATGTTAATGTGTTGCCAAAGAGAAATGGAGTTTGAAAGGTAGTAATTCTGAATATTATACACCAAACCTAAACAAATGTGCATTTAGAATCATTACATCATAATAGGATTACTTGTAATTAATTGGATAAAATCTCTGTCAACACCAGTTCCTGGCCAGTCGTCTCCCATTCTTGGACTATTCACTCCTCTGTCTCCTGCAATTGCCTTTGTAGTATAGCACCTCATCGTAGACTGAATTAAGTATTGCTTGTGTATGACAATAAGTTGTGTTCAGTCACTTTGGAGCATTAGGTGACTTCAATGAAAATGAGAAATATCAAAAACATTATAGTTTTGCATCTGAATATAAGCATATGGTCTATTGTATTCATTCTTTTTGAGTTAACTTCACAAAATGTTCTCTGAGTGTTGAGAATTGGCGACTGTGCCGAAAGAATAGAAAGCACTTTGAATACGGGAGATTCCCCCTGCTTTCCAAGGGGGGATTACGGGAAGATCCGACTATGACCGTTTGATTCAGGAGTTTGCCTTTAGATGGCGCTCTAGCTTCATGTTTTTCGGTTGAAACTCTTCTGAGAAGTGGGTTAATTGGGGTTTGTAGCAGTTAACATGCAAAAATTTTGTGAAGGGAAGAGCTCTGGGTGCGTAAGGGTTACAGTGGGATTGAAAGCCTGTGCCAACTATTAGTATTTGTGTTATGTTTAATTTTAGTCAGCTCTGGTGTTAAGAGACGAATGGTCTCCCGCACTTAGCGGTGGCCTGTCATAAAAGTACCCAAAGTGTCTTAGCAAATGCAGACAATAATGGAGTATGCTTACTAGATTTATTCTAAGCTTGACTAATTCATAAAAGGTGGTTTTGTTCTACTAAAACAACCAACTGCACTACTCAAGTTAGGCTGCCAAAGATGTGTTGTGATTCTTTAGGAAGAATATGATCAAGCAAATAAATCTGACCCACCAGAGTGCCTCCTGGCTTGCATATGCATGCATAATGTTCACTTTATTCTGTTACCATCTGTGTGCCTCGCTGTATCATTGACTATTTCTGAAAATTTACCTTCCCACATTCCTGAGTAGGGTGACCCCTACCAACAGGTAACTGAGAAAAACTAAATATTCACACATAGCTAAACTGCCTGCTCTTGGCAAAAATAAATTTCTGTTTTGATTCAAGTCGAGGTTTGAATAAGGAATATGGGTAATTCTGTTTTGCTTTATATGTGATACCTAAAAGTTGGACTGGTTTTGGGGTAGTTTGATGCCATGTTACAAAGTTATTTTAAATTTTACTATACATGGCTTAGTTTCCTTTTAGGAATGTTAGACCTTGGCAAGTGTTAGAATCAAGAAATCCTTTGAAAGTTACAAAAAATAATAGTTCAGCCGCACTTTTGAAATAATTGTCATCATAATTTTTGTTCCTAGATTAGTAGAATTTCAAAGAAAATGTGTCACTACTAAATTGTTTGTATTGAACTTCAGCACTTACCTAACTTGCTGCTTTAGCTGGCTATTTCCATGTTTGGAGCTATTAAATTACAAATTCAATCAGAAGTATATACTTTGTAATGTATTTTTCTGGCTTAAGTACATAAGTAAAAATGTCCCCAGTTTGCAAGACCAAAACCAATTCCATGTATATTTCTGTAAGTGTCCAGTTAGTCTCTGTGATGTTAAAACTGGAATATATGCAGGAACAACACATTATTATGGGCTTTCCTGTCTATTTTACATTTCTTCATCTCACAGCAGAAAGGAAAGACTATAACTTACTTGGAAATGTGAATAAGTGGAACCTTTTGATTACTTTGAGGTTGAATAAAAATGGAAATTATTCCTGTGTGCAGTCAGAAGCCATAGCTATTATTTGACTGTGGACTCAATAATTTTATGCTGCTTATTATGGTGATAACTGTTCTACTATTCCCTTTTACGTGCTATGGTAAGTTCAGATTGTAAGTCCTTTGAGGCAGTTTCTGCTACAGGTGCACAGAACACAGCAAATCAGAGATGGGTGCCCCTAGAAGGAGTAATTTTGGTATTTGCTGCTTTGCAGTTTTGAAACATTATGGCTAAGAAAGGATGCCCTATTACAGTATATGGAGTTTTGTTATTGATGAAATATGTGACTGTTAATAGTTGATACTAGCTTAAAAGGAAAAAAATAATGTGTGCAACTTGAATTACAACTCCTAAATTATGTGCTTCTTTAAATCCATAGTTTTTGCTCTCCTTCAGATTAAAAGTGAATCAGACATTGGAAGCTGTTATATTTTATGTTCCCTGTTGGGTCATAAAGGTACCCTTACAAGGCTGAAACCAGTTTGATTTTGAGTACACCTCACCAAGTTACTTATGAGAAAATCTTTAAAACAGGATCTAGAGGAAAAATGGCTTTTTGAAAAACAGTCTGTCATAGCCCTTGGTCCGCAGTTTCTAATATGTGCAATCCCCAGAGACTTTGTAATGGCTTTTTTTCCTCGCACATTTCACACAGGGTTATGGGACTCACCTAATGAACCATCTGAAGGAGTACCACATCAAACACAACATTCTCAACTTTCTCACATATGCAGATGAATATGCTATCGGCTACTTCAAAAAACAAGTAAGTCAGTGTAAGAAATTGCTTGGTGCAAAAAGTTAACATCTAGCAATGATAAACTAGATGTGATAAACTAGTTGGATATAGTGCATTGTGCAATTTTATGTGTTTTTTTTTAATCTACAATATGTGCTTTGTGTTCATCTTGGGTAATGATATTGTCTTATAATGTATTTTATTTTGATGGACTCATCGGAGTATAGGTGTGCAGTGTAGCCTATGATTTGTTCAGTCCAAAATCCGGTTGAATATGGGTTAGCTTCTTTATTCATTCAGTTCCTTCACTCATTTTATAAGAAGTGTAAAGAAGGACTGGACATACCTGCAGCAGACTAGAACTTACCTGACCTGTGCTCACTGCCACTCCTGATTTGAAGCATGAGGTCCAAGTTAAGGAAAGATTGTGATGTCTAATCTGTCAAATAGACTTGATATATTAAGTAGGTGTCAACTATCTGATCAGACGGTAGAGTGAAGGTAGAGGTCAGGCTATTCTAGGAGATGTACAATAGGACTAGAAGCAATGGACACAAGTTGGATCACAGTGAATGGCAACTAGATAGAAGGAGGTTTTTTTTGGTTTTTTTTTTCCTCCTCTCCGTCCTGTCTTAAGGGTGGTCAGATACTGGAAAATGTTGCCCAGAAGGTTGTGGAACCTCTGTCCTTGGCAGTCTTAAAGACTGGATAAGGCTTTGGGCAACCAGATCTAATGAGACCTGCTCTGAGCAGGGATGGAATTAGATGACCTCCTTAAGTCCCTTCGAGCTTCAGGTGTTCTATACTTCTGTATATAAAACTGTTACAATTCACTCTACACACTGACAAGAATGGAAGCTGGGCTTGTGACACAGCAACCAGATATGTGCACAGACCCTTTCCATGTCTGAAATGTCCCTTCCCAAATGTGGAGGTGCTGAGTCTCCATGTAAGTCTGAAGCCTTTGATGGTAATTTGTGAGGCAGAAGTCCTTAGTTTTACTGAGGTTTCATAGGTAGCACTGTAACAGAAGAATAAAATGCAGCCAAAGTGAGACTCCTACACTGCTCTTTATTGTCATGGTTAATTCTTTTGTGGGTTTGTTTTTTAATGAACTTTTGAACTGTATAAAGACTGTAGCATAACTTTGGAACTTTTAATGGGATTTATTATCTTATTTTTTAACTTGAAATATAAAAATGAAAAAATCACTTTTTTTCAAGCTTTAAAATTACTATCCTCTCATCGACTTCAACAGCAACTTTTCTTGCCTAATGACTACAGGACTGGCAGTAGCAAATTTTTTTAAAAATCAGGAACTTTGTCCAGAGTAAAGATCTTTTCCTCCCTATCTTTATCTTCTCTATTCCCTTCTTTTTTTATACATATAAGCAATTAAGTATTCTTGGATTGAGTGACTCCTATGAGAAGGTGTTTGCAACACTATGACCAGTGGTCTGTAACTCTTTCCATTGTATTGTCTGTATTTTAACATTATCATGAATTTGGTTCTAAATCATCACAGCATTTCAGGTTAAAACAAATGTAAAAGAAAAATGGCATCATGACAGCTTGATGGGACTTTTTTTATTTTTAATCTTTATTTCTTCTTCAGGGTTTCTCCAAAGATATCAAAGTACCAAAAGCAAAATATGTTGGCTACATCAAAGATTATGAGGGTGCCACATTAATGGGATGTGAATTAAATCCAAGGATCCCCTACACGGAATTTTCTGTCATCATTAAAAAGCAAAAAGAGGTAAAAGGTTAAATGAAACACTGAACACTATATTCAGATGTTTCGAAACAATTCAGTCAGTGCCAGGTTAGCTCTTGTCTTTTCTTTGGTGATTAAAACATTGGAATGTATACTTGTATTAGTTAGAATAAAACTTTCATCTAAGTCCCAGTGCAGTAATTTTGCAGAAGCAATAAATTCTACCTTACTAACTTTATGCCAACAGAAATGTTGAAAAGTACTGGTATTTTGAGTATTTCATAGCTAAATTCTGTCATAGGTAACTAAGCAACATGTTGTGAGACTGAGTTGTTCTGCAGCTTTGACAATTGCTTTTCTTCCTCCCTCTCCTACTGACTGTAATGTTAATTAGAGTGACTTTTGAACACTTGGAGTGTTTGTACTGCATGTCTTGTATTTTACTTGAAAGAAAGAGGATTTTCTTTTTCCTGCCACTGTTTTAATATACAAATGAAGGGTGACCTGTCTTAAATTGCAGGCTGTCCCTTTTTGGAATTTATGTGAGATATTCTTTATTTATTCCGTAAGGCAGTTTATTATCAAAATAACTAAGATGTTACCAGTTTTGTTTAAATACCTTCCTTTTAAAGGGCTTTTAAAGAGGTACAAATGACAAAGATAATTTTTTCTTTCAAGGTTAGTCAAATCTCATTACTTTTAATTTTGTTAAAATGAGTCTTTATTGAACAGTCATTTTCCTTCCAGTAGAACTATTTAGCCCATGCTTGCAGAAAGAAAAGCAATATCTGAGTGCTGTACTTTTAGTTTGCAACTTTTCTTAACTTCACTCACTGGGAAAGTTTTTATATGTCCATACAACTTAGATGGCAATTTTTTCCCTTTTATTTCTGCGTGATTGGGTTACTCTGCTTGTTTGGCTGCTAAGACCATGTCACCCAGCACTGGGTACTGCTTACAGGACACCATTTGTGAGTTTGTACTGCCTGATTTATAATTCATTTATATAATTTATAATTCATCAGTCACTATGAAAAAGATGAAAAATCCTTCTATGCAAAGCTTTGTGACCTGCTGACTTGTGAGTAGTTGGTGTTGAACAGCTTGTTTTAATTGGAAAGAGCCACTAGTTCCTAAATTATATGAAGAGCTGAAGGTGTGTTTAACAATCAGTTTGAAAGTGTTTTGATGTTACACTGGAATATGGCCATGGTGGTGGTGTATGCTGTATTTCTCTTAACATTTGTAAACTCTACTGAAAATCTGGGTTTTTTTTTCCTCTTTGAGAGAAAATGCTATCTGTGTATATAAAAATATGCCCAATATGTCCATTATTTCCAACGTCTCAAACTGTGATGGTCTGAACAGCTGCACGTTTGTTTACTCCTGGTTATGAAGTAAGTAATTTTGAAAGTGACATATTCAGGGCACACAAAGCTTAGGTAATCGTCTAAGTGTGTATCAAGAGCACCACAGCAACTCACTTAGAATTGAGGTAATGAGATTGTGAAGCAGAACAGAGTGTACCCTAGAACTGGAAAAGCTTTTCCTGGCATTTACAAGCAGAGCAGGATTTCAGTTCCAAGATGTGGCATCATTCTGACTTCCTCAAGAGAAGATCTTCAGTAAGAGTATCTCTGACTGGTACCTAAGAAATTCCAGCAGTTACATAGTGACTTCGAAATGAACAGGTATCTCTAAAATTTTGGAATAGGAGCATATTATGTGCATTGAAATATGTGCCTCGAAATTTCTGACCAGCTGCACAAAGCAGTTCAGAAGTACTAGCTGTTAGAATTAGAGACAGTTCTCAAACCTTTCCCAGGAAATCTCCTTCCATACCTCTGCTGCCACCTTCCCAGGAGCTGTGCAGCTTGTGATACATATATCAAGCAATGACTCCTGTTCTTCCAGATTTGTGCCTAAAAAGGCAGCTGAGAGACTTGGTAGCCTCGTCTGCGGAGTCAGTGTTTGGCCAGGTAGCTCACCCCTGTTACCAGGTTCAGTGGATCTATAAGGACCATAAGACTAGGAAGCGAGAGTGTTTCCGTTTGTCGCAGCTTTTCATTAATCCTTTGGGTTACTTTTGAGCAAAGCAATTATTTTCTGTTTTCTCTGCTGCTTTATTACAGATCATTAAAAAGCTCATAGAAAGGAAACAAGCTCAGATACGAAAAGTTTATCCTGGCCTTTCTTGCTTCAAAGATGGAGTACGGCAGATTCCCATAGAAAGCATTCCTGGAATTAGTATGTATCAATCTCTTTTAATGTAGAACAGAAGCAGAACAGCCCAAGAAAGGTCCAAGACTAGAAATACTAATGTAGTCATGTATTTCTTTTTGATTAAAATGTAATTGCTTTGGTCTGCTGATTTGATTTCTCCAGAGATTGTTCTGTTTCCATTACAATTGCTGTCTTTGAGATTTCCTCTGGGCATCCCAGGTGGATCCACTTCTATGTAGATGTGTGTAATTTTATTTATATGTGATTCTTCTTTGATTTGTATCACAGAGTAGTCAGCAGTTTTCCTCTGGTACCACTGTTATGCACTACATTCCTGTATAAGAATGAGTTTTATGCTAAACATGGATTTACACAACAAAACAGAATTAAAACAAGTATCATCTTTTGGAGGATTTTTCTCAACTGTGCTTTTTTCTGCAATGTATTCTCTGTCCCTAGGGAGTCAAATTGGATAACTTCGATGTTGTTAATCTTTACTGAGTTTGTGGTAAAATATGTATTGAGTTATTGAAAAAGGATGTGTTTCATGTAAGAATATTTTAGAATCTTCCCAGCAGTCTGGAGGAAGAGGCATGTAGGAAATTGAATGGGGCTGCAGGCTAGATGGTTGTGTCATTTATTAGGAGTAGCTTTTATTAAAACAAACCCATTTTACTGCAGCAGTGCTGAAATGGCTTATCTTTTTAGAGCTGCAGTAACTCAGTTAATGTTTTGACTTACTGTAGTTCCCATGTAATGTCTCATGTTGTTGGTGTGCAGGAGAGACTGGCTGGAAACCAAGTGGAAAAGAAAGAGGGTAAGTGCTGCACAAAGTAAAATGATGAAGCAGTTTGGAGATTCTTTTGAAAAAATGTCTTTAAATAATGTCAATTGATATTTCCTTTGATCCACTGAAAACCAGATAAATAATCCACATGGGATGAGTTCTTAAGTGCTTTTTTTTGTGTTTTGTTTTGTTTGGAGTTGCTTTTAGGTAGGATGGACATCATAGGAATGAAGAGATCCAAACTAATCTTTCTGTATTCGTATTTTCTTTCAAGTAAGGAGGCCAAGGATCCAGATCAACTCTACAGCACATTAAAAACCATCCTGCAGCAGGTGAAGGTGAGTGCTAGTTCTAGTTTACCTTCTGTAAAGATTTTAAAATCATTTACAATATAGAGTTTCCATATTAGATACCTTACTTTTTTCTTTACCAAAGAGCCACCAAAGCGCTTGGCCCTTCATGGAACCTGTGAAGAGAACTGAAGCTCCTGGATATTATGAAGTTATAAGGTTTCCCATGGGTAATGACATTAACATTTTTTAAGTATAGAGTTTAAATATCTTTATGGCTAGAGACATAGCAGATAAAATGTAATCTGATTGTTTTATATTGAGATATATATTACTTGCAGCTGAATAGCTTTCAGCTCTGAAGTGCCAAGAGTACAATGCTGTGGTTTGAAATTTATGACTGCTTTGTGCCCTTTGTAGCTATATATATAGTATATACATGTGAAATCTTAGTATGGCCCAGAGAGCTTTTAAACAGCGCAGTCAGCTAGAAACTTTTGGGACTGAGCTAGCTTATGTGAGTTGTAGAAATATGTTCTTGTGTGTGGTAACTGGTCATTGCAGATCCTGCTGGTATGTTAAAGGCAAACTTTCAGAAACACCTGAGCATTTGAATTGCTTTGAAATACAGATTTAAGCCTTCTAAATCACATAGAGAAAACCTGTTCAGAAGTACCAGGATTTTCTTATTAAGTTTTAACAGTTTGCTTCAATTTAAGTTTAGGAAAATGCTTCATGCAACTGATTGTAAGATAACTTTTACATTCGTATTTTAGATCTGCCAAAGTTGGACAAGGTGGTTTGTCTACTTATTTATTGTTACTTGTAAATCATGCAGCTGTTGTTTATACAGGATTACTTGCAAAGGGAAGTACACAACTGCTAATAACATTTTTCTTCTCTTTTGATTGCTGGGTCATATAATTTCAGTGATGATTCTGTGCTGTTGTAAACAGACGGTTTGATTTGTTTTGCAGCAGATTTAAAGCTGAATCCTGCTACTCCTTCATTGTTTATGCAGTACTCACCTCCATCTTGCTAATTACAGTTTCTGTACCTTTTAATGTTAGAGAATGAAATAAAAGTTCATTGCAGGCTACTGTCGGTCAGTTTCTTGGAGAATGAAAGTGTTTGTTCATGTTGCTTTGCTCCTACTCTGTGTTTACTAATTTGGCTTAATGATATTTTTAAATTCAACTTACTCTTTCCAAATAGCAAATATATGTGTACTTTATAAAACAGCAGCTGGTTTCCTGTATCTCTGACACAAATGTATTTTCTACCAATGAAAAACAGAATACTGACACCCTCCCGTGGTAGAGTTTTCTCTGTCTCCTTTTCTGAGCAGAAGCTAAATCTAGAGATCTGGATGGCTGTTTAATCTGAACAGTGGTTACAAAGAACTTTCTGCCTGGATTGGCAAACCCTAAATAGTAATGCTTCCTGTCCTTTCCTAGTTCAAATGTATTACAGGGGAAACAGCAGCTCTCAGTTTAGGACTAAGCTGGAGCCATTGGTTTAGTTTTTGCCTTGTGTTTTTCAGCTAAGCAACCCAGCACAACTAAACCACTTCTTGATTCATGGGCAACTGCTTTCTGTCTGCTCTCACTGCCAGCATGCTGATTCTGCACAAAACCTGCCCAGACATGATTTCAATTAAGAAAATAATCATTGTTTTTTATTATGCTATCATATACAATATGCATTTGTCTTTATGTTTGCATACAGACTAAACTGTACAATATTTGAGAGGTATGGCTGTAGGGTTTTCTGGCTACTGTCTAAGGTCAGTTCTCACGTATAAATAATTTTCCCCCTGTTTTAAGTGCTCTTTCAGCTGCTTGTTTTCAGGAAACACTGTTTGGGTGTTTTGGGTTTTTTTAAGGTTTTTTCCCACCTGCTGAGTGACAGGTGGAGCCAAACTTTCACTGGAGTTAGAGAACAGCTTAGCCGACCAGCCAGGCAATGTTTGCTTTAGGGTGAGCTGAACAGCTTTCTCACTTGGGTGCTATAATTAGACTATGGATATCTAGTTTAAGTGTAGGCACCTGAATTTCAGACTCAATGGGAACTGAATGAGCCTTTGCTTTTGCAAAGTACTGTGCAACACCAGTGAATGGCAAGTTATGTAACATTGAAAGAGGTATCTGAGAGCATCTATCAAACTTTTCTTAAATAACCCACTCTTCTTAGTTTGACAGGGTTTTTCTCTATTCTACCAAAGTTAAAACTCCTTTAAAATAAAACCAAACCAAGCAAAATAAATCCCTCAAAATCAAACCAAACCAAAAATACCTGCAACCACATTTTTAAATCTTCATTTTTAAGACTTAAGTCCTTGCGTTGGAAGTCTTTGGTCTCTGCTCTCCTTGCAATACTTGTTGTCAGTAAGTTGTCTTCATTTCAGCTGTTTCTATTCTATACAGCCTCACAAAGGTGCTGCTGAAGCCTGGCTCAAGCACTGCAAAAAAAATAGAGCCTCTGAGGTGAGAAAAGCCAAGGCATCCAGCACACCTCCCACTACTTCTATTCCTGTACTCCCGCCTAGAACACTTGTGATGTTGCAAAACTTTTAAATGCCTCATGAGAGTTACTAGGAAGGCAACCGTGTGGAGAACACTGAGGTGGCTTTATGTATTTTCTGGACGACTGATTTTAGTATAAAGGAAAACATTTCTTAAAGAATGTTCTGTGAATAAAAGTGTTGTACAATGCTTTGTGTTGAAAGCAAGGAGGGATATCTCTCGCATGACTCTTAACAAGGGATACATAACTATAAAGTTTGCAGATGTAATTAAAATGTATGTAGAGCATGGATCAGATTTAATCTTTTCTCATAGCTGCAAGTAGTGCTTGTAGTACAGACAGATGTCTCATCTCTGCTGTGTTCACACAGAAGTGAGAGGTTTACATTAACATACATGTTTTGTGATGTTTGAATTCTTTGCTTATAAACTCTTAAGGCCTCCTCCAGCAAAGCTGGAGTAGTTAGAGGAGAGTTAGGGACTCCTAACACACACTGAAAACTTAGAGACACAAAAAATGATGCTTTAATCTTTTAAAGAAATAAATAAACTCTACACAGAATCATTCTTGCAGTGAAATGATGCTTAGTTTGAGGGGCTCAGCTGCTGTTGAAGCTAAAAAAAAGGGACCGTGCCTTAGATGAAGGCAATTAGAAATTCCACATCCTAGCTTTGCCAGTTCATGTTAAACAGCAAAGCAGTCTAAAGGGATATTGCATACCAAAAGTATTTGAGTCAAATGCTGTTAATCTATTTTTCTTCTGTACAGATCTCAAAACAATGAGTGAGCGACTCAAGAATAGGTACTACGTGTCTAAGAAATTATTCATGGCTGACTTGCAGCGAGTCTTTACAAATTGCAGAGAGTACAACCCCCCTGAGAGCGAATACTACAAATGTGCCAATATACTGGAGAAATTCTTCTACACAAAAATTAAAGAAGCTGGATTAATTGACAAGTGACACTGTCTTTTCTACAACCACATAGTGTGCCTACTTTATGGGCAGGGGAAGCTGTTCTATATCTGCGTTGTGGGACTCAAAGGTTTCAAGAAACTTCTGTTTAATACTTAGCACTTTTAAAAACCATCTTAGTTTTGCAAACATGTATTATAACGAAATTACGAAATTATTTTATTAAAATGCTTTATAATGTATTTAATTACAGAAAATTTCTTTTGTGTGTCGATTACTGTATGTTCATAATAAGTTTATCAGTGACAGCCTCTGAAACCCCACAAAACATGTGGGAAATTGCACATGTTTGGGAATATGAAGAAAATTCCCAGACAACAGATGTTATAGCTTACCTAATGCAGTACCTATTTGATAAAGTTTTTTGGTTTTTTCAGTAAAAAAAGAAAATAGGGAAAACAACAGTTTGGGGGGCTCTGAAACACTTGTTTCTTTATAGAATCTTTTTATAAGATATTATTTTTTAAAAGAAAAAGCTGGTTGAGAAGCTGTGAGAGAAGAAGAGCCAGTTTTGGAAAAGGACTTCCTGTAAGCTTTGATAGATGCAAGTTTTTCTATTAATTTGGGATTTTGATAAACATTTTACCTGTAAATTGTAATCTCATAACCACTATTAAAAACAAACAAAAAAATCTGGCTAGGTGTGTAATGTCATAGTGACTTGGCTTATGCAGGACATAAGTATCCAAAAGAACTTCAGAGAATCCAATTCGCATGTGCTAGTCAATGTCAGTTGCCTTAGTGGAGTTAAGATTTTGCTGCACTTCATGACCCACCCTATTTACTGCTCTTCACTGATAAATTCTTTGGGTTATTTAGCAGAGATAAGACTATTGAAAGAAGTCAACATATGACAGCTTCTAGCTCATATACTTGGCTCTGTGGTAAACTGGATTTTCTACCAGGCTGTATTGTAAATGCTTATTAAACGTGATTATTTAGACCCAGGAACATATTAACATTTTACAACTCATGTTAGTATATCTTCAAAATAAGCACTTACATATATACTTTGCTGCTTACACTACATTTAAGAGGTACACCTAACTTCCTACTGGAGATCAGTACAGGCCAAAAAGCTGTCACTTGACATTTTCTAATTAGAGTTTGTAACTGTAAATTATAATTGCTTTTGTGAAAAACAGATCCAACTTTTGTTCTTGCTGTTTTATATTTACAGACGTTACACTGGTAAAATTCAATAGTTGTAAGACTGAATAAAACCCAGTCCTATGCTGTGTCAAAGAATATATTCCTGCAAAATGCCTGTGCAATGTTAAATCACAACTTGATTCTGAAAATAGATGTCAGGAGCAGCCTGGAAGTAGTAAATGTGGTACACAAGGTATTCAGAATGTTAACACTAGATTTACCATAGTGTTTTGTATGAGATTAGTCTGACCTGCATTTGGATCTATAACAAAGGTACAGTGAGCATTGTTTTTCTTTTAATAGCCAGTACTGAATGCTGTAATCCTGTTTTGTAGATAGGGCCTACAGATGCACCTGTTAAGCTTGGTATCCTGTGAACTTTTGTTATTTTCAGAGTAGATTTTCTTATTGTCTTTCAATCAGATTGTCTCTTCTATATTGAAACATTTGTTTTCTAATTTAAGAATTAATATTTTCATAGATACTGTGCAATAAAGTTACATTAGGATATGTGGTTTTGCAAATGCTTTAAGCTGATGAACTTTACATTTGTAAAATTAATATATTGTACTGGTACAGAATAGTTTTAAATTATATATGTACAAACCCCTACTTATTTTGGTCTTTTTTCATTACTTAGTTCTGGCACTGCAACTATACATACTGTTAAGCAGAGCTGAGACTTCAGCATGGAGAGCTGTGCCTACTCCAGCTAGCATTCCCATCTCTCTGCTAACTCAGCGAGGTGTTGTTACTCCTATCTCCTCAATATCTCAAACAACTCTTTGAGCTGTTCAGGACTTGATTTTTAACCTCAACATGTGCTCGTGCTGTTTTCTCATGTTTGTCTACTAGAGTCCTTCCTTTATTTACAAACCAGTTTACAGGGGAGCACACTGCAGGCTATGAGGAGTACTTACGTATGTTCACCATGTTACTCAGATGGTACACTTCTTTTGCATATCCTGAACAAACAAACAAACAAACAAACCTGTATGTGTCTAACACCTAGCAGACAATTAGACCATATTAAGATTTATTTCCTCCCCCATCCACTAAAATTTAGTCCTGTGCCACATCATGTAAAAGTGTACACTTTTCAGAGGGTAGCAAACAGTGGTCTGAAGAGGCTTAGACATTTTTCTGGAGCCTTCTAAGAAGCAGTTCAGACTATTCAAGACTTCGCTGGCAGCTGCAATGGAACTGCAATTCTTCAAGCTTAATTCAAAAATAAACCCCTAAGCCAGATGTACCTCACCACTGCATGAGGCTGCTCTGCTGTAGCTGTTATAAATTCAGTTGCTGGAAGTAAACAGCACCTAAAGCTAAACGACAGCCCAAGTTCCTGTAGTACTAAGAAGTATGGTAACACCCAGAGCTAGAATTTTAGGATGCAAATGGAAGGTTAAGTTTCAATTTCAACATCTAAGGGCTGGTATTGTGAACAAGTATTTTGCAAGCACCCCGTAGCTGAAGCTTTTGTTATGAAGTCCCGTAAAACCAATTTACACTCAACCAAAGTAGAGCACTGTTCACCGACCTTCACTGATGACCAGATAGGGACAAAGTTAGTAACTCTTTTAAACAGCAGTACCAAGCAACCCTAAATTGTTACTTAAGAGAGCTCCCGCTACGTAATCGGATTTCAACTGACAAAGCTTATGGGGAAGGAGCGCGCTAGTTTGCAGCATGCCTGTGCTATACAGTGCTATGTTTGAAGCAAATACAGAAATTGCTAGAATACCAGCCATCGCAGATGTGTTTACAATGACCAAAACATTTATTAGAAACTTCAATATGAAACTACAACCATTACAAGAAGAGCTGTACAAATATTGTTATAAACATACACAAAAAAAAAAAACAACGAAAACCAACAAACAACAAAAACCCCAAACCCCAAAACACTAAACCATTTGATCTTAAGTGTCCAAACAAGCAGGGTATAAGTTACAAAATTATAACATAAGAGTTATAAATTTACATTAGAAAATGCCTTCTCGCAAAAGGGTTTGAATGGAATCACCTTAGTTACAAAGGTAGCCTTGTGTCTTCTAGATCATGAAAGTCACTGGATTGAAACCAGCCCCCCCTTAATTTTATATCCTTAGCATTAAGACACATAGAAATAATGGCATATTTATGAAAAATATTGTGCAACAATAATTTCCTGGATATTTCCTTTCTTCATGGAACCAGCATGGTTTTGCTGTTGTGACTGGAAATATCAATGACGGCCAACAAATTTCTCACTGTATTTTGACAAGAGATGTTTTCCTAAGAGAAGGGCGCTTGGCGTTATTTTTCTGCTTGAAAACTGGAGAAGTCAGGAAATTTGTGTCTGTGAATGGATCCCCTCTTCTAAGTTTCCTAAAAAAAAAAGAAAAAGAAAAAATTGAGTTTTGTTCCAAACATCACTTAACACTCATGAACTATTTCATCTTACTAACATCAGACCTCTCTTCGAATGTTTTCTTAAGAATTTCTTTCTAATATTTAGACTCCCCCCTCAAATCCTCCATTTGATGGAATGTTATGAACTTTATATCAAGCTGGAAAGTAAGACACCTACCCTGCAATACTTGGTTCTTTATAGCACACAGTAACAGTACAGTTTCGCTTGCGTTTTGGAGATCGTGGTCCTTCACCTTCTGGGACAACAGCTGCATTCCCAGTGCTGGCGAGCAGTGAAGTGGTATTGGTAACATCACAAAGATGACCATGAGATGGCTCTGAAGGCTGCCCTGGGATGAAATTAGGCACACTTACAACAATTCAGGCAAGCTAGCTTAAAAGAGAACATCAGTGAATACACTAGATGTGAAGCAACTTTCAGCTGTAACTATTATCTTCACATTGTACTTAAAAATACGTAAGAGGATCAACAAATTCAGGATTTTAGTTTGGAAAAATAAGTTAACGCTAGGCAGTGCCCAGCCAAAGTGTGATTTGTTGTTCCACTTATTTTATATTTTGCTCTCCTCCTTTGTCCTCAGCTTTAGTACATCATTAAGCACATCTAAAATACAGTATTGATTATTGTTGACCTGGCTTATACAAGACATGTCTTTGATTCCAATCTGCCGAGGAAATAAAAAGCTAAATAATTAATCTAGTGATTTCTGTAACATTAATCTGTTGGTATTTATTTAAAAAAAAAAAAATCCAAAATAAAAAAAGTCTAAATCCCTTACAGAATGTTATCTCTCAAGAAAACAAAACCAATTATAGAACACTTTCTATACTTACGAATAGACTTGTCACTTGACTTACTGCTTTCAGTCTCTTTTTCATTACGGAGTTTCTGCTCATGTTGTGCCAAACATCTTTTAGACCTTGGCCTTGCACGTACTGGTGATATACCTATCTTGTCCACTGAACTTCTCCTTCTTTTTGATTTACCCTTGTAAGGCTCATAGAGGCTGTCATCTGAATCTTCTTCAATATCACTTGACTCGATGATATAGGTTTTCGATAAGTCATTTTCGTCATCCACACCAGTATCTGTGTCATTCACACCAGTATCTGTGTCATTCAACTTATTTTGTCGAAAAGGTGTAAGATGGACACTCTCTTCCAAATGAAAGTCATAAGCATCACTGAAGCCACCCAGGAAATCCAACTTTTTCTTGGAAGTCCCTTTACCCTGTCTTTGTTTTGGTGTTCGTCTGGAAGTTTTAGGTTTTTCCAGTTTTGCCTTCTCTTGCTTCTCTTTCCTAACTTGAGAGTCTTCTCTGTTTTTACACTCATGTCGTTTAAGATCAGAATTATTGTTTAAGTGGGACTGTGCAGTTTCAGAATCTGTCCTCAACACCAGCTCTGAACCTACCTCATTTTCATTCAACTGAGAAATACCTAAATTTCTGTTTTCTATACTACACATCTTTAGACTTTCCTCAAGTCTAACTTCATCCAGTTCAGAAAGCTTTTTTGTTGAAGCAGGCGATACTGAATGGTTCAATACACCAGTATAATGTTTGTTGTAATTTCTCAACTTCAAGGAGCAATTCCTAATAGACCCATCTTTTGGTAAGAGATTACCAAGTCCATCCTCTCTGCTTGAAGAAGTATTTTCCAGCTCTGATTCTATGACATCCAGATTAAAATCAGACGTTTGTCCTTACAATTGAAGAGAAAGGGTCATGTTAAAGCTAAAGAGTAGCAACCTGTTAAGGTTTTGTGCAAGTTCTGAACATGTCAGATATTAAGACTATTCTTAGAATTTTCCCCATAGATATGTACAAACCAATCAAGGAAGTTCTGTTTAATACAGCTTCCAGACAGGAAGCAGTTAAGTATACTATGTTAGGATTTTCCTCTAAACTGTTCCATTTGGAAAGGTTATCTATGGGTCATTTATTTTCTGTTTTGCTTTGTTAACAGTTGTTGATTTCGTAAATGACACTAAATGACTAAAGATGACTTTACTCTGTTGAACTGTTTGGTAGATAATGAAACTATATTGCAGGTATATAGAAGACAAAACATTTTCAATTCTCCCTGCCCATTTTACTAGGCATCTTCATTCAAAAAGTTGCCAACATTAATACCTAACCTAATCTTCCACTTATGATAATAAGTGGAAAAATACTTGACAGTTACTTCAAAAGCATTAATTACTTTTTAAACTTACACATTTTTTTCCCCTGATTCAGAATACAGCAGTGTCTGGTACTTTGATATAGTTACCTTTGTCTGGAACTATTTTGTTTGAGGAAACGGCGTTGTCAGATTCCTCACAGGTCTCTGACACAGAGTGAGTGAGCTCATTTTTATGGCCGTCAGCCTCCATCCCACTTGGAAGTACTTGATCATCCCCATCAGCACACTGTAGATGTTTTCTAGAGAAAATACCAAAAGGTAATATTTACCAAATAGCAGTGTATTTTATCACAACACAACTACTTCATTGCATTGGATTTCTTCCCTTTTTTCCAGTCAGAAAATTAAGCTTACTGATATAAGATACTTACACTGAATGTATTGGCCCTGCGACACTGGAACTGTTTTCAAGAACTGAAGAAAGCACTCTCCCATTCTGTCAACAAAATAAATCTTAATGTGACTAAAGAGATGAAAAAAGCTTGCATGATACACAAGTTTTAGACAACAGCCAGGTTACCCACAGAAGGTCCAAAGAGGCCCTTGACTGCTTCTCTTTCTGGCTGTGTGAACACAAAGTACTGCGTGATCTCACATAGTCCCTGCAAGTCAACACATTCATCACCAGCCTAATCATACAGACAGTGGACAGAGGAAAGAACTGTAAGGATAGTACAGGGAACAAGACATAAACCCATAGAAAAACAGGATGCCCCATCTACCATGTAGCAGAGCCACAGTCCCACTAACATCTACTACATATACCCACGTTGTGGACCACATGTCATACTGGGAGCTGTGGGAGCAATTGTACCTCCAAACTAGGCTTAAGTCTCAAAAATTATGAGCATCTATGTTGGAAGTAATAAGGGGGAAGAATTAAGATAAATCCTGCCCCTCTAGAGCAGAAGGTACTTACTACACCTGTGGAACACAGATTCTTTGCTGGGCCAAGGAGATCAATTGAGTCCAGTAAATTCTGAGAAACTCTTGAAATTATCTTATTCAAGGCTTGCAGTTGATTCTAACAAACAAAAGAAGGAAAATAATGCTGTTATTGTCATACTCTAGTATCAACTACCAATGAAAGAACTTACCAGCATTACGAGCTGACTAAATTAGTGCAGATTTTGATGTTCAGCTTCACTAAATCACAAAGATATTATTAAAAAAATACCTCAACAAGTCCTTGTGCTTGCTTGAGCCTAAGATGTCTTTGCAATTGAAACATCTGAAACTTCAGATCTTGATAATCTTTTTTTAAATGTAGGATGGTATCCTGGGCATCCATCAGTTTCAGCTTTTCTTCTTGCAAAGCCTGAGCTAGGGCTTTGTTGTTTGCTTGAAGGCTCTTAATTTTCTTGGAGTTGTTGGCTACAACACAAGAGCAAATATTTCAACTTAATTTTTAAAAAGAAAATAAAAACGTGAAAACTATTAAGACATCAAGCGTCTTACTTGCTATTTTGGCCTTTACAGTGCAGATCTGGCTAATTTTATCCAACCTCATCCATTTCTGATTTTTCCTCTCTTTCATTCGTTCTTTTATATCATCCAGAGTGTCTTTGACAGGCTTTTTCAAGTGTTCAGCCATCTTCTCCTTTAAAAATATGAAGGGTGAAGAACTCATGAAGCTGGTGACACTCAACGCTACCCAATGCCAAAAGAAAAGGAACTGAGAAACAAGAGTAAAGCTCATAGAACGGCTTGGGTTGGAAAGGACCTCAAGATCATCCAGCTCCAACCGCCTGCCACGGGCGGGGACACCTCCCACTAGACCAGGTTGCTCCAAGCCCCGTCCAGCCTGGCTTTAAACATTGCCAGGGATGGGGCAGCCACAACCGCCTTGGACAGCCTGTTCTAGTACCTCACCACCCTCACAGTAAAGAGTTTCTTAGTGATGTTTTTAAGTTGCACATATACACGCGTTAGACACCCACAAGCGTTAAAAACCACACAGACAAGACCACTTTCAAAACACTTCCTTGCAGCACGGCTACCGCCATTACGCCGGTTATCCGACTTGCAAACAGCTCGGTGCCCGCTGCGCTGTCCAGGCCGCGGGCTCTAAACGCTCGCCCTGGGGCGGCACGACGGGTAGTGAAGGGTGAAGAACGTTCCCAAGGGGCCGGCAGTGGGCCGTGATTCCTCTAACACTGTGGGCAGACCCTCCCCGATGACACACCGTACCTCCTCAGAAAAGCGCATCCACGCCAGCCACGTCCACTCGCACGGCCGCGGCTGCCCGAGCCCCGGGCGGCAGCGATACCGCCGCAGCGGCAGCCGGCTCCGCCCCGGTGCCCACCGCAGAGCCCCGGCTCTCCTCAGCAACAACCGCACACCGGCGCGCTCGGCTTCGGAGCGCCGGAAGCAGCAGAACACCCCTGACCTCGGTCAGACAGTTGACTCTCCACCACCGTTCCAAACCGCCCGCCGCTCCCTCCCATTGGTCCGACGTCACGCCCTCCCATTGGTCCGACGTGACGCCTTACGCACAGCACGGCCGCCGCGTTCATCCGCGCCTTGCTCGTAACCCCGCCCGTTGGAGGCTTCCGCTGCGCCCGGCTTGAGGCGGCAGCGGGGGTTGGGTTTTGCCGGTGGTAGTAGTCATGGCGCTGCCACCGGCCGCCCTGCGACCTGCAGGGACCTCCGCTGGGGAGCGGCTCGGGGCTGATGCGCCTCATGGGCCCTGCCGTGGCTTATCCCCGGCAGGACCCGCGTCCTGCGTTCACCTGGACTACCTCAGCTGCCACAGTGGGAAGACACAGAGCAGAACAATGGCAGCAAAACTAGGAGATGAGTCGTTAACTTTCAGTGTAGCAGCAAGATGAGACTTTCCTACTCCTTCTGGACCGTGCTGCTTGTGAGCTGCGCTTCTGCTGTTGCAACTTGAAGTGAAAATAATACAAGAGCTGTAGAGATACTTTAAGACACTTGTTTTATGAAGGAAACTCTTCTCAGATGTTACCAATAAGAAGATGGCAGCTGTTGCTCTGCCAGGTTTATGGGTGGCCAGGCCATGAGGGAAGTCAAGGCTTGAGGCTGGCGTTTGCCTCTCTACGTGGTTTTCTTGGGTTATGTATCTTTTGTAACAACTGTAACTGATTAGCATATGCTAATATCTATGCATATTGACTATGGAGTATTGAGCTTTGATTAAACACTGCTTTATGATGAAACAATCAGCTAAGAAGTATCTTACTAAATAGGAGAATAAATGTTGTGCTTGTATCTGAGAAATTAGTGTTTTGTAGCTACTATGTTTGTTTTTTTCCTAACATCTGCCTGGTTTGTTTTTATTCATTACAGCTTGGATGTGATTTGGCAAGCTGTTCTCTCTCAAAGAATTCTCATAGATCATGAGAGAAACTGTAATCCGCAGTAAGTATGCAGTTAGTTATCCTTTCCTAATCCTTGGAAGGTTATTTATTTTTTGCTTTTCCAGCTCAGAACAGCTGGCCTCATCTGTGTAGTCATGTAGCTTTTTCAGTAGTGTAAATAAATGTAATTTAATCTTACTTCGTTGATAGATATTAATGAAGTTGGAGTTGCTTTTCCACTGTCAGTGAATAAATTGCCCTGCAAACACAGTTCCTTGTGCAGTGTGGCGACTCCTTTTTGAGATAAGAGATCATGTCAGAAAGAACCACAAACACATTTGATCCTCTTACTCAGTAGTGTCACACAAAACCAGAGCAACACAATTTTAGTTTCTCTTTATATCTTAAAACCTTACAGGACTGGGGGCTGGGTGGGGAGGGGGAAAGAAGAAGAAAAAGAAGAAAGTGTTTGATACTGAAAATCACATACCCAGTAAAAATCATTGTACAGTAAACCTTGTGACCAGTTCCTTCAGGCTTCACACTGTTATATAGGCAATAATGGGGTACTATCCTCCACTCAGCAGCTAACAGCCTCATCTGGGCCCTTGCAAACAGCTCTCTCTAAACATTAGTTGAAATTATCTCACTGGACTCAACTTCTGGGGGTATATTTTTGTAGGGGGTTGTTTTTGTTTTTTTTTTTTTTTTTTTGGTTGGTTGGTCTGTGTATTTTTATTTATCTGTTTATTTATTTTCACAGGTATTCTAACCAAAGGTAATACCTTTCCCCACAAACTTTGCCTCACTTAAAGCTAGAGGTGTTTCACATTTGGCCAAGTAGCAATTGGTAGTTTCCAGCAATGCTGGTAAGGTCTTTTAGCCATTACTCATTCATTTGCTTGACACAAGCACATTGATTGTGATTAAATGAGCCATGCTTTGATTGAGAAAGAATGCTTTCCTCATTGCTAGCTAAGTGTTGCTCTTAATTACTTTTTTTCCCCCTGAGTATAGCTATATGAAGACTAAAAAAACCCTCTTCACTTTTTTTCTTTCTATTGTATTTAATGTTACCCATGAATTTTGTTACACCTTTTTCAGAAACTTTGGGATCTTTCTGCAGAAAATATTTTGTCTTTTAATGTTGAATTTTGTTATCCCAATAATAACATTTTTACTGTTACCAAGCTGTGCTCATTTCTGCATTATTCTCACCTCAAGACAGTTGTGTTTTTATTAAATTATTTGCAGGTTACACCCTCTGTATTATTTTAATTATCTGTACTGTGGAATTCCTAGCAGTGAATTTTGCTAGCTCCACTGGCTCCTTGCTGTAAGCAATTTCACGTTTTCCTCTGTGAAGATTGATGCAGTGATTGATGCCAGGGATGCTTTAGATGGTTAATTTATTTCTAGCAAGCGTACTCATGTGGCAAACCAGCTGCTACTGTGACTGGAGATGGAGCATTAAAAGATTTGCTCTCATCTTGGGTTTACTGGTTTACATTACAAGGAAAGGGTTGCTTCGTCTAATTACAGCAAATTACAGGAATTGGAGCTGTGATTGTGGGAGCATTTGAGATACTTCTTGTCAAAGTTCAAGTCCGAGTGTGATGTTACATGCTTATGTCCAATGCATTCTTTAGTGGTTGATGTAAAGAGCTTAAATTTGGGAAGTTGTTGTTTTTCCCAAATAAATAAGATACCAGATATGCAGTCTCTCATGGAATGTTAATTAGTTGCTTTTACTGCTACCAATATCAAAGTCTTAAATGGAATTTTAGCTTCTTTAGGGGATGCTTATGAGAAGTATTGATAATCCAGTCCATGCTGGAAAATATTTTTAAAGCTCCTACTGGTTTCAGTGACAGGTTAAATTTGCATGGCGGCTCTATAAGGACAGATGATTAGACTCAATAATCATCTACTTTGAGTATCTGTCACTCATTTTTTGGTGACAGAAGAGCAGCCATGATACAATGAGCAATGGCAAGTTTTTGTTGATGCAGGCAGCTGGATGACCTCAAGATACCCAACTTAAATGTCCTACCCATCTTCTCTGCTGCCCCATGTCCAGCCCTCTATCAGGCAAACATGGTGATGATGTGTACACCTCTGGTTTTAACCATAAGAGTAGCTCACTTAGGTTAGGGTAGTAGATAAGACTCATATTTCACTACCTCTGTCAAAACAAGATACAGAGGTGGAAACCACAATATATGCATTCTGTGAGGACAAAAGAGGGTAAGAGTATACAATATATTGTTACATTAATACTGTAATTAATACTTAGAGGACACCCTTAAAAGCAGCTCTTGCACACTACCAGAATTTCCTTTCTTTAGCTGCTTAGCAGTGCACAAGACTGTCATGTTTTCTGTTACCTTTGGAGTTAAGTCAACCTTCTTCTGATTTCTTGTGACTTGCACACTTAGGCTACCTTGCAGTACTTTTCTCCTTGATCATCAAATGGTTCATTTGTGAACTGCCTTCAAACTGTTCAGTTCTAATCTGTTTTGAGCAGGACATGGGTATCTTGGAAGGGTCATATGAGGTGTCTTAAGAATATTTGGTATGTGGGAGCTGTGGGACTGTAAGATGCTGATGCACCCACACTGCTTCCCTGAAAGCAGTAAAGTAGCACATTTTTTGAAGAAGCTGGCACAGGCTTCCGTCAGCAAAATGGTCTTGTACTAACTTGACCAAGTTTGGCTGAAGAATCCTGCAGAAATAATGAGCTGAAAAGATTTTGACAGGTAGACAATTGGTATTTGCCCTTCAGTAAGGTTAAAAAGAATTGTGAGCATCATCTGGCAGTCATTATTTTTATGTATGTCCATATGTGCTGATTCTTTAACGTTTCAGAAAAATTTGTCAAATTAGACCAGTAAACTGCTAAAGTTCAGACCACTTCTATTTTAGAATATGTTACTAGTAGTGTATTCTCTATTCTAAGTTATCCGTAGCTAATTCCTAATTTCAATTTTTATATTTTTCTTTCTCAGAAATACTTTTTCTATTCAAAACTGAAACCACATAGGTAAGAGGAAAACAGGCATGAGTTAATTGAAGCATGAGACCACAAGTGTTTCATTAAGCTAAAGTTAATAAGCTGTAAATCAGCATACCTACATTAATTGTATCTGTGTCATTTTGATGTACATATATATTGTAAAATGTTTTCAATTATTAATCAGTTTTATATAAGTAAGGAGGTGAAAGATTAATAAGTATCTTGATTGTTCATGAGAGAGATTCCAGAGAGGAGAATATATGCAGTGATTATTACGTGGGTCAGATACAGCTATCCGTTTCACTATAGACATAATTTATTATAAGTACTATGATAAATACTTGTCCCAAGTTGTCACAAAATCTTTGGTTTCAGTGCCAGGGAAATTCCCAAATCTCAGAAGGGTGTCTTAATCCCATGGCAATATTGCAACAATATAAGTACCAATCTGAAAATTTGAAACTGCATGAGTACAATGGGCAAAGAAGGAATCACGAGTCAATAAAGATTATATCAATATTTAACATTTTCTCAATGTATCCACTGACTATCTTCATTTCATTATACCTTCTGTGTCAGTTGATTAAAACCTAGACTTTCTACAATATGCAGCAGTTCTCAAGCATGCAGTCAGAAGCAACCTTCAGCCTGCTGAATTTTCTACCCCCAAAACTCATGGGGGGTCTCCCTGAAGTGAGACTGATCATTGGTTCTGGTTTCCAAGTAGCTTTAAAGTTTGTTTAACTGTTGAATGGAATATTTACTGACAAAATTAGGGGTTTTTTTTGCTTATAGTGTTTGTGTAAATGTGTGGCTTTCCACCAGTTATTACCCATCTTTTCCTGATGAATAAATAGCTCAGAGACATACCAGTAGAATAGTGGCTTTAGAGACAAAGGCAAAAATATGTTCTCTCTGCACAGTGGATTTTGATGATACTAGGATGATGATGATACTATTTGACATAATGGAAAGAAATTCATGGATACAAGAGGATATTCTTAGTGTAGCTTTTATTAATGCTAAAACATCTCTCATAATCTGAAAAGTTAATATTAACCATATAATGATATTTGCAGAAACCTTGGATCCTGATGGAACAGAGTGCCACCAGCTTCCTGCTCTTACATACCTTCTCCCTATAGGTACTCTGATGTTAGTGGAGAGGGGCTTGGTTTATATGGGCAAACCTGGGATCAGAACTGATCTCTTTTCTTTTATCTTTCTCTTTAAACTCAGCTATTCTATATGTACACATTAAATACAAGTATTTATTTGAGGCCTTATAGCAGTAGATAATGTACAAGCGTTCCTGGCTCTTAAAGCTGTTGGTAAACCATGATGAAAAATAGAAGACAGAAAAAGATAAAAACAGCATTCTGCATGTACATTGGCTAGACCACAATGGCATTGGGCAGAAAAAATGTCTAGACAACCAGCTCTGCCTTTAGATCAGAATGTTTGGTTAAGGAGGATTTTTATGAAGTGTGGAAAAGCAATTTTCCTTCCTGCTGGGACTGTATCTCTGCAGTCAGCTCTCAGAGGTTTGGGTCATGGGTGAGTGACTTTCAAAGAGCTAATCATTGTTCATAGGTAGAAGACATAGATACAGATTGACACTTTGTTCTCTCACAACAGGCCCTGCATAAGCATTTTTTAGTGACTTCAGTCCACCACAGAGACAATGGAGAAAAGATAGGGTATAATTTATAACCAGGGATATATGAAGAAGCAAACATCATTACTCAGTAGTAATCCATTTGGTTCTGCTCTAGGTATGCTGTCCATATTAAAATAAGTAGGCTCATTTTATTATTCACACACTTTGTGGGAAATCTGGGTAAAATGAGACAGAAAGCAGAGGCAAAAGGAGAGTGGTGAATGCTGTAACAAAGAGATGCACCTCAGCCATCCTTCAGTTCTTCTGTTGATAACCTATCTCAGGTTGCTAAGGCTGTTGTTTCTTTGTAAGAAGTGAGGGACTTCACTATCTCATGAGGATAAACAAAAGTAATAACTATATGGCCAAAATGACATTATAACATTTGACATTAAAATGGCTTTTAAGGGTTGGGGTTGTTTTGTTTCTATAGCTTAGCCTGCCACTAACATTTTGGTGTTTATTTGAACAGTTGAAGCAAATCTGTTACCAGCAATAGCTGTAAGTGGCATGTCAGTGGTAAAGAGATATGGAAAGACTACTGAACTGCTGCTGCTGTGAACTTCAAACATGACAAGATTTTTAACTGGCAGAAAAGAACAGTGGCAGAATTCTCTAGGCTTTGTTATCTTTGCACTTTTCTCTACTTGTGGTTCTCTGTATCACTACCTTTTATCATTCCCTTACGTTGCAACTGTATTATAGTGTCCAGTGTTACAGCTATTCAATCCCACAATTTCATCTAGTTTTCTGTCCTGTCAGAATACTTTTCCTCAGTTTTATTGGAGAAATCAGAATAAAAACATAACTATTTTGGTGTTTTATATTTATGTGCAGAGACAATAGGTGTGGTAAGAACTAGAGATTGTATGAAGGGCAGAAACAGTATGTTGAAAAAGACTGTTTTAGTGGATGTTCTGTGGTTCTTTTAGTTTATTTTGTTTCATTCAAGTATTTAAAAGTTTAAGAACATTTGAAAAATGAGATACTGTGACCAAATTTCCTTCAATCTTAACAATATTAAGTCAATAGAAATAGACCATTTCTCCAGATTCCAAGGATGGCTTTTCCCACTAATTGATACTTAAATCCATAAATCATACAAAGCCTGTAACTCCCACAAAATAATGTCCCAGAATGCTAAGGACAGAATCTAAGCTAAAATCTGGCCCTAAGAAGCACCTCAATATATTCTTTAAAAGGAATCAGTTCAGATTGAAAGGTGATTTTCGCTGTTGTTTTATTCACACCCCTCTGTCCTTCCTCAGAATAACAGCAGGATCTAACTAGGACACAGCAGCTTCTATTGGTCTGTAAGGTTGTCTGTTCCCTCCTGTGACAAGATGCAGAGTGGAGTACAGCTTTGATGTGGAAATGCCTCAGACTTTCATCATATAATGAGCTCCCCCAAAAGACCAGTAAAAACTAAAAAGAAGTCATACTTAATTTAAATAGAAAATTGCATTTCTACTTTGTTATATAAAGAAGGTTTAAGGCAATTTAAGGTGACAGAAATGAGGTTTATGCACTGTTCTCTTCTTGCCCACCATCAGTTTGCAAGCAGAACCTGGATTTCAGCTGCTGAGTGCTCACAATTTCTTTGTTGTCCTGTTTGGGAAGTTCTTTTCAGTCTTTCTAGAGCCATGCTGTTCTTTGTTGTGAATCTCCTGTCTATTCCTTCTTGTGGGCCCTCTGACCTTCTCTTCCTTGAGCATGTTGAGTTACTGCCCGTTGTCATGAGAGGACTTCCTCCTCATCCAGTCATTTTGAAGGAACAGAACATGTAACTGAGAACACATGATAAAACAAATACTGTCTGTGTTATTGTAAAGCCCCTATAGCTAGGGACAGTGGCAGGGAGAACTATAATGTCAAAGAGATTTCAGTTTCTAATAGTTTGTATGCCCCGTGTGTGTGTACACGTGCATATCTATATGCATGGGTTTATGATACTTTCCAGTAGCTGCTGACCCATTTTATTGGTTTCTTTGCTAATAATTAATTGAAGTAGAAGTATGAGCTAGCAAAAGGCAGCTTGCTTAGCCTTTCTGTAGCGTTCCTGACCAAAAATAACAAAACTGCAAGTAATAATGATGATAAAGTAAATCCTATTGCTTATGCTGAAATTTACAGCTGACTAACAGTGATATTTGAAACGTACCAGCTGCCTCATGGTAGTTTCATGTTTCAGCAGATCTGCTTTTTCATACCCCTATGAGCTTGAAAAAGCTCAGCTGAGGATCTTTTAGTGAGTTCATAAAGCTGGTGCAGGCAGCATCCAAAGCAATAACAGTTTCACTGACTGGCTTTGCATGGTGTCTTCCTGGCCTTCAGCCTCCTCACCCTAGAGTGCTTTGAAAAACTTTCCTTTCAGAATATGCTATTCAAAAAAGTATTACAAAAAACGTATTACAGTGACCTTCCTTATGCCTGTGGTTTCCATCCACTTTGTTTTGAGCCTTCCAAAGCATTTTCTTTCAGACCTTCTCTTAAAGACTGCATAGTAAGTTCATTCACACATGTTCCTTATATTCCAGCAGATTTTCTCATTGTCTACCTACACAGCATCTGTGGAATACATTTGAGGGAAATAATTTTCTCTCCTGCTTCCCTTCTACTGTACTGCAATTATTCTCATAGGTATTACTGTTGATATCACTAATAATATGATTACTTTTGTAAGACAAAATTTCAGCATTATCCAGGAGAAGTGGGGCAAATAAGTTCTTTAGAGAGCTTCAGTATTTTTGCTCACCATCTACAGGACAACAAAAGGATCTATTTAAAGTGCATAAATTACTGAAGTCCAAAGCTCTACAGTAAAATCCCAATGTTACCAAATTAGTTTAATATTCAGTACCTTTTTGTGTTATCTTAAACCCAGGTGTAGACTGGCAATCACAGCAGTTGTCACTTGGTGGAGCCAGATTACTCTGCAAATTGAATGTGCTTTGCAAATAGTTTGCATAAAAAGTCTCTAAGGCAGGATTTATAAATAGTACATTGGAGAAAGATAATTAAAAAAAAAAAGTGGGATTTCAATAAATCCGTGGAGGAATTCAAAGTTTTATAGCTTTGCTTTTAATTACTGTAGCACAAGAGAAGTAAAGGACTTGCTACTTGCTGGCCAAAGCAAAGGCTATCTCCTTTTGCTGGAATAAAACAGGTAGGTATATTTGGTAATGTACATACAAACCTGCAAGGATGAAATAAAGCCATAGCTGTGACTCTTGGTACAATTTAAAGAAATCCAGGTTGTTAATGCTAAAGCTTAGTAACACCTTACACACTGTATTTTTATATATATATATATATATATATTACTGCTAATATTTTCAATTTATGTCATTTTTGTAGCTCTCTTTTAAAGATTCTTCATAAAATTGGGAAGGGCATCAAATTTATTTCTGGTGTAGAGAATAGAGAACTCTTAGAGGAAAAAAAGGAGAGGATACCAAATGTACATACCTTCTTTATACTCTGTAGAGTGCAGAGAACTCTCAGCAACTTTTTCTTGCAGTTTGCTTCTTTTCTATCCATATGCATAAGAAACTATTGAAAGAAATGTCAACAGTAGAAGCACCTACTCATTCTACAGTGTGTTTATTGTGCGCACTGTAACAAAGAACTCAGGGAATTTAGGTCTCTCTGCCATTCTTATACCCAGTGATCAGAAGTTACTCATGGGAGCATGTATATTTTCTGGCTTTTTTTTTCTTTTCATTTTTTGTCCTCATTATTTAGTATTTATTTGGATGGAATTCCTCAGAGACAGATGGATAAGGATAGATACTTTTGAGGAGTTGTTCTGACTAGCATACGAATTAAGTTAAACTCTCAATGTATTCTTTAGACTTGTCAGATCTCATTTACTGGGAATAGACTCTGTCATTTGTACTCCAGCCGCATATTTTATTTCATAATATACTGAGAACATGACTCTTTCCTATTTGGTGACTCTGTGTGCCAGAAGAAGCCAGTTGTCCCAATCAGCCAGCTGTTGACAGATATATCTGGCAACTGGGGTTATAGGGTAGAGAAGCCACAACATGGGTAGAGAGGAATTAAAGATTAGCCAGGTAGAGTGGTTTGTGCTTTAGAAAACAAATTAGAAGACAAAATCCCCAGCAACATAATGGCATCACAGTCCCACATGTTGTGTGTCTTCACTTACAGCTCTCTCATGTACATTTGGAAGTGCATCTCCTTCTATGACCCACTGAGTCAGATGACAGTTGAAATTTTCAAATCCTTGAGATACTGGCAAACCTGGCACAGAGTCTTGTATCAGCCCCTCATATCCTAGTACGAAAAAGTGGAAAAAAACAAGAAATTCTGGTGTTATAGCTTTCTGGATTTTACATACAAGATCGTATTAGGGCCATTATTCAAAACTACTAAGATTTTCTAAAGAATTACATTTCATCAAAAATTTCTGTGTAGAACCTATTCTTTCCCAGTGAAGGAAAACATACATCATGAAAACAGCCACATTTCTGGAACAATTTATAACTATGGGCAGCAACAAGGCCTACATCTTACGTAGAGTTAAAAACTACAGTATTATTCCCCTGCAAGAGAGAAAAAAAAATAAAAAGAGAGTGTATTAAACCTGCATGTAAATAACAGGTCACAGTTTATGGAAACACGACAATGAAATTACTGGGGAAAAAGAACAAAATTCAAATAGAAGAAAATATGTGAAATGCAGAAATTACTTTCTCACCTACAGAAGTGCAGGAGGGGCTTTGTTAATGCTATGATGGAATAGGGGCAGTGTGAACATGGAGCATTGATTTTATATACCTAGCATAGCTGGAAAGAGCCATTATGGTGGCTTCTTTCTGGATTATTGTCAGAACTTCTGTTCGGATAAAATGATGCTAAGGGTTAAGTTTCTAAATGTTTTTCCAGATAATGAAGGCTGTGGAGGTTTGGGGGATTTTTTTGGTTTATTTTGGTTTTAACTGGCTAGCTTTATTGCTTTTTTGTGCTTTTGCTAGCACCCTGCCAAATTGCATTTGGTTTCACCCCTTTTCCTTCGTATAAGTAGTACTTATGTCAGGTCACGCAGAATGTTTGACCTGCATGAGCAAGGAAGACAATTTTTCAGTGTCTTTCTTTTGCGATTTTCTGCTTTCCCTCTGTGATGCCATTTGAACAGCTGCATCCAACTCTGACAACAGGGGAGAGAAGTTCTCAGCTGAAGGGTTTTAAAAGTTCATTAGTTTAATTTATTCTGCCTCTCCAAAGGAGATTTGTATTGTCGTTGGAATAGTAGCTCTTGTTCCCCTTCCCACCAGGTTGAATTGGAGATTTACAAATAAAATCCCTAACTTAACGCATCTTCTAAGTGGTATGCCTAGTTTCCTTTCTTTTGTATAAGCTACTTCATTTTATGTCCTCTTATTTCTATTCAGTTTATTACTTTTATCTTTTTAACTATTCTTTTTGTGGTTTTGTATCATCAGAAAATTTCACTTCTTTCTGAATGCATCTTCATCCAGGTTAAAAGGGAGAGACAGTCAATCAGTCAGTAAATCCCTGCTCTCTGAAAACAGTCAGCACCAGCTGTAGCTCAATTAAACTCAACCCTTGAATAGTTCACAAGAGAACCCACACTTGTACGCATACACATTAATCAAATAAACTCATTTTCATCTGTAGTTGTATTCCAAATTTTCAGTTAATAGCTTGGACAGTAAGGAGTGGGCTGGAGATATGTGATGGAAGTAGCCGATAATTAAACCTTCCAGCATAATCTTCAAATTTATGGTGTCCTGACATGCACACTAAACAAGGTATGTTGAAGGAACCTAAAATACAAGGGGTTTGCATGCTTATATGTTGATGAGCACTTTTGCTGAGTAGTACAAGCAACTTGGCTGTTGAGAGTTGCTTGACATGTTCCTAGTTTGAAAATTTAGCTTTTGCATTTTTTATCATGGTGAATGGAACAGCATGTAGAAAGAATGCCATTTATGTGTATATTCTTAAGTCACTTTTATAGACGTTGCAAATAAAGTTATATTTATGCTATTGAGACTAAAGATCCACAAAATGTCTGCTTGCATTTCTTAATTCTACGCATATTAAGAGTAATTCCTAAGGTGTGGTGATTTCTTATTCCATAATTAGGACAACTTGTATGTAACAATATGTGCTTAAGCCCCTTCATGTTAATGATACAATGAAGTGCTGCCCTGATCATGGGACTGTATTATATGGGCAACAGACCCCTACTAACGAGCTCTTTAGTGAAAACAGTCTGTGGAGAATACAGGCCATGTCAGGCTGTATTCTAGCTTTATGGTCATGTTAATTAATCTGTCCTGAGCAGATTTCAGACAAGGTCAGGCTGGCCGTGCTGATTGCTATTTAGAACCTGTTCCAAAAGAAGCATTATTGCCACTGGTGGGGAACATTTTCCTGAAATTACTTTTGTCATAAAGTGACTAGTTGTCAAACTGAAGTATATTTAGCCTAGTTTGGGACATCTGTTTTGACCCCATGCCTAAGAAAGATAAAGATCGACAAACAAACGTAGTCCCAAACCATAACAATCAAGTTCATAAACTCTACTGTGATCAAGTCATGGCTGCGGTAAAATGTTTGAGTATTTATACATGGCATATATAAGTAACAGCTCCAACTGTAGGGAGTAAAATCCTTCCCAACACATGCCATGATATGTTAGAAAAAGGCTCAGCTTTACATCCCTTGTTTAGACCAGGTTGTACAACACGTTGAACTTGATCAGGGAGTGCCAGGGAAAGCATGCTTTCTCTCTGTGAAAACCTTCAAGTAGTTTTGGTTTTACACCAACATGGAATGAAAAGTACTTAAAATCTGGAATTACACTGGATGAGAAAATACTTCTTGCATGGCTGTAGTCAAAATACCTTGTTCTCTGCAGTGGTGGGGAACATTTTTGGTGATAGACTAGCATAGACAGCTGGGAAAATGTTTCGCTTGTCACAGGCCATCAGCAATGATCCTCCCTCAGGCTGACAGCAATGATGTGCACAGATCACTTCCCACACCCTCTGCAGTAACTGAGTTAGATTGCTTGAAATGAAATCATGTGTTCTTTCACTGTCTCTTTCACCTTGCACCCTAACATTGTCAGTTCCAAGGAGGGAAAGTCCTAACCTGGGAACCTGGAAAACTGAGACACCTCTTGGTAATTACAGCACCCTTCCTTCTTTTGCTTCATGGTCTGAGTGTACTGGCTCTAAGAGAGACACAGGAGTTTCCTCCAGAGCATACTTAAATCAGTGGGATCCTTTATGCTGGATTTTATGTCTATGGATCAAGTCCTATCAGAACTTTGAAAAGAAAACCTTAGTGCTTTACAAATTATTATTCATTTAGTGATGAAAATATTTGCTATAGAATTGGTAAATAACAGGAAATCTTCTAACACTATCTTAAAATCTTTACCTCGCTGATACTTTGCTGTGTGCTCTTCCTAGCTCCAAAATATTTTTTATAGAGCATTATAGTAGTGCTCTAGGTTTGGAAACTAGGAGTGTATTCTTTCAGGCACTCTTAAGTATCTGCTTGCATTTGAAAGGCATAGAGAGTTCTGAACTCTGATTAAGGCATGATTTATGATATGAAAAGCTTGAACATTCTTTGATATAAGGGAATACTATACAGAATCATAGAATCATAGAATCCTAGAATCGTTAGGGTTGGAAAGGACCTTAAGATCATCAAGTTCCAACCCCCCCTGCCATGGGCAGGGACACCTTACTCTAAATCATATCACCCAAGGCCTCGTCCAACCTGGCCTTGAACACTGCCAGGAATGGAGCATTCACAACCTCCCTGGGCAACCCATTCCAGTGCCTCACCACCCTCACAGGAAAGAATTTCCTTCTTATATCCAATCTAAACTTCCCCTGTTTAAGTTTTAACCCGTTACCCCTTCTCCTATCACTATAGTCCCTAATGAAGAGTCCCTCCCCAGCATCCCTAAAGGCTCCCTCCAGATACTGGAAGGCTGCATGAGGTCTCCATGCAGCCTTCTCTTCTCCAGGCTGAACAGCCCCAACTTTCTCAGCCTGTCTTCATACGGGAGGTGCTCCAGCCCCCTGATCATCCTCGTGGCCTCCTCTGGACTTATTCCAGCAGTTCCATGTCCTTTTTATGTTGAGGACACCAGGGTTCTAAAGCTGTAGCTCCAGTTCTGAAACTTGAATAGATATATACCTCATTTTTATTCAATTTAGGTTTAAACAGAAGCTTTGAAAACAGTACAGGGTGGCACTGCTTGGAGGTGGCAGTGAAATAACTTGTGGATATTTAGAAGTGCTCAATAAAGCATAAATTACAACAAGGAGCGGAAGACAGGAAAAACTCAGATGCCTACAAATAACTGAATGTTTCCCTAGGGCATAAACATTAATGGATTTAATTAGATTATAATTGCTCATGGAAGCGTAGTCTTGCACAAGATAAAAATACCTGACATTGCATTTGCAACTAGGCAACTGCATCAGAAGCACTAGGAGGTCTGAGGTTAAACACAAATTATTTACTAAATATAAGGAATCTGGGTGTGCAGTATATTCTCTGTTCTCAGGATGTACACATGTATTTGTAAGATGGGAACACTGCTTCATATATTTGGCACTGAGCTGTAGCTGCTGGAGTAGAGAACTGAGTTAAAAAAGGATAGCAGATGGAAATGTATGTTTAACTGAGGATCATCAGGGCCCTATGTTTGTCTTCTATTTTCATCTTTACACTTGTGAAAAGACCTCAGTGAAGATATTTAGAATATCCAATCCTTGTGTTGAGCGGGGATCTATATACCCACCCAATATTTACAGCTGCACAAATTAAATTCCTGATTTAGATACACTAATTGCATTTCAGCTAAAACAATCCTGTCATATTCCAGGAGGTTCAATACAGGAGGTTGTCAGGCATGGGTACTACATGGCCACATGATGAGTATGTCCTTACTCCAGTGTTGGGATCCATATGTTGCTGGTTGATATACCAGTGCAGCAGAGCACAACCAGCATTTGCCCGTACTGGAAGCCTCCTGGTTGCCAGCTTGTAAAAGTCACAGCAGGGATGTAAAGGTGATTTTAAAAAAGTGAGCTCATTCTCAGTATGGGAACTGGCAATTTGGCTAATTGACAGGGCAAACTAAGTGTGAAGCTTTAACCCTAAGCAGCAGTCTTGCTGAAACGTTGCGTCTCAAGGAATCTTTGTTCTCTTAGCTGCGCCATGGCACAACCACACCAAAAAGAGAGAAGAGCATCTCCTTTGCTCTTAACTTACAGCCAAGTGGTCAAGTTTCCTCGAAAAGTAAAGGTAAAAAAAGTGAGGTAAAGGAAAATTGGGCCTTGCTCTCTCTTCACCCTGTTTGAATGTACTAGCCACTAAGCAGTTACTGGGAGAACAGGGCAATAAGAGAAACACTTTACATTGGAGAGGCAGCTGCTGCATGTTGGTGCAAAATCCTGTACAAATCAGAGAATCGCGGCTAAACCAAGTCACGCAGGAAAGATATGTCAGGTGTCCTATGTCTAGTTATGGCAGATGGATCTTCTGTCCAGTAATGTCTGCTCTGCTAGAAGGATTCTGCTAGAGGCAGGAGGATTCACCATTGATTGCATCTGTTCACAGTATTAACAAGATGGAATATTTTTTGTACTGATTTTCACAGAAAGTAGTTACTTCCTTGTAACTACTGAGTTAACTTCCTTGTAACTAACTTCCTTGACGTGATGACTTCAAAATTATGCAGAAGTATCAAAATGGTTAAAATAATAAACCTCTCATTTATTTGTTTACATCAGTGTTAAGAACATCCAGGAAAAGAATAAAAATATCATAAAACCCTAATACTGGAACTGACTTTAAATTGTCTGAAACATAGCCTGAGGTAGTAAGCATTTTCTCACTGAGAAATATTTCATGATTGACTAACAGCACGGTATTAGCTCTGTAGCACACAGACTCAAATCACTACCGAGATCGACTATTGCGTGAATTGTTGCAAAAGCATTTGGACACTGTTCATGGGAGACACCTGTGGTCAGATTCAGTAGACCTGTGAAAAAACCTGTATGGAAAGGTCACTGAGCATTGCATAGAATGTAAATGTGAAGCTGTGAAACTTGGATATTTAGCACAGCTGAAAACGTGCAACTCCAATAAACAAAGGCAATATAAAGGAATAAATGTAGGTGATAATGGACCACTGGAGGCACTGATCCCATGATGTTGATTCCAGTTACCTGATAGTTATTTAAATGTAATTATAAATGTTATTTTAGAATTACATGTAATGCTAAATACTATTTTAGGGTGGTATATTTTATTTTGTTGGTTTTTAGTTTTTGTTTGTTTGCTTGTTTGGTTGGGTTGCATTTTTTTTTGGAGGGGGGGTAGGTCTTTAAAAGCAACAGGATTATTTCTCAGGGAAGATCCTTACCTTTCATATTGTTTCCCAGATAAAGTTAGTGACAGTGACCAAGAGGTCTCAGGAGTAGTGTTTTCATGTGTTTTCAACAATGATAAACACTGCTATAATTAATTTACTTCTGCAAGTCTTTGACCTTGCTGCTATGGCAAATACTGTGTTTCAAACAATTGTTAACAACATTAGTTACTCATAATGAGAACACTACTGACTACTACTACACAGATGCTTTACCTTTCTAACATAAAGCTGTAGCTTGCTAGTGGTGAAATGAAAGATAGGTCAGGTGAAAATACTAAAAGTTAAATTCTGAGATTTTTATTTAATTTTTATGAAATTTTTTCTCCCTTTAAATCTAGATGGATCAAACTTTCAGCAGAGAGATCAGTTAGGAAATGAGGAGAGAAGGATGGTCTTTAGCTCAATACTCTCCACTGATATGCATTTTAGGTAGTGTTATTTCCTTAAAGTATTATAGGTCTTTTAATCTTTCATATGCTCTGCACCATGGCTCTTTTAATCTGTTTCATCTAAATATTTTTACCCTACTTTAGTTTTTATACTTTTTTTACCATTTTAACCTATATCTTCCATAACTCCTGATTTTACCTCTGCAGCCTTCAAATAAAATATAACCAAGAGGACAGGCACTGTCACACATTTAATGATAACCCACATACATGATATCTTACTTGCCTTTGCTCTCAATTTTATCTTCAAAGATGAAAGCTCTTAAAGCAGGATTTGTCTCCTTGCATTTGATTCCATAGAATCCCAAGGAATTTTTGTCTCCTGTGTTGTATGAGCAAATGTCAGTATACTGGGGAAGGGTCCAAAAGCTCAGACTTCCTCTCCTTTTCTCCATAATCAGTGACTCACAAGCTTGGTGATTCGTATGTAACAAAGTCCTGTTGATTACACAGCCCTTCTTCCTCCTTCCCCATTAAGATTGGGGCTGTCCCTATTCCTGACACATAACTTTGTTGTTTTAGCCACTATATTCTTTCTGTATATTGGATGCAAGATAACAGTTTAAATAACAGAAAAAATAGTACATGAAGATTCACACTGTGCAGAAAAGTGAGTGCAAGTACTGACTGAGTTTATACTAGAGGATGAACATATTCCTGGAAATATCTTAGAATCATAGATCTTGATTCTTTAACATTGTATCAATGTTATTTATTGGTTTTGGTGGGGTTTTTTTTTGGTTTTGTTTTGTTTTTTAGAAAAAGTACCCCAAAATGTGATACAGCCACACTTTTCTCATATGCTAAAACAGACTTCTCCAAGGAGCATTACTGGTAATTGATTAGCTCTAAACTCAAGCAGCATTAACTCATCCCTTATTTCAGGGAAAATTTAAACAAATGTGTGACTTTAAATGCTCATAAGTTTACAATTACTGAACCATTTTTCATTAGCCATGAGTAATTTTTCCTTCCTCTGCAAGGATTTATAAAACAACCTGGAATGACGTGTGGAGAATTACCCATTTTTAAGATTTCCATGCTTGAAAATTTCAATCAGGGCATATGGCAAAAGTGCCGTTTATTTTTCATGCTGGCTTAACTCAAGTGACTGAACTGATTTTACTCATGCTTTCCAAAGTAATTCAGCACTGGGCTGAGAACAGTCACAGGAATTTTTGGCTTGATAGATGTTGCATGAGAAAGTTAGGAGCTGCTGATGCTGAGCAGCGGCTGGAATTCTTTAATGACAGCAGTCACTACCAGTTGGATCCCGAAGAAGCTCGTGTTGCACACACAAGTGAGCAATAGTGGAGGATTCCAGTGGAAAATTAATAGACCGACAAATAGTTTTTGTGCTTGATGAACTGTAATTGCATAGGAAGCCCAAATGCTAATGGTAAAACATAGCCTAACAAAAAAGATTTATGCTATGGTCATGAGGATCATTATTTGACTGTCTTCTCAAAGCAACAGTTATAACTGGGGAAAAAAAACCCTCCAACAATCCCTACCAAAAAAGGTAACAACAATGAAAAGCTCACCACTGCTCGTGTCCTCTTTTGCCTTTTGTCCCATCATGTAGTAAGCTACAAACAGAAAATTGCAACCACTAAAAGTAAAGCAAGTAAGATCTTAGGAGTTTCATTTCTAGACAGAATTCAGCCATACAACTCTACCTTGAAACAGTACACAGTCCCATACATCAGTATCTCAAGTTTTAAAAAGTATCTTGGTTTATCTGAGTTTAATGTCTGCTTTTGTTCTGTTCTTTATGGACTTTCACAGAGATATGGTGGTTATGATATGGATATGATGCCAAATCATATTTTTGGCATGCTCTGTGGAAAGTATGTCATACAACAGGAAACTAGGGATGTGTTGGCAGATCCCAGAAATAGCCAGAACGAAATTGTCAATCAACGTGCAGAGTGGTCCTGATCCCAAAGGCAGTGTCAGTGATAACTCAAGGCTTCTCATTATTGTAGACTGAACTTACTTTGTCACTTGAAGGCTGAATATAAGGCTAAGTTGCTTTTGCTACGGAAATGCCTGCTAGAGGAGGGAAAGCAGAGGAACAGACATGCTAGTTTAACTTGCTGGACCAAGCAGCAATAGTCTACATATCCCAACCTTTCTCTCAGAAAAGGTAATCAGCTTGGTTTTCCCAGTTCTTGGTATAAACAAAGTAGGTAGAGGATCATGGCTGTTTTGCAGCTTTCAATAACTGTCTGCTTTGCCAATGATCAGAGCCTGTCTCAGGCAGCAGGGGTGTGTTAACTAATCCCTGGGCTAATGAGTGATGTTTCTCAGCAGGCTGATCACCTCAGCTATAATACCACCTTGATGTGGTTATATTGTTTGTGGTCATCTGTTACTGAGATAATGATTTCTGTATCTCTGAGAACCTGGTGTTTCAGTTTATTAGAACAAGAGGTGGAGGTAAAGTTTCTGAGTCCAGCTACACCGTAGAGAAAAATAAAACAAAAAGGAAAAAGAATGGTAAGTGCTAACCTTCATATAAAGGCAAATAAATGAGATCTGACCACAAGGAAAAGTAGGCTCAGTTTTAAGAAGCTTGTTTAGAGCAGAGCACTTCAGACAGTGGGGCAAACAAAAGTCTGCAGGTGCCTTGAGGTGGAGCTCCTTCAATCCAAAAAAAAAAGGAAAAGTGTAGGATGCTACCTGTGAGTAAAGCACTGAGACTTCAAGGATTCACTCTAGAAAATCAGCTTAGCTTTTTGTGCTATTTCTATAGATAAGGCAAACAGTTGTGATTCAGACAGTTGTTGCTTGCTATTCCCTACTGCTTCTTCCTTTCTCTAGTTGATAAGTATTCAAAGCCTTGCTTTGTTCTTTCCTTTCTTTAAGAATAGTTAATTCAGTTTCACACCTTTTGTTTATACAAGAAATGAAGCAAAACTTTTGCTAGTTTGCACCACAGAAAATCTCCCTGAATTTCAAATAATGAACAAGTTCACTGAAAGCTGTTCACTTCTACTGAAACATAATTAGCAATGGAATAGCTAGCGCCAGTTATGAAAGTTCACCTTACCCCTAAATAGAGTGGAAACTTTATATTCTAAAGCCTTCTGGGTTCAGATATTTGCTATATTGCTGATACAGGTTAGAAGAGATTGAGAAGTGAGCAATATAGGTATATTGTTCTTTTTTGGTTATGGATTTTACTTCTATATCCTGTCTTTTTCTCTCCTTAGCCACCATAAATGTGCCAAAGTATATGAAGTGGTGTGTTTTTTCCTTTCCTGAGAACAGTGAAGTCTGCTTGAATGAATAAATGAATCAAAGGTAAATGAGCTCTGAATGTGAATAATGAGAAAAATCTCTCTATAACAAACCTTTTTATATGCCCATCAAGAGGACTGGAAACTTTTAAATGAGTTGCCTTTAAATGAATACAATGTATCAAAGAAATTTTAGCATCTACTTTATTCTTTAAAACATTTTAGTGCCTCATTAATAAATCTCAGATTAATCAGGTAGTTAAGTGTCCATCACCAAATAATGATAGATTGCAAGAAAATGCCTTTGGTACTAGTGAAGTGTCACCTGAATCCAGTTAGAAACTTGTGTGTTATTAAGGTTATGGGCAAGATAGAATTGCCAAAAAATCGTGCTTTTATTAAATGCTGTTAATTTTTATTTTACAGAACTCTAGAAGTTTTTTAAGTGGTTAATGTGAGTAAGGTTGGATGTCCAAAACAGTGCATTCCAACAGGTCTACATCCTTCTTATGCTGGGGGGGTCCAGAACTAAATTATGTTTTTTTTAATTATGGTAAATTGACGTACTAGATGGTCAATTGACTACCTGGGTAGTTTATTTTTTAGCGTGAGCTTTTTTCTTTTTTGATCAATTTTTACTTTTATAACAGTTGCTCCACGATGTGATTCTGGAGTCACTGTCCTTGCTGCTGTAAGAGACAGGACATAAATTAGAGGCAGCATGATAATGCCCATGGTTGATGCTTGAGGGGCTGTGGTCACAGCATAGTCTGAGAGTATAACAAATACGTGATTTCATATTGGTATAGATGGGTGATACCCATCTTGCTGTAAGGTTGAATATGATTTGGAACATGTGTAAGGAGACTGAGAAAGAGGCCTGGCTAGTCTGCTGTCTTCAGTGCTTGGTTACTCTGCTTACAAGTCAGGTTTTGAAAACTGTTTTAAGAGTCATTTTCTGTTAAATGACTTTTGCTCTTGTTTTCCTTGAAGACTTGCACCACTATCCATTTTAATAGACTTGATCAAATATTTAGTATTGATTGTATTGAGCAAGCAGTCTTATGATCTTTCTGCTGTGTTCCCATTCTGTTTACTGTTACTAGGACTGTGGCTCCTCTAGGGAGAAAAGCCCATGCAATAGCATTTGATAGTAACTGCCTCCAGATTCAGATCTTTGATGAAAAGCACCAAAGTATCTTTAATGTCTCCATTAGTTTGTGTCTTCTACTCTCCTGCCACAACATGGAGAGCAAAAGTGATTTTCTGAGGCCACTTTCTTCTCCTAGTTGCATGCTCTGCAGACAAACGGCTATCAGACAATCTGGCCTGAGCTGAAGATATTCCTTTACATGACAGAGAAAACTGATGGTTTTTTTTCTCATTTATTTGGGTGTTTTTTTGTGGGACTGGAACAAAGATGTGTAAATTAAGCATACGGTGGCATTCCAGAGACTGCAGATATATTGAACTTTTCTACTCAGACAAATACTGTACAAATATCATCAGCATAGTTGTTAATAAGATGCATGAAGATGAGTATGTGGTCTGTTTTACTAATAGCATCGAAATCGATCTTTTGTGCATCTTCTCACTGTTTTCAAATTCCAGGATAGGGATCTAGGGACTACTAATTGGCCTATTCCACAGAAATCTCTTAGGAAGACTCTGATGGCACTTGATATGCTCAGGACTTGTATAATTATATATATCTTAATTAGAGAGTGGCATACTTGCTCTCTCAAGAGGTGAGCAGCTTCCATTCTTCAGCTGTTTACCTACTTTTAAAGCAAAGTTTGAGCCTCTAGAGGATGTATGGAAGTACTGATCGTTCATATGTCTAAATGTTCTGGCAATTTGAGGACTAATTAAAGATAGGACCAGAGTGGGAAATTAAATGGTGCTTCCCCAGAGGCCTGGTCCAACCAGGGAGACTGCAATCCAGCAGGCAATGTGGTAGCAACGTAAGCCACCATCTTCTTGGCTAGGTACCATCACTGGTGAGCTTGCTCTGTACTTTGCAGTGATGGAGTGTGAGAGCTTTATGACTAGATGCTGTTCAGATGCATGAGGATGGAAATATGTCCCAGCTGATAAATCTTTCTCAGGAAGACCTTCACTGCCTTCTTCCCCACTTGACCTGTTGGATAACCTCATTGGGGTATTCACATGGCCCTCCCTCTAACCAAGAAACTTTTGAAATAAATCATAGAATTACAGAATCGGCTAGGTTGGAAATGACCTTTAAGATCATCAAGTCCAACCATTACCAGGACTGCCAAGTCCACCACTAAACCATGTCACTAAGATTCCATTGCTTCCCTGAGAAGCCTGTTCCAATGCCTGACTACCTTTTCAGTGAAGATATTTTTCCTAATATCCAGTCTAAACCTCCCCTGAGCTTGAGGTCATTACCTCTTGTCTTATTGCTTGTTAGCTGGGAGGAGTGACCAGCCACCTCCTTGCTCCATCCTAATTGATGAGTCAACTTGAAAAAATAAATAAATAAAAGAAGCATGTAAATTTGTGACAGGAGGGGAGAGAGAAGTGGGAATAGGAGCAGTCAAAACCTATTTTGATGCTTCCACAAGTTCTTTACTGGCCTGATGGCATCTGTCTGGACCTAACAGAGCATCTTTCCCATTGGAGTGGTCCAGCCACTGCACTCACAGGACAGGGTGCAAATAGTAAGGACATGTGTATGTGAACTTGTGGGGTGCTTTCTCAGCCATGTGGGAATTGCAGAGTGGCATGAGTATGCACAAAGCAAGAGCACCCACATTTCCAGCAAGGTGTGGTTGTGAATAGGGGAATCTGCACTCCCAGAAGAGGGTGGTGAGGGCTTGATACCCTTGAGCCCCGTGAGGGAGAGATGTGTGTGTGTAATGGTGAAGGCAGGGAGGGCTGTAACCCTTGGGATTAGTTACAGTGTGCTTCGAAATTTATAGGTATTTATTAACATTTTTGAAACTTCTAATATTGTGGCTTATGTGTTGTATTCCTGATATTGTTCCTGAATGTATAGTTTAATTGCCAGTTAATTACATCATAATTAAGTAACTGGACTGCTGTGTTCATGGTTTGATTTAAACTGTGTGAATTGAGCAATTTTTCCTTGTAACTTACTCTAAGAAGGAGTCCCTTGTGCAGCAGCAAGATGATTGCTCCTCAGTCACTGCCTTCAGCAGGCTGTTGCTAGCTTTGAGCAGGGAGTGTCTTAAAATGTTTGCTTTCTGAGGAAAAAGACAAACCCTGTTGCTGTCGCCCTGTGGTAGTTTTACATTTATGTGTGAATGGTGCATCCTTAAGTAAATACAAGGTATGCTGTACAAATAGTTGTTTGGGCTCTTTATGCAATCATGTTTTAGATTTTTAGTCTTCCAGATGTCTTCAGATATACTGGACTAGCAAAAAACCCAGTTTTTGAAAACAACAATCTTAGTTAAGCAGATTTAAAAAAAACAAGCCAAACAAACACCCCACCCCTGTCAGACTTCCCTATATGAAAGGACTTCCCTTAAAATAATGTGGACCAGAAAGGTCCAATTGATTAATATTACAGGATATGAAATGTGATTTTATTTCCCAGTTTATTTGTTGCTTTTGGACTTCTTTGCAGGCCATTAAAATTGTGTGTTTTTAAAAACTATTTTTTTTAACCTCTTGCAAAATCCCCTTCCACAATAAACAAGTGCAGGAAGTTAGTATTGCAAGTAGAGTGTGCTACAGGTTTGAGTGCAGATGAAGTACCTATACCCCTGCATAGTTACAAAATGGGAAAGAAGGAAGAATGTCGGTAATTGTCCCTAGCTGGTTGTGTGGTTTTCTCTTGGTATGCTCTCCAGGGTGATGCTTGGGTTTCAGGATGGTGTCTGGCAGAGCAATCAAATACACGGTTCATAACTGTAATAGCAGGTGAAGGACAGCTAATTAAAATAAGCCAGGCAGGCTGTGTGATAGTCTCTATTTTCAGGTCTAATATTAACAGGAGATGAATAGTCTAATTACATACTCCCTACTGTTCTCCCAAAATACTGTTTCATCCTACACAACAGTGTAGCTGCAGATACCTCCTTTTTAAAAGAGGTATTTGCAAATAATCTTCAGAAAAATGGTCTCTGGAGGAATCATTTCTTTGACATAAGAGTTTGGTTGTCAGCTGATGAATTTATCCAAGTCCATGTGCCTAACATGGGTAAGAGGCCTCACGGACTGAGAAGTGTATGAATGAAACGCTGATTTCTACTGGTATCAGCACTACCTGTGTGGAGTAGAATGGAATAGTTAGGGTTGGAAAGGACCTTAAGATCACCTGGTTCCATCTAGTAGGTAAAGCCTGAAAATATTTAAAAGTGAAAACCTGCATCATTGTGAATTTTTTTGTTCTGCTGAGTTTCAGCCAACTGGGTGATTGATCAACACGTACTTAATGTTTGCACTCCATTAAGTGCAGCAGTAGTCAGTGCTTTTGTCTCATGTATACCATGACATATCATTTGGTGGAAGTCTAATGTAACTCACTTCATGGCTCTTTTCTTTCCCTTTTTAAATTTCCAATGGAATTTCTAGTGAATAAATTAGTAAATTTATCATTTTCTCTATAATAGTGTCACATGGACAGATTGATGAAATAGCTCATTACAGTCAATGAAGTGAAATATGAGTTCCATCAGCACATTTTCATCAAACAGAGTTACAGAAATTAGTTTGCTGTTATCAGAGACTGTGGAATACAAAAATAAAATTAAGCAAGCTATTAGAGGGTAGATTTAGGGAGGGTCCCAATTGAGTTAGAGCACAACTGCCACTGTGAAAAACAGAGGACTGCTGTATGCTTAAATGAATTGTGACGCATCAGTATTAATTGTTAATTATGTACATTAGGGACAAAATTAAATTCAGAACCACCTGAGCGTACATGGCTACTGCACACTGCTCAACCACTCCACCAGGAAAGCACAAAAATCAAGTGCTTGCTGTTTTGCAATCACTATCAAAGTTAGAAACTGAGCTAACCTATCTTCAATATTGTTATTTCTGTGACCCCATAACAGAAGCAAAATTGATGGAAATCCTCTACCATTAAAATTACTCTTTCCCCCTGAGTACTTTCAAAAATAAGAACTGAGAGAGTCTGACTCTATTGCGCTCCGCCTGTGATAAATAAGTACTCAAACCATGCCCTTGCATAGAGGGGTGCAGCTCTCTCCTGTGAAACTGAGAAGCTGTTGACAGACAACAATTTGATTCTTTAAAAGCCATTTTTTATTTCAGCAACAGTCAATAATCTGTGTTCAAGAGTGATGTACTCAAGGCTTCTCATTCTTGAAATAGTACTCCCAATATTTAACCTTAGCCTTAGATCTTCAACTGACATTTAACATTTTGTTTTAATAAATTATTATTAGTCTTCATTTGCTGTGTGCAGAGGGAACTACTTCAGCTGTTTCCACTTATTCATGTTATTTTTGTATGTGCTCCCTTTCTAATTTTACTCCTTAACTAGATTGGGAATGAATTCTTAGTGTCTTGATAATGGTGTTACACAGACTAAACACTCCAGGCACCCAAATACCAATTTCATGTGACATTTTTTTGTAGGTATCATATGTGGTGAAGTTCTTATAGGAAAGTAGAGGAGGCAACCTAAATCCTGCCAGGCAGGAACTTGAAGGGATTATCGCAGTTAAGAAACCTTGGAGGCAGCCTGTCTTCTTGTTGAAATGAGAACTGTCTTGCTGTCATACTTATTTTCACTTGAAGATTATTGTCCTAAGTAAATTTGGTTCCACAGTCATGACTCAGTCTCTAATGAATTCTGATAGTCTAAACTGCCCACCCCATTTAGAAGTGTGCATGTGTAACATTCTCTCCTCCACTGAGTCATAGGACTTGCCTAATTTTGGAGACTAAAATTAAATTTAATTTTGGGATGGCATTTCCCAAAAGGGACATGAAGCTATAAATAATGGGAAGCTGTAACCAGTAAAAACTGGTTGCATTTGATTTCTCTGTTATTTCCATTATGTAGTAGTTTCAGAGTGCAGAAACTCAGGCGGCTTTCTGGTTGGGGAATACTGTATCATCTGCCAGATTTACCAAAAGACTAAATTTACCCACAAATGTGGCATCACTTGCTTACAAATGTATGACGGTATTTTGTCATTTTCACATGGCATAGCTGCAGCCATTTCCGCAATCTTTCTTTCCATCCTAATGATGGACTAGAAAAACAAGAGAGGATACAGGAGATGTGATACCACTTGAGCTCTTCCCCCCGCCACCCTCCTCCGACATCAAAGGAAATGTTACTATCCATTTCAAAGAGGTCTGGTTTCATTTTGGAAGGAAAGTGTGGAAGGAGTCAAGATAGGGATTAAGGTATATAGTCTTTTGGCTTGGGTATAATACAGCAAGAGACCCAAATATTTCTATGTGGAAACTTTTTTCCATCCAATTTATTGCTGATTTTTTAGAAACAGCTTAAGTAGGGAACTTGACAACAACCTTTTAAAAGTCTGTTGCAAGCATACAGGTCTCGAAAACAGAGATCTGTTGTTTTTTTATTTCCCTGAGGTAAATATTATTAGTGTAGGAGGCAAGCCATAGGATTGGGCAGGAAGTGGAGGTAGGCTAGGCAGAGGAGAAATCTGTTCTGTTGTGTAGCAGTGTGACTGACACTTGGTAGGTATAGGTGAGTAACTGAGTCATTTTATTATCACAGTCATTACTTCTTCATAAACCTGTACCTGGCAATGTCAGAAGACTCTTCCACCCCAACTGTTGCTCTTACGTGTGCAAAAACACGTACATATGTGTTCACATTTGTAACTTACATGTAACATGAGATAAAGTCAGTGACTTTCTGTGAAAGGAGATATGTAAGGATGTATACTTAATGTATGTAAGCCAAATGCAATGTAGATTGAAAAGTTCTGAGAATATCATAATAGAATGGGTTGGGTTGGAAGAGACATTAAAGATCATCCAGTTCCAGTCCCCTGCCAGAGGCAGGGACACTTTCCGCTAGGCCAGGTTGCTCAAAGCCCCGTCCAACCTGGCCTTGAACACTGCCAGGGATGGGGCAGCCACAGCTTCTCCGGGCAACTTGTGCCAGTGCCTCAGCACCCTCACAGGGAATAATTTCTTCCTTATATTCCATCTAAATCTAGCTTTTTTCAGTTTAAGGCTATTCCCCCTTGTTCTGTCCCTACACGCCCTTGTAAAAAGTCCCTCCGTAGATTTCTTGTGGGCCACTTTTAGGCACTGGAAGGTCTAAGGTCTCCCTTCTCTTCTCCAGTCTGATCAAGCCCAGCTCTCTCAGCCTGTCTTCACAGGAGAGGTGCTCCAGCCCTCGGATCATCTTCATGGCCTCCTCTGGACAAATTCACGTTTTTCTCCCTATTAGAGCTGCTGATGTCATGGATCTGCATTATAGTTCCCTGAAGGTTACTGTAATGAACAAATCTACATTCAGTTATTCAAAAGTGCTGGAATTCTGCCTGTACAATTTTCATTTCACTAACGGGCTGGACAGATTCTGATTTTTCTTAAACAGTTCGCTAATGAATCTTAACATCATGTTAACTGCTTTTATTACATTTCCCATACGTAAAGCCAAACATAAATTTTAAATGCAGGAAAATGAGAAAACAGAACAAATGCAAGTCAGGTTTTGTTCAAAATGTTCTGGTCTCATCATTGACTTCTTAATTTCAGTTTAAGTCAGTTTAACAGGTTTGCATTTCTGTCTACATGACTGACAAGATTAGGGGGGCACAGGGTAGCTCAGTTAGCTGAGCTCTGGCTAGTGAATTGTATGTGATCAGGCAGAAGCTCTGCTTCTCAATTGATACACATCTTATGTTGCTACCTGCATCAAATTATAAAGTGCAGAAACACATAAGATCATATCTGTATTATTTTACATTTCCATTACATGGATATTAATGGCTTTGCAGACTTTTAACACAGGCCATTGGCCCCAAGTGGCTTGCTCTGTGTGTTGCAGCTTTGTACATTCTGCTCCATCACCCTTTTATTCCAGGTCAAACTCTCCACCAGGTCAGGGAAGCTTTAAGGAAGGATGCCTGGATTTAAATATTTCTCTTCAGTTTGCATAGCCTCAATTTACAATTTCATTTTCTTGTCTTTTCAGAACAACTGTTCCACTCTCCTCTATGACAGAAGATCTTTGACAACCTGTCAGTACACTGAAATTGCAGCAGACCTTCAGCCTTGATCCTGCAAACACTGCAGCCTGTGATTTGAGTTCAGGAAGAACTCTTTTGGATAAATTCACTTGCCTGCTGCAGCAATGTGCCAGGACATGGGGTAAGCTTTAGAAGCAAGTGCTTCCTCATGTATCAGCGTGTAAAGCACTAGTAAAACTGAAAAGTAACCTTTTAAAGAGCTGCAATACACTGTTTAAGTTTCACTGGCTTAATCCCTTGAGTATTAAGCAAACAGTTATGAACTGGGACTTGATAAGGAATCTCAACAAGCTGATGGTTAGGGTAAATGTTCCTGAAATTATAGCAGTAAAATTAGAATAATAAACCAAATCCAAACTGTTAAGTAGGCTGATTAAACAGTAAGAGCTCATTTTTTCCCTCTGCAATTCTAGTAAGTAAGTTATCTGATGCTGCATTTGTTTTAATGACATTCTTACATCTTTTGGGGCTATAAAAAGTTCTGTACATCATCCTGTCAGTGATAAGCTAAGGGCATGAAGCAGAGTCCTAAATGACCCTAGGATAAACTGAAGGAAGTCTAGATCTGCTCTACTGGTAAGGCAGGGCTTGTGGCTGGGATGGGAAGCCAGAGCCACTTCCTCTGCACCCTCTGCATCTGAGAAAAAGGGTGACCACAAGACCGTAGCAAAGGATAATTCAAATTGTGCATTCACTTGGGATGTTGCAGATTTCTCCCTTTGTAGGAGCTTGTCTGTCCCCATTGACTTGTAGAAAGCATATGCTATCTATTGATTAAATGAGGTGACTAGGACTATTGTGAATGCTTTTGTTGACTGACGTATAACCATGATTCCCATGGGGGCTTTAAAGGTTTGGAGACCCCAGTTGCTATTCTATTTTACCGTATCTGAGTAAAACTTAAAGGTTATTAAACCTGCCAACCACATACAGAAATCTCTGTGGAAGAACCCATCAGGTGTTTGTATTGTGCATGTTTAAAGCAAACCATGGTAATTTTGAGATGAGGAACCATCACAAAAACCAGGAGTCTGGTTTACAGCTATCGTGCATTTCCTGATATATTGTTTCAAGGCAATTATTTTGAAAATGTCTGTAAAATGGCTAATGTCTGGACTAGGTCTTGTACAGTTTGGGTTCTGTCCATATCAAAATAGAAGTTACATGCTGCTTGCGAAGGTCAGGACTATCTTTGGGTTTCCATGTCAGTACAGCTGGTCTCTGGACAGAATAACAGACTAAGCCCTCTTTGCCATCATTTTACGACATTTCTGCCTGACCTGATTCTAACTTTGATATCTAGCTTGACCTTGAGCTTTCTTTTTTATCCTAAATTTATGTGTTTTGAAATATACCTGTTTGCAGTTCTACCCATGTATCTCAATGCCAAAAGTGTTAATAAGATCTTCCATGCAAGATTATTGGAGACATTTACTACGATGTCCTTAAATCTCAGCTGTTCTCTAAATTATGAACGTTACATGGCTGTTCATCTTGTAGAAAGGATAATGTGACCTTGATGCTCAAATAGCTCAGTTTTTCCTCCTGTAATTTCAGAAACTAATTGCAATGTATTTTCTTTTAAATCCTCCTCGAACACTTGAATTGCTTTATTTATACACTTTTGTAACAATACGTTTAATAAATTAAACGTGTTAATTCAACAGCTTGTTTATTCAACCTGTTAATTTGATAGTGCAGTTGTTCAGAGAAAGAGCTTTGTCCAGGGAAATAGCCAAGGACTAATCCAGCGTCATGAATCGGACTCTTAATTATTTCCTGGGAGTGATGGCTGGAAAACAAACAAAACCAAACAACTAAAATACCCCCAACAACAAAACAAACCAACCAAAAAAAAACCAACAAACCAACATAAACAAACAAAAATCACCCACAAAAACCCCAGCTAACCAACCAAAGAAACCGGACACCCACCACCATCATTACCCCCTTCACCTTAACTGGTGCAGTAATGTTTGCTTACAGAAATTTTGCTATTGTTTCAGGCTTTCAAAGACATTAGAAACATATTTGACAAACACCAACCCTCAGAAATCATTGAGTAATGAGTATCTATTGAGCAGAGATGGTAAGAGTGAGGGAGAGGAATGTAAAAAAATATTAAGTGAATAAAAGATACATACTTCCTACCTGAAAAGCTATAAGGTGCACAAAAGGTATATTCTGTTTTCCTGAGGGTTAGGAAGACAACTGTTTGGGAAAACAGATGTGGTAAAATGTCCCAGTGGACCTATTAAGAACCTGCTGGATTTCATTAGCAGGCTTGGATCCTATGATCACAACTTCTTCAATATCTTTAAAACAAAACATCTTAAAAGAAGTGGCTTGAAACAAACTAGGTGAAACAGAAGTCAGCTGATTTCTGCATTACAGAAACAACTGATTCCTCCAGGAAAGCTCTACCTTTATGCCTGATATTATTCTGTCTTGTGAGCCCAGGGCACACACATGTGCCATTCTGGCAAGGAATCCCCTTGGCTTTGCTGAACTTTGCCTTCTGTTCTGGCAACCCTTAAGAATTTTGTTTTCCTAAAATCTGAAACCAGATAAACATTGTTGTCAGATTTGGTGTTTCCTTAAGAAAGGTCCTTGAACTTCTAAACAGTCAGGTTGGACTTTGGTACAGAGCAAAAAACCTAGATGTTTATATGCATGGTCTGCTGGTGGTTTTTCTTACAGATTAAGAGCTAGCAAATACCAGGTTACCACCAGAAGCAAAGTTAAAATCACATCAGGTCACTTGACATAAAGCTGCTCAATACAAAAATACACAGATCTGGAACTGTTCTTTTTAAGAACAGAATTATCTTATGACACTCTTCTGCATCTTCTGCTCTGTTTGCTTTGCACCAAATGTTACAGCTTTTAGTTAAGTGTCAGAAAGCATCAGGAAAGGTTGGATTAATTAAACAGAAGCTTTGATCTCTTGCTGTTTTCTCTGTTATGATGTTAAGTAGTCCTTTGGCATATGGTTCATTACTGGGTTTTGTAGATAAGGGCTTGTGTTCAAGACACTTGTGCTAAAATAGTTTTGCTCTTGTCAAGTGCATTAAGTGATTTGGAGGATTTAGAAAACATTTAGTTACTGTGCCCACAGCTATCCACAGCTTTGCTCAAGGTGCCATGAAGACCATTAGTGAGTGATAGTTCTTGCCTTAGCTCACAACAAAAGTGTGACTTAAGTTTCAGCTTTATTTTTAAAGGTGTCTGAAACATGTCAGTATACGCTACTGTGCTATACTTGAAAAAGAAACAGGTGAAAATAGTAGCATACAGTGATTTTTCTTTAAACATAACTTTATTCCACTGCTAAATACTTAAAACATGGAGTGATGGAAAAGCTTAGGCTGCAAAGGCCCTCTGGAGATGATGTGGTACAAGCTCCAGTTGAAAGCAGGGCATTGGACTTGGCTAACCAGGGCCCTGTCAAGCCAAATCTTGACTATTTCTGGCAAGGGAGATCCTGCCTCTTCTATGGACAACCTCTGCAATGTTTAGCTGTTCTCACATTAAAGAACTTAAGAAATTTCCTAGGTTCTGTGTGCTGCTTCTTGCTCTGTCACTGTGCTTCCTTCTGGAAAGAGTACCTCCACCTTCTCTATAACTAACTCTTAGGTACTGGAAGTCTAATTTATACTGGTACAGCTCTAGTCTAGTTTCAGCTGCTGGCTTTTTATGTTTTGTTTTAACATCTGGCATATTTTAATTTAATCTTAATAGAGCAGGCTATTAATGATTGCAATGCTCATTAAAACCAAACTATTTAATGGAGGGGAAAGTCATTATCCCCTTTGCTATGGGGATATTTCCATTATCCCCCCTTTTATGGGAATTATTAACTTCCTATGGCAGGAGTAAAAGCTCAGCTGAACAGAAAGTTGTGCTCCACTGTAACATCTGCTTTCCAGAAAGAAAAGGAAAAGTTTGTTGTAAGGCACCCTTACCTCCATCTCTGAACTTAAGCAAATTTTAGTTCAGATAAATTCTTCTTGCAGACAAAACAACATGACAACTGTCTCTGCCTTAGTGCTGCCCATGTCACTTTTCATTAGGAAATACATTGTGACTGACATAGATGATATGAAATGTCAAGTATGTCACTTCTCAAAAAGGTACCTTTTCTATTTAAATGCAGTGGAAGAAGCTGTGGCTTAAAACCAAAGCAGGTGGCATGGGTTTTGTTTTTCCTTCTCTCCTACCCCCAAAAGGTGACCTGGGAATATTTACTTCTAAATAGTTACAAAGGTTTCTATGAATGGCAAGCTATGCTTTCTATGAGTGGCTAGCTCCTTTAGTAGTGATCAGGAGCAGTCTTCCTAAGGGAGGCAGTTAGTAAGGGAACCTTCACTTGCATTTCTTGCTCTGTGTAGATTTCAAATACCACTCTTCTGCTCTGAATGTAAAAATTCCTGCATTCCTAATACAACACTGCAGATTGTCTCTAATTCTCCAAGACCTCATTCCCATGGAGAAAACCACAAGAAAGCAATGGGACTGTGTATCTGCCTTCATTTCCCACTTTTCTCTCATCCCCACTCCTCCCATCATCAGGAATGCCTCCAATGCTTGGATATGATACATTACAGAGCCTTTATGCCTTACACTGAGATTCTTTGTATAAAACCTTGGACCAGTTCCAGCTGTGTAAGGATGCTCAGGGGGTGACGCTACTTGGTCTTACATGGTGTTGTACTCATAGTTTATAGTGTCAGATCCCAGTCCTGTCCAATTCACTTTTTACCCTTTTGGAGAATTGTGTCCTAGCCTTTAGGGTATATAACAAATAGATGATGTAAAAATAAGTTAAAATCATAGTTACAAAATACAAATGGAGGAAAGGATTTGAAGTAGTTCACAAGTAAGTTTTTTGTTTTTTTTTTGTTGTTTTTTTTTGTTTAATTATCTGGAAAATATATATTGGCTAAACAAGAACTCTGCTAGTGGTTGGCTGGCCTCTATATCCTTACCTATTTCACATACTAGACTTTGAAGCTTTACTGTCTTTGCAACTCCTTTCTTTCTTGTGCCTCCTACTTTCTGGATATTGTAATTTTCAGCAAGCATTTACTTGTCTCTTTTGCTCTTCCCTACATCCTCTGCACAGGGAATTTCTTATAGGTCAAACAACATAATGTATTGTGGTGCTTCAGCAAACCCAGCTGTGGCTCCATGTGTTCTATAGCTTAAATAAAACATGTAAGGCAAGTCCTTAGGTCATGAAGTGGAATATCTGCAATGAATCTTTACCCATCAGGGTTGTATCAGTCATGTATATAGTGTTACAGGCCCTGTAACAGCCAGCGTCTTTCAGCTAGTTGTACCCAGGAAGAGTAATAAAATGAAAAAATACGTAATTTTTACACTTCCTGCCACAGACACATAAATCTTTTAAGGGCCATAATGTAACATTTGCACAACCTGATGCATGGAGTAACTTCTAAAGTATGATAATTAAGGAGAAAAAAAAAATCTTATTTTTCTTTTAACACGCGAATGAATGCTGTTGCTATCAACTTTACAGAGAGATGACAAATCTGCTCAGCAGTGGAGCAAAAAGACCCAGTGTTCTGTGCTGCAAGATCTTCGTTCTGCTTAAAGGCATTTTGTTAGAAGAGATTGTGGGATGAAGTGGGTGGCAGCGAAAAGGTTATTTAGGGAAAGGGGAGGAAAATGCAAGTAATTTACATTATGTCATGGAACAAGCTGTCTCTAAATCCCACGTTACAAACAGCTGTTTGTCAGCTAGAACAGTTCAGGAAATTAAATAGTGCTCATGCAATCAAATTCATCAACTTGCAATAACTGTTCACTAACCATGAGAAAAAAAGAGGAAGATACTCAGTTGAAGAGAATTCCAGTAAATTTCTCAGTATTTTAAGATGTTGAATAGTTACATTTTTTTTGCAGTATATGTTCCTGACACCTTTGTAGCATGGATTGAAGAGTATTTTCATTGGTTGTCAGAATGCTCTTCGCAAAGGAAGAAATTACATATTTCCAACCTGCCCTACCTTCTGAATTATGAAGTATGACATGTCATTGTCTGACTAACAATACAAGCTGTACCCTATACATAACAGAAGTACAAATCCTATTTGTCATGAGCCTTTTCACTATGGAAAATAGATCATCCTAAATACTAGGATTAGGGTTCTGTAGACCTGGCGTTATCCTTGATTTTGTGCCTGACTTAGTCTTTACCTTTCAGCAAGTCATTTTTATTTCTCTGTGTTCAGTCTACAGTCAGGCTGTCTGGTCATCTCTTAATATAGTTCAAACCTGAGGCCATCTTCTGCTATTTGCAGAGGATCTAGCATGGTGTGCTCCTGATTTTTTTTTGGGTCATATACATTCTACAGCAACAATTATCATATATTATTATTTCTGGATCTGCCTTTGCTAGAAGGACAGGCGTTAGCTTAAGGCACACATGTTAAGCTTTATATAAAACAGGGAGGGCCTTCTTCTGTAGATGTGAAAATAATTACGCAATTATGTATGAAAGATGAGGAAGATACAGGGGAATGAATAAAGAAGGCAGGAGTTTGAGGGCAGAGATGTATGAGTTACTTTCTTTGACTTAACCAGTACCCATGCACCAGCTGAGCTTCAGTAGCAGGTTGTATGTATGCAGTTGGCATTGGAGAGGTAAATCCTTCTTTTGCTTCTTTAGGATTCTTTCTAACCATACAATGGAGTTGTATATGATCTCAAACCACCAAATCAATAAAAGTATTTAATGAAAGTTGGAACAACTAAGAAATATAAAGATATCCTCCTTTCTTTAGGTTAGGATTCAGAACTACAGACTCTAAAATTGAAACTGTGCTTTAAATTAATAACCTGTCCACCAGAAAAGTTTCTGGTAAGCTGTAGCTTTAGTGCATGCTACAGTCAGCACATGGAAACATTTGCCCTATATTTATATGTTGAACAAGAGTGCCTTCAATGTCATGTCAGGAATAAAAATGGGGAAAAAATATTCTATAGAAGAATAAAAAAACAATTTTGGCCTGGAGTAGACAAAATTTCATATCAACCTAAAGAAAAATAATGCCCTTGTGGAAGGAGAATGGGAAACAGGAAGTATTTAGCAATTGATTTCTGACAATAGCTTCCATATATCCCACTTAAGGCAATATAAATTGTGCTTATATCTTTAGAATCTGGCCAGTAATAAACTGTAATTAATGCACCTTTTATGTCACATACAGGAAGGCAAGACTAATTCTTCACTTTGAAAACTGAGGCCCTACAGATAGACTGACCATCTGAAATTCAAGTCTCCTCACCATTCTGTTTTGCCCATCTTTTCCTCTAAGTTTTCTGGTTTATACCTTTTTTTTTTTTTTCTTTTAATGACTTGGGGTTTTAATTAGATTTTTAATCATATAAAATAGCATTGAAAATGAGAAAAACAGGAAAAAAGACGATGTATGAGAGAAATACTTATTTTTGAAAATTCCTAGAAAATATCATTTCTGGCTCAGCTGTGTGCACTTCGTGGCTACATGTACTACGTTCTCTACAGAAGTGTGTGTTGAATTTCTTAAAAAAAAAACCAACCCCCCCCCCCCCCCCCAGCTTGCTATTTTCTGGTTGGGTATGCTGTTACGTTCCTGTCTGTATTAACACACTGCAAGAAAATTAACAGAGTTTCATATCACACAGTATCACAGTATGCTAGAGATTGGAAGGGACCTCGAAAGATCATCTAGTCCAATCCCCCTGCCGGAGCAGGAACACCTAGATAATGTTACACAGGAATGTGTCCAGGCGGGTTTTGAATGTCTCCAGGGAAGGAGACTCCACAACCTCCCTGGGCAGCCTGTTCCAGTGTTCCGTCACCCGCACTGAGAAGAAGTTTCTTCTCAAGTTTAAGTGGAACCTCTTGTGTTCCAGTTTGTACCCATTACCCCTTGTCCTATCATTGTTTGCCACCGAGTAGAGCCTGGCTCCATCCTCGTGACACTCCCCCTTTATATATTTATAGACACTGATAAGGTCACCCCTCAGTCTCCTCTTCTCCAAACTATAGAGACCCAGCTCCCTCAGTCTTTCCTCATAAGGGAGATGCTCCACTCCCTTAATCATCTTTGTTGCCCTGCGCTGGACTCTCTCCAGCAGCTCCCTGTCCTTCTTGAACTGAGGGGCCCAGAACTGGACACAATATTCCAGATGCGGTCTCACCAGGGCAGAGTAGAGGGGAAGGAGGACCTCTCTCGACCTACTAACCACCGCCCTTCTAATACACCCCAGGATGCCATTGGCCTTCTTAGCCACAAGGGCACAGTGTTGGCTCATGGTCATCCTGTCGTCCACTAGGACCCCCAGGTCCCTCTCCCCTACACTGCTCTCTAACAGGTCGTTCCCCAACCTATACTGGAACCTGGGGTTGTTCCTGCCCAGATGCAGGACTTTACACTTTCCCTTGTTATATTTCATCAAGTTATTCCCTGCCCAACTCTCCAGCCTGTCCAGGTCTCGCTGGATAGCAGCACAGCCTTCTGGCGTGTCAGCCACTCCTCCCAGCTTCATAGTTGATTCTGTTGAAGTGCATCTCCTTGTTATACAGTGAAATCCAACTACACACCATTCAGGGGACAATCATAGGCTCTTTAGGGTTGGAAGGGACCTCTGGAGATCATCCAATCCAACCCCCTGCCAAAGCAGGGACACCCAGAACAGGTTACGCAGAAACATGTCTAGGCAAGTTTGAACATCTCCAGAGAGGGAGACCCCACAACCCCCTTGGGCAGTCTGTTCCAGGGCTCTGACACCTTCAGTATAAAGAAGTTCTTCCTCAAGTTGAACAATGTTTTGGGGAAGAAACTCTCATGAGAGTAAATCTGTCAGGTGCTGTTAGTAGGTTAGATGCCCTTCAGTAACTGGGATGTCTTTAGGTAGAATCCTGATTTATTTTTTCTTTTATGTTATGTTTGGGTTTTGCTTTTGTTTTGTTTTGTTGTTTTTTCTTTTTCTGTTTTGTTTTCAGGATGGACAAAGACAAGAAACTGATTTGGTGATGAAGCTATTTTTCAATTCTGAGAGAATCCTAACAGTTTATTCTAGTCTTTTGCCTGTGTTTACAGGTGATATACATAAAACTGTAATGTGTAGGAAAATTTCTTTATCACCTGAGAGTTATTCAGAAGCTAAACAAATGGCAAATTTAATTTTGAGATATCTTGCGATGTTTAACTTTGGAGTAGTTGATTTATTTTCTTTTACATGCTTGTTAATTTGGAATTAGTGTTAATCTCAAATATCACTGGTCTTGCTTTGAAATCAGATAAAGGCTCATAGAAACAGTGTGAAATTGTGTTGTTGGTAACTTCTGTAAAAAAGAACATTCTAAATATTGTCCAGTTGAATATTAAAAATAATTTCTGGGTTAATTTTGGGCTCTACCAGAACTATCTTCTGTAGTTACCTTCTTTTTTAGTCAGGTTTTCCAGATAGCATCTGGGGCTCAACTGCTTCTTTCCTTTTCTCTTTTGGAATTTTTTTTTCATGACCTCACTTGAAGACTGACTGAGTAGGTGATGATCGTTAGGGCTGGAGTCCAGAAGTGTCTTTTCTGCGTTACTTTCCAAAAAGTGGTTTCTGATTAAAATGATGTGTGTGTTTTCACAGTATTTTTCTTGATGCCTCTGAGTTTCCAATGGAAATAATTTTACCAGACAATGTTTCATGCTAGAAGTAGGCTTGCAGATAGTTCTTCCAGTTAGAGAGTAATCAGCACTGTGAGGTAGCACTTACGGATTGTCCGAAGAGGTGACTTGAAGCGGGGGAGGGAGAGGTGTCACTAGGAGACATCTTGTGCCGATACCACATAGCAAATCTGTGAATGAGAGAGATTTATATCCAGTTTGGAGTTACTAGTTTCTACAATCCTTCCAAGATTAATTTCACACTTCATAATTTCTTGTGGAAGAGCTGTCCAGAAAAGGTTGAATCAATGCAGTGGGATAGGCTTTTAGGTTGAATAGGAATTCTGTTCTTATTCTGGGCTGAAATGAGCCAACAGCTGCCTTGATGTAGTCTTCCTGACTTCTACAGTGGTGTGTGGAACTCCCCATGAAATTAGATTGGGCTGAAGCAGGCCCTTACAGGGTTCTGTTTAGGAGGTTTGCACCTTCCCATCCTTTAAAAAATGGGCAGAAGTCCATCTTTTTAACTCCTGGCATTAACTGCTCAGTCATCACCTTATTTAAAAATAAAATGTCTGTTGAAAACCTCTGGTAGTACCTTGTACACTAACACAAGAAAAAAGTACTTTCAATAGTAAAACTGCCTGAAGACATCTACCTTCCTTTATTACTAGCTATGGCTACCATAATTTTGCCACGGTTTTACAGCTATCACACTTGGCTAAGGCTGTGATTTTTCTTAGATTTATCATGGTGAAAGACTAGGAAATAGTTGGCAAATAGGAATGACACAATTACTGTGGTGTCTCTTGACCATATTCAACTTCTTCCAATGGCAGTCAGATACACAGGCTACTTCATATTTGCCTAGCTAGTAAAATAGGAAAGCAATAAGCATCCAGTGAAGACGACATGTTAAAGGCTTTAAACTTTTAGGACTGGCTGAAGAGAAGACATTTCCAAGGTTATAAGTGAAGGCAGATACTGAGCTTCTTCCCCAGTCTTTTATTTTGTATAATTTTTTTTCTTGTTGAATACCAGGGATAACCCTACAAAGCCCCGTGCAGTCATGCCGTGATCCCCAGGCTGGTTCTGTGCAATCTAGCTTATACCTGAGGCAATGTAGTGTTCTGCTCCAGCTAATTAACTCTGAGCTAGCTCATGTTTCTCAAAATAGCACGGCAAAGCATCTAACTTTACTTGGGAGGAAAAAGCTGGTAGACTGAAGGCCCATGGCCCCACTTTCCACTGTTCTTCTCCCATTAGCACAATCCAATTTACACACGTTTTCCTGGGCACCTAATGAGGTTGCAGCTACTCTGCCAGCTTTGCTCACTTGGAAAGGTTTGGGTAAGCACTATACAAACAGTGAGCTAGAGACAATTTGCAATGTAGATAGACACATACCATATGTATAGACAAAACAGATGGTGGATGAGGGAGGATGAGAGTTAGGAACAGAAGCATAGAACAGTGAACAGATTTCCTCCCAGTTGTCCTAGAGGCTAGTACAGGGTTAAAATAAGAGCCAAAATTCCTTGGCCTTGAGGCTGGGATCTTTCTTATCAGTGTTGTCTTAAGTCAGGGAAGTTGTTTTTTTTTTGTTTGTTTGTTTTATTCTTATTCTCTTAATTCATCTGCTCACTTTGAGTTTAGTTTTTACCTTCCAGAGAATTTGAACTGGAGTTTGTCTTTATGTCTGAACAGTTTAGAGATTTTCCAGTTGCAGTGGTTCTCATCAGGAAAGGTCAGGAGGAATGACATTTTTCATAGTCAGTCTTGTTTAAAACCTGGCTATGTTTCATGCATAACAACAGCAACAATTTGCATTTATATAGCACCTTTCATCCCTTAGGATCCCATAGCGCTTTATAAACCATATGTGGGAATAACTTCACTGAAATAACAATTAAAAATCCCTCTTTGAAGCCCCACAGCCTGTGGGATAGCTGAGGGGCAGCATACAGTTCCAGCACTGCTACACAGCCTGTAGAAAAAAGCATTGGGAAGGTACTGGTTTTTTTGCTGGTAGGTAAAGGAGAAAATTTGGCTTGAATGGACTTTGAGAGGACACTAGCCCTACAAAAAGAGTTGTCATAAAATGTCAAGATCACTAGAAATCAGGGTTCTGTTTTGCATCTGCTTCTGTGGCATGACACCTCTGACAGTACAACACGTTATTGTACTGGCTCTGGGTGAACAGTTCCATGTACTTAACTGTTCCAGCTATCCAGAATCAGTATATATATTTGGGCTAGATGCTCAGTAGTAAACTATATCTGGTGATATTCCTGTCCACATATCAAGTGAACCTGTCTCTGCTGCAATCTGATAATCTTAGTGTGCAGGTTTTTGGTTACATAGTGCGTTCTCCCCCAAGAAAAACCCACGTCCAAACTTGTATAGTTTTATGTATTCTGTCTGCTTAGAGAGCAATGATGAGGGTACTCTATTAGCACAGAATTTTCACAAATGAAAGTGATATCCACCAGAAGATTTAGAATAAATGGAGAAAATTCAGTTAAGAGGGCTTGACTTAATCTAATAAAAGTGTGTGTTGTTCTCATGACTAAATTAGTCACTTCAGTTACTGAAAAGCAAGTTTTCTATGTCCCCAGACTGTCCTTTGGAAATGCCTAGCAGACAGAGAGCAAAGGATACAGTGACAGAGAATTTTTCTGCCATCTCAATTTGTCCCAGTGCTTTCCAAGGTGAGTGTGAGATTACACGTTTATCTTTTTTTTTTCACTGAGTCATAGGAAAAATTTAATTTAGAGATGAATGTAGCCTAAAAATATGCCATTGTGTTTGCTTTACCTAAGCACAGGATGTATAATTCTTATTAGGGAGCAGGCAGAGTGTTAATATATGGCTTGAGTCAGATAAAGGCCTGTATCCTACAGCACCCAGTGAAACAAGCAGTAGAACAGCTCTTATTGAACATCCTAGTCACCTCTGAGGGGTGCTTCTCCCACTGTCCTTAAGGACAGCTGTGACATCTGCCTAGCTTTAGCAGGAGCTGATGGTGCTCACCCTAGTCTACACTTAGTGCTGTACAGGCCACCCAAACAATGATTATTCATCACTGTCATCTTTGTCGTGGCACTCATAAAGGTGAGGACCAGCATTCCTGCAGGGAACTGTGGCTTAAGGACTGTGTAGATGATAGAGCTACCTTTAAGGGCTGATCCTGAAGAAAATGGAATTGTTAATGCCCATAGGATGGTATAAAAATAATATTCCCCTGAGGACATAATTTGCCTTATGTGAGAGGAGGGCTGACAAATGTCCTTGATAAAGCCTATTATTGTTACTGTTATATTGCCAGATGTTGTAATAACAGGCTGAGAACAACCTGACTGCTTAAATGACAGGTTTACCTCAAACTTTCCCTCCGTCATAAAGTGTCTTCTTTATTCCTAGTGCTTTCTGTTTATTACTAGGACCTAGGTAAACTCCTTGCAACATAGTGTTTAGTTCTTGTGATTAATTTTCTCAAAGAAGAAACAAATGCCTGTAAACTATAGTTATTCTGCACTCCTTTATTAAAACATTTTACTTAAGAAACACCTGAAAAGCTTCCCCCACCCCTGTCCTGCCTTCAACTGAATATTTGTTATCAGAGGTACATATTTAGTTGCCTGAGTTGTGTGGGATTGTTTCAGTTACTTGGCTGGATGATTGACAGCAGTTATGAGGAGGACTTTGGGCTCAATATGAGCTGGCAGTGTATGGTTGCAGCCCAGAGAACCAACTGTATACTGGGCTGCATCAAAAGGAGCATAACCAGCAGATGGAGGGAGGTGGTTCTGACCCTCTGCTCTCATGAGACCTCACCTGCAGTACTGCGTTCAGCTCTGGGGTCCACAATAGAGGAAGGACATGGACCTGTTGGGATGAGTCCAGAGGAGGCCCATGAAGATGATGCAAAGGCTGGAGCACCTGTCCTGTGAAGACAGGCTGAGAGAGTTGGGCTTATTCTGCCTGGAGAAGAGAAGGTTATAGGGAGACCTTACAGGGAGACCTCATAGCAGCCTTCCAGCACTTAAAGGGGACTACAAGAAACCTGGAGAGGTGCTTTTTGCAAGGGCATGTAATGACAGGGCAAGGGGGAATGGCTTTAAACTGAAAGAGGGCAGATACAGATTAGATAAAAGAAGTTCATTAATGTGAGGGTGGTGAGCCGCAGGAACAGAGAAGTGGTGAATGCTCCATCCCTCACAGTGTTCAAGGCCAGGTTGGATGGGGCTTTGAGCAACCTGATCTAGTGGAAGGTGTCCCTGCCCATGGCAGGGGGTTGGAACTGGGTGAGCTTTAAGGTCCCTTCCAACCCAAACCACTCTGGGATTCTATGATGATTCTGGGATTGAAAATGAGGAAAATGTAAAAAGGGAAGACTTCAGTCTGGAAAAATGATGGCTGATAATGGAAAAGATACCTGTCTATAAAAGTTCAAGCGTCACAGGCAAAACCAGAGACTAAAGTAGCAGAAATCCTTGCCATAGTGTGTTGTATGTACTGCAGATTCATAGGGGTCCCTAAAGTAAATGAGCTACCCTCAGTGCAGGTGAGCTGAATTAAATGTGAATTATGGAGGACACAGGAGCCCTTCTACACTGAGCTAACTGCCTTTAAGCAAAAGTTGTGGTCAGAGTGGGAAGAGTGGTTTTCCCCAGGCTGGATCCTGACCTGGAAGGCACCTGTGCTGCTATTTCTGGCTGTGGAATAGAGGCAGAGCGCTGAGATAAACCAGTGTTTCACAATATGATTAGGAAGAAAATTCCCTCCTGCTTCCTTGCCACCTACCCAAGGGTGGTACTCCAGATGCTTTGACTAGCTCAAGGGATACCTTGGGCCAAAGCATTGTTTCTGATTCCTGGACTTGTTTGGACAGATTTCTATATTGCTCTGTGTTTGGAGGTGATACGAGTTGCTGTTTATAATGAAATTCTCCATGTTAGCCTCTTTCTTTCTCCCTTTTCTCTCCTGCCTCTCCCTGCTTAACAAACTGAGCCCATGGGGCTCTTCGAGCTCCCTGTGGCTGTTTTATTCATAGATTTAGCCCCTTTCTTAGTGCAGCAGCTTTGTCAAATATTTTTCAAGGACAACTTTTCTCCCTAAAGGTTTGCTCAGCAGCAGTGAGTGTCTCATCTAGGTAATCTATTCTGATTAATTTGACTTTAGCTTTCTTACTGCTCCAGTGGAGTCCAAATTTGTCAAGGACTTAAATATATATACACACACACCAGCTTTTTTTTTTTTTTTTTTTTTCAGGAAGCTAGAACACAATAAGCTGCCTCCTAATTTTATTAAGAGACTCACTCTTTGGAAAGGGACCGCTGTTATCAGCCTGACCAGAACAGAATGCAGCAAAAAATTAAGATTGAAGCAACAAACTAACTGGTTTCTGACCTAACTGCAGAAAATTCAGGGTCAAGAGATTATTTTTTTTAAATATATTTTATGTTTTAAAAATGTGGGTGTGTTGCTACTTTTCTTCTTCATGACAGGCTGGCACCAAGGTGCAGGTGGCTGTACCCCCCTAGAGCTGGGGGTGGAAGATGGCTCTGGGGGCTGAACCCATAGGCCAGGCCAGAGTGCAGCTCCCTCCTGCTGCCCAGCCCGATGCTTGCTCAGCTGGGCTCTCAGTTGGAGCCTTCTGCTTGCAGCATCCTGATGACACTGCTTTGTCCTCTTACAAAATGTTCATTAATGTGGAAGGGCACTGGCTGTTTTTCACTCCCAGCCTAGGATATGCAGCCTCTTCAGATATCCAGGCTCTTCTCCCTCTCACTATTTGCTTCAGTTTCTGCTAGTAACACACCTACTTCTTGTAAGCCATTCTGTTAGAGGAACGTAATTTTTATAGAGATTCATATCTATTCTTACACAGATCTGTCTTACCTATACTCTTTGCTCATGAAATACTGCTTCTTAAACAACACTTGACGATTTTGCTGTCTTGGTTCAGCTTACTTAAATGGGAATTGAGACTGGAATTTATAAAGAAGAGAGCAAAAAGCTTTCCTTCTATGCCAATAAAGGCATCACTTTCTTGCAGAACTAAAAGAAAATAAAAAGAGAGTGCAATCAGGCATCTAGTGAACAGCTAAGACGCTGACAGAATCTTGGGTCATATCGGAAACTGAACATTAGTGTGACTGGAAAACACCTTTAATGATGGTCCATAATGAATTTCTAGCTCCCAAAGAAAATAAATCAATCTGCCATTCATCTGTGGTTTCCTTGCTTCTCTTCCTGTAATGAATACAAGTTTCAGTAAGAGCCTGTTTGAAAAAATAAACATAAAGGGGGATGTAAAAGTAAGCCTAATCTTCTTTATTCCACGTGTGAAATTAACACTGGAAGACTGTGATTTAACTGTAACACTTAAAGGCATCTTTATGGAATTCTTAAGCTATCTGTGAAAAGAGCTTTCTCTACCCATCCCTTCATGGGAAGATCCTGTGGAGCCCTTAGTTCAATATTCAGAGAAGGTGACTATGAATTAGCTTTACCCCCTTTCCTTACACCCTCATACTGTTTGTCCTTCCAGACACGTCTGCCTGACCACACAATGTGCTTTGTCTGACCCTGTGATTCAAATCCGGTCTGTGGGATACTCTGTCTGATTTGCCACTAAGGCTGTTAAAGTATTGTACAGTTGTTCAGTAGGCTAATACCTTCCCCTGGCCCTGCCATGTTAAGTGCTTGTTGCCCTGAGCTGCCCTTCAAACCATGTGGGACTGAAAACAACCTTTATACAATGCCTGGGGTTGTCCAGGCTTAGAAACATGAACTATAACGGGTGACTCCAGCAAGAAGGATCCAAAAGCTGGGATTAGAGCAATTCGCTGAAACTGGGCCAATTCCCCAGAGCTTAGGAGGGCTAACCCTCTGTGGTATTTTTCCTCTTGGTTAGCACAGAAAGGCAGATGAGTTTCCCAGTGCTCTGATCTACAGAGCTTTGCTGTTTTACCATTCGGGTTGCTTCCCTCCCTCTTGTTCTAGGGTTGCCTGTAGGTTTGCAGGGCCTCCTGTCCAGGACCCTGTCTCATTCTCAGGGGCATACCAGAGATGGGACTACTGTGCCTTTTAGGTCACTTGGTGCTTTTGATAGTAGCACTTACTGCAAACAAGTGAGAATTGATTCCAGCTGCCATGGGACAAGTAGACAGGGGCTGCTCAGAGAAGCAGACTCCAGATGCTTGCCTATATTGTACGTGACCTTTCCTTAGTTGTTCAAGGGTAGCATGAAAGGTGGATGTGTTTGAAAGCATTAGCATTCCTCCACACCTTCTGAATAATTTTACTATTTTATAAGAGATAATTTTGTTTGAATTTCTTCCTGTTGTTTTCTTTCCCAATCCCCACCACCTAGGAGGTCAGCAGAAAGCTACAGCTTGCCTCATATTTATTCAGTGGCTTTTTTAGATAAGCATCTGTCTCTTCAGACTTTTCACATTTAACCCCTTACTTTGGGTAAACCTTTGCTTCTAGGCTTGGAGATAAGCAGACTGCAGAGGACGCTTAAGAGTGAATTATGACATTGAATTTGGAGGAAGGTTTCTACCTGACAGTGTTGAAAGTTATTCAGGGGAATGCTGTATAGTTGTTTTCTCTTCTAAGACATCTTGCAGTTCCCACAGAGGTATAACTTTAAAAACAGTATGTTCTGTGTTAACATATCTAAAAATAAAGGCATTAAACATACCTATACCAGAGCATTGGTAGATTAAACCCAGATTGCTCCAAAAAGAATAAAATAATCAAATCAATACTTCTCTCCAGGCCAGCTTTATTACTTTTAAACAGCTTTTTATTATTTAAAAAAAAATATGTGTATCTAGCAGCAATTACCAGCCAGACCTGTGTCTTGGGTAATGAACAGATGTTCAATAGAAAGTTGCCTAACAGTTTTACTTCCCAAATCTTTTGTGTGGCAGAAAGTTTTGGGTTAACTTTATATTTGAAAGTGGTCTTTTAATAAGACTCTCCTTTTGTTTGGCATGTACTTCTGTCTTCACGGAATGACTTGTGGGTGGCAGGAGAGCAGACTTAAGGCAACCTTATTCCCAGGCACACCTAACTCTGAGTACCTGCTGCCTATATTTAGGCTGCGTGTAAAAACCATTCCCTGGTCTCCTTCGTTTCCTGTGGTGCTAATTGGAAGGGAAAGCTGTAAGAGAGATGAGGCCAAGGTGATGGGTCTCAGGGGATCCTTGTGAGCCATAGGGTTCATCCACTGTGTCGCCATGTCCAGTGTCTTCAGGAGGAGGAGGAGACAGCAGCTGGTTCTCCATGCGAAGGCATGTGCTGAAAGGAACCCTGCAATGGGAATTCTTTGTAACTTCTTCCCCTTCATGCCCCTCTGTCTGAAGAGACCTGATAAAGCCACATTATGCACAGTGTATTAGTTTTTACACTTCCGTTGTGTGTTCAGGAGTGAGGACAGATATAGTAGAGGTAGAACTGCAGATGCAGGTGGTATTTTTCAGCCAACATGTTTTTTTTACACTGGGGCAATCTTCATTTATCAGACTTCGGTGAAGTCACCTGGTTAAAGTAAACTTTTATTTGTTTTGAATCATGGGAGAAGTCTAGCGCTGAGCAATATTTGTTGGTACTGTCATTTGGAATTAGGGATAATATACATGTGTCATCTAGGTGGCAAGATGAGTGTTAGATAAAGAGTGCTAAAGAATTAGGGTCTTGATTTTCAGAGCAGTTTATTGAATTAACAACTTTGTTTATTGTGCAAACTGCCTTTCTTTGTTTAACAAGAGTAAATATTTCTACAGATGTAAACACACGTCCTGTTGTGTGGTGATAGAATTCAGATGAATACCTTCCATGGGCTATACTAAAATATTTGTATTATTTTTCATGATCACTTCCAAGGATCACACAGCATATCATAAATGCACTTAGAAACCTTGCTGCTTTGGCCAGGAAAACTGCAACTTCCTTTCCCAGTTTCCATCTTCATTAGTAATGAAACACATGCTTTGCTTTAGAAATTGTTGCAACTGAATGATTGAGAAGCAAAAGTTAATGACATCATCACCATGTCTGGCACTGCCTGGAGAAAATAATGCTAGGCCATGCCATGCTCATCTTTGTTACATCTAGCAGAGTCCCAGGGAACCAGTGCTGGCTCATGATGAGAGGAAGGTGGAGCCAAGGCCTCTGCGCAGGAGAGGTAGAGGAGGTGAGTGCTCTGCAGATGTGTTTCTAGTGGGAGTGTGCAGTGCAGTAGGCAAAACTAATGGATGGGCCATTAGTCTCCACCAGTCTTTTAATAAACCTATGCCATAAAGGAGAAATCTAGGAGTGTCTTTGTGATGAGATGCTAATCTTCAAGAAACTAGCCCTGTTATAAGCAAACTATTATTGGTGTTGACTTTCTGCAAATACTGTGGTATAACCATACATGCAGACTCTGAAGCAGAGGTTGCCATGACATGGCTAGCTGTGCCACTTTCCATAAATGCTGCTGTTAGAAGTAGCTGTCAACAAAACTAGTAGCTGAATTAACCTGAGAAATACTATTTTTCAGAGGGCATAATCTGTCTTTTCTTCCTTCATTCCCACATTACTCACCCTGAAAGTTTTAAACTGACATCAGCAACTGTCCACCTGATTTTTATCTTATATGTGCCATGAGTAGCAGTCATTTCAGTTCTCCAAAATGAATTCCAAACTTATTGCTGTCGTTCTTTTGGTCTCAAAGAGAAACACATTTTTATGGCTGTTTGATGCAGATAAGCTGCTCCCTCTGTAATTTTTTTTAAAGACTGAGTCTTGAAATATGCAAAGCAGCAACCAAACAGCCAGAAAATTCAGAGCCTGAGTGTGAAACTGAATGTAAGATGAATTACCCTGCTCCTCAAGAGTGCAGCTTTCCCAATTATCTTTTTTTCTCTTGTATTTGAGGTTTCTTAAAAAGAATAACCATACCTAACCACCTTATCTACCATTTAGGCAAGAGGCTTTATGTTGTTGTTTGTGTGTGTGTTTGTTTGTTTTTATGTACTGACCTCTGAATTTTTCTTCAGAGCTTCACATATATCCAAGTCTGGCCTTGAATATTATTATATGATATCACAGATAAGAATTTTGGAACTTGATTTGAAGAAAACAATGGAAAAAAAGATGACAACTCTGTGATGCAAACCAGAAAAGACTGCTTATGAATGATCGTATCTTCATTCTATGCTTTCAGGTAGACTCGGAAGACTAGCTGAAGAGATTTCAGCCGTGTTGCATCTTCACAAAATTGCTTTGGACAGCACCACTCAAGACCAAATAGTCTGATAATCCAAAGAGACTGATCTAATTGGTTACTTTGGCTCTTGAAGTATTTTTGTCTGTCTGGATCCATGTCGTGCACCTCATGTTTGCTGCAAATGCTGTAAGTTTGAACCTAGAAAAGGCAAAGAGCAGATTGTCAAGAGAGATGCTCATATATCGTGGACATAGCATAAAAATCCCAGACAGATAAAGGAACTAAATCCCATTATGTAAATTTAATATTGTCATAGATGAGTTGCTACAATTGGCATTGCATTCGTTATTCGGGTACTTCAGGAATGAACTCAGTGACAGAGTCTGTACATGATTTGTGAAATTTCTCAGACTAAACAGGCTTTTCTGGTTTCCTACCACTCAAACACAGACCAAAAATTTATTCTTGAGAATGTGACATTTGACATGAAGACAAGACCCAATGTTTCTGAAGAGGATACAATATCAGGACTATATGTCTTGTGCATGTCTGTACATTTTCTCCAAGAAAGAATTGCTGGTTTAGTTACACCAAAATTTTATAGGATGGGGATGAAGACTAATATGAACTGCTTTTACGGTAACATGCAGGCTGAAAGGAGTATAGCTGCTGGAAAATTAGTAGATATAAGATGTATGTCCTAAAGGCAAATTCTTGCCCATTATCACTTGGTCGTATTTACTCTCTAGAGACAAGCAGTCAGAGTTCTGAGATAGGTAAAAGCCTCCCCAGTGTCATTCCTGTGCTTGACATTTTGCAAAGTGCCTTCTCCCACTCCTTACCTTGCAATCTGGACATCCATAAATCCATGGGTCCAGATGGGATGCACCCGCGGGTGCTGAGGGAACTGGCGGAAGTCATTGCTAGACCACTCTCCATCATCTTTACCAAGTCTTGGGAAACGGGAGAGGTGCCTGAGGACTGGAGGAAAGCAAATGTCACTCCAGTCTTCAAAAAGGGCAAGAAGGAGGACCCGGGTAACTACAGACCGGTCAGCCTCACCTCCATCCCTGGGAAAGTGATGGAACACCTTATCCTTGGTACCATCTTAAGGCATATCAAGGATAAGAAGGTTATGAGGGGCTCAACATCACCAGGGGGAAATCATGTTTGACCAATCTCTTAGCCTTTTATGAGGAAATAACACGGTGGATGGATGATGGCAGAGCGGTGGATGTGGTCTACCTTGACCTCAGCAAAGCATTTGACACAGTCTCCCACAGCATCCTCACGGCTAAATTGAGGAAGTGTGGACTGGATGATCAGGTAGTGAGGTGGACTGCGAACTGGCTGAAGGAGAGAAGCCAGAGAGTTGTAGTCTATGGGGCTGAGTCTAGTTGGAGGCCTGTGACTAGTGGAGTGCCTCAAGGGTCAGTACTGGGACCGGTATTATTTAATATATTCATCAATGATTTAGATGAGGGAATTGAGTGTACTATCAGCAAGTTTGCTGATGACACTAAGCTGGGAGGAGTGGCTGATACGCCAGAAGGCTGTGCTGCCATCCAGCGAGACCTGGATAGGCTGGAGGGTTGGGCAGGGAGTAACTTGATGAAATATAACAAGGGAAAGTGTAGAGTCCTGCATCTGGGCAGGAACAACCCCAGGTTCCAGTATAGGTTGGGGAACGACCTGTTAGAGAGCAGTGTAGGGGAGAGGGACCTGGGGGTCCTAGTGGACAACAGGATGACCATGAGCCAACACTGCGCCCTTGTGGCTAAGAAGGCCAATGGCATCCTGGGGTGTATTAGAAGGGCGGTGGTTAGTAGGTCGAGAGGTCCTCCTTCCCCTCTACTCTGCCCTGGTGAGACCGCATCTGGAGTATTGTGTCCAGTTCTGGGCCCCTCAGTTCAAGAAGGACAGGGAGCTGCTGGAGAGAGTCCAGCGCAGGGCAACAAAGATGATTAAGGGAGTGGAACATCTCCCTTATGAGGAAAGACTGAGGGAGCTGGGTCTCTATAGTTTGGAGAAGAGGAGACTGAGGGGTGACCTTATCAGTGTCTATAAATATATAAAGGGGGAGTGTCACGAGGACGGAGCCAGGCTCTACTCAGTGGCAAACAATGATAGGACAAGGGGTAATGGGTACAAACTGGAACACAAGAGGTTCCACTTAAACTTGAGAAGAAACTTCTTCTCAGTGAGGGTGACGGAACACTGGAACAGGCTGCCCAGGGAGGTTGTGGAGTCTCCTTCCCTGGAGACATTCAAAACCCGCCTGGACGCATTCCTGTGTAACATTATCTAGGTGTTCCTGCTCTGGCAGGGGGATTGGACTAGATGATCTTTCGAGGTCCCTTCCAATCTCTAACATACTGTGATACTGTGATACCTTAAGCCTGCCTTGCAGCATTCAATGAGCAGAAGTGCCTTCTCTCATTCCTCTTCTCTGGGGAAACAGGGCAAGATTTACCCCAGAGAATACAAGATTTATGGAGTCTTTTTTTTCTCTGCCTCTTTTTTTTTTTTTTTTTTCTTTTTTAATTGAATGTTAAGAGAGATTTCTCTAAGAATGCAGAGGGCAACCATCTGGAATACCAGAAAATGGCACCTTCTTAATTAACCAAGCAATTGTTAACTTGATCGAATCTCTTTCTTCAAAGTTTTCCAGCCACTACGTGCACACCGTATACAAAGAGATTAGTAATGTGGAAATGGCAGTGTTGGCAGTAAAGTCAGCTTCTTGATCAATAATAACTCAGCCTGAGCAGACACTTAATCTAAAAGAAAGAGGTCATCTCCAATCAGGTCCCTTTAAAGAGATTGACCAACAAAATCTAATCCCTGATTGCTGAATATTTAGTCAAGCAGTGACCTTGCATCCTATTGTTTAATCATATATTATTAGCTAATTCTTCCATTCAGGTCCATCTTGTGAATTAGATTTTGTCCTAATTAATACTGTAACTGTTAAAGAAGAAAAACGCTACAGCTTACATGACACTGACTTCATAGGCTAGGGCCAGCAAAATCAAATCCAAAACCTTTCTGCAAGTTTGAATCTTTCTGTCTCCATATCATTCCTAACAAATGTTACTTCTGCCTGTTCTTGAGGACCTCTAATGATGGATAATCCACAGTTTTACAAGATAGCAAACTGTTGTAACATATTTTTATCTCATGTGCTGGGGGAAATGAGGAAGGAATATGACCTTTCATAGGTGTGTTGAAGCAGAGCATCTCGCTACCAAATCTGTCATCGGTGTTAGCAATAAACAGATTGCAGTCCCTCTAGAAATTGGGTAAAATACTAGAAATCATGTATTCACTGAGTGCTTATATTATTAATAACTTGTTTAATTTTCAAGAACCTGGTGTGAGGGGACCAGTTCACACTGGGTAGCAGTAAAACAGCCAGCAGGCTGAATAACATGGGGAAATAGTCTTCGGCTCCAATGTCACCTTGCTGCTATAGGGTGACTCACCTCCCTCAATCCTGACTGAGAAGGAGTAATTAGGGGTAGGAGATCACTCTGAGTTTCCAAACATTGTCTCCAGAAGAAACCACTGAGAACATCTGTATCTGTATGCCCAGAGTTAATGAAGTTGCAAGCCATTGAGGCTACATCTGTATTGAGGGAAAAAAAAATACCCAACAACAAAACACAAACCAAACAAAAAAACCCAGCTCCCTCCCCCTTTTCCTGCCCCCTACAGACTTTGGATAAGTATACTCTATTGGCTTACAGAGGGAGAGTACATTTTAAGGCCAACATTGCACCCAGGATTGTGAAAATCAGATTTTGCTGTAAATGTTGAATCCCTGGCTCTAGCACTCAGGATGAGTGCTAACATGTAATAAAGCTACCTGTTTTATGTTTTTGTTTTTTGTTTGTTTTAGGGTTGTTTTTTGTTTGTTTGTTTTTGTTTTTTTGTTTGGTTTTTTACATTCAGGCTAGAATTGTGCATTGTAGTTCACTTTCTTGTACCCTATGGGCTCTAAAATGTATAAAAGCATGATACAGAGATGCAGAAATCATAGCTTTGGTTCATCTTTAAGTCTATGAGGAGGTAGAAAACTGGGCTGCTCTACTTCCTGCACAGATCATTCCTCTTATGGGGTGTGTTTTGACAACTCCAGCTGCCTCACCTGCACAAAGACAAGCGGCCTGTTCTCTGTGAAGCACCAGAAAAATACAGGGATGCTTTTATTCTTGCCAGGTTTGGGAGGAGTTACCTCAGCAGACCCAAACCAGTAGTTCCCATGGCTAAGTACAAACAATTGAGAACAGGCACCAGAATGTCGCTGAATGTTTTGTACCTGAGCCGTCCAGCTAAGAAAGCTGTATGTAAATCAAGATCACAAGCAAAACTAAATGATGCCTTAATGGATATGTTCAGTGCAAAATCTTATTTTCTATATTATTTCTTTCCTTCAAATGGCTGTTTTAGTAAGCAATCATATTGGGACTTCGTTTTACATGAAAAGAAAAAGTAGCTTTCTCTGAAGCACCTCTTGTAACTTAGTCTTCCAAATCTGCAAATATTAGACCTAAAATCTGTTGAAATCTGGAAGACACTGATCTTGAAGAAGCTGATGCTATAACCTCATGCAAGTTGATATGCTGTTTGCTGTGTCAAATATTTATTTTAATACATCTTTTAAATATTTTAATATTGTTATTGAGTTCATGTTTATGATATTTTACTAAACAAAGTTTTAAGGAATACTTTAAATATTAACTATGTAACCAATAACCAATTTTAGGGGGGATTTTACTTTTCAGGTAAAGTAACTGATATAAGTAGAGATGGTAAAAGGAATTAATTAAATTTATCCCCTAAGGTTTTCAACCATTTGGCCAAAATGAAAACTAGGAGAAAAGGGAGGAGTTGAACCACAGCAAGCTATGTGAAACTAGTTTTGTTTTATTGTCAAGTAAAAACCATAAGTCTCATGTAGTGTCTGATGACACAAAAATGTATCTATGGAAGAGTTTTTCTTTTCTGTCATTCCATACTGTGTGTTTTCTTTTTTGTTGGGTTAATGCTTTCATTCTCTTTTTGTGACCAGAACTGAATCCTTAGTTCTCAGTATGGTAAATGGATGTTGTGGGTGCTCAGAAGGAGGGGCACTTTTGAGGTACAGGATCTACTGGCTTCTGAGTACTGTTACTCTCCTGATTGAGCACAGCTTGATGTCAGCAACAGCCTACTGGGAAAGGGGAAAATAGCCCTTCCACTTAGCTAGTGCTGTTTCAGTGTCCCGTTTCCTTTCATATTTATTGTGCATTACAGCTCAACATTTCGCACATAAATACGTAAGCAGAGTGGATATGGGTATGAATTTTGTGTGTGTGTTTGCATGTCCTTATGTGTGCATTGAATAGGATTTTTTTCCCAGAATAAATTAATTTACATTAAATCAACATATTGCCAGGGAAAAAAACAGCAAAGGCTTTAACCTTCTAAGGTGCCTTGCTGCGGTGATAAGAGTAGCCTGTCTAGTATGCAGTCTCCCTTTGAAATGCCTTGGGCAAAGCAGAGCACATCATAGCAGGGGAAGCTAGCTAGAAAAGGTAGCAGTACTTGTTCCTGTGCAGAAGCCTGAGATTTTCTGTCCCAGATGGTAGTTTTATAGGCCATTATGATGCCTCAGACTGGCTCAATAGGTGAACTGAAGAATGAAAATAGTCCCATTTCCAAAAAAGCTGAACTCAAGATCTGGCCCTCACGAGGGCTGAGTAAGTCACAGACCAACTGCTGTGATTTATGTGATGGTACGATGTGATTAACTTTCCCCTGGATCATTAGAGAGTCTCTGTGGGTGGTGATGTGTCAGTTACTGTTCTCAGCTGGAAGGAAAGTCAGCAATAAACAGCCAGATGGGAGGAAAGGGGTGAAGAAAATTCTTAATCAGTGCTGAACTTTTAGCTTAAAACTGCACAGATTTTAGGTCAACTAAAGAAGTGTTTGCTTTGTTAACCCCAGAGACTTCAGTTGTCTTTCTCTATAACAGCAGGATGCAGGACATCTGTCACCTGGCTTTAAGTCCTTGTCTGCAGTTTGCAGAGGTCTTGAGTGAGCCTTAGCTGTGCCAGATACAGTTGTACATAGCCTCTTTCCAGACCCAGCAGCAGGACATTTGCAGCGGAGGGGTGGGGATGCGTACGTCACGTTGCTCTGTGGGGTGGTGGTGCAAGTATTTGGGATGTGCAGGTAGGACAGCACCGTAACCCTTGGCCTTTTCAAGGATGAAAGCTTTCTCGAAGAATAAAGTCAAATGAATTTCACTATATTTTGCATTTGGCACTAACTTGCATCATCTGCTGTGATGACGTTTTGCTGTTTTACTGCTAAGCAGGACTTGGAAATAAAAGCTTCCACATTCGCTATGGATGTCCTAAGCCTGAGCCCTTTTTTGTTCAGTCACAATGTTTCACAAAGGTGTATTTGGTTTAAAAGAAAATGTTATGAGAGACAAAGGTTCAACTCTCTGCTCTTTCCAATATAGAGATGTTAATAGGAAAGTTGGCTGGAAACATGTGCTTCTAGATTTAGAGGAAAAAAGTAAAAAATATCCATGACAAAAACCACCCGAGTTTTTGCATCATAGTTGCAGCCTAATACAGAATAAAAATGGAACTTTACAAATATCTGAAAGAGAGGACATTTGTCCCTCAGAAACATTCTTCTAATTCACAGAATAAAAGAATGACAAAATAGTTGACATTGGAAGATCCTCTGGAGATCATCTGGTCCAACCCCCTGCTCCAGCCCCTTGCCCAGGACCACATTCAGATGGCTTTTCAGTGTCTCCAAAGATGAAGACTCCACCTCCACCCACCTAGGCAACATGTGACTGCTTTCAGTCACCCTCACAGTAAAGAAGTATTTTCTGATGTTCAGACTGTGTTTCAGCATTATGGTTTGTGCTGAAACACGATCTGTATTTCAGTTTGTACCCTTTGCTTCTTGTTCTCTCAGTGGGCACCACTGAAAAGAGCCTGGCACCATCTTTTTCATGCCCTTTAGGTATAAATGGCATCCTCTTTGCACCCTCTTTTCAGGTATTTATATACTTTGATGAGATTTCCCTGAGCCTTCTCCAGGCTGAACAGTCCCAACTCTCTCAGCATTTCCTTACACGAGAGATGTTTCAGTCCCTTTGTCATTTCGGTGGTCCTTCGTTGTACTCTCTCCAATGTGTCTGTGTGTTGTGGTTTAACCCAGCTGGCAACTAGGTACCACACAGCTACTTTCTTGCTCCTCTCCCCTCATCTCCCTGTGCAATGGGGAGAATTCGAAAATGGTAAAACCTGTAGGTTAAGAATGGTTTAATAATTGAAATAAAGTAAAATACAGTAATAATAATTATAATTAAAAGGAAGGGGGGAGGAAGGGGATAAAACTCAAGAAAAAACAAGTGATGCACAATACAATTGCTCACCAAATGCTGACTGATGCCCAGCACATTCCTGAGCAGTGATCAGTCCCTTCTGGGTAACTTCCCCCAGTTTATACATAGAGCATGATATTATGTGGTGTGGAGGATCCCTTTGGCTACTTTGGGTCCTGTCTCTGCTCCCTCTTAGTTTCTTGTGCTCCTCCTCATTGGGAGAGAAGGAGAGACTGAAAAGTCCTTGATTAGGGTAAGCCCTACTTAGCAGTAACTAAGCCATCACTATGTTAGCAAAACCATTCTCATGCTAAATCCAAATCAGAGCACTGTACCAGCTACTAGGAAGAAAATTAGCTCTGTCCCAGACACATGCCTTTCTTGTACTGGAAAGCCCAAAACTGAACTCAGGCTTTCAGATGTGGCCTCTCCAGTGTGGAGCAGAGGAGAAGGATTGCCGCCTTCAACATGCTGGCATTGCTTTGCCCAGTGCAGCTTGGGATACCTTTCTCCATCTATGTGGTAAGGGCACATTCCAAGATAAGTTGTGCTTTTCAGCTACTTTTCTTTTGGTTTTGAAGTTCACAGTTACGTAACAGCAGTCTGTGTTCCAAAGGTCGAGGGTATGCTGAAATGCTGAGAACAGACTTTGAAGCTTTGAACACTTTTAATTGCTTCAGTCTGCTCCCTTACCCTATGGTTTGCCCTGTCCTATTGTGTCTTTTGCAAAGCCTATCTGTATATTGTGTACCAATGACAAAAAGGCTGCCACATGGTGTAGCAGGCTTTCACATTCAGAGAATCAGGATGCGTTTGGGGAGAATCAATGTAGGGGCAGCGAACTGTGAAATCACTATTACAAGGGATTCATTCTGTAGAAGAATATAGCAAATCATGTTAAAACACCTCTTGAGAAGGCTCAGCTAGCTCAGTTTTGAAGGTGGGGTAGTGTTTCATATGACATTGTAACATTTTACACCAGATTCTAAGGCTGTGCGTGGGGGTGAATGATAAACAGTTCTGAGTCCCCTTTCCTAAAGTCTCATGGTTACTTTACAAAATAGTTTAGATGCTAATGCTTTTCATCATGAAGGTGCTTTTGAAATCACTGTTATAACAGCATATGGCATAACAGACAGTCATGCTTGTCTTTGTGATACCTATGCCATCCAATTGAGCTTATAAACCTCTTTATTAATACACCGTCAGAGATGTTTCTCTCTCAAATAGGCATCATCGCAATAGGTCGTGGTTAAAACAGCAGACCACAAAAAGATGTTTCTCGTCCTTGTCCAAGTGTGGATTTTCAATTTTGCGTGTTTTCTTCTATAGCATCTTCCATAGTGATGTCAGCATGTCCGGATATCCCTCCCAAAGGCCCAGAACTGAAAATACTTGTATCTGAATCAGTGACAGGTCTGAGATTTACTGTCTTGTGAGCCATCAGAGCTAGACACTGCAGCTTGCTGTCATTCTAAAATCCTGACTCACTACTTCCCAACAAGATAAGGCTTTGGTTTCAAAGTCTCTATATTCAGGAATCCTAGCTTACCTGAATTACTGCATGTAGAATATAGAAAGCTCTAAACCTTATTACTTGTTCTTTCCCTCTATCTGAGGCTTTTATGATTATCTCTTACTATAGTAATAGTACTTGACTTTACACATTGAGAATTTAAGGAGAAAAAACACCCTCCTCTTTTTGTAACACATACTTCTATTCTGAGTATTATTTCGTGCTTTGGTTGTGTTTCTCCATCTGCCACAGATAACATTTACATATGCATTTTTCATTTCTGAATAACTTTTCTCATAATATATCACATCTTTAACTGGCTCCTTGTGAAGTTGGTATGGTCAAATGTTTTTGTTAGATCAATAAGGCTTTAATATTTAGGGTTTTATGTAACTCGGAAGTTAGAAAACCAAGTGTAGAAGATGGAAAAAATGAATGAATGTTCTCAATAATTTAAAAGGAAAAGCCCATTCATTGTGAAGTTGCTTTAATTAGGAGGGAAGCCAAGTCTGGGGGTGAGTGGATTTGGGACACTGATGATACTTCTCCAATTATTATTATATTATTTACACAAAGTAGAGATTTGTAAGAAGGGAGGTTCAAGGCTGATGCCTTTCTTCTTTCTCACCCTGTGCTGTAGCCTGGTGGTTAACCCCCACTTGCATCAGCTGAAGCTTTCACTCAACTCTTTTCAAGCAGGAGAAAAAAACTGAGCCAAATGCTCCTTCACTGTGGATAGAAAGGAAGGGCATTTTCTTGCTCTTGCTTTGTAAACATTGCTGTGCACTTCCTTTGCCTTTTACACAGTTCATCCATGTCAGCATATTTAGTTTTGGACATCTTGGACTGTGCCATTTAATACACTGATCTTTTTTCCCAAGCTTTTAATTACAGCAAGGAAAACGAAAATGCAAACAAATGAAATCTGATTTGATAAAGATCAAAGCGTATTGCTTTTTGGATAGCCCTCTGAAAACCAGTTATGTGCACAGCCCTCACAGCGGCAGACAAATCCTCTCTCCTGAACAGGCATTGCTAAAGAGTCTTGCATCACTCTGAACTGAAAGCTCTCTCAGTTGTCTGACACTATCACTCAAATTTCTGACCCAAGTCAAGCAGAATCTTGCTTGAATGCCTGACCTTCTCAGTACTGTGTTTGCCTCATGTAGTGAAAACAGGTGCATGGCATGAGAGAGAATTAAAATGATGTTTGCATATCAGCATAAGCCTTTTAGACAACATACATTCAGGACCTGATCCTGAACTATCAGTTATTTTACAGAAGGAGTCTTATCTAGAGAAGGAACACAGATGTTGAGTCTTAAATGGAGCTGTTCGATCCATTCCCCACTTATGGCTGAGCTATACAGAGTGTCATTGCTGATTCTCATGAACCTTAGCAATTTGCTTGGTATTACTTAGTCTGCTTTTTAACAGACCTTGTAATACTATGCACACAGTTTTCAACCTCAGATCTCATCTTCTGTCTTTTAAAAATCATTGTTCTATCTTTATAGCAATAGAGGTCTAGCAGGGAGCAGAGACATTGTATCACTTTGCACAGTAATGAAGGAAAGAAAAGGGAATTGTTTATAATTTGTTTCTCCATCCAGACAAGTCAAGCTAAGTTATGATGAGAGCCGTGCAGCAGCCATGATCACCTACCGTTTTATAGCTGCTGTGATTGTTTTTATGAAACCTATAACATTTTTAACAATGCTGTTGTGCTGATCATCGTTCTTGTCTCAGCAGAACATTATTACTACAGTCAAGTCAATTCAGCTTGCAAGCAGGGCTTGCTGCTGGCAGGGTATGAGAAGGAATCACAGAGGACTCTCCTTACTCAGCTAAGGACAGGGGACAAAAGAGTGCAGGGACACTGGGCAGTTGGTTGAACCCTTCAATGAATTATTCAAAGATTTTTTTCTTTTACTTTTGGCAAGGTGATGAACAATTCTGTCACGTTTCCGACAGATAGCAACCTGCCATTTAGCGTGACTCGTCAGCTGTTGTTATTCACACAGTGGCTGGGTGAAGGGCACAAGCACGGCTAAAAATAAAGACTGGAAGAAAGGTTTGGTTCTTTTCATTGATGATTCAGAGTTCTTCAAGGTGTTGCTTTGCAAAGGGTCGTGTAAGAGTCAGAATGTGCTGGCTACAGCGGCCCCACAGCAGAAGGAAGCACATGGGTCGGTGAAAAGAGGGGCAGACAGTACATCCCCCATTCTTGCAGCTCCTTAGTGTTTGTTTCTTCTGCTTGCATACTAGTGGCCCTTACTTCGCTGCTTACCTGATTGCTCCTATTTCTTGTCTGAATTGCAGTGGAACATGACTCATAATAATAACATATTCCTAGCATGTGGTGAGGTCAAGTGCTGTGCTTGCTCTTCTACTGGTATTGGTGGCCCTGCTGAAAAATCTTTCTTACTTTCTACAATTTCCCAGCCCAGAGGTCTTTAAAACAGTAGTAAGAGGAATGAGAGACTCAGCCTATTTCTCCAGTCATCAGATAGTCTTTATGTAATCTGTCTCCTTATTTCCTCCAATTTACCTTGGTGTTACCTTGGATCTTTGGTTCAAAGTCAGTGAATTTACACTGGTTAAAACATTTCCCTCGTTTATTTTTCTGCAGTGTGTCCTCCACTGTTTTCCTTTCCACCATCTGCCTGCTACTGGTCGGATATCAGGGCTTCTATTAGAGTCCACTGTATGGTTTGACAATTGCTCTGGTGTTTTGGCCCCAGGAGGCATTTTTAAATCTGTCATTCTTTTTTAGCTGAGTTTTAGTCTAATGAAGGATATTAATTCTGAAAGAATGGGAAAAACCAGACAAGTCACATGAGCCCTGATGTATACGAAACTGTACGTTCTGGAAGGTAGGTAAAGAGGAAGCTCTACCATGCTCTTGTCTTGCTCTTCAACTTCTGGAAGTTATTCCTGGGAAAACTTACCACTTTCTGAAATATATCTATATTTAGCGCTTGCTGTTCCTGCTCTCTTTTCTGTATCAATTGCTTGGAAATGGATATTTAGATAGACTGAGAACTCTGACCTACAAATAAATGCACTAGATTTTGCACAGCTAGAGAAAACTATTTAGCAAGACAGTCAAGAGTCCGGAACTGGTTTTATGTAGATGGGTATAACTCCTGTGGAAGTTATTGGGAGTTGCAAATAATTCCTGCAGGCAAAAGTGATGAAGGAATTAGTATTTCTCAGTCTAGGCTAATACAGCAGGCAGGAGAAGCCCAAGAGACCAACTCAAAGTTTGGTGATTTTTTGATATGAAATGCCACTAACTGGACATGTAGGGAGCTGAAAGTCTGCTGGGGACAGATTCTTGTAATCTCATTTTTTTTTAGTGAGCATTATACTATTGACCAGGACAGCAAATTATCTGGTCTCATGGTAGAAATTAAGGTGTGGAAATGTTTGCACTGATTCGCCTTTTAAACATTTGTGTGTATAGAAGTCTCTGTGAGCATCTCTGTGCACATGGCTTAGAAGAGTTTTTAAATCAGTGGTGAATAACTGGCAACATAAGATACCAGACTGAACTCTTCTGCTTACACCAGGTGAGATTGAAAGAGCTAACGGAAGCTGTGGAAAGAATGAGGAAGAAAATTCTGGTTTTGGTTAGTACTTTCCTCCTTTTACCAAAATACGTTCTGACATCCAGGCCTGAATTTGAACTAGTAACTGCAGCATGACTGCACTAACAGTTTCCAAATAATTTATTTTAGAGTGCTCTAGGATACTTGGAGTATAAAAGGTGTCACAGAAAAACAAGTTTCATTTCATTCGTTTGACGTGTTGTTTTTGAGCTTACCATTTAATAATGGAACATAGAGATTTTAAAGTTTACTGGAGGTCTGTATGTTCATGTATTTAAGAAAAAAACTGTGGTATAGTTAGGGAAGATGGAATATAAATGAAATATTAATCTCAAACCAACAGGTCCTGGCTATTCCTTTGTAAGAGTCAAAATTTTCTAGTTATGATTCCTTTAGCTCCCATTAAAATAGAAACTTGAACACTATATAGGCATTTATGTAATATGTTCCACTATAAGATTACTGCCTAACAATTTAATAAACAGAGGCCAAATTGGAGGGTAGAATTGCTACATTTCATGTTATGGGAGCTTTGCTTTCTTTTTCCATTCACACAGTTGTGTTCTGGAATATAGTTTAAATGTACATACATAAAACATGTAGGTGTGTGTTGTGCATGTATTGACTTAACTTGGACACACAAGGAGTATGCCTTGGACAAAATATATTAATGGTACTAGAGATCTCACCCCCACACTTTTGTTTTGAAGGTCATGGAGAGCCTGAAGCTATAGATTTAACATTCAAGCACATGGTTCTAAGAAGCTGTTCAGCACTCTCACCTCTCTGGTTGGTTTTGCTGGAAGTCCGTATCAATAACATCTGGGCCCTAATTGGCTTTGATGTGGATGATGTATGGTCTTGGAAAGACCGTTGTTCTCTATTAAAATAACCTGGTTGAAACAAAGACTCATGTCTGCCCCAGATTTAAACGGAGAAAGAGAGAGAAAAAAAAGTTGTACCCAGCCTGTGAGCCAGATGAGTGTTTTAGCATGGAGGGTTTGGCATGTCAAGGTTTGCAAAGCATGGAGGAAGTCAGAGGTGAGCAAGGGTTCTGGCTTGTAGCCCAATGGAGCCTCTGTGACCACAGGCAGCTTGCTGGGTCCAACAGGAAAACTGGATGAAAGACAAGAGCTGGTTAGATACCAGATACTGTCACTAAATGGAATTTTCTTAGGAGAGATAAATGCAAACAACTGTGCTGTTACTACAGGCCTTGTGCACTCCTACCAGAACATTTTCAAGTGAAATGTGAGGCTGACAGTTATATCTCTTAATTGTTTAGTGTGCTGCCACTGGAAATAGTTTTCTGATCTTGGAAATAATGCTACTAGATAGTTCTTTTTTCTTAGTGTTGTGTTTCTCCTTTATGTGAGGATTGACCAGTTTGTTCAATATGGGGGAAGGAGCAGAATATGTTTGAGACACTCATAGAACAAGTTTTGTGTTTTTTTCCTTCTTTGTTGCTAAAGTGGATGACATAGTTTGACATGTGTAGAGAAAAAGATAAAGGCGATGTACATTTGCATTGTCTAAAATGCTGTTTCTGATGGATGTGTGACACAGAAGGAGAGCAAGGATGTAAATAAGGTGGTAGAGCACAACTGTCCTCCTGAACAGAGGAAAGCTCCTAAAGGGAAGAAACACTTTTTATGTGGCAATGTTAGACCCTTCTAGCAATTCTACTGCTGAGGAATCACAACCTGAGTACCTCAGGTGTGCTCAGCTAGAAACATGTACTGGTAGTGGGTCTGTACTCAGAAGCATATTCTCTTCACCCTGCACTCATGCATCTGGTAAGGGTGGCCTAATTGTTTTGAGCACATCTAGGAACTTTTGTTGTTTCCTGGAAGCATTACGGTGGATGGAAATCCATGTTAAAGAGAATTGACAGATGGATGGGAATTGCTGATTGGAGAGAGGTTGGAAATGGAAAATACAACATGAAATATGTTCCAAGGAATGGGAAGGAAAGGTTGCTTTCTTGCAGCAGGGGATTCAGCAGGCATGTGGGAGGTCTTGATTTCACTGGAGGTGTGAATTTTATTTGGATCTTTTGTGGGATTACCTTCCTTCTCCGTTAGAAGGAATCCTGATGTGATAAATCTTGACATGACATAAAGTGAATTGTGGCAAAGCCAAGGCTGTGCAATAGAAAATGATCATTCCTAAAGGGAAGAATATTCAAATAATCTTTTTCCATGCTGTTGCTGATATCCCTCAAGCATTTGTGAGGATGAGAAGGTGGAAATACAAGGAGAAATTCTGGCTTTGTAGCAAATAGTTGGAACAAGCACCAGGAGTGCCCTCTTGAGAAAAAACTTTCACTTATTTTTGTAGGTGGATCAGGATTTCAACACAGTTGAAATAGTGGTGGGGTGTTTTTTTTTTTTGTTTTGTGTGTTTGTTTTTTCATTTCTCTTCCAATTTATCATGGTTCTGATTTATAGGAGGTTTTTTGGGTAATACTCACTTTGGAGAAATGCAGTTTCCAAACAGAATGGAAGGAAACAATGTTTTCCATCCTTCAAATCTTTCTTTACTCACCTCCTAAGACACTGCTTTGGTCTCTCAGCTGGCTGTCTATCCAAGTTGTCTGCTGGTTTGTGGAAAGAGCAAGCATCAGTACCTGAAGTGTGAGATCTAGTCATTATAAGCATTCTGACTTTGATTAGGTAGTATAAATGATATATATAAATATAATGAATCATATGCTGTTTTATTTAAGCAACAGTAACAAGATATTCTGAGGGAGTCTCCCACTTTAAAACAATCTAAAATTTTACTGAAACACAGCTTCTTTAGCTTTCTACATCACAGCAGGTTTTTTTAGGTTGCTTCCTGATGCTTAAGATATCAGTCAAAACTCCCACCATGATGCAAGCTAGCATGCCAATTTCTTCTGCAGCAACTATTAAATTCAGTGCAGCATATCAACCATCTGCAGCCCATCTGCTTGCCCTAAGATGTAGACTTCAACCATGAACAGTTAAACCCCACAAATTGTCAGTAATGAAGAGTCCATCATAATCACATAATGTGTCAAACACCTGTGTGAGCAAAACAATGAAGCAATGACTTTTGCAGGAGAGTGGATATAGGATTAGATGGAGCATTATATGGGGCCTGGATGGAATTACTTGTGTTGAACGTTTAGAATAGAAAATGCAGTCACTGTAGCACTTTGTAATGAAAGGATGGCACATTATTATAACGACCTACATAATGCATATGGTAACAAATGGTTAACATGCCTGCCCTTCTATTCCTTGCAGCAAATAATCGACCTGGAAAGTCGCAGAGCAGTACACATCCCATTTGGCAGCAGTTTTCTGAATGAATTGAAAGTGATGCTTAAAACCCAGCAGTTTTTTGCAGGCTTGCCCACAGTCATGCTATGTATATATGCAGACTCACACAGAGCTCCTGCTTTGCTGAATGTCCGTACTTGTTTTACAACCAGAACTGGAGGGATGGTGCAGCACAGCTGCTGTTGTGCAATCTATCCCTGATAACCAGGATACCCTCAAAGCATTGTGGACTTCTTGTGAATAATCTGCTATGTTGTGCATATTTTTCTTTGCTGGTTGATATGGCATGTGGCTACCCACCTCATTGCTCTCCCAGAAAGGACTCCATTATCCACATGATGCTGCAAAGAGAGGGAATGAGCTGGGACCACAGGGTACAATTTTATTTGTTATAAATCCTGAGAACCAGTGTTAAGAGTCACTGGACCTCCTACTTCTGGCACAGGAGTGGAATTCTGCATTACTAAAACTACAAGCATGCTTATTTAAGATCTGTCACATGCTATAGAGTGTGCAGTCTGTTTACATGGAGTGTTTCTACCCAGACATGGTGAAGTGTGAAAATTACCAGACAAAATGGTAAAGGAGAGCTATTTTTGTGGAAGGAATTTAAAATAAACAGAGAAAGTGGGAATGAGAATTTGGATGTTAACAGATTGTAGTTTGTGGCCTGGGGATGAGGATTGTGAACTTGATGTAGAAGGAGGTGGGAAGTCGTAGAAGGGGGTGGGAAGTCATAGAAGGGTGATGACAAGAAGAATGACCTACACTGAACTTCTGATTTAGGAAGTGAGACAGAAATGGAGCTGCTTGAAGAAATGGAAGTTGCTATGCCCCTGGGAAATGAAAAAAAACATTTAGCAGTTGAAGCAGCAATATTACAGAGTTGATATCAAGAAAGGAAACTGTTTCCCTCCCCTTCTCCTGTGAGGGATTTTCCTTTTACTTGCTTGGTTTTTGTTTTTAATTTGTATTTTTTTTGTATTTAAATAAAAAAAAATACACTTGCACACACGTATATCTCATTTATTATATTAAAACAAATGTATACTATAATAAAGATTATACACACACTTACAAGCAAAATTCCCCCCAGACTATAGATTCCCATATCTGTGAAGAAAAATTACGTTCTTGTCACTTTCTAAACTGGGAGTGGTAGTAAAGTGGAGTAGGATGTTAATGGCAGTAAGGACATGCAGAAGTCATCCATGTCTCTAATTCTAAATAGATCTGATAGAAACATTATCCTTGTACCAGGATCCAGGAGTCATTGGTCCATACAGAAGTTCAGCAGGACCTCAAACATGGTTTCTTCAGAAACAAACTGTGGATTCAGCAGCATATTGCTGAAAACAAGGTGTTCCAAATAAAAAACAGAAAATTTTGGATGGATTTTTTTTTTTTAATTATTTTTTAATCTGCTTTTTTTTACATTTCCAGACAAATTTGGAAACTCACAGCTGCAAAGGTTAGTAATCTGGGAAAACTGTGAATATAAAGAATGCTTTCATTTTCCTTCTCTGCAAGAAAAGTGAATATCCTTTCCATCTTCTCTGCAAGGATACTGTTGAAAACAAGTTGATTTCCAAAAAGTTCTATTCTTAGTTGATAGCTTCAACTCAGGGTATCTGTGTGTAGTTAGCCAAGAAACTGATTTACCCAAAGGCATCAGGATGGATTAATCAATATAGTTATTATCCTATATACATTAATATCATTGCAGTTATGAGTCTGTCACTGCTTTTGTTGTTGGCTTCCTATCTAAAAGTTTTAAATGTGGATGAAAGATTCAGTTTGGACTAGAGGCTGGTAGACAAAGATGCCCTTTTAAAGTGCTGAGCAGATTTTTGGAAGTCCCTGCTCACAGGAGCCTTAATTTTTTTGTTTGTTTTTGTTCTTCAGAGCATCAGCCTGTGCTAGTTTTGAGTACTGTCGTGGTTTAAACCCAGTCAGGTAACTTGTTCGCTCACTTCCCCCCCTTTCTTGCCCTCCCCCTGCTCCTGGAGGGACGGAGAGGAGAATCAAAAAGAATGCAACTCCCACGGGTTGAGATAAGAACAGTTTAGTAACTAAGGTATAACACAAATCACTACTGCTACCACCAATGATAATAATGATAAAGGAAATAACAAGGGAAGAGAATACAACACCTCAGCACCAGCTGACCGATAACTTGCCCCCCTCAGCCCCACCAAGCTCTGCTCGATACCTCCTCCAACCCTGCAGTCTCCGAGCCCTTCCGGCTAACTCCCCGTTACCTCCTGGGCATGACGTGCTGTGGTATGGAATACCTCTTTGGTCAGTTTGGGTCAGGTGTCCTGTCTCTGCTTCCTCCCGGCTTCCCCTCCTCCCTGGCAGAGCATGAGGCTCACAAAGTCCTTGGCCAGAACAAAACATCGCTATCAGCTCTGTTCCCAGGCCGAAAGTCAAAACACAGCACTGCACCAGCTACCAAGAAGGAGAAAAATGACTGCTACTGCTGAACCCAGGACAAGTACATATGTTATGATGTTGTCACTTGTTCACAGCAAGAGTTGGCTACTAATTCAGTTATCTGGTCTCTGAAAAATATAAAACTGTGGTCTCTTTTTTTGTTGAGCACATATGAATGACACCATCATTAGATATAGGAAGAATTATTTTTCTCCCTAACTTCTGTTGACCTGTTTTGATTATTTGTGCCTCCAGAGGACATCAAAATCAAAGCAAAATTGACAATTTTCACATAGGATTGAGTGAAAGCAATATATTCTTCACTAGTACTTGAGCAAGTTCATTAGTTTGGCTGGGTAGGTGCTGAACCTTGACTGAATTTCAGGTTCACTAAATAAGGTTCATAGATGTCTACCGAGGGTATTCCACTAGTAATGACTTTTAGTCTTTACCAAGCTGAGCAGAATTAAAACCAATAATGCAGCAATTTAGAGAGGAAAGGTTCACATTCCCCTTAAAAGCCATGAGCATTCATTCTCCTTCAACTTGTTTCTAAGGTAAATTTTAAAAGCAGAGCCTATAGACATCATGAAAATGAGTTCATAGCTTTTGTAAGCCATTTATCACGATTTATTGCAGTGTGAAGGTTTTTACTCTTTTGGCTTTTGACATACTTTTTGAAGCTAATTGAAGAGTAAACCTTACTTCTCTTTTTTGCTTTCAGATATTCTCTAAAGAAAAGTTTATCCTGTAACATGATTACAGTATGATCTTACCGTACAGATTCGTTAGGCCTCTGAAATGATATGTCATATTACAGGGATAAAGTGCTGAGTCTGCAGCTGGATTGGATGGAAGCGTAAAGAATAAAATCTCTGGAAATTATGTGGGTTAAAAAGAGGAATAAGGCCCACTAGTAGCCTTGGGCTCTTGGTCATACCTGGAGCTCTGCGACACTTTGAATCTCCCCCTAGATGTTCTAGTGACCATGAGTAAGATAATTCACAGTATTTTTGTTGCATTATCAGGCAGATATTGATCAACTTGTCTTTAATCTAAAGAAAAATGTAATTTATGGAAATCTTCCATGTGCAAAACAAAACAAAAACCCCTCACTTTTGAGTTGAATGGGTAGATGGTCAAACAGACATCTGGAATCTCTTTTCCTGAAAGCACTGGCAGGACAATACAGAGTAATTATAATGTTTTTGCTTTCCTCTGCTCCTTTTTTTGCAGGGGAATTTGTGACTTTCCTGGCACAAAATCTGTAACATTTTCTGGAATTAAACAAATCTGAGGCACAGAACAAGAGAAAATGGAAGTTCCTAAACCATCAAGATGAGCAGAAAAAAGCTGCAGCTCCTGCAGTAATCTCAACACAGAAGAGAGGTCAAGGTAGCTAAACCTTGTCATTCAGAGCTCCAGCCTGAGGAGTGGGAAGGAACAAAGCCCTGGTACTGATAAAGCGAGGTACCTCCACAAGACACACCACTGCAATTCTGCTGTTCCACCTTTTCTGCCAGCAAAACAGTTAACAGTGCTAACATTTAATCCATCATCTGTGGTTACATAAGTTAATGCTCCTGAGAAGCAGAAAAGGACTCAAAGGTCTCACAGGTATTGTTTTTGGCTTCCTGTTCCAAACATTCAATTAGTTGCAACTGATTTTGAAAAATTCAGTGGCAGCTGATGAAATGTAAAGATTTCTTTGTAGGAGAGAGAAGGTCTTTTCTACATAAGAAGATGGCACTGACTTGACTATCGTGGCCGCAGCATAGCATATAATAGCACATCAGCTTTCCTTCATATCGTGCAGTAATCAGATCCCATCCCCAAACAGGCTCAGAGATGTACAAAGGAAAGATGATAAGCATTTCATCTAAGATAGAAACATACTGAATTTATTTCTTTTCCAAGATTTGTGTGTCTAAGTATGTATATGATCTCTGAGTCAATTTGTTTACCTTCTAGGATTGCTCCGATAACATCTGGTAGAATGCAGAGATCTTTCACGCCAATGGACTATACAGTAGGATATAAATATTAACCAGACTGAATATTAACAGGTATTTTCCTCTCCTGTTCTCAATAATGCAGTTGAATTAAAAAAGACAGCCTTAGATGAGTTACCTACTAACTGCTATTCTACTTTGTATTCATAACTCTTCCCCAATTGCTTCTGCTCTGATGCATTATTGTGTCAAGAAAGTAATATTAACCTATTGCTGCTTCTCTCTACATATTAAGTAGAGTTAAAGAACAATGTTATGGTAATGAGAAAAGGAATTCCCTATTCTGGGAACTAGCAATGTATTAATAAGGTGGCAGACAGAAATAACTGTTTCTAAAAATACAGTACTTACCTCTTACCATTTTTTAAAACCAGCTCCAGTGTTTCATTTATGCTATGGGATTTGGCAGATGTTAAACTGCAGAGTTTCACTGTATTCAAACAAACATGTCAGTTTTAGGTCAGTGATAGCACAGACACATGCCAAATGGATGAGAATCTGCATTAATTTGAATTCAGTAACAAAATTCCTATTCAATTCAGTAGTGTAGGAACTTCCTCTTCAGGTAATTTATAAATAAAAAAATTCAAGGCTTGTTGGAGTCTGTCATCAAGCCCATTAATCTTTTTCATCCACTTTCACTACCTGTGCGAGGGCCTTTCCTCAGCTTTATCATGGCTTCAGGCGCAAGCTACATTACTTGGGTTTATTTGAAACAAAGATGTCAAACCCAAAGAGATGCTCTACTTTCTGTTTTGTTCCAGGCACAGAGATATCTTCAACTGCACGCTGTGATTCCTAAGCCTGGCAGTTTTACATGGTTCATATTCAGCTTTGTTACATCTGTCATGCAGGACAAATTAACAGGTACATGGCTGGAATACTGTGGCGGTCCTTCCCTTGGTATCTCCTGCCTTTTGGCCTTATTTCCACAAATGCAATAGATTGTCAGGAAGGAAAATTTACATGCTTTCTCTTTGGGCCCTTCATGTGTTTAAAATTGTGTTTCTGAGGAAGGCCTTTCAGTCAGATTTCTGTGTGACTACATCTTCTGTCATAAGCTTATCTTTGGCCCATGTAGGGATACTCATTAAAGGACAGACCAGTCCATAACTTACAGCCAGTTACGGTTATTTCATAAGTTTTCCTCAATGCCATAACACAGACAAGATGTAAACCTTGGGGAAGTCAGCTCTTTCACAGCCTAGAAGAATCTGAAATATCTTTCCCAGAATACTAAATCCAAACTTCCAAAACATTCCTTAGTGTTTGTAAGAAATTTTTTCTCACCTTTTTTCTGACACCAAAGAGGCAGACAGGTTATGGACAGCAGAAACTCAGCTTCTGTTTTGTTTCTTTTTTTTTTTTTTTCAGAAACCACAAAGAATCCATGACACTGTCTCAGCCTTTGTCTTTCTCTCTTATACTTTCAGACTGAGACTGTTTCAGTAAGTCCATAATAACACAAAAACTTTATTTCAGATAGATTGTTTCTATTTTCTCATACAGAATCAGTGTCTTGATGACTGATTTTTAATATTGACTCTAATTTTAGGCAAATAACCTCTAAAAAGTAAATGATTTTCAATGATAGACATTAAAGTACTAAATATATTGGTTAGACTTGATACTGAATGATTGGGTGATATGGTTTAGTGTGAGGTGTCCCTGCCCATGGCAGGGGCGTTGGAACTAGATGATCTTAAGGTCCTTTCCAACCCTAACTGTTCTACGGTTCTATGATTCTATGATTAGCCCATGAGGTGTTTTCTTTGTATTTGCAATGTTGCTTTGTTTTTAATGCAGAATGTAAATATTTCTACTTCACTTGAAATAAAAAATGGCTAAACTTCTTCTGATGTTATAAAATAAGTTGCAATCAATCGTATTGTTTCAATCGAGCCCTCAGACTGGTAGGATATTATTTCTGTAGCTCATTGCATCATTATTTTGGTACAATTAAAGCTAGCAGGGTCACTTTAAAATGATAAGATTTAAATACAATGCCAATACTTGTCTAGAAATTCTCATATTGAAGGAACTTTTAAGATAATGATATACATAAATCAGAGAATAGGATTATAACATTTATCAGTCACTTTGGGGAAGTAATTAGAGAAATTTAATGATTTCTATAGCATTGCATATGATTGGATTTTGTTTATTAATGGAAAAAATACTCTTCCAGCAATGTTGTGAGAATTTTAATGAATCTGAGTAGCCAAGACCTTTCAGTATCACTATGTCCTTAGCCTCACACTGCAATATTTTCAGCTCTAACCTGGTAATGAGTCCACACCAATGCCCTCAATCACAACACTCCCGTGCTCCTGGAAGTTCAGACCTCAGCTGAATTACTTTTTTACAGGCCCACTTTTAATAGCAACTCAAGGGAAGGACCCTGACAGTAGTGGCTTGGATCTCACATCTAACCAATGACCCAAGCTAACCTCAGGTACTTTGTGAGATCTTGCAAGATCACAGTCCAAGATAAAAGAATAACAGGAGAGGCAAGTTAAAAAAGGTAGCTTATTCTTTTGAGGTCAGCCTCAGCGTAAAAGGTTAACTCTGCTGGTCTGTTTGTAGTATTGATAACCTTGAAAGAAATGTTGATGGAATGAAACCACTTTGTGAAGAGATCTTTGTGTTACCCTGCACCTGGGCTGGAGTTAATACTAATTCTGTTCTGACAGAAATTACTCTGAAGGTTTCATATGGCCTGTTCTGGCTGGCTGCCACCCACTGTGGTTATTAAGCTGAGCTCTGCAGTTTGTTTCTTTATCTCAGGCTGTGTGTGCCCAAGCTTTCCCTGAGCTTTTGTTGTCAGTTTGCGTACATAAATATATTGAGGCCTCAGGACCACTAATACGCAGCGCTGTGGTATGTGTTTTTGTCTTGTTGAATACTTCATAATTCATCAGTGCTTGTATCTAGCTAGTGAATTTCAAAGACAGTACATCACCTTGTCCCTTAGGAAACCGAATCCTTCCTTTGGGGTTATAAGTGAATACTGCTCTGATGTCATGTCACACAGACACTGAAATATCTCCTGTGTTCAGGCCTCATTTGTCTCCCTTTACATTATCTCAGTACAGCCCTGTGCAAAAAAAATAAAATAAAATAATAATTGCACTTGATGGTTTATTGCTCGTGAAAGGGCATTCAAGCTTTAGATGGGAAGGTCTTTGTGACGTGCTTCTGAGCAGAAAGGCTTCAGGGTTTCCTTCTGCCTGGCACTGACAGGATCCATCCAAGTGTCCTGCCATCCAGTGCCTGCTGCTAAAAGGTGACAAAAAAAGCAAGTCGTTTCTAACATTTTGAACAAAAATCCTTTTTATGTGCTAGTTTGGCTTCCAAAGTTTATTTTCCTTTGTATTATCTTTTCAAAGGCTTCTTGTTTGGTCAGCAGAAAGGAAGGGAATTTGCTGACTCATATTACTAAATCTTCTCTCTCTCATAACCATCATGTGATGCTACCCTACCATTTTCAAAGGCAAAGGATTGCTCTTCAGAAAAACCTGTAACTTCAAAAAACTTTAACCTCAAAGACAATCTAGCTGACAAGGGTAACGTAGTGGTAGTATGATCAGGACAAGTGACTCCCTCAGACGAAATACAAGCAACAAAACCAAAACTTTCTGCTTGCTGTCAGTGCAGTTGCAACCACACCAGCCTTTCCAGAGCATTGCTCTCTAAAAGCAAGGAAGAAGAAATCAAATCTATGTCTCCAAATTCTGAAGTAGTTTTTAAAAATACTTAGGAGGAATCTAGGGCTGAGCAGCTCCAGGGTTTCCTTCAGTCCAGATGGCCTGACAAAGCGACACATGATTGAATGGATGGGTACTTGGGTGCATGAATGGCTGTTTGAATGGCTGGGGAATTATGTGCTCTCAAGACTTGAGAAAAAGCTGATCTCTAACATTTTAGCCAGGCAAATTTATCTACTTCAAGCTAGCACATAACCTGTGCTAATTAAGCAGTATAATGTCTCCTGATCGGTAGGCAGTCATCTACAGCAATTCTGCTGCGCTTTCTGTTTTGGGGGGCAGATAATACTTCATCCATTAACTGCTAGCTGGGAATGACATTGAAACTTTAGGAAAAATTCAAATGCATTTTTTTTGGTTTCTTCCCTGCCACTAAATAAAAAATATATTTTCTGACTCTAAAGAAAAAAAGGGTGGTCAGATATATCTGTGGCACATGTCCCAGAAATCAACAGTACAATAGAAGATTAAAGTTGCTCTTTTGGTTTAGAGACATCCCAGATCTTGGGGGAAAAAAGCTTGGGACCTTGTTTTGCTAGATTCTAAGTGTATTGAATTTTTCAACGCAGTCAAAAGGAGTCAGAGGAGCTCAGCCCCAGTGGCTTTGATCTCTGGGAGTTTTAGCCATTGACCCATGCAAAAAGGAAGACCATAGGTTTCACCATACCATTCTATCACTTTTTTCCATCCCCTTTTCCTATTCCGAAACCTAAATTTAGTAGCCCGACTCAATCAGAAAGACAACCCTACCAGAAAGAAGAAATAGAGGTTTTGTTATCTCTGGGCAGCGTCACAGGAATTTTAGCTGAGGAGAGTGTGTTAACACTCTTGAACTTGGTTTTAGGGTGAATGAACAGGTACTTGTCATCTAACTGCTTTGTAGTCGTGCTGAGGTCACTCATCTTGAAAGACTCAGAACAGCAGTGTTGAGTGGGTTACTGGAAGCATGGTAATAAATTGGACATAAACAGAAAGGTCAAATAATGCCTTGAGAATAAAATACCACCACCCTTTCCCATGCTCTTGCCAATACCTTACCTGTTTTATGTACTACTCAAATAGGATGTTAAGGCAGAGATGCTGAAGTGGTGCAAAGGCATTTTAATAGCTTTCTGTGGAAATTTAATTTCATATTTCTTCATTTTCTCTTTTATAAAGTACCATTGCAGGAACAGGGAGAGCATGGTTTACATTTATGGAAGGTGCCAAAGACAGAGAAGAAATATGGTGCTCAGTACAGTCGAGGAAAAGAAGAGAAAACAAGAAAAATAGACTCTGTTGCTCCAGCTATAAGATACTCTGTATTTCAATTCAAGCCTCTGTCATCTCCTGTGCTGAATCCTCCCTGATGGGTTGTTCTGTAATCTTCTCCTCTCTAATAGCCATTTTTCTTATCAATACATCACTTCAGAATGAAGGCAGCAGAGATTTTAGCTAAAGTTGTGGTTGCATTATAACATAAATATGCCCTTGCAGTTTCTAGCACTAGACGAAAAACGCTATAGTCCTGTGGCACAGAGTCCCAATTTGCCTTCCTCTTCTGATTCCAGTGCATTTAGTAAACACTGGCAGGTGAACCTGGACGCTTGGTGGCAGATTTACCTTGCCTCTGCCACTCCTCACTTCCACCAGACTGGCACCATCTGCTCTCTTCAGTCAGTTCAAATCCAGTATAAGGCTGATGTAAGGTGTATGTTGTGTGAGCTGGCTTTGGCAGAATTTGGCAATTATTCCGCATGTCATCTATGTAGCCATGCTCAAACAAGACTAAGCTTGTGTACTGCTTTGTTAGCACAAAGGTCTAACACTGATTGGCATGTAGAAAGGAGAAAAACCTTGGGACTGGGTGCATTCAGAGTGATCTCTGCTTCTTGCAATGGCTTATCAAACCCTTCTTACCCTTCTGCAGAGAACTGCTAACCATGTAAGATTATTTATCTTTTGGCAAATGATTCTTCTTTTGTATTACACACTTCTGATGTCACATAGTAGAGATATGAGCTCAACTGTCGACTTACGTGATGCAATTGATTTAAGTGAAAACAAAACTATGCTTGTCAGTAAGGCATTTCTCTCTCATACATAGATATGTTTAAATGATGTATAGTGGAGCATAAGTAGCACCTGAAGGCTTTCATCTGGGATGAAAGATCTACAGGTTTTGGTTCAGGAACTGGTTCAAGTGCACAAACATGCAAAAGGCTTTTTTGCTGGTTTTCCATTGCTGTGCTTCTTACAAGTTATATAACAATGCTAGATGTGCTGAGGACTTCTCATAACAGTGATGCAAACTTCTGTCCTTTGCATATTAATGTATAGGCATGTATTTGCTAATATAATGCATTTTTAGTCCAATATTTATTTAATAAGTGTTATATTTGTCAATAACACATACCTAAAATGCTAATAAAGACAAATCAGAGTCATTACAGGAAAGAAGAGTCATAAAGGGGTCATGAATTCCAAATAAGAGTTATGATAGCAAATCAGGAGCAAGGTCTGAAGACCTTGGGTTGTAGTTGGAGGTGATATGCTACCTCATATGCATTTGTGAGCCATAGTGCCTTAAACTGGACAGCAGGTTATTAAAATTGCCCTGTATGTGTTGGTTTTTGTGATTTGCCCATGATTGCCTATTGGCTCACTGGCAAAACAAAGAGCAAAGCTGAGTCTAAGCTACATATTTTAAACTCTTATACTGACATATCACTACACAATTTGAGGTGAAATATGGCCAATATTAGGTCAGGGCATGAAGTCACTACCGGCTACCCAAGTAGTCAGAGGTCTTTTCAGAGCACATGTGAGAAGTGCTCCTTTTAATCTGTTAGTTATGCTTTAATTTCCTGAGCATAGGTATGTCTGTGCCTATTGCTTCACTGGGTGAAGTTATATTTAGCATGAGAATTTTTGAGTGTCAGAAACATGCTAAATCTCTTCCTTTCAAATTTACAAGATGTAAAGGGGCAGCTTAAGCTTCTCACTTTTGATTTAATAGGGGCTAAGGGCTCATTTTATAGAGCCAAGTGGTAATAGCTTTTCTTTTGCTAAATCATTTCTCTTCTGAAATCAGAATTTGAAAGTTTGTATTTTCCAGTTACATTTAAAGAAGAACATCAGAGGAACCTATTTCATAATTTAATGTTGCATTTTGAAGTTTAATCTGACATTACCACAAAAAGCTCTTATTTCATACCTTTGTGCTCTTCACTCCAAAAGTCATTATATGAAAATGATTTTATCTTTACTTATGGCAATTTCTCTAATATGCATTAAAAAATCTGCAAACTGAAGCAAAACTAGTAAAGAAAAAGACAACCACCAGAGCAACCAATCAAGGAAAGCTTTCACCTGGAAAGCTGTTCATGCTATCATGATTTCAGCATAAGAGTCTAACTGTAAAAATGATGTTTCACGATCATTTTCCAAAAAGTTTAGATTCTGGATGGGCTTCAAAAAAAACAAAAAAGACAGATGAAGACCTTGTTTTCACTTTATACATATTTCACAGAACTTATAGAGTTAAATAATTAATAATGGCTAACTGCTATGCAGTGTAATACGAACTACATCAGTGTTTTGCATTTTCATTATATTTTAATATCCTATACAGCTTCTTTCTTTGCTCTTCTCACTCTGCCTAGTTAAGAAATTTGAATAGGCTTGATGAAAAGTATGTTTTTGCTAATTTGTGACATAAATATTTTAAAATCTTCATAGTAAGTTTTGGTAGCTCTTGCAGCTTTATCTGAAAATTAGACACATCTTTTTAAACAATGCATTAACACTTCTTCCTAACACTTTGTGGTAGAAGAGCAACGTATTAATAGTTCTTTTTACTGATCTGCTGTAACATAATACAGGGAGACAATCAGCTGTGCCTATGTGTGGTGTTAACAAGGAAATTAATGTTTTCACTTAGTTCCAGGTAAAGATGAAGGAACTTCACATCTTGTTCTTGCTTGTATAGGTCAACAGGAAATTTGCATTTTCCTAAGAAAAGTATAGTGATGACATATCAGATATTTTGCACTGAATTTTGAACTCCACACATGTCAAGATGCATTGAAACCTTGACTGATGCACCAAGCCAAAAGTGAGTGTGAGCTTTCCAAGCAGATGAATGTAACTTTAAAGATTATTCTGACTAGATCTCTCTAATACTCTACTATCATTAAATAGACTCCAACAAAGAACAAATTCAATTTCCTTCTTTTCACTTTTCATTACATTTGGAAGTAAAATACAGAAGATGAGTTATGGATAAGCTGAAGAAATGCATAGCATGGTGTGGTGATTGGGAAGCATCCAGCAAAGCTCCACTGACATGCTGGTTCTTGTGGAAGGAGAAATACTGGTTTTAAAATCAGTGATCCTATCTTCAGGATTTGTTGAAGAGAGTAGTTGGTCTCACATTTGTCATGACTCCATCTAAGAGCATAGTAGGAGCTTCTAACAGTGTGAACTGTCACTGGTCAAGGTTATGTGCAACAGGATCCCAGTTCAGGACCAGATGCAGGAAGAACTTTATCTCCTGCAGTTGCTTTCAGCGTATGGCTGTGTTCTGTCCTCATTTGTTTTCTATCTTGTTGTTGTATGTGAAAGTTAATGGAGGAAGTTCTGGTGAAAACTCAAGCATCAGATGCCATGATGTGTGCATGGTATTAACTCTTCTGAATCAAGGTGATACCCTGAAATTGAACAAATTAAATTATATTTTGGCACAGACAAATATGTAAGGATACTAGACAAAGATAGCAGTTTCCTTTAAATTACTCTTTTAATCTGCATATTTTCTGATGCTCTTTATTTCATTAATTTATATTCAGATGTAGAGAAATCCAAGATTATCTGCATTGAAAGATGTATCCTGGTCTATTATGTAAGCATTTACATCGCAATAATACAGTGATTTATCCAAAAAGATAAGTAGCGGATGATAAACTTGATTTCTAGTAAGACAAGACAATGAAATTTTCATCTCAAAATTTCAAATGATTAAAAAATCATACAAAAGTGGATAAGATAATGAGCTGTTAAAAAATTATCCTGAAATCTCCTTTTCCTTTTCATCCCAGTCATTTACAAAATCATAAATTGCAAAGTTACATGATGTATTTCCAGTCACAGGTTCTAAGACAGAATATGACTGTTCAGTGCACAAGACATCAATGCCTTTGAAATAAATATTTTTTATACATAACACTTATATGTGCTGAAAGTCAGAAGAAGGTTTCTGGATCCTGTCAGAAAAGGATGGGGTAGATTTTTGGAAGGAATGTGATTGATTCTCTGGCTACATGATGCTCGTGCACAGTCAGCTGGAGTTTGTAAAACCTCTGTAAGCATGGATGGAGTTTTATGAACCCATAAAACTTCAAACCTGAGGCTCAGCTTCAGAGTGCTTGACATGCTTCAGACATTTCTGCTTAATTGTTTTGGAAGACCACATCAACATTTCTGTTCCTTACCGACCAAAATTCTTGGGACAGAGTATTCCTCCACGCATCGAAGACTTGCCAACACTGCCTATTTTTGTCCTGCAGAAAATACAGTTTAGGAGACAAGATGACATTGGTATGAACAGATTGAAAGGTAGCCAGCTGTCTTTCTACAACCTGTTCTCAGTCTGCAGAATCACTGGCAGCTTTGTAGGCAGTCAGTGCATTGGCATTTACTCTGAACCATTTACTGGGGGCAGAATTGAGCAACTATTCACCTCGCAAACACAGGTAGCTAGAGAAGACAAAATGCTGAAGACGGTTCCTACTTTTAGCTCCTTAATTCCTTTGACAGCCCATCTCCACTGGCACAAGGGTTACTATGCAGCAAGTTACCTGTACAGATAAGCCCTGAATTCCCTCTATGTGCAAAGGTCATTTTCACCCGTCTGTTAAAGTGGGAGGAATGCTACTATCTGAGGTCACCTCTGACAAATATTATGTGTCACCACTATGCTGCCTATCTTACACTAGGAATGGATGCTCCTGTTTGTAATACATTATGAATCAGAGAAAAGGATTTTATTATAGACACATGTTGGCTTGTGTGCAGTTATGAAGTTAACTAACAGTACTGTTGTTTGTTACTATATATGTTGCTCCTGGCACAAGTATGTCTTACTAATTTCTTCAAAGGCTTTCCTTTTCAAAGGAAAGCCAAGTAATGTTATACCTTTTCCTTGATGTTGCTAGCAGCATACAAGTTTTACTATTCTGTCTGGCTGCTGCAATATTCTCAGGACTATGAAATCTAAAGCATCGATTCAAGAGCCACATACATTTTTTAATCTCTGTGCAATATCACTTTTAATAATTCTGACAATAAACTTCAAAGTAATCTTTGGCAAGAGTTCTTACCATTGATTAGCATGAACATTTTTAAGTTAATTTGGATTCATGGGACCCCTGCCAATGGGGGGGAAAAAAACAGACTAGACCAACTTCTGCTTTATTGAAGTTTAAAATTTGTCTCAGCAGAGAATCAAACTTAGGTAGATAAGTTCATATGTGTAGGAAATTATTTATAACCTCTGTTTTAGGCATCTAGTCTAGGTGTTCTGAATCACCTCCTCTGGAGATTGCTTACCTCTTTCCCCTGAGAGAGAAAAGTTATTTTTTCGCTATGCCTGAGATAAGTAGGGAAACATCTACCTTCTTTTGGATATTTGGCTCAGTGAAGGCAACACCATTCTAAAAATTGGGCTTCTGGTGGAAAAATTCATAAGTATTTAATTACAGAAAGATTTTATCAACATTATTGATAATACTTAAAACAAATCATAGATGGACTTAAACTTTGTGAGTAATTGTTTTTGATATTGCATGTTTACAAGAATGGCTGATGCTGATGTTTTACTGTTTTGTTTGATATAATCAGTGAAAAGGGATTTAAGAATAGACGAGTTGAGAAATCCTTCTGGATTTCGTAATTCACCTATAATTTACATACCAGTGTAATGCTACTTTTTTGCTCTCTGTTGAGTCTAGTTCACAGACATAGGGGTGACAAACGTTAATAGTATCATTACTGCCTGTTAACGTAGCTCATTAATGTGTTCTAGAAGTCATTAAGTTTGCAGGGAAATATTGATTTCTATGGAAACAAAGGCTGCAAGTTAAAAATAAATAAATGAAGAAACATCTCCAGGAGTGACCTGTGTAGTGCATATGCATTTAGTTCTTATCATCATTGTACTATGTTCACAGGACTACTTGCTTTTCGTACAAATTCTAATGGAGTAATCAAAATGTATTGTGTTCAATTCTCATTTGATATTTGTTAGTTTTATAATTGCAATTCATTATATGAAGTAATTCCCTGTGACCAGAAACTTATAGTAAAATGGGGAGGTGGCTTTTGTTTATCTGTGTCCTGGCCATAATTAATCCAGTTTGTGAGGCCTGTTTCATGGTTATTACATATTTCTAAGTGTTCTAAAAAGCAAGCATTCATACCTATTTTTGGGTTTAAATAGGATTAAGTCATTTTGTTCCATAACTATACTGAGTTAGCGTACAAATTAAGTACATAGTGACTATGCTTTCATTTCAGTATTCAAGTGACCATGCACAGCTGATTGCCAACAACATGGGCATTCTCAGACTCTTCTCAGACTTTCATCAGTCATGAATACAAAACAGGTCTCTGCATACTTAGAGTTTGGCTTTAATTCCATCTCCAAAGCACTGTGTGTCTGACTTGTCCCTTCTGGTTTTACCACATTCACCAGATACTGAATCCCTAAAATATACGTGAAATATTTGGGGTGGGGGTTCTAAGTTATTTGATCACATTTCATTACCATGTTATTGTGATTTAGGAACATGTAAGACTGAAAAATTTACTTCTTAAGTTCTACATTGTTCTTCTTTTCTGGTAATCCTCAGGTCAATGGTCTTAATGTGTGTTTGCAGATTTTCCAGGTTAAGTGGACTGCTACTCAGAAATGTCTTTCTGTGCAGATAGAAGTTCTCGTTATTGTCTTCAAGACATGGTTTTATTAATTATACAATGTTAGAAATTTCCCTGAAAACTTTATTTTCATTAGTATGCTGAGTTAAAACTTACCTAATGCTTGGTCCAAAATACAGTCTAAAATTCAGCAACATTTTACTGGAGCTAATATGGCCTACCAGGAATGCTCCACTTTTTGTTTGACTTTGCTTATACCATCCTGAATATTAGTCATGATTTATGAAGTGATCTATATTGTTCTGTCTCAATGACTTGTTATGTTCAGTGTTTACCACTCCCGTAGTCTTTGGTTCAGTTTGATTCCTTCCCCACAACCAATTTATAAAAAAATATTAAATAGCCAGGGACCAACAACTCTGCTCTGTGGCAATGCCTTGAAAATACAGCCACAGTGCGGTGATTTCCAGTGATATCAACAAGACCTATCTTTAACTGTCTTTATTTAATCTATTCAATTCTGATTTTGTGTTCTAGTTTACTAATCAGAATATTGTGCAGTGTGCAGTTAGTTGTGCCTTACAGAGATCTAAGTGTATTGTATAACACTATTAACCTTTATCAATCAAAAATATAATCTCATAAAAATATTGACTTAGGCTGAGATCTATTATATATAAGAGCATTTAGATTAGTACTTCATTGTACTACAGTCTTCTAATTGAGTTCTCTATCAGTGATTCCATTATTTTGGGGGGATCAACACAGAATGACAAAATCTCTAATTACTTCAGGTATTGCCCCACTTACCTTTTCTAAATCTTGGCAGAAGATTATTTCCTTAGCTTGGTCCTCTGTCACACATGTTTCTGTTATAGCCTTTGTGTTAACTGGTGCAGTGCTGTGTTTTGACTTCTAGTTTGAAGCCGATGTTTTCGGTTGTTGCTAAGTGATGTTTACGGGACTCTGTGAGGCTCATGCTCTGCCAGGGAGGAGGGGAAGCTGTGAGGAAGCAGAGACGGGGCGCCTGACCCGGGCTAGCCGGGGAGGTATTCCATACCACAGCACGTCATGCCCGGGGTGGGGGGTAACTGGGAGTTACCCGGAAGGACAGAAATTACCATTAAGTATTGGAAATGAGCCTTTGGTCTCATTGAAAATCCACATCAACAGTTCACACATCTCATGTACCAGTTTTTTTCTAGCTGTTCATTGAGAGTTATCTGGATTTGCTGCGTTAATATTTTAATGAATTAAATGAATTTAAAATAGCATCTAATATCTTGTTTTGCTACTGACAGAATGGGTTCATCATAACCACTATATATACAATTAAATCACTTTTTGCAAGCAAAACACATAGTAGAAATATTTACTGATAATCACTATCTCTGTCATTAACACTCCCCCCTTGCTTATCGACCAATGTTCCAAAGCATTTGCTAAGATGCTGATCATTTTTACTGTAATAGTCTTACTTTGTCATTAACTGTGCTGGTCACAGATTTTTCTTATGACTTTCAACCTTCCTCATTAGTGGTTGATCTTCCTACTGCCTAATTCATATTCATTGCTATTACCATCCCATTTTCTAAACGACATTTTTCAAGAGTTTTGTTTGTTTTCTCATGTTTCATCTGGTTTCTTAATTAATGTCTCTTCTTGTCCTGACCATAACTTTGGAAATTCAGTGGCCTCTAGGGAAACCTTTCAAATCTCAATCATTCCGCATCTTCTTTTTTTTTTTTTTTTGTCATTTTAAAATTATTTTTCACAGAAGATCCATTTTATGTTTGTTTCCATTTTCTTAATATCAGTCTTTGAAAGCACCAAATCAGGTTATTGATATGGACTGCATTGCTTTTGTACACAATGTGTATAATGAAGCCATGAACTGTACTCAAGCAACTGCTTTTAACTTCAGGAGTAAATTACTATTTCTGTCAATATGACATAAATTTTAGATTTTCTCTCTTTTTTTTTTTTTTTTCTGAGTTGGAGACAATGATTTTTGAGCCAGGAAAATGTCATCTGTATTTTGTGTATTCTCTGGTGGCTGTAACACTGGCTGCAGGAGACTTCCCTTCTGACTTGTGCCCTTGTAATTTAACAGCCCTTCCAGACAGGTACTGAAGAAGCTGCAAATGATATTCTTAGATGAGCAATTTGAGTATTACCCAGTCATGGGTGTTTCTGTTTAAACCTTTGAAGATACTGGTATCCCCAAAAGTACATATTAAACCTTTTGGACAGAGGATGAGTGGGACTTCAGAGGGACGTGAGGAGGTCAGGATTCTGTCTCACTCTCTTAGGGCTTACAGATTAATTTGGTTTAGCTCTTCCCTCTCTCTTAAGAATATTATATAAGAGAACTGTGGTTCACTCTGGATTTTGGACATTGTGATGAGAATATTTATATTCTTGAATCTAATATTCTCAGAATAACCAGGAGTTATTTCTGCTATAAGCCATGTTTTTGTGATATTTTCTCTCCTTGCTCCTGTTAGTGATGTCTCTAGTGAATTTTAAGAATTCTTGCTGCACCCACAGAAAAAAGAACTTTTTTTTTTTTTTTTTAATTAGGTGAGCATGAAATAAAAATCAAGGTTTTAAAGTTCCATCAAGTTCTTTCTCCTTCTACCATATATTATTTTGAAACTGGTCAGGCTTTTTATGTGCTTAAATAAATTGTTTACCTCTTTCTTGAAGTTCAATACAATCCCATGTAGTTCAGACATCTCCACAGCAACTGTTGTTGTAACTACTTGTTACACGAAATATGAATGTAAACTAAAACCTCAGATTAGATAAGTGACTTTTTATTGCACTAGATACAGAAATACTCACTAGATAACTAATCATTGCAAGAAGCTTTTCAACAACAGTGCTCCAAAGCACTATCCTACTGAAAAACAGAATACTGTGCTTGGATTAGTAATGATCATACCAAAAGATATATTGACCCACTTCCACTAATAATCCATCAGTCACTACAGCAAGGTGAATCTAGCAACATCAGTAATATTTCCAGCTGAAAATCTTCAGGACCAAGCTGTACAGGCTATGCGTTAATGTTTTAGGAATTGTTCTAATGTAGCTCCATATTTCTCTTTGCCAGCAACTGGCTGCTGTACTGCTAAAGTACAATTATTCATTGCAGTGGAAATTACTTCTGATACTGCCCAACCCCCAGATTCTGTCTCTTCCTCAGTTTGTTCAGTTTACGAAACATCTCTTTATTCCTGAGTTATTGCAGGAACAAATGTTCTTGAGCTGTTTATGTTTGTTATCTTTAATTGTAGTTTTGGATTTTATGTATATATTTTTTTTATTTTGTCCAACAGCCTGCATGGCTTTGTTCAAATCCAGAGTAAGTAAAATCAGTTTAGGTCTTGCAGGTTTTGTTAATTGTTCCTTAGATACTGCAGATTCAGATCAGAAACAGGTTCCACCTGCTGACAGTCACTGTCCCATCTCAGAGCATTCTGGCTGTTGCTTGTTAGCCTGGGATTTCCTTCTGAATGGGTGCTGATTTTCATAATCACTAACAGATTAAAGACTGTATATAAACTCTGATTTTGTCAGTACATTCAGGAAAGTGCTTTCTAGAATCCTGCCTTGGCTCTTTTAAGCACTGGTTTTACAGCAAAGTATGCAAATGCAGCTCAAATATTTAAAAGTAAAACAGCAAAAGAAATTAAACAGAACAAGAAAAAATCTAAATCAAGTCCCCTATTTAACCTCTTTTGCTTCTCAGATATTGCACATTTGCTGTAGTCAGAGGCTACTTGGCTGTCCTCACTTATCCCATGTATTTTAAAAGAACGTATAGGAAAGGAATAACATCAAACAATTTTATTGTATATTAAAATATTGAAAGAATGTGTTCTTATTTTTCAGGAAATTATGTAAAATCAATTCAAGTTGCAAGCCGGAGTCCTAGCGAAGTAGGCTTATTCATGAAATAGGCCTGGTAAAAACATAAAAGGAGTATCACGATGATTCTGAAGAGCAGATATATATGTGATTCTAAAATATTAATTTGCACAATATCACAGTGCAAATCCAGATCATAAAATTTGCCTGATTTCTCTTGATTTAAACTATTGGCCTTACCTTCTGATTTTCAGACCTCTTGCTTGTGAGTGGGAAGCTTGGCAACCTACATTGCAATGTTTGTGGTCTAGTTATACAATGTGTCAACCTGGCTGATTGGGTCAGTTCAAGACATGGTTGGATCAAACCTTAGATTTATCTGGCAAATCTAAGAAAGAACTTCTAAGTTTTCTTTCTTCTTTGGACCACCTACTGCCCCATCCCCCAAGGTTAGCTGTCAAATACTATTTATTTTTTGAACAATTTCACAAGAAAGGATTATTTCTGTCCAGTAGAGAAGGCTAATAAGAAAGCTGTCAGATACATTGATGCAGCAATCACCATGTCAATGCAATACTGGTGCATTCATCACACAAAAGTGGTCAGATTTATTTTCCTTTGAAGGATGAGTAATATATAGTTTGACAGTCTCAGGCTCTGATCTACAAATCAGTTTTAAAGAATTTTTTTTTTTTTTTTTTTTTTTACTTCTCAGAAATGTATTTCTGAAAGTGAATCCAAATCTGGAATTTCTATTCAATTTGTTTGTGTTCAAAAAAGGTTTTAGCTGCTCAATTTAAAATCTGCTAACATGCCTACCTCTTCATTTATGCTTACACTAATCAAATACATGAAAAAGGTCTTAGTCCTTAAAAGAGTCATTGATTATTCCTGGGGGTTAAAAAAGGAGAGGAGCTAGAAAATGGAGATAAAACTACTGGGAGGATTTAGGAAAGGGGAGTGGGTAGGACAGAAAGGAAAAGCAGTCCATTTGGCACCTCTGAGGGTCTGCATCTGGAGCTGGTTGAGAATAAATCATTTTAAAAAGCCTGTGGTATCACATAAAAGCTAGGAAATTCATTCTGAAGCAATAATGGAAAGCTTTTAACTGGAAAAAAGAGAAAGGGGGAAAAAAGAGACCTCCCTCTAGACCTGTAGTTTTCCAGCAGACTTGTGAGATTACTGCAGATGCCTGAAATAAGAAATATTTTTTTAAAAATACATACACATAAGCTTTTTATAATATTTTCATTGATCAGGGTCTCTTGTATGCTTATTGAAAGCCACACAGAGAACATACTACCAAGCCAATTATGTTGTTAGTCAGACTTGCACATCCAGCACACCAGATGAATCTCCTCTGGAGATACCACTTTCTACTTTTTGATGCAGAAAGCTGTGATTTAATTTCAGAATACCAAAGATAAAAACTCAATGTCCAAGGACTGTGTGAAAATTCCCATTATCTCAGGAAGAACAATTATTCTTTGATGTAAATTGCATTATTATTTTGGAATGGCAAAAAGGCTAAACTAAGATCAAAATGCTATTCTAAACTAATTCAGCTGAGAAGAGTCATTAACAAATAATTATCATAAACAATGTTCAATTATTATATTTGAACATACTTTTTGTTACAGCCTCATCAAATACATTTGTTTATCCCAGTAGCATATGCCTGTGATAGAAGTTTTCATACTATGTTTCACAAATTTTGAACCATTAAAAAAGCAAACAAACTACTAGGGATCACATTAATATAACTAGAGATCTGAATATTCATGGCTGCAAGTGTGCTATTTCATCCTGACTTCTGTTGACAATGGATGAAGACAGAAGTGGTTGATCCTCACAAATGGAGTTCTTTCTGTATTTTATGACTTTACTTCTAGGCCCAGAAAACGTATTTTTTACTTTAGTTGAGCCATAATCTAGCAACACAGTTTTTGGATTATCTGTTTTTAAAATGTTATTTTGCTCAAACCTGTTTTAAGAGACAAATATAGCTCAAGGGAAAAAATACCCACCATTAAAATGAATTCTGGTCACAGCATATTGTTTTATCAGAACTAATAAAGGGGATCAGTACAACAACTGCTTTAATGAGAATGAGGTGAAGTGCATGTCTAAGGTAAGTCATCCTGAAGCAGTACCATTGCCTGATCAGGGAAGAGAGATGAGTCATTTGAATCCAAACTGCATTATTTGTTTTGAGACAGAAATATAATTTAACATGGTTAATTAATATAATTTAACATGGTTAATTTTAATTAACCATGGTAACTGGTAACATTTTTTTTCCTCCTTTGGTATAAAATAAAATAACATTTTACAAAATTTAATGTATCAGGGAAGAATTGTTTTTCTCAATAAATAAGAACCTACTGACAACTACAAGCTCTGATTGCGCACCTGTCGTGGTTACACCCTAGCCAGACAGCTTGTTCGCTCACTCCCAGTGAGTGGTGCCGAGCTGACAACAATCGAGGTCCGTGTCCCCCCCCCACCGGGGCTCTCCCCTTCCCCACTCCCAGAGAAACGGGGAGGAGGATCGAAAGAGTGCAACTCCCCTGGGTTGAGACAAGAGCAGTCCAGCAACCAATGTACAACACAAATCACCACCGCTACCACCAACGACAACAATGATAAGGGAAAATAACAAGGGAAGAGAATACAAAACCACCGGCCAAGAAACGAGTCCCACCCAGAAGCCCGTGTCCTTCCGGGTAACTCCCAGTTACCCCCCACCGCGGGCATGACGTGCTGTGGTATGGAATATCTCTTTGGCTAGTTTGGGTCAGGCATCCCGTCTCTGCTTCCTCCTGGCTTCCCCTCCTCCCTGGCAGAGCATGAGGCTCACAAAGTCCTTGGTCAGGGTAAACATCACTTAGCAACAACCGAAAACATCGGTATCACCAGCACTGTTCCCAGGCTGGAAGTCAAAACACAGCGCTGCACCAGCTACCAAAACACAGCACTGCACCAGCTACCACGAGGGAGAAAAATGACTGCTACTGCTGAACCCACGACAGCACCTGAAGGACTTTAATTCCTAAAAAAGAGTCTATCTAACATGGCTCCTGTAGAGGTGAATATACTTTTAGCTGTCAGCCAAAAAATCTCAGATGATGTCTAGAGATTGAATTCTATTATTTAGATGTGTTTGATTAAAATAAAGTTATAATCTTCTTCATGGGAGTTGAGGCCTTCAAAAGAAAAATCTGCTGTCTGATGATCAGCTGGCATTGGAACTTGATGATCTTAAGGTCCTTTCCAATCATAACTATTCTATGATTCTATGGCATTAGGGAAGATAAGGTCTGGCTGAGTATAAAATTGTTTGATGATAATTCTGTGGAAGAGAACCTCTTGTCCAGTCTCCTAATTTTCTTATTTGTATCCACTGTACTTTTAACATTGCAAACTTATGTATTTATTAAACTTATAATCCTAAATAAAAATATTTCACATTAGTGAACAGAAATGTTTAAGTGGGAGTCCTTGTGCAGTGGGAAGAATGAGACACCAACACATTATATATTCTATGACAATGTAGGAAGACTATATACAGTACTCCAGAAGGCAAAGCAGATATTTACAGTGTCTGATTTAGCTGATATTATGCATAGCAAGATGCTGGCATTAAGGAAAGAACTGTAGGGGAATAAGGTTTTGACTTACCAATATTACAGTGCCACAGGTTATCAGATATTCTCTGCCCTTCATTCCTAGATTGAGCTCTTAATATATTTGAAATGCATGTTGTCCATGCCACATACTCAATACAGCACTCCTAGAGAATAGCAAAAAGGTTCATAGGAAGCTTTCTATCTAGATAAGTAGAGAGAGCTGGACTAGTCTTATTTTTACTGTAATTTGCTTTTACGTATATCAAACGTTGTATTTAAGAGAAAATTTTACTGCCATTTGAACTATTCCTGTTATTTTGCAGAGTTCCAGTTATTTCCTTCTTTAGGAAAAATTCTATCCAACAAGTTTATGCAAGTGGTAAGACTTGACTCAGCCTCCTTTATTACTCATAAATAAATAAAAAAGAACAAAACCAGCCGTATCTGGAAAAAAAAATCCTTATCAATAAATGATACTGCTGCTATGAAAAGCATATTGTGTAAGTGCATTTTCTGCTAGCTATACATTAAAATCTTACAAGGGCATGGGGAATTGAAACTGTCTACCTAATGGACCATAAATCTTAGAAATTATTTGAATACATGGATTAAATGTCAGCTTTGAAAGCTTTTGGCAATTTAGTTTGGATTTTAGAAGAAAGAACATCTCTACTGAAAATCAAATTATTGCATTTTCATATTCTGCATTAGTTATTTCCAGAGAAATATTCTTCAGAGGAATAACCTGGGGATGCTTTTTTTTCCTTCTGAAAGTTTTTGACATTCCATGTTGCATTTGTAATTAATATGATTGCTAAGACCAAAAGTGGAAAAACACTAGGGAGAGTGTGTTATGTGAATAATGTGCACTATACATTGTAATAACACTAGCTGAATGTATTGATATGGTTTCTCAGGTTCCAGTACATGGAACTCAGAATTCAGCATGCTGTAGCTAGAGGAAAAGGTGTTAGTTGGGTAGACAAGAAGATTTCAAGTATTGTAGCAAGCTTGTGCAGCTCTTATAATAGAAAAGAAGGGCAATATCAAAAGTATTTATTAATTTGACATGATAATTTTAAAATAGGGTAGAAAGAAGGCTGCCCCCTCCTCCCCTCAATCACAGTGACAAGTATTGACAGAAAGATGATCGAAAACCAGCAAAAGCAATAGGAGGATCCTTTGGCCTTTTCACTGATTTAAACCAGATTTGGAAGCACATTAAATACAATTAACTTCAGACATTTAACTGGAACCCCTGAGTTAAGGCTGAGTTACTTTAAGCACCTCTATAATTGAAGAAGATTGATAGACATGTCTGAAGGCAATTCAGTGTACTTAGTATCTGGACTGTCCCTCTGGTATTATCCCATTGTCTCCCCTGTGATAGAGAGTTTCAGACTAAGATTCTTTAGGTAAGTGGCAAAAACAGGACAGGATGAATCTAGCTTCAAGAAGCCAAAATCTTTTTGTAATGATGAAGAGAAGCACGGACAAAATTATTTCTGGATCTAGTTTTACAGTGACTGAACATAGTGTAGCTCTGTTTATTTGTCTTAATTTGCCTGTAATTTGATAGCATTTGTTGCTGTGGTGTCTAAGGAATTTTCTCTTAACTGATTCCTTCATAAAAAAATAAAAGAGCTTGATATGTTCTTCAAGTACCCTTAAAGTCATTCTGGATAAGCTTATAGGTAAATCTGCAGTCTCCCGATTGCAATAATCAGGAAAAGTATCAATATAGCAATGTACAGTGATCCCTTTTACTTGCTGAGTGCAAAAGTACTGGATCTCATGTGTCCTTAAAATGTTCCTCTGGGAAAGGGCTAAGTAGACTGTACTAATCTTAAAATGTAATAAGTACAAAATTAAGAGAGAGATCATACAAGAGTTACATTTAGGTTGTCAGAGATAAAATATAGACAAATTAATTGAATGTTACAAGAGAAGTTAGGGACAACTTCAAGATCTTCATGCAACACTGAGAAGATGAAGGAGTAAATTTTAACTAATTAAGGACCATGAACAATTTCAGAAAAGGATTGCCAAAAAGCAAGGAAGGTTTTGTTTTAAGAGAAAGAGAGCTTTATGTAAGCAGAATTGCAAATTTTGTGTTACAAACCAAAAGAAAGCTCCGAGTTTCTACTAAATTTTGCCTAAAAGCTAGTAAAATCCCAGTTTTGGTGTACAGTACTAGGCAGAGAAACAGACTGGATGTAGTGCGAACAGGGTAGGAAAAAACCCTAAAAATGCTCGAGTGTCATTATGCACATTTCAGAAAAAACTTTCATTTTGAATAATGTGGTCAAGTCTGGTCATTCTTCCTAGAAGAGTTATGGAAAGTGAATTGATTTAAATATAGGAGATAAAAGTGATCGAGACATAGGGTAATAACTTTTTATAAAATAGACTAAAAATGTTGGGACTGTACTAAAGAAAAAACCGAAATGAAAGAACATGACAGAAACTGATGAATTAAGATAAATTGGGTGTTTCTTTTTCATTATACAAGATCAGAAGGAATTCAGGTGAACTGAAAGTAGTGCATGTAAATCTGATAGGAGAGTGTTTCAAGTTGCTATGTTTTGAGTTAGTTACACTCAAAATCAAACCCACTACATTGCCTGCTTGTGATTTCCTTAGACACTGGTGCTGTTCCTTACTGGCAGAAGCCCTGTTCTGATCCAGTATTTTGTTTCAACAGTAGAGACCCAAATCTCAATTACAATAATAATGGTTCAGTGTTACCCGATGGCTATGACTGTTTACCCGATGGCTATGACTGTGTGACATGACTTAATGCTTTTCAACCCCTTTCCAGAGGATAGAGGACTGCACTACAACTCTTAACTTTCTTCACAGTCTCTGAGGAAAAGCTAACAGCTGCTGAAATTCTTGAGGGAGACAGCGCTAGTTGTCTTCTTTTAGCTGGGAATGCCATTCATTTGCTGTAGGATAAAAATCTTCCAATAGATACATAATTTCCAGAGCAGCCACCCAGATAAATTCATGATGACTACATCCAATGGAAAGAAAAAAAGCTCTACCAAACAAATGAAAAATACAGACCTTCTAGTCAGAATAGCTGACTCCATTTCTTTTTTGCTTCAGAGGAGTATTGGGCAGAACAGTCTTGTTAATTATAGTGGAAACAGGCTTAAAGTATATGGCAGGCATGTGGCCCAAAATGTCAGTGCTGTTTTGTTGCCTTTGAAGTACTCAAAAATATATTCTGGGAAAGTGCAGATTGTCTGAGGAAGATATTTTTCGTTAGAAAGCAGGAAACAGGAAAACATAAGGACGTGGAAAACACAACAGCAATTAGAAGCACTTGAGTTTTCTTTTAAAACACACCATAGGATGTTAAAATAGCTGGATGCAAAGCATTCCTGCAAACTAGGGACTGTGGGCTGCCACTGAGTAGCAGATACATAAAGGAACTCTATTGGTGAGTAGGAAATGGATTTCTTAGGCATACAGATGAGCAAAAATCCCAAGTTTGTGAACAGAAATGAAAAAAGTGGTCAAAGTAAATAATATTCAGTGTCTGAATGTTTATACATGCCAGCTTGTTGCGTTAATGGATAGTTCTTGTACCAAGCATGCTGCTAGAAAAAAAAAAATGCCTGAAATTGAGACGTTCTCCTGTGCCAATTTAGTTTCAGGAATACTTAAAAATACCAACAGAATGTGTTTAAAACAAGATTTGACATAACTTCATATTTATATAACTTCATTGAATGACAGTCCTTCTCTCCTTGGGAAAAATTAAATTTGAAAACTCAATTCAAGTTATTCTGGAGCTATAGTTAACCCAAAACCTAATATTCTGAAATGTTGCTGGAATAGCCTACATGGGTGAAAATGCGTTAAAGGTTACTGAGCTTTACTTTGGACAGAAAGGATAGGGGAGGGAAACAATCTGGTTCTGTGTGAAAAAGGAAGACATAAATTTTGCTTTTTAAAGCTTTTTAAAAAGCTTTGATGGATAAAAAGCATTTTCAAGTAGAAAAGAAATAATGTTTAAGTGAGATGAGTATTAGTTATAGCTATTTTAGGATAAACTAATGTAGCCCTTATTTTTTGAAGGGAGGCAAGATGCTGTTTGCATATTGCTTTTAAGAAAAGAAGGAACATGAAAGGAAGCTTCAGTGCCTGCCTCAATAGGGAATGCTTAGGATCATGCTGTGTGAGCACTCTGCCTTCCCCATTGTTTGCCAGAAAGCCAAGTATTTTCTGCATGTTTTAGTCTGAATGATGTGACTGCAGGAGGTACAGAAATTGTGGTTGCTGATAAGTGAGCGATGTTCTTCCTGAGGTAAGGTGAAAGGTTAGTTGTACATGTTTTCGCTGCCAGTTGTTGCTTACCAGAGACACCTAAATGAACATGGAATCTGCCTCCCACATAAATCTTCTAGCCCATCTGATTTTATCCAAACTGACCTCTCAGTAGTCCATGTAAGGTGGTGGTGCTGGAGGTCCTGTAAAATCAAACTCTGAGGAGAAAATGACTTTGTAGCTTGATTCTTTATTCCGTTACTTTTCCATTAATTTGATTTTTAAGTCTCTCATCTTCATGTTCTTTGTTCTTGCACTGTGAGAAAAAGAATTATTTTGAACTAAAAAATCAGGATCAGAATGTGGTATGGGAAGTTGTAGAAGTGTGCTCCGGGAGTAGATGATCCAATTAAATATCAAACATCTATTTCTCTTGCCATCTCTTGATCAGAGTATCTGGTATTTAAAGTGAAATACACAGCAAAACTGCTTCATCTACCAAGTGTATGAGGTACCATGTCTCACCTCCTAAATGTTAACACCGGAACTTTATACAGCTATTACTCTGTTACATTTTCATGTAAAATGTGCGCTCACACCACATTTAAGGCTAAAGGTCTGTGCAGCAACAGATGCCTTCTTGTAGGATTATACCTGATTATTTGTGCAGACTATTAGTCTAAGAAAGCAGTTCAGAGTTAGATGTAATGGGCTGGATGAACAGCTTCAAACTCTGTTTTCACAACTGCATTAACCAGTTTTGTTCATTGCAGTCCTCCATGTGTGCTTATATTGACTTTTAAGATAATTAAATACATTATTTCACAAACTCCAGAAGCCTTTAAGACAGAATAATGAATGGATCATTGACTTAGCTGCAGTCAATAGGCTATTATAATTTCCCTTAATACAGCAATATTGAAGAGTTCTACTTCATTTGAAAGATTGCAGTTACTGAGCATTAACTGCAAAAACAAAAGACAGAAAGCCACTTGGAGCATCCTACAATAAGGAGATAACATGAAAAATTATAGTTGTGAAAACAGTAAGTAGTTTTCAAAGTTAGTTTAATTTAGAAGGTAGTTGACTTTCTCATCCAAACATAACACTGATTCTTCTGCCGTTTATTTGGGATGGACAAACCCCTCTTACCTAATTTTGGATGCTCTCAAATATTGTGAATTCAGAAGTTTGCTTCTGAGGCCAGCATCACTGTATTAACATTTCAGTTAACATCCACTGTGACTGAGAGTAGAAAGTGGGGATAGTGTGTCTAAGATAGACACTAACAGTGTCATTAAAATGCAACTCGGAGAAAGTGCAGTTCTGCAAAAATTCCTTACAAATAACCCTTGCTGAGCTATCATTTGACTTATTATGTGGACTTTTCAGTACATTTGGACAAGTACTGAAATCTTGGCAGAGAAAAGGAAAAACTATTATGGGCCATCGGAATGATGCAAAAAAACTCCATTACTGCAGCTATTGTAGAGTACATAAAATCAGATCTCATTTTGGAAAGACTCTCCTTTGGAAAAACTCTGAACAGTCGCAAAGAAATGATACATGGAATGGAGGAAGTTATTAAAGAGCTTCCACATACAGAGAGACTTGTTAAAAGAAGATGATTATTGATTTTGTGATTACTGGGGAGCATTCAGACTAAAAGACTCTAGTGAGTGTAGTCAGATAGATGAATGTCTATACGTCATCAGTTGTACCTGCCATTAACTGAGTTTGCAGTTACTGTAAGGCCTCTTTTTGAAACCAGCTCTGTAGAAGACTGCATAGGATACATAAAAACCCAGGAAATTTATTGGAGTTGTAATCTGATAAAGTATAAATAAAGTGCTTACAAGGTATGTAGCTGTGGGTGTGTGGGAATTTTTGGGCGTTCTGCTTTACAGCATATTCCAATTTTTTTGTAGGTAGTTTTCTGGGTAGCTAACATGGTCGTAGTGAGATGGTTACAGGAGCAGGTGTAACTTCAAATAAAAGATAATGAATCATATGAGAAGGTGAGAAATGATCTGGAGACAGAAACGTAGTTCACCTGCAGCAGGTAAACAGGGCAGCAAGCTGTGCAGAGCAGCTGCTCCCAAACCAGTGTTGGGGTACCTTGAACAGCTGCCCCAGCCAGAGAGGAGACAGGTCCAGCAGAGATGGCCAAGGGTGGAAGTGCTGTGGCACACTCAAGAAGATGAATGATGTGCCCAGCAGTGGGCCTTCCATTAGTGGGTGGAAGCTTCTGCATTGTGATGGATGGCTTGGCACTATGCATCAAAATAGTACAGGAAAAAAATGAAAAAAACAACTCAGGAAGGATAATTTACAAGACAGTGTTAAGAAAAAGAAGCAAGGGATATGTTAAATAAAGCCAGTATCAGTGAGCAAATGTGTCAAGGCTCAGTAAGCTATTTGGCATCACTTTTCTCCCACCATGAGGTAAATTGCAAGGTAGTAGCAAAATTTGTGATTTATTTTAATGAAGTGTTCTCTGAGACAACGTTAGTGCTGCAGAATGTAAGGAGGAAGGGCCAAGTTCCTCAGCGTTCAAGTGGGATTCACTTTAAGCTGATGCTAAACAGATGTCCATGAGGTAGAATTTAACCAAACTTCTAAAACATATCAAATGATGGCAGGTAAGTTCTGTGTGGTATTGACACATTTTTAGTACAAATAATTATAAAATGCAAACTCCTCAAGAAGCAGCTGCAAAACTTGTGTTTCAACATGCTTATCAAATTTCCTCTTCAGGATAAGGATGAACACAAACAATAATGACTTTGAAGAGATGACAGTAACGGACTTAACAAGATAATACATTCTTCAACCATCAAGATTTTAAAACTAGTTATTTTAGAGGGACAAAGGGATTAGGATTCCACTTACTATTGAATGGGACTTGGGCACTTCATTTCGTGTAAGTGATTTGCAACTTCTAGCACAGAAGTATAAGGAAATACACTTTCAGGGTTCTGTTTGACCTCAAAATACATGCAAATGGATGCAGACATGGTTGGAATATTTGCCTTTTTATGTGCAGACTTCTTTTATACTGTTCAGAATATAAATGTCTCCAGATGGCCCACCTGATTTTATATATATGTTAGTAAAGAGTGAATGTTGTTAATCCATGCATTTTGCTGAATCTCAGGGGTACCTCAGATTTTTGCTTCTCTTGTATTTTAGGAATGTTTATCTTTGGCTTATCAGGTGCGGAAACAGATGTGTTCTCTTGCCTGGCGATACTGCCTTCTTTCCTTATTTCTCTCCTTCCTTTATTTTTATGTTTATATGAACTAAATATTTTGAACTAAATTTTCTGAACTAAATATTCAACCTGAGATACACTTAATACTGGCACTGAATCTATCTTCAGGGTTAAGGTGTATCATTTGATATTCAACCATATATGAAAAAAATATATAAACAAATATACCTGTCTATGTGTACTGTTTGAATGTTGTATCTCAGGCACAATTTTGACTATTTGCCTTTAATTACTCTAAGACATGTTCACACACTTGCATACATATAGCCCTACAGTTGCATAGATAAAGCCTATTTCAGACCTGGTCTAAGCAATCATGAAGTCCATTTGGGCACAGCTGAGACTAGTTTACATTTAACATCTCACTAGTGAATCTGCATGCCTTCTGCACTAGAATTGTTGTGGCTAGTTCAGCGTATATGAAATTATGGGTGTAATGGACTGTACCATCTCAGCAGCTGCACTTTAAAAAAACTGAGTGAATCTACTGCTGTAACGATTTTTTTTAGTATATCCCTGTAAAATAATTGTCGGAGCAATCCCAGGCACAGCTACAGGTTGGGCAGAGAAGAGATTCAGAGCAGCCCTGCGGAGAAGGACTTGGGGGTATTGGTCAATGAGAAAATGAACATGAGCTGGCTTCAGTGTGCGTTTGCAGCCCAGAAAGCCAACCGTATCCTGGGCTGCATCAAAAGGAGCATGACCAGCAGGTCGAAGAAGGTGATCCTGCCCCTCTACTCTGCTCTTGTGAGACCTCACCTGGAGTATTGTGTGCAGTTCTGGTGTCCTCAACATAAAAGGACATGGAACTGTTGGAACAAGTCCAGAGAAGGGCCATGAGGATGATCAGGGGACTGGAGCACCTCCCGCATGAAGATAGGCTGAGAAAGTTGGGGCTGTTCAGCCTGGAGAAGAGAAGGCTGCGTGGAGACCTCATAGCAGCTTTTGGCATCTGAAGGGGGCCTATAGGGATGGTGGGGAGGGACTCTTCATTAGGGACTGTAGTGACAGGACAAGGGGTAATGGGTTAAACCTTAAACAGGGGAAGTTTTGATTGGATATAAGAAGGGAATTCTTTCCTGTGAGGGTGGTGAGGCACTGGAATAGGTTGCCCAGGGAGGTTGTGAATGCTCCATCCCTGGCAGTGTTCAAGGCCAGGTTGGACGAAGCCTTGGGTGAGATGGTCTTGTGTGAGGTGTCCCTGCCCATGGCACAGGGGTTGGAACTAGATGATCTTAAGGTCCTTTCCAACCCTAACGATTCTATGATTCTATGACTCTATAATCTTCTGAGTAACCATGTGAACTCACAGTTGTTTGAAACTTAGTCATGAAGATGCTTCCCATATAAAACACAGAAAATATATCTAGCTAGACCTGTGCCCCACAATACGCTTTTCTCATAATCTAGATATGCATGCACATCAGATTACATTTCAAGAATAGAATAGTTTAGAAGAAGATGCAGTTTAGTGCTTTCATTCACTTTTTGTATCACCAACACTATGTAGCTGATGCTGCTCAGTGAATACCCACAGGACATGGGGCCTGCCTCATTCTGATGTTTTCTTTGAAAAATGTTTCTCTTATTTCTGGCAGCAACAACTGAGGAAGACTAAGAGAGAAATGTTCACCCTATTAACTAATATCATAATAAATAAGGCGCTTGGCTAGAGCTTCAGTAACTAGTAATTGTTATTAATGAGGTGCATATAATCCATTGCTTGTAACACCCTTTGAATCAATGGGAGTAGTTTCTAATCCAGATCATGTGCTGACTTGAAGGAAATACAGTGTTACAGAGAAATGAGGTATAGATTTACAAAGTTGTAAGTTTTTTTTCTCTTTGCAAGTCAAATGACTTTTCTCAATGTGAGCTAAAGAACTTGGAAAATTAATATAAATTTTTGAGCAGCACAGTGTGGTTTTCTTCCTCCTGCCTTCTTTTTGTGTGCTGCTATTCACCCACTTATAGTCTTTTTCTCTTCTTCCTTCTCTTCAGCTCATGGGTAGTCTTAAATTTATCTTTACTGAGTTCAACTTTCATGTTAATGGCCTATATATGTGAAATAAATCTGTAACCTCATCACCTTCTTGAGTCTAGCAACCATGGCTTAACTCTTCCTTAAACTAAAAACTCCGCCCAGTCACTTTGAAGCTCAAACATTTCAAATGGGAGGAATTACTTCTGACTCCTTAATACTTTCTTTATCTATCAGAGAAAGGATTCACGATAAGTACCTGCACAGTATTTAAAGCCAAGCAAATTCACAGTGGAATTAAGTCACAATATTTTTACAGTGAAGGTGGTTTAGCACTGGAAAAAATCATCCAAGGGAATAGTGATTTCTTCATGTACTGTCTCCAGTTCAACTTCGGGCATTTTTCTAGAAGATAAGCTATGCATAGATTTTGTCTTAGTATATGAGTTCTAAGAAAAATATAAGCTCTTGGGACATGAAGGTGTTCACAGTAGCTGACTTAATAATCTCCTTCTGCCCTCAACTCTGTACCAGACGTGAATTTTAAATTGATCACTAGTTTTTTTTTGTGTGTCTTTATAAGCTTTTGTTGTACCTTAATGTAAATCTTCCAGTGGGCTATATATAACATTTTTTTCTTTTCTTGGAATCCAGTTACGGTCAATGGCTGTGTTCACAGTATAAATACTAGCTTCTCTGATCACCTTCTATGAAAACCCACACTCTTGTCATTAACCATGTGATACAGCTTGCAACAGCAGAAGGTTTAAACAATATAATGGAGATTTTATGGCAGCATGATCAATTTCTTCTAAAACTGCTGCTGTCTTCTGGGGAATCTTTTTGAGGAAGCTCAGATATAAAGTAGCTTTTTAGTGGTTTGATATTGTTGATGGCAAGAGACATCCAAGGTACTTGTATTGTTTCCTTGAGTGATTTTACAGCAATAAAAGGAAGAAAAATTTGTGATGATTTTCTTTAAGAGTCAAAAAGTGTACCAGTCAACAGCATTCCAACTGCGTGAGACCTGGGGAGAGGCAAGTTGCAGCTGACAGCAAAATTACTCTTTTGCATGCATTTCTGTAAAGGCTCATACATGCCACATTTCTGCATGCTAACATTTTCAGATGCTGATTTATTGGGACTTCCTGATGAGACAGAGGGACTCTTTCTCAAGAGCTGCTTCTGGAAGACATTCTGAAAAGAATTAGCTGCTCATTTGCCAGGAAAAAAGCAGGCAGTGTTCAAACAGAAAGACCGGACAGAAAAATGCATATTTCCCAACTGTTCGTCTATTATTCTGAATACTTTAAACTCTAGTGTATGAAAACCACAGGAAGAGCCAGAGGATGATATAAATTAAATGCGTAACTAATAAAGTGAATCCTCAGAAATCCCTGCACAGACATTCATGGATTGGAAGAACGAAGTCAAAAACATGGAGACTTAATACCTTTATAGTCAAAATAACCTAGTCTATGATCTTGCCTCAAAGAAGGATAGAAAAGCAAGCTGCAGAAACACCAGGGGAGGAATCCCACACTGTGAATTTGGATATTCATGCAGAGGCCAAATGAGGTAAAGTAAATATTTGGGGAACAAGACGTGGACTCTGATGATCCATGTGAATGGCCATAATGAAGTCTCTGCAGAAAGTGTGTACCCATGGTTCAGATACCTCTGAAAGTCTGTCATGATCATTGCTACAGATTTTCTAAGGGAACCTGCAAAGTTCTGCAGAACCCCTTCTTTGCCTTTTGTGCTTGACATTATAATGCTGCAGAAGAGACTGAACTGTTCCTATTAGCAAATCCTATAGTATGCTTATTAGAGTAATGGAAATTACTCTTGAAATGCAGTCAGGAGCAAAGTATAAATGATTGTGTGAGAATGAGTTAATTAGCTGTCTTTGTTAAGTGTTTTTCCATGTGTGGGAGGCCTTGGCAGTTAATGCATTTACCTCTGATTTGCAGCTACTGTCATCATTGCTGTATGTGATTGATACATCTGCCTTCACAGATTTGGAACCTGACACTGACACTAATAAACAGCTTAAAGTCACTAATAATAATTTAAGAAGGGACTCCAGAAATTGTAGGGGACTATTTTTTTTTTCCAAATTGCAGCTTTGTGTCCTGGGAAGAGTAACATGGCTTTCACAGCTTGCGCTTTGTTTTGGCATGCAAGTATTGTGGACAGGTCTGTTAACTGGAGTTAGCTGTAGAAATCAGGAAAAGCAAAATCAGGAAAAGCAAGATAAATTCCCCCCCCCCAACATAAAGATTATTAGGTAAAAAATGAAATTTCCTTCCTTGAAACATCCTTAGTGTAATACTTAGGCTGTTTTCGCAAGGCTTGTTATGTATTTGCTGGTGATTATTGATTTAAAGACATGATGCAAAATATAGCCCTTTCAGAATTTCATACTTTTGAGGGGACACAGGCTACATATGGAGTCACTCCACCATTTGTGTCTCTTTTTTCTCTTGCTTATGCTGGTGGGGGGAAGGAGGGCTTCAGGACACAAGAAGGTTAGCCTTGTCTTAACTTGGAAGAAGAAGAATGAATTGGCAGGTTAGGCATGAATTACACCCATGACATCTGTTTTCTTTATTTTGCTGTGTTGTGTGGTGCTTTCAAAGTAGGAGGTAATTAGAAAACAGCCCATTGCTTCTGTTTTGTGAGCAGTTAATATACAAAGGCATAATATCTAGAACCTAGAATTTAACAAGATACCCAGAATAACAACTTGCTGCAGCGGGCTATAGTGTAAAACAAACTGCCCCCAAAACCACAGCTGAGACTTAAGGAAATCAGGATGGAAATAGGTGTTTAGGAAATCATAAAATGACATCCTGAATTTCATAAAAACAGAGTTCTCATCAGTGTCTGTTAAATCAGGCCAATGCCTGTGAGTTTTGATAGAGTGTAGGAGCTTCCTCTATGTAGAATTTTTAAAGTTTGGGCTATTGACACCATGTGAGGAAAGAACTTGTTTGACCTTGAGAGCTGGTATTTTGTACAGTTTCTGGTCTAAGAGAAAGAATTTCATGGTCCAGTTTGTCTACTTTTCCTTTGGACTGAGCTGGATGAAAAGACCCTTTGTCAGGGATATGCCACAACTATTTAGTACATCTCAGACATAACTACTAGGTCTTTTAACACCAAATGGAGTTCATAACTATCAGTGTTATGGAAGATTTTCTTTCTTCACTGTAGCATTATTCTCAAGGAAAAAAATCGATTTTAAAAGATGGAAATTAAAATATTTTTTATTTTACCCTCCCAGTACCTGAAAGAGATATGATTTCTAAATCAGAACTTTCCAAGGGCAATTGCCATGTTCTAAGGTGTGTGTTTTGATGCATGTATGTGGGATTAGAGAGAGAGAAAGAAAGGGTGATAGAACTAATAATATATTGGATTATTGGTTCATGTCTTTAAAAAAAAAAAAAAGAAATACTGCAAAGAACTGTATAGCACACCCTGTGTGTGAATAGTCCTTTTGATAGTTTTCTAATACTACACCGATAAAGTAATTGCACTTGCTTATCTTGAGGTTGCCATGATTTGTTATGCATTGAACTTGCAGGATGTACTCAGCAACCTGTTGACAAAAAGGTGAATTAAAGAGTACGTGGATTATTTACTCAATTACTGGGTAAAGTCTGTTTGAAGGAAAGGTCTATTTATGAGGCATTTCCATTAAGAGGAAGATGAAGTGATGGCCTCTGGCCTCTTCCTCCTGTAATTCCAGAAAGACCACCTCTTCACTTTTTTGCACCCACTGACAATGCATTCAGTAGATAACTGCTATTACTTCCTCTTCCTCTCAAACTAACAATATTTTGTTCAACTTAATCCACCAACTTTTCAAAACCCATCTCTGTAGCCTGTGATTTTGCCTTTCACAGCATTTTAAGAAGCTTGTTGAGGCAGTTTCTTTGTCCAAAGCTTTTTCTTATAGCTGCACCTATGAGAAGAGTTTCCAGGGGGCTTATTCTTGTCAGATTTCATTAACTTATATCCCTTCATCAAGTCTGATAAGGTTGTCCAGTAGTGGTTGTGTGATATGTTAGTAGTGGATACAGTTGTCAAGTAGATAATAATTTCCTTGAACTTGGCAGGATTTTACTGTCTTCAGCTTTCTTCTAGCTAATAGAGTGATCTTTTGTCAGAATAGCTCTGTCCTAATTGTGGTGGATTGTATCAGTGGATTTCCAATTGACAGCAAAGAAATAAGAGTGGGTGAAGAGAAAGTGAATAAAGTTAAGCTTTCATTTCCAGTAGCAACATTTTGCAGCTTGACTAGAGCAACAAGTGCTATCAGAAAGGCAAATGGACAGGAGAACTTACATGTTGTCTCTTATATGCATGTGTGCAAGATACATATATCTACTTTCTTGTAATGTTATTCTGTGTGCGTGAACATCTCTTTTTCAATGAATCATAGAACAGTTAGGGTTGGAAATGAACTATTAAATTAGTACCTATTAACATAACCTGCTGTGCAGATACTTCAAGGCATTTAAAAAGCTCTGTTGTACTGCTAAAATGTTAAAGACTCAACAAATAGCAAAAAAAAAATCCTCCTCAACAGATAGGTAGTTATTTTATGGTGGAATTATCCATGCATTCAGCTTTGCATCTTATCCAGGAGATATCTTCATGCTAATGTCTTTCCATAATGCCAGCTAAATACTGTCAATACCAAAGGCACATTGTGTCTCAAACAATAGGCACACATACGCCTTATTAGCAGTTACAACAGGAAAAGTGACATATGTCTAATTTTATTGTTATAATACCATTCAAAAGTACCTAAGCTTTCCAACTGAGAACATTTCTGTCACTAAGGAAAATAAACCATGGCTTTTATCCTTTCATTCCAATGTGATTTTGCCAGGAAATACATGAGAGACTTGAACAATTGAGACATTTAGTTGAATAAAACCATCTACTTTTTCAAACGTTCTATGATATGGATAATTGCTGATGTTGTGGTGAAACTTAAGTCAATTGGAAATGTCGGATTCTAGTGGTACAGTCTAAAAAGGAAATAAATATGTGTTGTTATTTTTAAGGTGATATGATTCTACATCACAGGCATTCTATTTTCATCATTGCATCCATGATCATCTAAGGAACCTGAGGGCACACAAGTCCATGAGACCTGATAAGATGCATTTTTGCATAATGATCAAACTGGCAAATGTAGTTGCCAAGCCATTATCTATCATATATGAGAAGTCATGGGAGGCTGGTGAAGTTCCTGTTGAGGGGAAAAGAGGAAATATAACCTACATTTTTAGAAAAGAAAAGAAGCTCAAAGACCTGGGGAACTACAGACCAGTCAGTCTCACCTCGATGACCAGTAAGATCATGGAGAAGATCCTCCTGGAAAATATGGTAAAGAACATGGTCAGTAAGGGAGTGATTAGTGACCACAAACATGGCTTCACTAAGGGCAAACATGCCTGACAAATTTGGTGGCCTTCTATGATGTGGCCACAGCATTAATGGATAAGGGAAGAGCAACTGATGTGATCCACCCAGACTTGTGCAACGCATTTGACACTGTCCCTCATGACATCCTTGTCTCTAAACTGGAGAGACATGGGTTTAATAGATGAACCACTCAGTGGATAAGGAATTGGCTGGATGGCTGCACACAAAGAGTTTAGTCAACAGCTCAATGTCCAGTTGGAGTTGGATAACAAGTGATGTCCCTCAGGGGCTGGTGTTGGGACTAATTCTGTTCATCAGCTTTGTTGGCGACAAGGACAATGGGATTGATGCACCCTCAGCAAGTCTGCCAATGACACTAAGGTGTGTGGTTTGGTTAATACGTTGGAGAGAAGGGATGCCATCCAAAGGGACCTTGACACGCTTGTGAGCTGGGCAGATGCCAACCTTATGGAGTTTAACCCAGCCAAGTGCAAGGTCCTACCTGGGTTGGGGCAATCCCAGGCACAGCTACAGGTTGGGCAGAGAATGAATTGAGAACAGCCCTGAGGAGGACTTGGGAGTGTTATTGATGAGAAGCTTAACATGAGGCTGCAGCATGCACTTCCAGCTCAGAAAAACAACTATGTGCTGCATCAAAAGAAGCGTGACCAGCAGGTCGAGGGAGGTGATTCTGACTCTACCTGCTCTTGTGAGATCTCACTTGGAGTACTGTGTTCAGCTCTGAGGGTCCCAACACAAGAGGGATGTGGACCTGCCTAAAAGAGTCCAGAGGAGGCCATGAAGATGCTCTGAAAGCTGGAGCATCCTTCTTATGAAGACAGGCTGAGAGAGTTGGGCTTGTTCAGCCTGGAGAAGGGAAGGCTCGGGGAGACCTTAGAGCAGCTTCCAGTGTCTAAAGGGAGTCTGCAAGAAATCTGGAGAGGTACTTTTTACAGGGACATGTGATAAGACAACAGAAAATGGTTTTAAACTGAAAGAGGAGAGATTTTGATTAGCTATTAGGAAGAAATTCTTTACTGTGAGGGTGGTGAGACACTGGCACAGGTTGCCCAGAGAAGCTGTGGCTGCCCCAGCCCCATCCCTGGCAGTGTTCGACGCCAGGCTAGACAAGGTTTTGAGCAACCTGGTCAAGTGGAAGGTTGCAGGAGGATTGGAACTAGATGATCTTTATGGTCCCTTCCAACTCAAACCATTCTAAGATTCTATGATGCAATGCACCCCAAAGAAGTTTGAGTACACTTTTAATATAACACAATGGATACCCCAGAGGAAAAATAATTACAGTGACTGAGGAAAGTTTGCACTTATGAACCCAATTTTGAGCTCAATTAGGTCAGTGCAGTTTTGAAGTCTAGCAGCAGGTAAAAGAGGATAATGCCATTTAATTCAGTGGAAAGATTCACTGAGCTTTGCTCAGACACCAAGTGCTCTAAAAAGGTCACTTTTCTAAGGGCAGAGTGAATTGTGCAAGGTTCTCTCAATTATTTTACTCCATATTCATTTCAGATAATTAAGAAACTTTGTATTCCTTGTAATGAATAGGTCTTAGCTGTTAGTGGAAGGTGGCACTTCCCACCTTATTGATGGACTAGACTTACAGGCTGTCGCTTCTTACTGGTTGAGAAGTACTATATTAACTAGTTGACTAGTCTTCCAAGGATAATGTTAGGTATTGTCCTGGGCTCAGCAGTAGCAGTCATTTTTCTCCTTCGTGGTAGCTGGTGCAGTGCTGTGTTTTGACTTCCAGCCTGGGAACAGTGCTGGTGATACTGATATTTTCAGTTGTTGCTCAGTGATGTTTACCCTGACCAAGGACTTTGTGAGGCTCATGCTCTGCCAGGGAGGAGGGGAAGCCAGGAGGAAGCAGAGACGGGGCGCCTGACCCAGACTAGCCAAGGAGATATTCCATACCACAGCACGTCATGCCCGGGGTGGGGGGTAACTGGGAGTTACCCGGAAGGACACGGGCTTCCAGGTGGGACTCGTTTCTTGGCCGGTGATTTTGTATTCTCTTCCCTTGTTATTTTCTCTTATCGTTGTTGTTGTTGGTGGTAGCGGTGGTGATTTGTGTTGTACATTGGTTGCTGGACTGCTCTTGTCTCAACCCGTGGGAGTTGCACTCTTTCAATCCTCCTCCCTGTTTCTCTGGGAGCGGGGAAGGGGAGAGCCCCAGGGGGCGGACCTGCGATTGCTCTCAGCCCGGCACCACTCACTGGGAGTGAGTGAACAAGCTGTCTGTCTAGGGTTTAAACCACGAGAAGTATGAATAATTATTCATGAAGCTTCCTATTCAAAGCTCTTGAAAACATTAAATATTCCAATCTTCCTCTGACAAAAAATAAGCAAAATTACTGATTCTCTGCATTTTCCATACTATATAATTTTCTCCCTATCTGAATGACCTAAGATCCTGTCACCATTTCCTCTGCTTGGTTAGGATAGGGAAGAGCTGATTTGCTGCGCTTCCATATTTCCAGGAAAATGCTAAAAAAGCATTTTTCTCTTTAATTTCTATTATTATTTGTGTCTGTATCCAAATCTTGGCCTGACTCTTGGTAAATGAATCTCTAAGAATTTGTATGAGTTGACGCATTTTACTCATAAAACTGAATTATAAAACTGTATGGCTTTGGCAGGTCCTTAAATAAGCTACTTTCATACTTCCCTGACAATGTATTCAGCCTTGACTTCTAACATCTCCAATTTTCCTGTCTTGGGGTACTTACAAACTGAAGTTGCCAATTAAATTATAACTTAATAAAATTATTATTATTATTTTAAACACTCTTTCAATAAAAGTAGAAGGCTTCAATAACAGTGAAATAATGATGGCATAATCCAAGTTGTTTTTGTTACATCCACGTACAGACACTCAGCTCAGCACAATTGGGTGGAACTTAACGGGATTACATCAGAGCAGATTTCTTTTCTTGTAACGTAAATTTCTGGGGGGCATTTTAGTATATGCACTATCAAATCAGCCATAAATTTTCCTTTGCTGTGGTAAGTATGCCACAGTCCATGCATGCTCTGCATTTTAGCTGTTTCTTGACACTGGTATTTACAATATTTTACCTTTTGTGCTTTATAATTTGCAAGTGTTTATATGATGAACTACCATAGAGTTAATAGGCAGAAAGAAATGCTGCGAGAACAGCACCCAAAAGAGAGTTTCCTTGTAAGACAAAATCCTGTAATTTCTCTTTTCTCTCTATTCTGTAGGGAGTTAACAGCCAAACATTATTGCTTTCCCTCTTTGCTAAAACTCATAAAAATGCAATCAATTCATGGTAAGAAAAAGAAAAACAGGACCTTCGAGCCTCAGGAAAAAAAAGTTCTTTTTGTTCCTTTTATATTTCAATGATTTACATGCTGTTTATATGATTTGGAATGCAGCTAAATTTTATATTCGAAAGGGGGTCTTAATTCAGGTATTAGGCAGAAGTTCTGTGTTGAATCTTTGCACAGACAGAGCTTTTTTTTTTGGCTGTTATCAGCCATATAGTATAATCAGTATCGTATAGTAGTATAATAAGTACTATAATAAAGCATGTAATATGGCTCCTGATGAAACTTCTCAGGGACCACAATAACACAGGATCATATATATACATATACACAGATGCAGACAGATAATAAATGAAAGCTTTTCTAACATATTTCAACGCATCTTTGAAGATTTTGACCAAATGTTTTGGTAGAATGGGAATTAGGCACTACAGAAGTCTTCTGGTAATCAATATGGCTTAAACAGATCTCAGCATTGCAGTTAGCATGTTATTTTATAAATCAAATGAAGATGATCCATTCAACCACACAACCAGCTCTGGACAACCACCACAGAGACAACACCTGAGATTTATACAATGATTAAATGTGAAAAAAGTGAGTCAAAGCACAGGGGTCTTTTCAACAAGTTCTTAATCAATTCACTAGTCACATTGTATTCAATCTAGATGAAAGGAATCAATGGTACATTTAATTAGAAGGTTATTGCTTTTTTGAGAGGAATTGCAGAAGGAATTACAATTCTCAAAAGGTGTGTTCAAAGTGTTCTTCATGGGGCACACCATGCTGCTTTATATACTGAAGTCATACAAATGAAGGCATGCTTTGTTCAAATGTAGGTAATTGCATATTTGTACAGCTAAGTGACCTGATTTTCAGAGGTGCTGGGTGCTGACTTCTTTTGAAGTTTACATGTCTTCACTGCCTGTGAAAAGTAGGCCACTTATATAAATGCCTAAATATAGATTTTGGTGCTTGACTTTAGGCTGCCAAGCTTGACAGTTTCCGCTTTAATAAATAAAATAGGCCTTCTAAGCTGAAAGTATGTCAGAAAACTTGGCACTAGCTAGACAAACACTGACTGGATTACAGCAACAAATTGTACATCTTTTGGGTCCATTCCACAACATGCAGTCAAATATGTAGCTTTCTAAACTATATCCTTGCCAGTTCTACCACTCATTATACCTGGTAGGTTAATCAAAGTTAAAAACTCAAACAAACAATTCAAGACTAGAGCTACAGCTGCTGTAAATCCCTGTGCTTCATACACTTCAAAGAAGGGAGTATGCTAATATAATCCAGCTGAGCATTTGGCCTCTAGACATGAGTTTACTTTACATTCAGCACCAAGAGTGAGATCTACAGGCGGTATAAGTCAAAGCAGGTCAAATGCAAGTTAGTGGAGCAACACTGATTTGTGACAGCTGAGGAGCAAGAATTAGATTATGATGACAAAGATGTTTCTCGTTACCCTTCCTAAGCACTTTTAAAAAACAAAAAAAACAAAAAAAACCAGGCAAACAAATTCACATACTGAAGTAGAACAGTGTAAATGTGCAGTTTCTGTTTTAATGATAGTTTAGTTAAGATTGTCTATGGCTGTGACTTTACTGTTGTAGGTGAGGGAGCTGACTGTGCTGGAGAAACAGCCTTTCACAGTGCAGTGCAGAGTTCAGGAACATTGCAAAATGGTTTAATCCTGGGGTAAAAAGAGCGGTGGGATTTCTTCCCATATGGTAGTGGCCAGCAGCATCTATCTTTTTCTTTGGTGTGGGGTCATGGTTTCAAAGTGCTGATGTAAATTAGGGTAGATCTGTTGAGAATGCTTTGTTAATTCAGGTTTGCTGTAATGCTGATCTGAAATGTGTGTGGTTTAGTTCTTTGTATGACCCTCATGTAAACATACAGTATGTTGACTTAAAAGGAGTAAGTTAACTCAAGGGAAGTAGGAGGAAGTACCTAACAATTTTGAATTAGGCTTCTGTTGTTTCCTTCTTTCATCCTAGAGAACTAATGAGGTCAGGTGCTTTGATACCTGGCTTTTATACTAGGCTAGGTAAAAGTCTAGGATTTACAGCTGTGTACAGGGGAATCAGCACTAATACAGTGTTTCCAACCCCTTGGCTAGAAAAATCAATGGTATCTTCAGTGGAATTTCAGATACCTATTTTGCAATGTGGTTGCATCCTTATGAATCTGAGGAAAACCAATCAAATAACAACAAGACTATGTTATGTTAATCTGATCTCTTTCTCTTTTAAGAGAGAAATAGGAAGTGATTTACAAATGGGATTTCTGTGCAGACATTCAGCTAGGGTGATACTTACCAGCACCTAGGAATTTACATGCAGATCTAGTACAAGCGCTTTGGAAAATCCTGTACTTTGAGATACCGCTGATGTCTACATACTTGTTTTGGTATGTGCACATTTTTATTTTTATTTCTTTTATATTTTAAATGCAGAATAATAATTTCTTTTTAATGGAGAAGAAATGTTGGAGAGGCTTTGAAGATCTGGCTTTGTGGTAGCTTGTAAAGAGGTTTAGTTCTTTTCTAAATATGAAACTTTATTATTGCTGCCTCTAAGAACAGAAAACGTCTATGCATATGTATGTGCAATTTAGGTGGCACGACTCTTCAAAATCCATTTGCATCTCTAAATAGTACTTGGGCAGAGAGGAGTGGAGAAATTTGGTGACCCCTTGTACTTACATCACTAGTAATGATATGTTGTGGAAATGATTCTGGAGTTACTATTAAGAAAAGGAGTTGTTATAACTTTCCTGCAAAAGCAGTAATTGCATGAACTCCATTCAGGGGTTTTGGTATGTGCCCACACAACGTAATGTCTTGCTAGGAGTAACCAAACTTATATCTTGGCCTAGAGCAGTATGGCAGCCCTTAGGGGAGGCATAAAATATACAACTGGCCTTCCAAGGATAATGAGCCCTGTCTGTTAATGAAGCTTGTAGATCTAGTGGCCAGTACTTTGCTGAAGTGGTGAAACATATGCCATATTTCCACACATATGGCTTGCAGCTTTTCTGATTGAAAAAAGAGAAAAGGAAGAAAGGAAAACACACATGCAAAACAAACAAATAAAAAATCTAGTAATTCAGTGCAGGGTAGCTAATATATACAGGATTTCTTTCCTTTTTCATGCCTAGAGACTCTTTTCTCTAGACAAAATGAGATTCAAACGACTTACTTACAGTGCATGCATCAAAGCATAGTATTGCTTCTAGATCCGGAGAATCTTGCTGCCAGCTTGATGCTTTGTGGACATTCCTACAGTGCCTCCCATTCATGCCTTGGCGTCACTGCACAAGCACATAACATTCATGGAAACTTAACTTTCCTTCTAGAGCAAGAGATAGAGAATGATCAGTGAATTGTTCTACTAATAAATCTGTGATTTTAGAAAATGCTGATGCATAGTTGTTCTAAAGAATGGACTGAAGTACATGATTAAATACTTTCCTCTACAGAGGCCAATTATTATATTCAAAATCAGGTATGACATTGTTGAGGCAAATACAACATAAATAAAAGTACTTTTATAAATATATTAACAATAAAAAGAGGTCCAAGGAGAACGTCCATCCTCTGCTGGATACTATGGAAACCCTAGGGACTGAGGATAAAGAAAAAACTGAAGTACTTAATGCTGTTTTTGCCTCAGTCTTTAGCAGTCACACCATCCTCAGGGTACTCAGTTCCCTGAGCTGGATGGCAGAGATGGGCAGCTGCATGAAGTCTCTGTAATTCAGGAAGAAATGGTTAGCAGGTATTTTCCAACCTAATTGATTCTATGATGCTATAAACAGCCTCTGCAAATTCACTAGCCATGAAAAAAGTGATAACCTGTGTTATTGCAGAAATAGGCCTGGAAAGATGGAGAAGAAATCTGCTCCATTTTGTATCATTGTATAGTCAAGCTGATTGCAACAGGGAAAGCTGTCTCCTGCCAGCTGGGTCAGTAGAGGTAATATAACCACTCTGCAGTGAAGTTTCTTCATTAGTACTAGCTTTCCTTCCTAGGGGAGAACTTGACATCTCCATATGTGTGAGGGGGAAGAAAACAAAGCAGCAGCTCCGTTCCATTTTAAAATAGGCAGTAGTCGTTTCTCACACTTTTGGGGAATATCTTTGCATATTTGCCTTTTGGGTAGGGAGGCCTCAGATGAAACTTTTTCTGTTCATTCTGGCCCAGTTGCTGGTCTTAAATCTGACAGGAGGGAAAGGAGTCCTAATACTGATAACTACCACCTCACCTAATTTACTTACACAGGTTTTGTCTTTTCTTTATTCCCTCCGTATTAAATTGTATTGATCCTTTTTATAGATAAGATACGTGCTATTGATTTAGTTATCTATTTCTTCTGTGTACAAGTGCTGAATTTGTCTAAGATAGCTATTTTTGCTGTTCATAAAGTATTTGAATAAGATGTTCTTTGAACTATTTTGAATTAACCGTATTGCAAGTTCTGTCTAAGACTGCAAACCAATCTTTCCACAAGATGAATCTTCTCTATCTCTCTTAATTTAACCAAGGTGACCAAGAACTAAAGATGAGTTTGCTTTTTGTAAAGAAAGCCTCTATTTTTGAGTTTAGTTTTTTGGTTTTGTTCTTTTAAAGAAAACCTCTTGAATTTATCTTCAGTCTCAAGTATTATCTTAATATTCTACTTCTGTTATTCTCTAAAAGGCCCAAAAATATTTCGTAGCATCAGGAGAAATAAATGTGCTTGGGACAGGAATAGCAAGAGCTTCTTTACTGTGTAAACCTGTGAGACGAAATTATCATGGCATCTATCGTCAATGTAGTTGATAGAACACTAAAAGTCCATATTTTGCCACTTGGGTCACTTAAAAAAAAAATTAAATCAAAAAAACACCGCCACCAACAAAGTGATACAGAGTGCCTGAAATATTGACTTTAAAACCCATTAGTATGGCCTTTCCACAGATCCACAATTATTCCTGTTGTTTGCTTGTTTTGGTTTCCCTTTGGTTTTTACCAGCAGAAAAGTTCTTCTACTAAAGTCACCCTGAGTCGATCTGGCTATTGGTCATCTTGCTAATTATGGTCAAAAATAGTTTAGATCCTGTATCCTTTCTTCTCATTCTGCCTCATCTGTTCTTCTTGGCTACTTGAGAAAACAAGAAGTTTATTATTGGAAAATAATTTTTAGCTCTTTAAGATGATCTGTCAAGTTTAAGTTATTGGCTAGTGGCATTTTTAATTGCCACTGATTTAAGAAATAAACTCTCCAGAACCTCAAGTTTGCTGAGATTTTTGGGTTAAAAAGTTCTTGAAATTTCTTATTCCTGAGCTTCTCTGAGTTTGTATAACTAACTTCCTGTTTTCAGGACATGAGTAACTTCTCTATTTTTAGCGGAGGTAATGCCTGCTCTTCCCACTGTAAGTCTCTGTCCTTGGTTAAGTAGTATAATGAAATTATGAGGAATTGAGGATCTGCATATTAATTCCTCATCACAGTCCTACCTCTTGTGTGTCTCAATACATGGTAGGTACAAAATAATTTCAGCTTCATTATGCCAAACATTACCTTGCATGAGCTGGGGGGATCAAAGATACTAACAGGTAGTTAACATAGTTCTATTGATACAAAGTGGTTTAAGATACAAGAAGTTTATTCAACATGTATGCAGTATGCTTCACATTTCAATACAGAAATGCTGGCCATTGGGAGGAAGGGGAAAGAGTTTTCTCATCGTTGTAGAAGAACACATCTTATGGCTGAACTTTCTACACTGTATCAATGCACAGTAGTTCTGCTCTTCCCTTTTTACACTGGAGAGTCTGACTGATGTAAAACAGAGGGATGAGGCTAGGGGTGAGGACAAAAGGTCATTGCACTCTTCCTTCGCTAAAACCAGAGCCACAACAACTCCCCAGAATCTTCTAGCTTTGTTTTGTTTTTTGTCTTCACCCCCCTCCCCCTTTCTCTCTCCTATTTTTTTTAAGTTCTTAGAGCATTTGGACATTTGGGATTTTCACTCACTTTGTCAGGCCTGGCTCATAAAAGCGTTTCCCCAGAAGTATAGCTAACATAATTATCTGCCTTAATTTTTACATTAGTCATGGAATGCTAATTAGGAAAAGTCTTCCAGGGTCAGTCTTTTGTTCTATGCAAGTCAACAGTCTGGGACAGGGGGACAGAGACGGCAGGAGCTTGCACACAAGCTGTAACTAAATCAAGTGTGTATAAGTGCTCTTGTTATGGATGACTAATTGTATTTTCCTGTGGGAGTAGCTGAGAAATTGGCAACCTTTCACTAAAAAAGTTTTTCTTATAAATTGCCAACTTTCTTGGTGTTCTTCTGTTTAGCTGACTTCAAAGGCATAGCAGCTCTTGTATTGAGGGCCAACTTTGAGAAGCTGGAGCCTATTTCCCCTCCAAATCTAAGTCAGTCCAGCACTGGCAGCTGTGATTTCAGGAGGTCTGTTACTCTGGAGAAGGAGGGGTTTCTATCTTGAGAAGGCAGAGAGGAGAAGATCCTCTAGCTCTAGAGGAATTGCCTTTCCTGAAAAACGGTGGTGTGGCTATAGAGCTTGGTCTGGTTGCGTAAACATCAGAAGCATCCTGCAGTACTTTGCTAGTAGTTCCCTGGTATGTGTCAGTGTCGTGGTTTAAACCCAGTCAGGTAACTTGTTCACTCATTCCCCCCTTCTTTCCCTCCCTCTACTCCCGGAGGGACGGAGAGGAGAATCAAAAGAATGCAACTCCCACGGGTTGAGATAAGAACAGTTTAGTAACTAAGGTATAACACAAATCACTGCTGCTACCACCAATAATAACAATGATAAAGGAAATAACAAGGGAAGAGAATACATCACCTCACCACCAGCCAACCGATAACCCTGCCCCCCAGCCCACCCAAGCTCTGACCTCCTCCAACCCTGCAGACTCCCAGCCCTTCCGGGTAACTCCCAGTTACCTCCTGGGCATGACGTGCTGTGGTATGGAATACCTCTTTGGCTAGCTTGGGTCAGGTGTCCTGTCTCTGCTTCCTCCCGGCTTCCCCTCCTCCCTGGCAGAGCATGAGGCTCACAAAGTCCTTGGCCAAACCAAAACATCATCGCTATCAGCTCTGTTCCCAGGCCGAAAGTCAAAACACAGCATTGCACTAGCTACCAAGGAGAAAAATGACTGCTGCTGCTGAACTCAGGACAGTCAGGTAGTGGATCCAGAGCTGGTTTTAACAGGGCTCCAAACAAAGGAACATCAGGTTAAATTTTATAATAGAACGAACTCCATATCTGGGGTAAATAAAGCAGGGATTTTAGCCTGAGAGCTGAAGGCTGTCTTCAGAAAGTAAATTTTAGAATTGCCACTTCATTTTCATAACATGCCATGTTTCATCTTTATGCAAGCTCAGGTGGATGCCGTGGTATTATTTGCATTCATGCTTTCAAGCTAATGCCTGCAAGATGTATAGTTAATCCTGCTTTCTTTGCCTTCCTCCACTGTTACCAAATAAAAATCAAGCCAACATGGTTTATTAAGGTAATGAAATTCTTGAGTAATTTTGCTGTGCTTACCTGATTTCAGGATCAAAACCCCTGTAGTTTTTAACAATCTAATTTTGGGAATGACATGTTTTGGTTTTCTTTGGCTTATGCTGAGGCAGCTGACACAGACCTTGTTGAATAGGTGATGCTCAGGTGGTCCCGAAGCAACCATAGAGCACTAGCAGGGATCCATGGGGTGATGTGGGTTGGTGTGGCACAGCAGCCAGGGAAGAGCTTGCCCAATAGAGCTGCAGTCTATGTAGATCTTAGGCTTCGTAATCTGGAAACTTGTTCTGAAGGCAGACTTCAGAATACTTCAGCCAATCTGATTAAAGTCCAATTGTTCACCCAGTTCTCAATCAAACTAATTCATTGAGGGGCAGTAACATGTTATGGCACAAGGTTCTCCTGTCACAAGTCTTGTAATAATTGCTTAGTCAAACAGTTTAAAAGTTCTCTCTACCTGGTCTGCTCCTCATTTCAGTCTCTCAAACTTGCTCCACCTCCTGGAATGTCCATTTATTGCTTCCCTGATTGCACACTTTGTTTTGCAGAAACTTAACTTCTACTGGGTCTCTTAAAATAGCCCCACAAGGAAGATACAGCAAAACTTGTAGTGTGAAAATCTAAAACAGAAACCTGGAAAATCTTACTTCATAGTCTAAGCTCAGCGTTGTATAATGGATATTTATATGTTACAGGAAGAAATTTGGCTTTATTATGGATCTAGAGCAATCTTTTTATTTTTTTAAAGTAAAAGTATAAATATTTGCCTCAGAAGCTGCCAGATGGGGAGAATACTTTTTTCTTGACGCTTTTGCTCAATAAGCAATATAATGTTTTTATTATTATAGAATCATAGAATCATAGAATAGTTGGGGTTGGAAAGGACCTTAAGATCATCAAGTTCCAACCCCCCTGCCATGGGCAGGGACACCTCACACAAGACCATCTCACCCAAGGCTTCGTCCAACCTGGCCTTGAACACTGCCAGGAATGGAGCATTCACAGCCTCCCTGGGCAGCCCATTCCAGTGCCTCACCACCCTCACAGGAAAGAATTTCCTCCTTATATCCAATCAAAACTTCCCCTGTTTAAGTTTGAACCCGTTACCCCTTGTCCTGTCACTACAGTCCCTAATGAAGAGTCCCTCCACAGCATACCTATAGCCCCCCTTCAGATACTGGAAGGCTGCTATGAGGTCTCCACACAGCCTTCTCTTCTCCAGGCTGAACAGCCCCAACTTCCTCAGCCTGTCTTCATACAGGAGGTGCTCCAGCCCCCTGATCATCCTCATGGCCCTTCTCTGGCCTTGTTCCAACAGTTCCATGTCCTTTTTATGTTGAGGACACCAGAACTGCACACAATACTCCAGGTGAGGTCTCACAAGAGCAGAGTAGAGGGGCAGGATCACCTCCTTTGACCTGCTGGCCACGCTCCTTTTGATGCAGCCCAGGATACGGTTGGCTTTCTGGGCTGCAAGCGCACACTGAAGCCGGCTCATGTTCATTTTCTCATCACCCAACACCCCCAAGTCCTTCTCCGCAGGGCTGCTCTGAATCTCTTCTCTGCCCAACCTGTAGCTGTGCCTGGGATTCTATAGTAGCAATTAATGAAGGTTGCTATAGTAGGATGAAGAGAGACTTTGCAAAAATATCTTTGAATCCAAACCCATATAATTTTTGTAAAAATAAAACCTAAATTTTTTGCAACTCTCTGCTGATGAGCTACCTCTGTTTTGGCTGAGTTGTGCCAGATGTACATTCCTAGAATATCTGGGTCACCACTTTTCTCTTCTTGAAAATACTGCTGTAAATTTAGAAAAGGGAAGTGAGATCAGTCAAGCTGGGTTAAAATGTGTAATGAGATCAGAATTGGGCCAAACGGTAAATCCATCCAGTTAACCTCTGTGGTGATTTTGATGTATTTGGTGTGTGTGTATGGTTGTGGAGGTTTTTTTGTTCGTTTGTTTTTCTCAAACCTCAAAGATTTAGACCCCACTTTTTTTCACCCTGGGATGGATATTCCTGCTTGTAGAAAATTTCTAGCAGCATTTTTGCTACAGCGACCAATGGATCAGTTTTTTTAAAGGCTTTAATTTGTATGCATTTCCTACAATTAGCATGCTGTATACTCTCCATCAAGACACCATTTTTTATTACATTCACCTCACTGGTTCACTGAGCAGGATGATAGCAAATCGCACATCAAACTAGTCATTCAAAGGAAGACTGCCTGCCTGCATCTTAACCAAGATACAGCCTCCTCGTAGCTTTATAATTTAAAAGTAGGCTCTAGAATTATTTTATCCCTGTCTTTAGTTGTAAGACTGCTGAACCAGCAAATCCAACTGGCTGAGAAAGCCTGATCATAGTCCTTAAAATAATATGACATGGTATCTGCATATTTGATTGGTGTACATCATGTTGAATCAACCACTCTACCTTTCAGAGAGCATAGTGGCCTCTAATGAGAGACATTTTCCTTGTGGAAAGCTCCTACTTTAAATGGTGGATGCTGAAATCTCTCTCTCCTATTTTGTTTCATCCATCTTTTAGACTCACACAGAATGAAAAATTACAGCATTTTACATATTTTAATAAAAACCAATTATTTTGTGATTGGTGTCCATTATTGGAGGATCACAGCATCCTTTTCTGGAATGTTGATGGTGCTATTTGTGTGTTTCTTAAGCAATGCACTGCCAAGCTGCCCAGCCTTAGCGAGCTGTCAGTGGTCCATGGGATTTGGCAGGGAAGTGAGTGCTGCTGGCTAATGGGCTGGGAGGAGGAGGTGCCTTAGAGGTTTTCTAGGCATCTTCTTTGTAGATCTGCCTCCTGTGCTGTGGTATAAATGCAGAATGAAATGACATTCCCTGTCCCAAGCGTCTTATAGCTTCAGTAACGAATTACCTCATCACAAGGTTTTGTAAACTGCTTTTAGCCAAATTTATGGATGGGGGAAATGGAAGCTGAAATAAATTTATAATCTTACTGTGGTTACTCGTGAAAAAATTACAGAATCAGAAAGAAAACCCAAATCTTTCACAGGATTGCATACATACTCTGTAAATGAAGGCCAATAGCCCATACAATGTACTAAAGTATTAGAAGTGACTAATTTAAGAAATACTGCAACTAAATACAGCATAACTTTTTTTTTCTGTGTTGTCTGCTTTGATTTTTGGTTAAGGAATTAATATATATTTAGTAGCATAAAAGCAAATTTCAGAAAATATATGATAGCTATAGGGTCAGTATACCTTTAAGAGTACAAAATTTACTTATTTAAAATACAATTACTTAAAATATATCCTCAGACACTCTGAATTAGTGAGAAGGAGATACAGAAAGCCTGTGAATGCAGGAAACACCTGTAGATCAGAGGTAGAGGTATTGCCTGTATACATTTATAACTCATTCTGATGCTTAATCATAAATTTTATTTAATAATAAGCCATTAATGGCTTAAAATAGATGCTTGTGAACTCTGAAATAAACAATGCTGCAAAAAGTGGTCACTGAGTGACAGTCCCAAAGAAGGATCAAAACACACTTCTGGGTGTTTTACAAATGCATAAATGCTGTAGCTGGGCCACAGATCTTGCACTCTACATGATGCAAATCACATTTGCTAGTAATAAACAGTGGGGGGAAGGGGAAGAAATAAACTACGAAATTGAGTTCCATTTTGTGTTTGATGGTGAGGATCATTAACTGAAAACAAATTGTTTGCACAACAGAAGTGCTGTGCTTGTGAACTTTATAGAGAATGACTCCAAAACAGTTGAAGAAGGGTTGGGAGATGCGCGTGACATCTGTGAAATATAGCCTGCCCCACACAGCCATTCTTGAATTTTCATCTCGGAATCCCCAAGCACCCTGGCTAAAGCTCAGAATGCTCAGCAAGAGGGTTCCCAGGATGCTCAGTGAAGTTTGCATCTAGTTCTATCACAGACGAATATCTGTAGATGGTGTATTGGTACCAGTAGATGGTATGGGAGTAAAACCTTCAGAGGATCAGTCCATTTGTTGCTTGTTATCAAAGCTGTAATGAGTAGTACCATGCAAGGATAACAAAATATATATATGTGCACTTAACATATGACGTTGGCATCTGTCTTACATTTCAGTTTTCTGTTATGGTATTTTATCGTAAAAAAGGTTCCCTGCAGTCTTATGTCATCCGTGTTATTTCAGATACCTTCTGGGAGGTTTTAATTTGTTTTTAAAGGGTTTCAAAGTATGAGAGGTTGAATTAAATATGAGAGTGTAAGCTGCCACTACTATTGATTATTAGAAGGACTATAAAATCTCTAATTTATGTGAAAAGACAGGCGGTATTGCTAATATTGCACAACTGTAGCTCTATCACAACAAACAGTTGTCCAGAAGGAAAAAGAGCTCAGTACTTTTAGTGCCAAAGTAGGTGGAATAACTTGTGCTGTTCAGCATCCACATGTGCAATCACTTGGGATTTGTCTAACTTCATGAATTTTCTCTCATCTGTCAGATCAATCAGGAATCCAAATGCAAAAATTTGGCATTCATATACACCATGTGCATCTCAATGATTCACATTTCTCTTGTGAGGGAATGCTTGTAAAATGGTTGGGTAGTTTCTGAAATACAGAGACAAATTCTTTTTCTAAGGTTGCTTCAGAAGGGAAACTAATATGGCATGGTTACTATTAATAACAGTAATAATGCTATTTCTATTTGTATCATAACAGCTAGTCATTTCTAGTTGTGGAGCATGACACATCTGCTAACAGTCCAAGTCCAAAACAGGCATGCAGATGGAGGACAGATGAAAGGAAGATGGTATTGATTAACACAAAAGAATCTTTGGGTCAGAACATCGAAAGCCTAACTTTTTCAAGTTGTTAGTAGCTGTTGTGACAAAATACAGTTTAAGGAGGGACTTGAAGGACTATAATGAGGTACAGTTCAGATGTTTTTGAAAAACAAATGTAACTTACAGCACAGGAGAAATCACAAGGATGCTTGTTTTTGCTTGTTTAACAGGGAGACTTTAGCTGCTGTAATCAGACTACTCATACCACTTGCATGCTCATAATCCTTATAAATCCTCTACCTGAATTAAATTTTTTAAAAATTGGGGTCCTACATCAAGGGTCTATACTTTTTCAAAATTTTATGGCAGGAGTACATCTCTGAAGTGCTCATGTGAAAATTTAAATCCCTATTATTTCTTCTTGCACAGCCTGCCTATTCTTTGGCAAAATGTCATCTAGGAAATGGGCTTTTACTATAGTGCTTATTGGCGTTCTGTCACATATATTTCTTCAACCAGTAGGATTAGTAAAACAACATTTCTTAATTTCTGTACAATCTATTACTGGTTCTATAATGTTCTTAAAGGAATGGTAGAGAAGGGATAATAACTGGTATTGGAGATGAGCCATGACGAGTGATACTACCCACTAACACTCCCCTATTAACACCATTTTCAGTATCCTCTTATTGAATACTCCTCGGCTGCAATATAACCAGCATGGACTCGTCTGTATGAAATACCTTTTCAACGGCATGTTGTGAGTTTGAGTGTCACAGTTTGGGAGTGATCAAGGAGTGCAGACAGTTGAGAGAGTGGGTGGGGATGCAGAAAGGTGGAAGCTATTTCCAATCACAGTTGCTCTTCTGTCTCCCAACCCTGAACAAGAGCATGCCTTCTGCAATCTTTCTGGCAAACTAGGATTCAGTGATCAAGCAGAAAAGATTGATTTTTGAAAGCCATATATCTCAGACAGCAATATACATCAGTGTTCATTGTTGAGCACACGGGCCACAGTCCAGTTTATTGTTTGGTGAGCTGCTTCCTTGGGTCCCTAATGCTGAGCAAAAAAATTTAATATGTAGACTTTGTTTTCCCATTCCTCCACTACAGTGACAATTCCAGCAGCTGGACTGCCTCTATTGTTTTAGTTTCATGAATATTCATGCCTATTTTTTTTAATATTTTCAGTGTTTTCATAGGAACAAATATCTTAATATAGTTCTGAAAGAATTTTAGTAATGCCCGATGGAAACTTGTTCTTCTGCATAAAATAATACCTCCTGTTTTTCCATTAACATCTTTGGGAAGTAGCTCAGGAATGATGGAAGAGTGCTGTAGTTCACTCAGTGGGCTGGAGGTCTGCATGTGAGCCAGCTGGGAATAGCTTCATTGCAAAAATTATATACATCTCATAATGTTGCAAATAACAAGGAACAAACTACCTAACGCGGAATTCACGGAATCTGGGTTTCTTGTGCACCAGATCCTTTTTCTTTAAGGTCTGTTCCAGTGATCAGTTAACTGTTAAAAATCTCTGTGATACATAGAGATAGCAGAAGGAAAATGAACAAAAGTCCTTCTAAGAGAACCTTCTCAGGTGTGAACCTTTCATCAAGAAAGGTGGGGCACAAAGATCAGGATCTCATTTCTTTTTTTTTTTTCCTTATTATTTAATTATTTATTTATATAAAGTACAACCTGGTAGTTCTACTGTGTAAATTCCCAACAGCAGCACTGTCTGCCTTGATAACAGTATTGGTAACTTATTGCCTGGCAGAAGCTGCCATCCCTTAGGGTGTGCTGTACGTGATGTGGAAGCCCTGATGGGCCAAACAGTGGCATAGCTTTTGGATTTAAATTGAGGTCCCATCTGGAAATGACTTCCTACATTAAGTTAATCAGACACAATTGAGTGAAGCTAGGCTCTGGCACTACTTAGAGGTTGGGGTCCTGTCCAGCAGGAAACAGATGGGGGCTGTCTGCTTAGAAGACAAACAACGTGCCCTGATCATATTGGGTTCTTTTTATTTTTTACATAGAGTTTACTATGGGAGTGTAGGATTTTATCCTGCATTTGTGACTATGCTCTGAAAAGCAAATGAAGACTCCAGTCAGATTTTGTACTAGTTAAGCTTAGAAAATATGTACTTTGCCTTCACAGGCTTTAGTTCTGGTGTGACACCTCAAAACTAGGAAGATACACGTTACATCTTAGCCATAATTTCTTTATTAGAATTAGAATTAGAATCAGAATTAGAAACAAACAAACAAACAAAAAGACTGATAAAAGTGAAATTTCTCAATTTTGAAGCAGGTAGTTAAGGCAACACCTTGAATTTCAGTAATATCAGACTGCCAGGCCAGTCCTCTCACTTAATTTTAAAACTGTGGAGTTAACACAAGGATTTAATCATGAAACCAGAAATGTTCTGATGTCAACCTGAAACTGAGCAGAGGCTTCACATATCTGTGGGAATTATTTGTAAATCAGCTTAGTATTTTGAGATGCAGCTTGAAACCACATCCATTTTGTGTTCTTGTGGGTTTCATTGCAGTTTCTTGTGGTAGTGATTGTTGTTGTGTTGTGATTATTTACTTACTTAGTTCTCCTCAGCATGCAGCTCTGGATTTCTTTTTTTATTCAGCTTTTTTTTTTTGTGGAAGTATGTTGGTCTCCAGGTGATAATCCATTTTGAGGCTAAGCTATTAGGCAGCTTTAGTGGATCTATCGAACCCTGTCTTTATTCCTTACCTGAGCTGATAAGACTTTCACCAGTGCATGTCATCTTGTCACTGAGACAGTACTTAAGCTTTTCAAAGCAGCTTGAATTGAAGTAATTTTTACTAGCACTGCACATAATGGATATTAGATTCTTAATGAAACAGGGATGCTTCAGACCAGAAGAAATTCCACCTAGACACTCAGATAACATCTGACTGTCGGTTTGTACCTCAAACAGGGAAAGATAAACAAGCAGTCTCTCCTATGGTTGCTATTTAAGAAAAAGATTTCTTTTTCACCAGTCTTCAGAACTCATGGAGAACTTATCCAAGATCAAGAAAGTGAAACTTGTATCGCACGTACCAAGCAGTAAGAAACTCATTATCCTTCAGCCTCAGTCACTAATGGATTTCTCAGAGATGGCCATTTTTTGAATACCAGCAGAAAAGCTGTTTCCTTAAGAATACCAAAATAAACACAGTATGGGTTCAATTTGGCTCTTGCTGACCGTTGCTGCCAACTGGGGAGCTGTTAGCAGTGTAACATCATTGCATGGAAGAGATGCTCCAGTTGTTGTTGCAGTCTTGGTAAATGTCTCCCTGACTCTAGCCAAACTTCTACTGACAGGTCTGCTTTATATATCACTGTAGGTTGTTTCTCTCCATCAAATCCCATTTTCTTCCCGTTTTCCTTCCCAGGCAAGTTTAGTCCAGATAAGAAATTGGAGTTTCTTTAATAATAAGCATATGATTTGCAAGGCTAATAACTGAGCCTATGCTTCCACCTTTACCAAAGACCAGTCTGGCTGTTATGTTGTAACCACCTTGCACTATGTGAAAATCTAGGTGCTGCATGTCTGTTGGTTACTCTGTGTGGTAGGGTAGTAGTGAGTATAAACTTTAGCAGTTCCTTGTTGGAGGTACTGCTGTCACCTGCTGTTTTCCAGCTGAGACTGTCAGTTCGTTGTGAGAGGTTTTTGTTCCACTCCAGTTTAGCCAGTAGCTGGACAGGATGGTTCTAACCCCAGGCTGTATGGTTGCATCTCCTCTACCTCCAAGCAAGTCTGTGCTTTTTCACTTATTCATTGTAAATCTGATTCATTTTTCAGAAACAGATTAGAGAGCAATTGGAGAGTCAGGCTGAAGGTCAACTTCTCTCAGTGCAGCACTGACAAGTGAAGAGTATGCTAGAAGGTGTAGCATCTTTGTGCCTTGAAGCCATTTTGAGCACAGTATTAACCACCTTGTTTGATCGCACAAAGTGGAAGAAAAGCTTTGCATCTGGTCTATGCTGTCAGATACAAGTAATAGGGCATTCAGGACCAACATTTGGGTTTAGACTAGACATCCAACTAGCAAGGTATCTAACAGTTTTCAAACTTGAATTGATTTCTTTGCAAAATGAATTCAGTTGCTAGAAAGTTTGAATAATTTTTATTCCTCTACTTCTTCATTTTATATCACTTATGACTTAGATTAGTTTCTTTTAGAATGTTTTATTATATTCTCAGCACAGTGAAAAAAAAATGCAAGAATATTGAAAGTTGTTAATCAATTAGTCATACTGCCGTATCACTGAATAAAATATGTAATATACCCCAAAAAGCATGTTAAAATGTTAAGACATATTAATTATTAACTTTGTAAGGCAAACATTTAAGAGTTAGGAAATTTAGGAATTAAAGTCACCTCATCCATCTCATTCATCCCCAAGTTATGCTTGTGTTAAAATCCAGTGTTCAGTCACTGAGCCTTGTGCTTTCATTTCCCAAGGACCCATAAGTCATTTGGGTGCACAGCACTGACAGAACTTGCCCAATGACTTTAGTGAATTCAGCGACAAACAGAACTCAGTTGTCCAAAGCTCAGTTTTCTCTGCATTCCATGTGTTTTTAGATGTTTTGAGGTATTCTGATAACGAGGTGATGAGCAAATACTACCCCACGTTTGAAGCAGTGTGCCTGAAATGCAGAGAGTGTAAGATCACTGTTGTTCAATAGTGGAAACACAGATGAAAACTCATAGGGTCTGACTTCTCCATATGCCTGCATGAGCATCCTGTGTACGTACAGCAATATTGTTTTTATTCACAGGGTATCTCCAGTTGAGACTCCTAGTGTGGCAAGTTAAGAAAAATATCCTGTGGGAGAATGACACGATGTAGGATGGCTGTGGCAGAGGCAAGAGCAGAATCCAGTGTCACAGCACTCGTCTTAGCAGTGAGGCCATTTTCTGTCTTCCCACAACCTGCTGCTCCCTCTGCCCCACACCTTTCAAATTCTGGACCAGGCAAGTGGGGTCCTTTCAATGCTGTGAAATCTCTGCTCACCCCTTGTGTCAGAACACATTGTTCCTAATACAGAAGGCAGTAAAGATACCATGGGAGGATGCTGAGATCAAAGATTAAAGATTTTATTGTGACTGGTATATATTGGAAAAGTATGATGAAGCAGTTAAGATTGCTGTTGACTAGCTTGGCTCTGTGGATTTGGCAAATGCTGGATACACAGGCTTTGAAGTAGGCAAGAATTACTCTCTTCTGCACACTTTCTGTAGAACTTTTTGTGCCACATTCTAGTTTAGCATATAAATAAGCTATAATTAGATATAATAATTCTCAATTATGTTCCGTAACAGTTTCATGCACAGACTTCAGAATTATGCACAGAATTCTTCTAGATGGGACAAAAAAGTCTCTCTGGAGACATAAATTAAGAAAAATGTTTTAACCATTTTTGTTTAAAAGCATGATCCTTATGAATGGAAAGACCTAAATCCTGAAACCAGAGAACAAGACTGAGTAGAGCATGCATTTTAATCATCCAAAGAGAAAGGGAGAAAGTGGACAATCCATCCATTAAAGAAACATTTTCTGAAGTATCTTATGCTGATTATTCTTGAAGAGAATCTTAGTGCTAGGGTACAAATGAGCACAAAGAAATTTAAGCTGTTCCTACTCCAAAACTGAGTTTTGGTTGACGCTGGATCCCTTGAGGATTAAAGATTTTTTGTTCTCATTACAGGTTCTATTTTTGCTTTATTTAGGGCCTGTCTTTCAAGGCTGCTGCTTGTCAAATCTCTTCTTAAGACAGGGTTGTACTATTGCAGGGTGTAATAGTCCTACGCTTAGTATTGTAAAAATAATAGAAAAAAAATCTTTGATTTCTTAAGAGATTAAGAGTCTGCAGAAAAATGTGTCCTGCCTCCCCTCCAAACAAAATAAAACCCCAATCCCAAAGAAATCAACCAACCAAAACCTTGGAGGATTGTCAGTGTGTTTTGCAAATGTCCCTTCAAAGATGTTAGACAAAATATTCCTCATTTACTCATGCTGAGAGTGATTTATCCACTAGAGTTTCCAGGCAGCGCTGGTGCACTGGCAGTGGAGATCTCCATGAAAAATCTGATCTAATTTGAATTTTCAACAGTCTTCCCATTCAAGGAAGCACACAATCTGATCATTTTAGGACTAGAAAAGTTGGAAGAACGTATTGGCAACTGCACACTGTACTTAAAATATGCTGGCTGTTTATGAAGGTGGGTTTGTTCCTGGGTTGGCTCAGCTTTCTTTCTGAAAAAAAAAGTTGCTGATATGTGATGTGATTGCATGCAACTATTTACCTGCCTTTCTCATTTTAACCAAGAGTTACATGCAAAATACTTCTGGAGATCTTGCTGCTCTGTGACTATAAGTCAATTTGGATTTCTGCTGTAAGTCCTACAGTGTTCTCAAACCCAAAGGAAACCTTGCTTATAGGAGATAGGACTTCACGTATGTACTTTTGCAATTTTTTTAAAAGCAAAAATGTGTAGAAAAGTCCTATTTAAATAAATGCGGATAAATGTGAATGTAAAGTTTTAGGCTTTTTAAAACCAATATATATTGCTCTACTTAAAAGGTCCAGAAACTTATATTAAAATATGTAATTTCCTCCATTTCCATTCTCCCACCAAACAATTTTTCTGACTTGCTTGCATGCAGACATGACATAACTTGTTATTCTGCCGTCTCTCCCACCCGAGTGATTGGGAGCATGGAAAACCAATGATCCCACACAGTTCTAGTGGGCACAGGCTGGAGAAGCATTTCAGAATTAAAGTTCATCTTGTGGGAGTGAAGAGGCATAGTAAAGCAGAGTAACTTTTCCAGAGTGTTTACTCTGAAATAGCTCCTTACCGAAGAGCTATTACAGTAGCAGAGCAGAGTATCAGGGTATAGCTATTATATTTCATCTATACTGGCCAGAGTCCTCATGCAAGATTACATAAAAAAGTAATCATGACTGTAGTCAGAATCCCCTTTCTGTAAGGTGTAAAATACTGTTCCAATGTGATTGTTTAACGAGTAATCTGTGCTGCATATTTATCGAAGACATTTCCCTGAAAACATAAGAGGTAAGCTAAAAACAGTAGGGGAAGAGCATAAATAGAAAGCAAGCATGTGTTCTTTCACTGGCTGCTTATTGTATCTTTGGTCCCTTAGGGTGCTGCCAGAGCACTGGTTTTGTATTTCTCTGAAAAACCATGAAAATCATATATTCTTATAGGAAACTCCTTGAATGATCACAGATCTTCTGGTATGCTCTACAGGTATAGATGGACTGATTTTTCTTGGGCAGCCAAATTGTGCTTTCTACCAGTAAAGGAACTTTCCACAGGTTTAACTGGACTCTGGAGCTCAGCCTCCACACAGAGCCTCTTTGTTTAATGTAGTAGTCTGCTTGGGATCACTAGTGGCCATCCATGAAATGTTTCTTCTTGAATTATATAACCTCCTCAGCCAGATCCTAGGTTCCAGACCATGTTTTCCAATGCAGCTGGAGCTTGAGCTGTCATGAAGCCTTTGTGTTTTCTGGTTGTTGAGTAATAGTTTCATGCTTTCTGAGCAGAACAGTAATTAATGAGAATTTTATTATAAGTGTTAATGGAATTAACTTTTCTTTGCAGAACTCTCTGCAGTCTGATTCTATGAACAATACAAATCCAAATACAGTCTTTTAAGTGGCATAGAAAAGAGTTCCCTTAAAGCTTACTGTACAACATTCCAAGTACTGTCAGTCAAATATAGTACAGAAGTTGCAATGTTTGGACCTTTAAAATTCTGTTCAGACACTTCACTGGAAATGTTTTCCTCCTTCTAGAGTTAGTTCCAAAGGAAATGCTGTGCAATTTGTGCACACAGAACAGGGTGGGAGAGGGAGATCATTACTTTTTTCTAGCAAAGCTAGCTAGTGACGTGTGCAATATTTTTGTTTGATAAGGAAGGTCTAAAGCACAGTTTCAAACACGCTGCTATCATCTTCTGAATTTGTCAACACCCTCGTCTCATCTTTTTTTGCACTCTTGTCTGTAGATTGAGTTTAGGAAGAAAGCAGAAAGAATGTAACATAGAAGGTAAAAGTCAAGATTGGGCTGTGGTGAGGAATGAACCGGAGTGCGTATGTTAGTAGAAGATATAGGAGGCAATTCTGCTTGAATAGAAAGACTGAACTGCAAACCAGAATAGAATGTAATTCCACCTCACATACATTTATGGTTTTAATCATAGTAATGTCCAAATAAAAATAATTATCTAACTGAAACAGCCCAAGACAAGACATTTTCAGGAATTGGACCCGATTTCTGACGCAAGGAAGTCCTAAGCTAAAATTTTCATTTAACTTACCTCATTGAGATTTACCTAAACGTTAGTCTTGTCCTGCTCATGGCCATTCAGAACTTCAGGCATAGCTCTAGAAGAGGTAAAAATATTTAAAAGACATCTGAACAGTGTCTCATATAGAAAGGGATTGTGATTTAATCAGGTTTAAGATTCTCAGCCTCTCTCTGGAGTTCCTTCTGATCTCTAGATATCCTTCACTAGTAAGTTGAACAGAGCTCAAAGTACAGGCCTTTAAGAGGTATTCATAAAAGCATTTAATGCAGGTATTTCAACAAGTTTGTTTCCTTACTGCTGTCCTTTATGGATAATGAAAATTGACTGAAATGTGATTGCTGCTATTTTCTCCTCAGCTGTATTATTTTTACTATTATTTATATTATTTTTCTGTATGAAAATTCTGAGCTGCAGATTTTATTAGCACAAGATTTTCAGTAAGCAAATCTTCACAATTCTCTGTAAAACATGATCTTCTGACTGAGTTATAATGTTGGGCTGTGGTAGATGTGAATTTAAACCTTATTCGTTCCTCAGACATTTTTGTTTGATGTGGTTGAAGGGCTTTGACCTTTCCCTTTCTCTTTGTGTAAACAAAGAATAAAAAAACCTAGGCTGTTTTTTGGGGACAGAAGGAGAAAAGGAGGAGGAAGTCTGTGAGCACTTCAGATACTTTAGAAATGCCAGCAAAATATGTATGCATTTACCAACTGAATTTTAAGGCGGCAAATTCATAGCAGGAGTACTTCCGTACCTTTCTGTCCAAGGAGATTGACAGATATGTCAGAATATGCCTGACCAGTCAGATGCATTTTGAATATTAATAAGCAACCCAGAAAGTAAAGGATTTTACACTACTTTTCATCTGTAATTGTCAAAGAATGGTAAGGTTAAGATTGCAAACATCCTTTACTAGGTGTTCTGCGAAAGAAAAAAAGGAAGAGAAGGCAGAAAAGAGGTGAAAGAGGAGCTAAATTCAGTGAACTAATAACTTGGTATGCATTACTTACCCAGTTCTACAAAATGGCATTATATCATAACCCTGTTAGGTTACTTTTTGGCAATTCATGCTGGAAGGTGAGGGGGATGCTGTCTCACAGAGAATTGATTCAATTTGGGCACTTGTCATCTCCAGCATGTATATTACCACAGGAGTACCTCTATCATGACCTCAAGTTACTCCTTTCTGGTCCAGATCTGTATGTCTCCTCACCACTGCCTAATTAAGTGATGTGACTTTATGAATCACAGATGTCCATTAGGGACCAGACTAAAATTACCAGAGTTGCTTTATTTGTAACATAATTTGAATCCAGGTCTCTAGAATTGGAAACCAGCAATTGTGTTAACCCATATTTTACTAAACCCTTGATAATTTATCTTTAAATTGGGCATCACCACCTCCTTCCCCCCTCAAAGTTTCTGTTTGTCTGTAGAGACTTTGGAGAGAAGTAACAGATTGTAGTTTGCTGGGACCATTTTTGCATCACAGCAAAGCCTAATGAAAATTAATTGGCAGTGCTGCAAGCTTTTTCTTTCAGGCTACCGCAATTTAGATATTTTTGCAGACTGCAGCAGCCTGCAGTTTATCCATTATTAGGACCTTCTAGTACTTGAAACTACCATCAGGCATTTGCCCTCCAGGTGCCCCATCAGGTGTTCTTATAGCAGGGTAACGAGGAAAGCCTAACCAAACTGGATGCTGGTTTGCATAGCATCACAGACTCTCCACTAATGTCTCTGGCTAAGGTGGAATTCAGCAGCCAAAAAAAGTGAGGCATCTACCATTAAGGGTGAAGAGAAATCCTTTCATAATTTTAATTAGCTTTGCATTTCTAAAATGCTTAGGGATCACTTAAAATCCACAGATGCATTTGAAAGAGGCATGGTTCACTTCACAGGCAGTCGTAATATTGCCCAGTCTGAGCACAGCTGAAGAGATATGCAGCTGATGTAGCTTTGGAAGGTCACAGTTGCTGTATTTACTGGAGCTTATTATTAGCTAGAAACTCTATTTTTGCCATCAAGTGCACTTGTCAAATCCAGGCTTGTTGTCAGAGGGCAGTGAAGAAGTGATATTCCCTGAGAAGCTGTCCTTCTCATGACTGTTCAATGGTATCCCTAAATGAAGATTTAATGTATTTTGAATGGAAAACAGAATCTGTGTTCCATCCATTTTGAGTCAGGAAAAAACAAAAGCATAAACGGCACTCAGCCTTTTCTCCATGGATACATTTCTGCAGAGCAGCAGGACTTTGGCAGTAGAGCTCTCTTCATAAAACAAACCATTTTCATAAAATACATGGGGGGTTGGTGGCTTGGGCTTTTTCTTTTTTCCTTTCTCTTTTTAGAAGAAGAAATAACCCAAAGAGTGTATTCTGGGGGGTACTCACTTTAGTGATTTCTGAAATTCTCTCCTTTACTTTCCAGCTTTATTATCTAAGTATAATTTTCTCTCCTTCGCATGTGTTGTGCATCTGTTCTACAGGCTCCAGCCAGGAGAATAACCATATGGGGACATGAAAATCTCCACTGCATTAATGCCAGAAGACAAGTTTATGTTCATTCTAAATGGCATCAAAGGCTGCTTATCTACTTTCCATTTACGTCCCTTCCAGTAACTTAAACCTGTGGCCTTGTCTAAAAACACACAAGGAGAGAAAAAGCATGCTTGATTATGAACTGAAAAGTACTCCTCACAGTGCTGGAATATGGATGATCAATGAATTTTACTTTAAAGTTTATACCATTGGGCGTTTTCTGCTTCTTTCTGTGTAAGGTAGCAATTACTGCACAAGGACCACATCTCCTTCAGACTGATCTCGGTACTTTTCTTCATTTCTACTTATGACAGATTCCTTCCCTCAACCTGAACAAAGGCAATATTCTCTGTAAGAGTGGAAATCATTCAGCTAAAATTTCCCCAGTGTCTGGTGCTCTCATTAGGTAAATACTTCACCTGCTGCACTGCTGCACTGTCCTTATCATTCCAGTGATGATTGGAAATGGTATGAAAATACTATATAGGCATTGCAAAAAAAGATAATCAGCATCAACACAGCTTGATCCAGGCTGATGCTGAGTTGCTGACTTGACCTGGGAAGGTGTAGTTACCTCATGTTGGTTGTGCATGATTGCTTGTCATAAAATGAAAGGTTAAAGAAAATGATTGTGCCATTGTGGACAAAATGACATTTAGAAAAAGTAATAATAATCAAAAGTAAAAGTAGTCTAGTGCTGATTGCTTTCTAAAGGACTCAGACTGTGATACATACTTGTTTTCATATATAGCTATTTGAAAGCACATGAACTTGTGGCAGACGTAGGCTTGATAAGTCTGGCCTGAAACAAATTTTGTATGTGGAATTCAATTTCATGCAGCAAAATCCATTTTAATCACAATGAATTGAAATAACCATTGGAAAAGAGATGCAAGCAATACCCACCATGATTGCCCCCTGAAGCAAGGCCAGGAGCTGAAAAATGCCCTCATGGCTCTAGCATCTTCACAACATAGTGCTGGTTCCTGTGTCAACTTGGGCTGCTGAGACTTTGTGCTGATGTTGGTCTCTGCATGATGATGGCTTGGAGAGACATCTGCAAATAGAAACTTGCCCCTAGAGATTTACTGGGATCAGGACAGAATGGTCACTCGGTGACTTTTGTCACTTACTAGCTGAGATTCCTTGTAGTATTTTCCCAGAGCTTAATCTGTCCTGCTCACCAGGTGTGCAGAACTTCTGACTCTTTACAGAGGAAGAGTCAACTTTCTTAAGTCAATTTAAGATTTCAGCTCTTCCCATTACTTTGCAAGTTTCTGCATCTTGTTCCCAACTATTTTTATCCTTCTGGAGTTACATCTCCAGCTCCCACTCACTGGCGTGTTTTGCAGTGTCATTGCTTATTTGCCAGATGGGAAACACAGTTAGTCATTACTGTCCAGTAACATTCAGTATCATCAAAATCTATGCAAATAAACACTTGTTCTGAAAGTAAATGCTCTTCCACATCCCAAGTGCAGGAAGGTGCATGAGGCAGCAAAAGGAACAAGCTGCTACTCAGAGCATCAGCCCCTTGCTGTGTGATGGTGTTACCCTCCATGAGATGCAGCAGCCAACATGACTTCTCAGGGAGTTTACAGGAGGTCCCTGTGGCTATGCAATACCATGTGTGCAGGGTATCAGTAGAGATACAAATCAATCTCTGTCCACATTTATAGTAGGTAGATGGCAATGTGTAAAGCACACAAGTCATTCATCCTTAGAAACACATATAGCCATAATCTATTTATATAGAAAAGCCTATCATTTCAGCAATTGCTCACCTATACTACAGCTCAGTCCAGAGCCGGGAATGTGTGGTGTAAATCAAATAGTAAAGTCAGGACTGGATGTAGCCTCCTTGTCAGTGTGGTCTTTGCAGCAGGGCACTTGCTATGCTGGTCATTGCCAGTGAGAGGATGGGTTTCCCCCTGCTTTGTGAATCCCCTTCTCCTATAAATCCCCTGCTGCACTGCAGCTGAGGCTGGGGAGCAAGTTGTTGAAGTATGGTTATTAATTAAAAATGAGGTAGCCATTCCAGATCAGATGTGCATAGCTCTCCATACTCCTTAACATTTGCAGTATTCTCTATTAGCTTTCACAATGACATTTGGCATTTCCTTAATTATCAAAGATGTTTTCAATCGATCTTTCTAAACTGATTTTCTCACTTGTCACATCTCTGCTCCTTGTCAGACTTCAAACATTCCTGTTCTTGCTCAATCTCAGTAACCCTACAGTGTTTGATATGTTTTCTCTGTGAAACATCTGCCAGATTCCATAATCATTTCCCGTTATTTCTAAATGCCAAGATTAATACTGAATGTGGCTCTTTTTAGTACTGGCCTTATTATTATAGCCATCCCTTAGAGGCTCCATTTTCTTTTTTCCCTAACCTTTGATTATTTGTACTTGTGAAAATACATATTATTCTTATGGTGTTGAATTAACAGTGCAAATATCATCCCTGATTCTTTTAGACATTGTCTGTCTATTTTCCTGTTCACTAAGGACTGATTCCCTAGCTTCCCCTTCCCTTTCATCTTGAATGCTACTTTTCTCATCACCATTATCAGAACTTTAATTATAAAGTACCTCTTACTATGGCTGTGAGTGGCAGAACCTGACCTTAAAGTAATACTTCTTGTCTTTTTATATATATTTATATAACTCATGATTGGCTTCAGAAGGATTATATTTAAAGGAAGGTCACATTGAATTATACTTCGATTGGTATTCCAAATTTCAGTTATTAGAGTTTAAGCAGAGTATATTTGGGGACTGCATTCATCAAATGCATCAGGTTGTGCATATCTGTGCTGGAGAGCACATGGAGAGAACAATCAGCAGTATTAATTTGTTACTCAAAGCTGACAAAAATAATCTTTAATATTCTTGTCTTGTATACATTTCCTTCTGGTTATCTTGACTGGAGAAAAAAGGGTGTAGCAGAGAAAAATTTCATAAGCTCATTTTCACTAGTTTCAAAAGATTAGTAAAAAGATGATGTAAGCTATGGGGAAAAAAAAGTGCTAATCATGTGAAATTATATGTTGCTGAATATCACTTTGTTTTGAATTAAATAAGGTTCATATTCTAAGATGGAGCCTAGATGAAAAGCTGTACTTAAATTGTATTTCAACTACTGATGATTAAGGCAGGCAAGAAAGAGAGAATGGGAAATAACTATTACTTTTTGTTTGTACTGGATAGTTTTAGTAACTAGTGGCTGATATCTAAAGCACTTTTAGGTACCAGCTTCTTTGTCAAAATGCTGGTTAAATCATAGGCTTGGGTAAGCATTTAAAATTTCCTATGTATGTGAAACACTCTAGATGGCAAAATGGCATGCAAATAAGAGTGTGTTGTTTTGGTTTTTTTTTCCTAAGCAACTTCATTCCTTTTACTTTTTAGTTGACCCTCAGGTCAGTTAGCAGCCAAAATGACAGCTAGGTGGGAAATTCTGGTGTCTGCTATACTGCTTCCTCTCTGCAGGATGTAACCACTGAAGGAAGAATAACATATTGAATGAAATCCCTTTAAAATTGGTGAGAGCTTTGTGAAGACCAATTTAGACATTTAAGATAGTTGAAATCTAAGTGTATGTGTAACTTTACACATAATTGCTTAAAAGCCACAAACAATAACAAATTCATTATTCACGTTTTCTACAGCTTTGCATAGAATATTTAAATCAAGCCACCAGTTGTGTTGGTAACGCAATTATTTCTAAGTTACAGCTGCTGTCTTACATTGATCCCTGCTTCTAATGAACATATTTTAAAATGACTGTATGACAAAAGTATAAATTTATCCTAAACCCAATAACGTTTAACCACAACAACAACAAAAACCAAACCTAATCCCAAACCTTTGTTAGAAGATTTTATTTCTTGAAAAGAGAAACAATGGGAAAGAAACTGAAAATGTCTGTACTAATGTGGATTATTTATATTTGCTTGCTTACTTATTTGCTAGGACTGTTTTTGCATGTTTTTTGCTTTAAAATACTATTTCTGCAACTTTTCTTTGTCTTATTTTAAGTGGGAGCTTCAGTATAGGTGCTTGACAGATGTTTTGCTGGGCTTGTATTGAACCTTGATATTTGCCCCATCTTAGTTGAATGTTAGTCCTGGTTTTAGTTTCCTTTTTTTTCAGAGAAACAAAATGAAAGGACTTGGCAGGGCAATCCAACTTGGCACTCTGAGCCATTGGATGCGTCATCAGTAGAGACTGGAAGATATACTCATTCTTACCAGCAAATCAGTGTTTCTACAGGGCTCTTGTTTAGAAGTAATAGACAACCTTTCCATTGCAATCGCTCTCTCATGCCTGACTTCAGCATTAGTGCCAGAATGATGGACTTTCCCACCATAAATACAGCAACGAATTGAAAATTATTTTGAGTATTTCTAAGAAGGTTTTCTTTCACTTTTGTCTGCTCAGTGATTAGTTAATTATAATCATGGAAGAAAATAATACATGCTGTTTCATTTTGGGGAACACAGTGAAGCAAACTATTTAAGGGAACTAACAGTATGGTAAGTTTATTCATGCTGTTCCTTACTGAGCTCCCCCTAGACAGGACAACTAAGAAACAATGCATAAGCAACAATAGTCCATATAGTTTCTAATACAGATTCCATTTCTTCTCAGCTCTGCTTTCCATTGCTGTTATGCACTATAAAAATTTTTCTGCAGTTAGCCCTGGTTTGTAGTTTGAAAGATGTAATAAGCAATTTGTGCTCATGATTTCTCCATCTGCTTGAAATAGAATTGAAACTATTGTGAGCTAGCCTCAAATTTAAGCTTTCCAAAAACTAAAACCAGGTCTCTACAGTCCTCAGAAAAAACTTTTGTTTTAAACAGAATCCCAAGTGTGTTTCTCCCACTGCTATGCTTTTACCCACTGCAGTGAAACAAAAAGTTATAGGGAATCTAAAAACAATGAAAACTAACAACATAAAAAACTAAAGCTAAATTGATGTATCTTAGCATTGTGGAAAATTCATGAGGTGGTAAAAGCCAGTCTCATGGTCTTTGGAATACCTAAGACTGTAGAGTAGTTTCATATTATCTGTAAAATACATTAATGTTTTTTCTTTACCAAGGTTCTGTTTTCAAAGGATATTGAGACCAAAGATTTCAGTTAGGTGATGCCCAAAGGGAAGATTTTTTTTTTTCTTTTAAATTTTAGAGAAGTTAACAAAAACGAATGCAAGTCTTCTGTCATCTGCACTGTCAAGTATATATCCTTGGTATGGGTGCCTAAGATGTTGACTGGGACTGTTCTTCCACTGTGGTAGGCAGGCTGTGGTCAGTTTTGTTACACCTTACTGGTATGTATTGAATCACCTTTAATTCAGTCATGTCACTCCACCTCTAACAAACGCAATAGTTTGGTTTTTTTTAATCTAGTTCTGGCAATATGGTTTCTAGAACAGCTTTTTTTTGTGACATTACTTCTCAGAAACATGATCACCCATGGGGAGCCTGCAGCCTGTATGCAGGTGTGCTGGTTTTAGCTGGGATAATTTTCTCCGTAGCAGCTGGTATGGGGCTGTGTTTTGGATTTGTGCTGAAAACTGTGTTGATAGTATGACATGTTTTAGTTATTGCTGAGCAGTGCTTACACAGAGTCAAGGCCTATTCTGGTCCTCACAGTGAGTGGCTGTGTGAAACTTAGCTGCTGGCTGGAGTTGAACCATGGCAGGGGAGTCCAGGTCTGAGATCTAACAGACATGTATTCCCCAGAGGACACTTGAGCTGTCTCTGAGCCTGCATTCGAAAGCTCATTGGCTGTGTGATCCATCAGCCTGGTCTTGAAAACAACTATGTACTGGTATGCAGCCATCTGGGTAGACATACCTAATGCAATTTATTTTGAATCACAACCATGATTTTGTTCTATGGATCAATTTCTCAAAATATTAGAGTATGACGTGAATCCAAACAGCTGGACATAAAGGTCTGTGGTATGAATGTTATTGCTCCAATGATTATAAACAGTCTGTTTTACTGCTTTTTGGGGGGAACAAAGCCCACATTCACTCAAAAAGAGAGAGGTGTTGGCCAGCTCCAATAAATGTTAATAGATTTTTACCATTTGCAGTTTTACCAAGGCAAATTGACACAGCTTTCTTGCCAGTTCATTTCCACTCCTTTAGCTGTGAAAAACAGATGAGCAAAAAATAGTGTGTGTGTGTGGCAGGGAGAAACAGGTTCTACACATCTGCTGGAGTTTTATGCCTCACAACCTGCTCAGTAAGCTCAATGCTTGACTGAAAAGGAAATGGTGTGTTCAGTTGATGTCTGGCTAGTGTCAACATGATGTTCATGTTAGTGCAGATCTGGATGCAGAAATTAAACATTGGTTTGGGGAAGCAGACATTATTGCTTAGAGGCACTGCCAACCCTGGGAACTTATGAAGGTTTTCATTAGTTGAATGGCAGCAGATATCTACACCAGTGAACTGCAAGACAGTCAAAATCTGATAGATGTATTAATACGCCACCTTTGTTTCAGTATTAACTGAGAACCGGGAAAGAGAGAAAATGTAAATCAGGGTGAAATACTTCATCCTTCACCTTAAGAAAGAAATGCTGTGCCAGGAAACCCAGCTATATTGTTTTCTGTTGAGATAAACCACTTTATTTTTCGGGTTAAACTACTGTGAAAAAGATGGAGGTTCTGGTAATGTACTACTTCATTCTTGCTTGCAATTAAACTGCAGGAAAAGCAGCTGGTGTTAAAGATGTGAAATAATGAGAACACACAAAGAGACTAGATCTGACTAAAGCTCTGTCTAACCACTATTCTTCCTTCAGTAGCAGCAAATAGTGAATGACCAGGGATGATCAGTTCTGGTGTCCTCAGCATAAAAGAGACATGGAACTGTTGGAACAAGTCCACAGAAGGGCCACGAGGATGATCAGGGGACTGGAGCACCTCCCGTATGAAGACAGGCTGAGAAAGTTGGGGCTGTTCAGCCTGGAGAAGAGAAGGCTGCGTGGAGACCTCATAGCAGCCTTCCAGTATCTGAAGGGGGGCTATAGGGATGCTGGGGAGGGACTCTTCATTAGAGACTGTAGTGACAGGACAAGGGGTAATGGGTTAAAACTTACACAGGGGAAGTTTAGATTGGATATAAGGAGGAAGTTCTTTACTGTAAGGGTGGTGAGGCACTGGAATGGGTTGCCCAGGGAGGTTGTGAATGCTCCATCCCTGGCAGTGTTCAAGGCCAGGTTGGACGAAGCCTTGGGTGACATGGTTTAGTGTGAGGTATCATTGCCCATGGCAGGGGTGTTGGAACTAGATGATCTTAAGGTCCTTTCCAACCCTAACACTTCTATGATTCTATGAAAGGCATAACAGATTAAACACATGGAAGTATTTCTGCTCTACACCTTCTCAGTTTCACTGACCTGAGTCTCAAGAGCAGAGTTTGCATCAATCCAGCAGCAGTTTCTCACCTTCTAAGTCTGCTTTTACTTTTTATTCTTATAGATCTTTCATTTTTTGCTAGGAGTTACTTTTCTTCTTCAGCAATTTTCTTTGAGTTTCACTCTAATATCCAAGTAGGTGCTACCTCATGGAAGGTGCTTTCATGGTTTTAGAATACTTCTTTTTTTTCTGTTTGGCTTAATGCCTAATTTTCCTCAGTTTACCGTTCATGCTTTGTTGATTATTGCTGAAATATGCCAGTATTATGTAGGATGATGGCAATTTTGTTACTTCCTGTAGCTCAATCTCCTTTACCATGTTTTACAGTTTGTTAAACATTGATTTCCATCCATATATGTATGTATCAAATCTTGTTTCTGTAAAAACACAATTAAAAACATTTAATTGAAAAACTTGATATTGCACTCCTCCCTGATGGCATTTCTTTTTTTTTAGGGGAAATAAACAATAATTATTCATGTTTATTTACTCCACAGATGGTATTCTTCAAATTGGTTCTTGCTAATAGATCTGTTTCTTAAGGCCAGAAGAAATTGTTGACATTTAGTCTTAAGTCTTGTGTAGTGTAGGCAGCATCACTTCAGTGAGTAGCTCCTTCAGCAAAACCCCTTACATGTTTCATTTTAACTAGATGCTAAGAATAAAGGTATCAAAATAATCAAAGAAGGTACCACCCTGGCCCTTAATTTGGAAATTTATTGACTTACTTCATGTCACTAGTTCCAGTAATGATCTCACAATGAAGTCAGTGAAAAAATTCTAGGTAATGTAAATAGCCAATGCTGAGCCTATCGTTTTCAGGTAAAGTTCAGAGGAAATTAGAAGAGACTAACTTCTCCATTTGGCATGGCAATGTGTAGTATGGAATGAATGTTATTCTCACTTTAAACTGTGTCAGTAGTTTCCTTCCACTGTAGTTTGGAATCATATGCTGTTCAAACGTGCTGTGTGGGCTTATGGAGCTTTTGCTGAGAATTTTGCTTTGTCGCAAATTTGCCTTCCAAAATTGCTTTCAGAATCTGATGTAGAAATAACCCCCAAATATATGAAATTAAATTTTGACAGTGATAATTTCAAGTATAGAATCCTTTAGAATTCTATAATTCTAAACAAACCTGTACAGCAGTAATGCCTGCGTATTAGCAAGTAGTGCAATACATTAAGAAAGGGTTTGAAGAGTGAGATAATAGTGGCTGGGGAACTGATGTCCAAACCGTGCTTATTTCTTCGGAATTTACTTGAGGTTAGCCTCATTCTCTTCCCTGAACAGCTGTTAACAGCCGAAAAGAGCACATACTCCAGTTTTGTTTCTCCTGAAAGAATTCCAGTTTTCATACTCTGCTGCCAGTCTGCATATAGGGGAAATCAGTGAACCATTGAAAGGAACATTCTAGAAAGAAACTAAAAATAGATATAGTCAATTTTTGCATTTCTCTTACTGGACTTTTCCACAAGAGATAACACAGCTGTTGGGTTTGACTTGTTCCCCTATCAACCTTATTGCAGTAACTTATTGCTTGCGGCTGAGAATGAGTTTGGAATCTTGACTTAGATTCTTCACATCGACCTGGACTATAATGATGACATTTGAATCTCCTGAATTTTTTCATCTGGGTATTTGAAAATCAGATCTAACCCTGCAAATATTTTCAGTAGCCCACAGCAGTAAAGCCCTGGAAATGAGAAACTGGGGGCAGTTTTCCTGATGCCCCGTGAAGCTGATAATTTTATCCCTCTTCCTTCTTGACAGCACCAAAACAACGTAACTTATCAGAAACAGAAGTTAGCCTTTTCAGACAGCTGCCCCAGCAAAGGCTGCAGTCTGAACCTCAACATTAGCATTGCAGAATGACAACTTACCACCCCACCTGAGACTTCTTGCCCACTCACTGCAGATACAAAACTAGTAGTCAAAGACATAACTGATTTGCAATTGGGGCTGGGCAAAGTTTTTCTCTAAATAATAAATCCTTAGTCCTCCTAAAGCTCTTCAATCATTTATATATAATATAGCAGTGGTATCAGCTGTGGAACAGAAAATGTTATGGTGATATGCCCAGTAAATAAGGGACTAGAAATCCCATTTAAATTCTCTATGCAACCTAGCAGGAATGTATCTTGGTTTTCTAGCTGCCAGGTTAGCAGGTGTGCAGAGAAAGCTCTGACAATTTGCTGTGGACTCTGTGAAGGAGTGTTCCAAGAAGCAAGGATGGGAACTGAGGTATGTCTGCCTGGAAGGAAGGTGCCCTAACAATGAGGTTGTTGCTTTCTTGCTCTCATGCACTATTTAAGTCTTTCAGAAAAAGTATAATGGCTTCTGCAAGGCAAGGTATATTTTAGGATGTTCAGAGTCACTTCAAAATACTCTGTAAATATTCTTGAATACCCCTCAGAATACTCAGCAATCTTGAACATTCAGCTGGAAGGCAGAGACAGTCCTAGACTGTAGGTATGATTCAAGCCTGGAGTGCCTTTGCACTTGAATTCCTTAACTAACAACTGAGCTTCATTTGGCAAGGGTGTCTGCTATTGGTTATTTTAGTGGACTTTTGCTAATGTTTTCACCATGGTCTGAAAAGTGTTCCTAATTTTAAGGGACTATCCTATATTTCATTAATTTACAGCACGAATAAAACTGAATCAGTGAATCAGATCTCCACAGATCTGTAGAGTAGTCAGTGTATGTAGTCAATGTAGATCAATCCTATTTTGGTGTAGCAACCATTTTAAACCTCAGAGTTTTAAGAAAAACTGATCACGCCTAAATATCCCTTTGTGGCTTAAGATAACTGTGTAAAGGCTCCATCTTGAATGCCTCTGCGACAGATCATCTTTGGGTGTTTCAGAGGAGTATTTTCAGAAGTGAAGGTGCTCTTAGAGAAATCACAGGGTGAAAAATCCTCTGACTGCAGTGAGACAACTGCTTGGAGGATGAGAAAATTGGGTTAAAGAACTGGGGGAAGCTAAGAGAAGTACTGTGGAGAATACTGTGAATGCTCATGGCCTTAGGGGTATTTATTTGGGATATAAATTAGTCTTTGCCAGTGATTGTTCCATTTCCCCACATAGTCTTGTTTGCTTGAGATGCTTTTTCAAATATAAATGTATTTTTATAACATTGTAATCTAGAAGATCTGTATTGTATGTAGAGTCTCAAGACTACCTTGAAGCAGCATAGCTAGGACTAAGTCATATATTCATGCTTTCTAACAGTAATTTTTTGTGAGCATAGTACGCAACATCAAGGAATAAAAAATAAACGCGTTTGGTACCTAACATTGTTTATAGTTTCTGCTTGATTTAACTGTCTCCCACATGGATTGTGACTGTGCAATGACTTTGAGGGTACTGTTCCATCAGCAAATTATGGAATGACAGAATAATTTAGGTTGGAAGAGACCTCTAGTGTACTTCACTGCAGTAGTTTTGCCTTAGAGTTGTGAGGAGTTCCTTGCTCAGCCAAGGCAAATTTCTGCCACACCTGTATGACTCTCTGCATGTTTGAAAGGATTGTTCTTGTCTTTGAGAAGGCTGTCATAGCCACACTCCAAAAATAGTTTTTTGCAATCTGAGCAGAGAAATGATTTTGCCTGGATCAGTGAACATAGCAATAATAGTCATAAAGCTTACTTCAGTTTTTGCAAAAGAGATTTCTTAAATACCCAGAGTGGTCTGTCAGATGCAACAAAGCATGCAAATGAACTCGGTTATAAAAATAATTCTAACATAATTTTATGAACACAAATCTTGAAACTCTTTTTTACCACTGAGAAGACACAGAAAATGGTGAGGCACAATTGTTTACTGCTACAGAAGTAACACAAACAGACTAAGCTATTACTCAAAATCATTCACATAGATCACTTAATTTGGACAATAAAATGTGCTGCTCTGTTTTCCAAGAAAAGAAACATTTGGTACTGCAGAAATTTCATGTAATGCTAGTAATGTATTTTTGATTCTTACAGCCACACAAACAATTAAAGGCATGATGGAGAAAGGGTAAATTACTTTCTGTAGTGCCTCAATAAAAAAAATAATTATAACAATGTTGTTGATACACACAGTTTAAATGAAACAATCGGTTGTCATCGTAGTTGTTTTTAAGAATGCTTGAAAAGTGGAAAGTCTGCTATAGTCAAGAGGTTTAAACTTTGAGGTGTATTTTCATTTCTGAGTGGAGATGACAGGGTTAACTAAAGAGATACTACTCTATCAACTGGTTTATAATGAGAATGAATATGTACCTCCAGTTAATTGCCCATTTCATAAGCTGTGTAGTATAGCAGGGAACCCTATGGTTAGTTATTTTTCCTTGAAAATGGTGAACAAAACTTCATTTTTTCCTCATTTGTTGAGAATTACAGATGTTTCATTCTCTAAAGTTTACTTGAATTAAAATGTTGAACCTTATGCCCAAAAGGTAATGATTTCCATAGTCTTCAGCTGCATGAATCCTAAAACAGACTTCATTTCATGGGAGTATATTTCAAGAAAGATTTTGTACATTAGGTAATGTACATTTTTAAAGCTCTTTAAGAATTATAAAGATCTTAAGATGTTATAATTTCAGTGACTATTACTTAAATTTCTTTCTTCATACTGTGTTTTATGCTTTAAAAGACATTTCTAAAATTAAAACCTACTTTTAAGTATCTGCTGAGCTTTACGATTCAGTGCATTTTCACTGACTGTTAAATGAGGTGAGACTTTTCTATTATAAATGTAACCCTAATCTAAAAACTAACAAGACAAAATATATACAGAAATAAGAACACAGTTTGCCTGGAGATTTCATAATGTCATTAAGATGAACAGTCACTGCATTGTTGAAAGACTAAATTCACAGAAAAATGTGCATGGTTTCTTTTTCTGGAAGGTATTATCTATTGAGAGATTCATAGTTTTTGTTTGCACACTTCAGGTGTCTCAAGAAATAGTCTGTTTTTCCATTATCCAGTCTTACTGCTTCCAATTTCTTAATATTTGTGGAAGGAAAAATTTAAATGCTTTTCTTCCTAGTGCAAACAACCCTGGACAGGTTTAAAAAGAACAGCAAAACAAAAACTAGGTTGGACTGCGCTGAAGTTTGTGTTAATTTTTACTTTGAAGGTTGTAGAAATGGAAGAGAAATATATTACGTACAAGGGGCTTTCCCACCACCACCAGTAGAAGTACATCTTTCCTAATACTGCTTTTACTTTAAGTGATTTCACCTTTACCTCTTTTGTAGAAAGGTGATAATCTACTCCTGGTAGAACTGCTCTACAGTCATAAAGGCCCTTCCATTTGAAATTCAGGGTACTTTATTTGCCAAATCAAAGCTTTACATAAAGCCTAATTCCTACATTTTCTGTCCCTAGTTCTTCTGTTGTCTTAAGCTCCCCTGGCAGCATGAAGACTGACTGAACTATGCCCAGGGGAAACATTGCAGGTATCTTGAACAATGCATCTCAAGGGCCAGCGCATTCAGATTATTGCCTAAAGTAACCTGGTGGTTGTAAGTTTTGTCTTCTTCTGACCTTGCAGGTCACAGGAAGGTAATATTACATAGACATATTAAACCGTGGATTTGACATCTTGTATCTAATAATCATAAGCTGTGAGATATTTTAGAGACTACAGTCTCCAGGTAGCATTTGTCACCAACAGTTTCAGCTGTCAAGCAGGATAGAAATAAAATAGAGTTTGACAAATCCTCTCATCAGAGAAATGGGGAAGGTAGAAAACATTTCTCAGGTTTTTTTCCACTGTCACCATGATGTTTGGGGAAGGATGTCTTGCTCTTTATGGCTCCTTCAATTATCTGAAGAGCTCTAAACGTCCTCCAGGTGGAATTCCATGTGATGCTGAGTAAACAAAGCTGGCTATGGCATCTGTGCTGTGCTGTTTAACTATGGGCTAGGTTCAATGACATGCATGGTTTTCTTCTTCAGCAGTGAAGTCTGTAAAGATTAACTACTACCTTCAACAGAGAAGGGTGCTAAATCTAAATGTATGTATGTATAGACATCCTACACAGAAAAGTTTGCCTGCTCTCTTCACTAGAGTCTATTAGTAATGCCTTACTAATAACTTTGATTGAAAAATACAAACTAAAGGGGCTAATTTGCCTTTGTCACTACAAAACGTGAAATAGCATTCAGTATTGCATATGTACAGGCTTCAGCCTACTTATGCTTATAGCAAATAAGATTGAATATTTTTAAGTTTTCATTTAAAAATAGAAAAAGACACAAAAATATAAAAACAAATATAAAAAGTGGGTGAAACCACTCAGACTTGCAAAGAATTAAGAAAAAGTTTCACGTTAATATCCAATATTATTCCCTTTCCTGTTAGCTTATTGTGTTTCTAGAGAGGCTGTTTTGTTTTTTGCTTTACTTGCTAATCTTGTCTGACAGTTTTTTGGAGTGTACAGATGATGACAACTGTTGGAGGAAGAAGTTAGGTACTAGGGATTTGAGGCAATGTAGTTGCTTTTATTGATGACAAAGCAACACACGCACGCGAGGAGGAGAGGAGAAACAGAACAGCAAAGGCTGCAAATGTAGTTAATGTTTCTTGCTCATGCTGCAAATCTTACAGGTAAAGACAGGCACAGTGCCTAGTCTCCTCAGCCGCTATGAAGCCTGTCAAATATCGACAAGTTTAGGATTCTGTTTTTAGCTGCCTTCCTAACATGAGAGGAGCTCACAGCACAAAAATAAGTAAGAAAAGCAGCTGTAGCAGGCTAAATGGAAGGATGGGAGGGTTGAAAGTGAAAAAGAGGGAGGAAAAAAGCAAAAAGAAAGAAAGGGTGGTGAAGCCTCCCATCCTAGCTGGTTCACAGGACTTACCCAAAGAAAGCAGAGGTCTCAGTGATGATATGTGGGTTAATTTGTTTTAGTCTATAGTCAGATAACCTCTCATCAAGGGGTTGATAAGGAAGGATCCTGGTCCTGGGAGGTGGTGGGTATGGCAGTCTCAGTATTAAGGCTTGCTCCTCTGGCCTACTTGCCACTCCAAAACTTTGGACTGATATAAGTCTAAAATTAGTAGAGTAGTTCTTCTTTTCATCAATTTATTTACAATTGTGAAATCAAGCATATAAATTTTGATTAATTAGTCCCCATTTATGTACTTTTCATGCTCGCCAGTTATGAAGATAAGGTTCATATGATTTGAGTGGGCTTTTTGAGTTGTACTACTTTTTTTCTCTACCATGATCTTTTGATGATGTTTCTAAACAATTTAATATAGCAAGTGAATTTGGACTTTGTTATTTGGACAATGCATTGTTCAGCCTTTGTTTTAGGGAGCTTCATTCTATCACTTAACAATAGAGATAATTTGCATTAATATGGCACTTTCATTTTGGGGGCTCTCAATACAATTAAAAAACACTAATTAAACCATTAGCATCTCAATACCTTTCTGAGAGCAAGTTAGTGCTGTTTATTTTTTTCTGTCTTGTGTGAAAGAACCGATACAGGAGGAGATGATGTAACTTTTCCAAGATCATTCAAGATGTTGGTGGCAGAGCCTGAATCTCTTTGCTCACCTCCTTATAATCCAAGCAATAAATTATCTCCTTTAGGGTACTGTAACTAAAAGAAAAACCTTTGCAGGGAATGTGAGTAAGACTTAATGAATTTTAATAATAAAACCCCCTCCTTCCGCTATATTTTCTCCTGAGCTCAGAAGCATACCTGTATAATCTTTCACGAGTAGGCCCTTGGTACCTCCATTTAAAAGCCTATCTCCTTTTAAAATGACATAATCTTGTTTCATGGTTGCAATATTAAGTAAACAAGCCTAAAATAGTCATGGAGCAACATAACCAGCTGCACAGTATTTTTGTTGAAAGCTGCACTGCTGTTGTGCTATATGTAATCTGAATCTGTTAGCATTTTTTAAACAAGTGTGATTGAATACCAAAGGAAAATTTCTTTCCAGTGAGTTCTTGTATTTGTATAAAGACTTGCAACACACAGGTTTTCTTTATTTTTCCCCTAGCAGCTGACTAATGTGGTTGGGGATCCATGGCAGAGATCACGCCATGCTTTTAATTATATGTCTTCCCAGATGTTTAAACCTCTACAGATTAGATCTGTGTAAATACAGAGGTAGAGTTTGTTTCTTAATCATATGGGATTGACTAGTTAAAATGGAAACAAATAAGAAAGAAAAATCTTCTTAATCATATAAATTGTTCGTGGTATGCCTATGCGCTGAAGAGCAACAAATGACTAAAATCGATGATAGGAATTTCAGTTAAACCAACAAAGCAAAATCCAGAAAACCCATAACAGTAGAAAGCTCTCACAGACGACTGACTTTACCTGTCATCATTCAAGAGATCTTCTCTCTTTCTGCTCCATGTCTGAATATGGCGTGGGAATAAGTAGGATATATTGCTAGCTAACAAAACATTTCTGCATTTGATGGAGTTTATGCCCGTGCTCAACAGTATTACATGTATTTGTTTTGTAACGGCTAATGATGTGCTGCCTTCTAGCCCCTAGCTGATTAATATCAGTTGGCTTCACAGATGGATTTTGCTGAAAATGTGTCTGCTGCTGTGCTGCAGTCTCTGTTGCCTCTCTTCTTTCCTGTACATCTCAGAGAACATCACTGGAGGTGCTACAGATGCTGCTCAGCACAATGTCCTGCCTGAGTCCAGCACTTCACTTGAGAAGAGCAACTTCCCTGGTGAGTTACACTGACAAAATGCCTAAAAGGCAGAGATACATAAGCAGCAGGGCAGTGTGGTGGATGGGGGGGACGCAAGACACTGATAAAGAACTGTGTTGTGGAAACAGCTGTGATTTCCCTCCCTGTCCTTTCTTCCGCAAGTGGAGTGTGTGAAGAGTGCATAAACGTGTGCTGGGTCACTGGGATTGGTTATAACGTAACCAGATCAGGAGGTAATGTCTACACTTACATTAACAGAGGGAGATAATGTGCTGTGGTAATTTCTAGAACTACATAATTGTATAATTCTATTGAATGGATTTAGAAAAGCAATTTCTTAGATGCTTAGTGTGTAAGGCATTATGAGAGCAGCTATCTGAATCCAGCACTGCACTGAAGGCATTTTTATACCAAGGTGTTTGCCCAGTAGCACTACAGGAGTGTCAGAGGCACTCTGTTACTTTATGCTGACATCCTGGTAAGGAAAAAAGTTCTCGTGAGTCTGACATGATCTTGAGCACATGGGAAAATCTTGGGCCAAGGTGGAGGTAATTTCTGTATACTGAAGAATTCTTTATTTTTTATTTATTTATACTTATTTTTTATTTTTACAAAGAAATAATTTTTTTTTTTGTGTGTGGACAATTACCTGTTACCACCATTTCTATGTTCCACTGATTTCTGTAAGTATTTATGGAACACTACTGTACCCGTTTCACAAACTGACGTACTGAGAGGAGATAAAGGCTTTATTCCCAAATGGAACTTAAGTCCAGACTGTAAACTTTGCAGCTCAAGATCCCCTCCCCATTCACCTGTTGCCAGTGAAGGTGATGTGAAAAATAGGCACCTCTGTAAACTTCCCACAGTATTTAAATGTCTTTGCAGGTATTTCCAGAGCTGCATAGGTTTTGATTTTGGCATGTTCCTCTGCCAACTTTGCTTGCAGATACTGCCAACCAGGATGTATCTCATGGAAATCTTCCTGGAATTAGTGATATAAATAAAAACACTCTCCCTTTCTTCATAGTTCCCTACATAGAAAACTCATTGAGGATTTGGGTGTGTTCCCTGTGTTGTATAAAATGAATCAAAGGTCATCCAGAGGCAAGGAATCAGATCCACTGCGTACTTCACTTGCCTTGTGGCTGGTCTGCATGTGTCCCTGCAGACACGCTTCAGTTACACCTGGCTCATGCCAGAATTTTGAAATGGTGCCATTTCCACAGTTCCATTTCCCTTCTAAATAGCAGCAACTGGGCTTAACAGCGCAGAATTTCAAAGAATTTCAGGTGAGCAGATCTTATTTTGTGTATGGAACCTGGTGTGTCCACCTCCCAAATGGTCTAACAGTAAGGATGTAAATTCCATTTGCCACTGTGAGAAATGATGGGTAACTGACTTCTTGCCTTTCCTCTGCAGTGACACAGCACACTCCAGCTTCACTCTCATCAGTACCCTACATTGTCATTCTCCCATATAGGTACATGGTGTTGCACAGCTGTGAAATAAGATCACAACTTTCTCCTCTCTTACAATGCATTGACATTTGTGTGTGTAGACATTTCCAATGAAAGAACTACTGGCTTTGGGGACACAACAAGAGCATGTTGGTTTTGAAGTCCTCCCTGGAAAAAAAGTAAACAACTCTGTACAATTTTGTGTAGATACTTTAGATCAGAGGTGGATTCTTTGGCTTTTCAATTAAAATGTGCAGGTCTTCAAGCTGTACGTATTGAATCTGAATAGTGTGAAGGTTTTTTGGGACCCTTTTCTGTTTGATTCTCTTTTTTTTCTGTATCTGCATATGTGGTGGATGCATACACACATATACTCCCCAGTGTTAACTCAGTAATGTAAGCCTGACTTCTACTTGTGTCTTTCCTTTCCATGCTGACGTTGTTTCTGGCACAGCATGGGCACATGTGTGTATATTTATACTGAAAGAGCAAACGTGAAAATAAAACCTCAATGACTTGCTGAAGGGACACTACTGTAGGAGATGAACTGCAGGTTGCAGGGAATCCTCTTTTTGTATGAAACTAGAATAGGTGTTAGGATAAAAAGAAAAACCACCAAAAACTATGGTCAAATATGGTTCATTCTCTAGATTTTACTGGAGTTTGAAACCAAACAAGTCTCACATTGTGTAACTTACTGTACCTGGATGGTAAAGTAATGCGAAAATCTAAAATATAGTGCTATAACCAGAGCTTTTACTGGAGACTGTTATACAATAACACTTTTTACCAAGAGTTGCAAAATGAATACTGCCACTTTTTATCAATACTGCTCCAGCAAAATGGGTTCCATGGACATGTCTGTCCCAACTACTAGGTTATCTACTCATTATGTCTACTAAATCTATGTAAGATGAGTATTTTAAGACATAAGGGTGAAGTTAAGGTTAAACTTTCAGTCATTACTACTTTTCCTGTCTTGTTCAATTACTTAATTTCAAAACCATATTCTGTTCCTTAACACTCTGCTGCATGTTCTGCTTACCTGTAGTGGCTTGACTGGTGATCAGATCACAGAAGAAAGGATGTTCTCACCTTGACTTTGTAATCCAGGTGTAATTTTGACTTGAAGTGTTACTTTATACAGTCCACTGGCTTTATGATCTAAAACTAGTGTCAGAGGATTTTTTTCTCTCTTACTTCAAAAACAGATTCAGAAATTAAGAAAGTTCTTCAGTAACTCTAGAATTATTTGGTCTTCTCTAAATTCCTTCTACCTCCGTGAAAAATGTATTGATTTTAATTTATGATTTTGGTCTGTGTAAAATGTGTATTCTTCCCGTAGATGACCTAACACTTGTATTTCTTGCTCAGTGACAGTATTTTTACCTTTGTGTTAGATGGGGTGTGGAACTAGCTAAGTCAGGAAGACTCCTTGTTTCGATCTCAAAGCTGAGAAAAGACTAATGGAAAATGTCACTGGGGGTTAGATTAGATGATCTCCAGAGGTCCCTTCCAAACCTAACAATTCTCTGATTCTGTGATAATATCCTTAGTATTCAATTATTTCATTTTAATCAGGTGCATGTATTGATAACACTGAATCACGATTTAAGCTGTTCTTCAAAGATAGGATTTTGTCCAGTACTGGAAGGGGACTCAAAATTGTTCCTCTATGCTGCAACATTTTAAGAGCTGTTGTGCTTCACTTCCTTGCTTTCCTTTCTCACTATTTTCTTCCCTTCATTCCTCCTGACAATTTCTGTTTCTTAAATACCCTTTTGAAATAATAAGAGTCATGCAAAAAGTAACTAGTAATTTCACACATATCCTCTAGTTTAAATAAATGTCAGTGCAAATGTAGAAAGCTATACTGCACTGGAGCTATTAAAAAGAAGGTTTGAGTGCTTTGTTTTCTTTATACCAACAATTCCTTCTATATTACAGGAAGAGGAATGACATTTAACAGTTTAATATTTAATTAATTATATTATTTAATTTGGGGTAATTTAAAAGCAAAAATGTTGAATAACGCTTGCTATCAGATAATTTACACAGGAAGTTTGATTTGGCACTGCAGTATGTTTTTCATAAAAATTTCAAAATTAAGATCTAAGTGATTTGGCGCAGAGCGTCTTTGCATATTCAAGACAAAGCGCAGTGAAAGGGACTAGGTCTTTAAAAACAAGATCTCTGGAACACTGCTAAACCTGAGATACTCAAAATTAAGCCTCACTTTTGAAAAAGTGTATCAATCACACTCTCAAATCTGATTAAAAAGTAGTGGGGAAATCTTATCATTAGAATGCACATACTGCTACTTTTACTGAACTCTTTGACCTCATACAGTTAATTCATTTCTGTGGCAAAGTCTTACAGTGTTGATGAAAGAAATATTAAAATAGCTTTTGATCAATATCCATTGAGCTATATGAATTATATCAGTTGAAGATTTGGCTCTCAATCTTCGTGAAACTGGAATACTTACTGTTTAATATGTTACCTGCCTTTGACCTGTGTATGTATATCATATATGTACATTTATATATACATATATATGTGTGTACTTTATAATCATAGAATCATAGAATAGTTAGGGTTGGAAAGGACCTTAAGATCAAGTTCCAACCCCCCTGCCATGGGCAGAGACACCTCACACCATGTCACCCAAGGCTCTGTCCAACCTGGCCTTGAACCCCGCCAGGGTTGGAGCATTCAAAACTTCTTTGTCAGCAAAGTAGGCTGATGTAAAGGAGTATCTTATACTCCTTTAACGAGGAACTGACTTCCAACCCATGCAATGAATCAGCAGCGAGCCCAGTTTCCTTCTGAAAAAGGCCATCCCTACCTATGAAGACATTTCTGCTAGAGGAGAAGTAGTACTTCAAAATCAGTTTTGTTCTAGCATGTGTGTCCACGGACATAAAATGTAATACATACAGGTACTTTGTGCATAAGTTCAATGCATTGAAAAATGAGGTAAGCTTACGTATCAGAAAGGAGGAGTAACAGCGAACAGAAGAATGCATCTTAAGCCATTCAGACCTTCAGGCTTGCTCATGTGACTAAAATGTTGTGGTAGCCTGTCTGTCCTCACTTTGCCTGCATACATGCCATCCAGCTGGATGTTATCATCTCCTTGGCAAAAAACATGACATCTGACTGCATACATGCCCCTTGACCATTTTAAGGGGAGCTTAAGCAGTGGAATAGAGCTACATCATGAACAAGTTAGTTACCATGTGTGGGCTGAACAGACAGAAACTTGCTAAAATAACATTACTCTGTGTGTGTGTGCATTCCCATAACATGAGTACAAGTTTTAGACTATCCATCACCAATTTATGGGGAGTTCATTTCTGGATTGTTGTAGTTGTCCCCAGACTAACTGCTACATTCTCCATCATATCCATGTACCTTTATCATCTGAGCCTGGAGAAATCTGTTATGCTTAGGCTTTACTTTCAGTCCCATATATGATAATGGACAGATAAAACTTCCATAACAAACTTAATTTATCCTTGTAATGGCCATATAGAATAACTGTGTCATTTTTAGGAGGATTTTTTTGTTCATGATCCTAATTGGGGTATTTAAAAAAAACAATACAAACCCCACCGTGTTTCATCATTTTTCTCTCCTACAATATTTGGACACATTTTCTCTTCACTTCTGAACTATATTTTCCAGTAAAGCAGAAACCTAAAGTGGTAGTGACCTCAAAATTCTGAGTGCTGACAGGATGACTGCAGAGATCTTCCCTTCGCTTTGTTTTGCTGTCTCTGCCCTCTCATGTGAATTTACACGGTCATTCATTTAGGGGGTTCTGCTGTGTTGTGCGTTGTCCTTCTCCGTTTTCCTGTTGCGATCAGTGATTCTATGTTTGATGTCTCTGATTTGTTTCTTCAAGTCTCTTGGAAGAGATCCTTCTTGTAGGAGGTCCTGATTGAGGGCCCCTAGCCATTTGGTTGTTTTGATTTCCAATCCTTTTCCAAGTGTACATGCAATATTGTTTGACGAAATGATACTTATGATTGCAGAGCCTAAATATTGGGAAAAGATATGAAATATAAGGATATTAATTACCGTTAATAAAATGAGCAGCTTCATTTCCAAATCATGCATGTATAGGAATGAGCAACTTGAATTAGTGCAATAGCTGTATCATTATGATCAGTGCATACTGATTACATTTTATTATTTGTGATTTTAAATTTGATTTAACTGCTTTTTCTTCATGGTTTCTTTCGGGTTTCTACTGATAAATTCACAAAACAATAGAAATAACACTGTTTTCTGTGTTTTTTTTTCTATCTTGACATGTTTAGATTTATTTTAATATTTGGCTCTAAGTTTTGAGGCTTTACAATGCTGGGTAATTCTGTGTTCCCTGGAAGGTGGTTGTTTTTTTTCATTTTGTTTTGTTTTTAAATTGTTGAAGCTACTGTTTTCTGCTCTGACTTAACTTTATTTTAACATAGTTTTGGTTTTTACTGTTTCTCTGTTCCTGAAAAATACCTAGATATCAATTTTCTCAGTAGCAGCCAATTAAAAGATCGGGCATGTGATAAAATGTTATGGTGAAGTCAGCAAGCTGAGAAAATGTAAAATGTATTTATCTCTTACTTTAAGTCCGACTTAACTAGCCTTTCTCCATAGGTTAATGAGTACCAATTAATGCTAATTGACGACACTTAATATATATATTTTTTATCTTATAAAAACAGGTTAAATGCCAACTAATCATTACATATCAGTTACCATTTATCTCAGTTATATTTATATACCTCAGAAAAAAGTGAAAGACTGAGTATTCGTACCTCTAGGATATTCAGTACTTCATGCTGAAATAGTTTAAATTAAGCTGGAACAAGAAGAAAGAAACAAAGAAGAAGAAAAAAAAAAGTATGATGATGTTTTATCTGCTCCTTGAAGTATATTTATAATACGTGATAGCAGTCATTGAAGAATGTATTTAGTGTTGCAGTGAATTCCTGAAAGCTGTTACCCCAGCCTCAAAGTAACTGTTTCCCTTTTCAACTTCTCCATATATTAGTTATCTGAAATGTACCATACACTGTTTGTGTTATATTTTAAGAGTCATTTTCAAGTTTTTCTTCATTAATTCTTCAGGCCCTTGTCAAAAGTAATTATCTGTTTTTTTCCTGAAGATATCCAGTCTCTGTGTGAGTAAGGTATCCTAGAGCGCATTTCAATGTCCCATGGCTGATTACGATTACGAATGGTGGCGCTGAGTCATTTTTGTTCCTTTCTTGTTGGGTGGAGCTAAAGAGCCCACCAGGAACATAGGTTTCCAACTACCCTAAAATTGCTACTGCTATATTCTTCCACTGTAGGTGTGACTCTACATGTAGCTAAATCAAAAAATGGGTGCTTGGGGTAGATATTCTGTAGTAGAAAGAGAAAGCAAGAGTTTTCTGTTCAGTGCTGTCATTTGTTCACAATTTTAACTTGAGCATGTCACTTAAGCTTCTGTCTGTCTCATGTGACTTATCTGTCAGATCCTCAGTAGGTATAAATCTTGCTTATCTCCTTGTGCTGTCCCTGTGGCTACATACAATCTACCTCCCCACCCCCCGTGGGAATCTTGTCTTATTTTCCTTAATTTCTTTTTCTCCAAGCAAAAAGCAGTTTGCCTTTTAGCTCATCTTAACCATTGTAGGCCAGAGCAAAGCTGAACCACAGAGGGAAATGAGTTGGAGCTCTTGCTTGTTTCTGACACTTAGAACAAAAAGTTCCTACTTAGAACTGATCAGAGATACCCTGAACAACTGTTCTTCATGACAATTCCTTTTTAGCCTGTTGTTAGTCTTTCTAGTTATTTACATGTGTTCTGGGTTCAGCAGTAGCAGTCATTTTTCTCCTTCTTAGTGGCTAGTGCAGTGCTATTTTTGGCTTTCAGCCTGGGAACAATGCTGATAACACCAATGTTTTAAGCTGTTGCTAAGTAATGTTTACTCTGACCAAGGACTTTTAGTTTCATGCTCTGCCAGGGAGAATGGGGACGGGAACCTGGGAGGAAGCAGAGCCAAGACACCTGACCCAAACTAGCCAAAGGGGTATTCCATACCACAGTACATCATGCCCAGTGTATAAACTGGGGGGAGTTACCTGGGAGGCCCAGATTGCTGCTTAGGTCGGGCTTAGTATCTGTCAGCTGGTAGTGAGCAGTTGTATTCTCTTCCCTTGTTATTTTCCTTATCATTATTATTACTGGTGGTAGCAGTAGTGATTTGTGTTATACCTTAGTTATACCTTAGTTACTGGACTGTTCCAACCCATGGGAGTTACATTCTTTCTATTCTCCTCCTCATCCCTCCTGGAGCACAAGGAGGAAGAATGGGGGGTAGTGAGAGAGTGGCTGCGTGGTTCTGAGTTACTGGCTGGGCTTAAACCACAACACCATGCTTTTAATAAAAACCTGTTGTTGATAGAGGACTAGAGAACCCAGGAAAGTGAAGTAGTCTTTCACTGCTAGGTTATCAGTGTAAATCTGGCTGATTGCCAGTTCCTGATGGAATATTTAGTAACTAAAATCAGTGTGGAAGGGAATCTGCATCAAGAATTTTCTATTGCTTTTGACATGATTACCATGACAATTGCCCTTTAACAAGAAGCTGTTAGAAGTACAAAATCTCTTGGGTACAGGACCTCTTCCAAGTCAAGATTACTGTGTATTTAAAAATGATGCTCCTGCAGCCAGGGACAGAGGATGCCATTTCAGTGGCTGGAATTTCACTACTATCTCATTGACATGCAACCATACCAAGTAATATGGTGCCTATCTGACAAGAGGCTACTGAATCTGGAATTTAGTATCTCTCAGCTGTGCATCAGCTCTACCTATTACGAAATTCAAACAATTTTTTATAAAAAAAATATTCTGAGATCAAAAATAAATATCATACTGCTTCCAGTTCTAAGCAGAATTCATAATAGATTTTAGTTGATTGCTTCATGGTAGGACTTAAGCTATAAGACACACTTTTCTGATGGTTAGATGGCAAAAATGACAAAACAAAAGAAAGAAAGAAAGAAATGCTAATCAAACTTTCCCAAAGTAATTTTTTTTTGGTAGAATAGGTGTAAATAGGTGCACCACGTCTACTTTCCTGTACTTTTCCTCCAGAATACCAATGGAAGTCACTCAGGAGTGAGAGAATGTTCCACTCTTATTCTGACAAAGTAAAATAAAATTCTTGCATTTATCACTGGTCTTATTTAAGTATCAGAAGCATCTTCTATTTGAAGAACAATATTGTAAATCTGAGTGACAATGATTTGTAGACACCTGAAAACCAGACTGAAGTTTGGAAATGCTCAAAAGTTGAGCACTGTGTGTAACTTAGTTTATAGGAATAGAAATTACCTTCTTTTCCCTTTAATTCTAAACAGTTTTGGAATTTTATGTTACATTGCTTCTCTTTCTGGCAACAAAATTGTTTCAGCAGAAATTAAATTCAGGAGGTGCCCAGAAAATGTAGGTCCCCAATTTGAAATTTTTCAGTATTTGTTGGGGTTGTCTGTTGATTCTCTATTTAAAGTCTTTTTCTCTGATCACAGTAACAGAAAAACCCAACACTAATAAAACCCATGAAAACCACTGACTTTTAGCATCTCATGGAGCACAGCTGTAATTATTCAAGGGCATGTGTTCAAAAATGGAGAAGGGTAAAATCAGCAGAGTCTGACTTTCTTGGCTCTGTTCATCTAGATTGTTCTGTTCTCTGCACTGAAGCCTACAATTTTTTACAGTTTATCTCAGTAAAACACCTAATACCTATTCTTTAAATGTGTTTATTGCTTTTAGTGCACTATGATTGCCAAGCCAATTTAAAAAGAAATCCTTATTCAATGGAATTAGAGATTCTAGAATTACCTCCAGAGTTTTTATCTGATTGGTCTTCTTGAGGAATACAGTATGCCAGGCAGACTGCATAAGGAGTTTTAAAAAACCATTTATCCTTTGGCACCTTCAGAGCATTATAAAATAATAATAAAAAAAAAGAGTTTCACTTACTTACATTTCATCCCCTTTAAGTGTGCTTCACAAGCTTTTCTAAATTTGTTCTGGCTGCTATTACATTGATTTTTGCATTGCCCTCTAACCCCTTCCAGCATCCAAGTGAGGCAGCTGGTTGTCTGTTGATTATGACAGGGACTTCCTTTTATCATTTCTTGTCTTGAGCCAAAGGTTTCAGACTTGATGTTGATTGCTGTAATATGGCTTGTGTTTCACACAGCTGTAGTCAGCGCTTGAACAATAATTGCTGCCTATGGAAATCTCGTTCCTTTTAATGTGATTAGAGCTATACCAGTTTACGATATTTCCTAAAGTCTGCTAAGAGTGATATTGATGGGGGCAAATAGTTTGAGGTTGAGAGTTAGGATGCAAGAAGGAGAGAGAGTAGGAGAAATAACTCCATCAATTACTTTCATGACCTACATCTTTAACTGAAATCTGTGGGAAAATGTGATTATTATCTTCCAATCTGGTGTGTTGTGACTGTAAAATTTCAAGTCCACCTTTTAGTTTAAGGAATGTCTTTGCTCTTCTGTTGTGGAAGTTAAAGAAACAATCAATCAGATATATTCCCATAAGAACTTGTTTCCTGAAATATATCTTTGGTGTAATTGTTAAGTCAGAGTGAAATCAGTGAAGTTATAACAGAGTAGAATGATATTTCAGACAGACCCTGAAAATGTGAATTTAACTACAGTTTTGAGAGACAGCAGAAGAGTCTTTTTTGACCTGAAACACGGTGTCCTGGGTTCAGCAGTAGCAGTCATTTTTCTCCTTCTTGGTAGCTGGTGCAGTGCAGTGTTTTGACTTTCGGCTTGGGAACAGAGCTGATAGCAATGTTTTGGTCTGGCCAAGGACTTTGTGAGCCTCATGCTCTGCCAGGGAGGAGGGGAAGCCGGGAGGAAGCAGAGACAGGACACCTGACCCAACCTGACCCAAACTGACCACAGCACGTCATGCCCAGGATGTAACTGGGAGTTACCCAGAAGGGCTGGTAGACTGCGGGGTTGGAGGAGGTATCGGTCAGAGCTTGGTTGGGCTGGGGGGGGCGAGTTATCGGTTGGCTGGTGGTGAGTTGTTGTATTCTCTTCCCTTGTTAGTTCCTTTATCATTGTTATTATTGGTGGTAGCAGTAGTGATTTGTGTTATACCTTAGTTACTAAACTGTTCTTATCTCAACCTGTGGAAGTTGCATTCTTTTCGATTCTCCTCTCTGTCCCTTCGGAAGTAGGGGGAGGGAAAGAAGGAGGGGAGTGAGTGAACGAGTTACCTGACTGGGTTTAAACCACGACAAAAAGAGCACCACAAGTTAGCATGTTGACACTTGACATCAGACGAAGATGATCTCATCAAAGATTAAATGGTTAATTTGGGTTTCTAAAATCAGAATTGAAATGCTGTCCTGGGTTCAGCAGTAGCAGTCATTTTTTCTCCTTCTTAGTAGCTGGTGCAACGTTGTGGTTTTGACTTTCAGCCTGGGAACAGTGCTGATAACACCGATGTTTCTAGTTACTGCTCAAATGTTTAGTCTGACCAAGGACTTTCTGACTCTCATGCTCTGCCAGAGAGGAGGGGAAGCCAGGAGGAAGCAGAGACAAGACACCTGACCCCAAGCTAGCCAAAGAGGTATTCCATACCACAGCACGTCATGCCCAAGATGTAAACTGGCAGTTACCCGGAAAGGCTAGATCACTGCTGGGTTCGGCTAGGTATCAGTGTTGGTCAGCGGGTGGTATTGTATTCTCTTCCCTTGTTATTTCCTTTATCATTATTATTATTGGTGGTAGCAGTAGTGGTTTGTGTTACACCTTAGTTACTAAACTGTTTTTATCTCAACCCATGGGAGTTACATACTTTCAATTCTCTTTTCCATCCCTCCGGGACCTGGGGGGAGAAGAAAGGGCGGGGGGGGAGTAGACTGCGTGGTTCTGATTTACAGCCTGGGCTTAAACCCCAACAAACACATACAACAAATACAGCATACTTGTCCACCATGCTACTCATGAAAAGGATATATATGCATAAATGTTTAAGTCATAGAAGAGTTAGGGTTGGAAAGGACCTTAAGATCATCAAGTTCTAAACCCCCTGCCATGGGCAGGGACACCTCACACTAAACCATCTCACCCAAGGCTCTGTCCAACCTGGCCTTGAACACTGCAAGAGGTGGAGCATTCACAGCTTCCTTGGGAAACCCATTCCAGTGCCTCATCACCCTCACAGGAAAGAACTTCTTCCTTATATTCAATCTAAACTTCCCCTGTTTAAGTTTGAACCTATTACCCCTTGTCGTATCACTACAGTCATAGAATCATAGAATCATAGAATCGTTAGGGTTGGAAAGGACCTTAAGATCATTGAGTTCCGACCGCCCTACCATGGGCAGGGACACTAAATCATATCACCCAAGGCCTCGTCCAACCTGGTCTTGAACACTGCCAGGGATGGACCATTCACAACCTCCCTGGGAAACTCATTCCAGTGCCTTATCACCCTAACAGGAAAGAATTTCCTCCTTATATCCAATCTAAACTTCCCCTGTTTAAGTTTTAACCCGTTACCCCTTGTCCTGTCACTACAGTCCCTAATGAAGAGTCCCTCCCCAGCATCCCTATAGGCCCCCTTCAGATACTGGAAGGCTGCTATGAGGTCTCCACACAGCCTTCTCTTCTCCAGGCTGAACAGCCCCAACTTCCTCAGCCTGTCTTCATACAGGAGGTGCTCCAGTTCCCTGATCATCCTCGTGGCCCTCGTCTGGACTTGTTCCAACAGTTCCATGTCCTTTTTATGTTGAGGACACCAGAACTGCACACAATACTCCAGGTGAGGTCTCACAAGAGCAGAGTAGAGGGGCAGGATCACCTCCTTCGACCTGCTGGTCACGCTCCTTTTGATGCAGCCCAGGATACGGTTGGCTTTCTGGGCTGCAAGCTCACACTGCTGGCTCATGTTCATTTTCTCATCAACCAACACCCCCAAGTCCTTCTCCACAGGGCTGCTCTGAATCTCTTCTCTGCCCAACCTGTAGCTGTGCCTGGGTTTGCTCCGACCCAGGTGTAGTAACTTGCACTTGGCATGGTTAAACTTCATACTCTCCTCTAATTAAATGTTCAGTTAACCCTGTTTATAGAATGTAAATGGAAAGTAAAAATGGAATACATTTCACAGAAAAGTAAAATGTGGATGATGTTACAGGTTGTAATTGGCCGGTTATGTGTTCTGGTAACCTTTTCATCCATCCCTGCTTACTGGGAAAGTAAATCTACAAACACTCCAATCAAGTATAGCAAGGATTAAGTGTGTCAGCTTTTTGCCATTTGTCTGTTCAGATTCCTCCAGAGAATTTGCTCAGAGAGCTGTTTCTCTTCCTCATGCCCATTAGGTGTGGAGTTGGAGGTCCTGATCCCTGGTCCTGTTGATTTCTTATCCCAGCTTGCAAGTGGCTACTCCCTTCTCTCTGCTCAAATTGGTTTTAAACCGAGAAAGGCCCCATTTTACCATCTTACTTCTAGACTCACGGCATTCACCATAGAGTTGGTCCCTATCCTGAGGGCTGCATATCCATAACTATTCCTTTATCTCATACTGGCTTTTGTCACAACTATTTAGTCAAATGCTACAAAAGTCTTGAGTCCACCCTGAATACCCATTTCTGAATACTTCTATTTTCTCCTATAAGCCCTTCAGCAAAGAATCATCAGGTTCCCTGTGTTTATAGTCTGTGGCCTGATAGGATCCCATCTGGCTAAACCCTCTAGCTCCACCTGCAATAAAACCCTCCTACCGTGGTTATGCACAGCAAGATTGGATTTCCAGTTTCAGACTAGTAGATTAGTGAGATATATTTGTACTACAGTTACCCAGGTAGTTTTTCAAGCTGTTTCATGGAATTGTGCTCATTTACCTTGGCTGAACACTTAACCTAGCCCATGGATAAAAGTCTGGCAAAAGTTAACAACAATTTCTGTTCGCAGAATTTTTTTTTTTGTTTGTTTGTTTGTGGTTTTTTTTAATAGAAAAGTCTTCCCTGTGCACTTGGTAGGAAATTCCAATATGGTCATACCCTGAATTAATTAGTTTTCATGTAAACCTGGAGTCAATTCTGAAGATGTCAGTAAATCTGCCCTGCATTAACTTCAGTGTTTCACTTTTGAGGATACAGCCTTCCATCTCTCTTGGCAATATATCTTGTTTGTCACCAGATGTGTTTTTTTTCAGTTGATGGGATTGCCCTTTTCCTGACTGTTTCCCTGACAGGTGGATTCTGTAGTTACTTTGAAGTACCCCAAATCCCTGTGGATAGAATAATCAGTCTGTTCATTGCAACAAGCTTTCCATTGACTGCTGGACCTGCTTGTGTTTAAGCTGCCATCCACCTCCTAGGCCTTTCTTGCTGCCAGCATGTCAGCTGACATTATCCCTCCTACTCAACTGAACTGATCTGGACAATGCTGGCCTCCTGCCAGCTCTGCACTTCATCGTTAACTCTTGTCCTAGAATCTCATTTTTTGTGGATATCCATTTTATTCTGCCTCAGCCACTTTCATTTAAAACTCTTCAATCTTCTAAGCAATAACCTTTTTAATCTTTGTGCTATAATGTTTCCTTAAGTATTTATGATTTTTCCATTCCTCTCTTCTTCCCTACTTGTGAACTGCCATGTTAGCCTGCTTATAGGAAGAGTTTGCAGATTTTCTCTAGAAGGTCCTTATCTTGACCCCCTTCCTCTTCTAGAGGAGGAAAAAAAAAAGACTCAGCCTTTAATGAACTTGCTGCTAAAGTACATTAGCTATTTTCTGTTGGCAAGATTGATGATGCTATCAATGTTATTAAGTCACTAGGTATGAATTCCTCATTGCATAAACCCAAAGTAATAAGCACTATTAGAGCCTCAGGCCATCCATCTCACTGTTGCCTTTCTCATGTTCTTTTCTAAATGAAAAGAAAAAAAAAAACAAACAACCTAATATAAAAAGGAAGAGGTAGGAGAGAGGCTGCTAGTTTTGAACTATGAGGCTGCCAACTTCATTTTTATGAGGCTTGCTTGTTGGGCTTGGTTTGGAGAATCTAGAATTGCAAACTGCTCTGGGCTGTAGCTGTGTTTCGGGATTTTTGAAACAGAATTGTATTATGGTGTTATTGTGTTTTTCTGCATTTCTTCTTGGTTGTGAGTGTTTGGCTAGCTACTAGTGAAAGAGAATTCTGAAGCAGACTGCAGGGAAAAGATAGCCAAAGTGAGTTGACTTTCAAGGAATAATTCACAGGAAGGGGTCAAAGTACTTAGAAGGAGGGAGCTATTTTTGGATGATAATTGTTTCATCTTTTGTTGATACTTAGAACAACAATTTATGGGTACCAACAGCTCAATCTTCAGTTCTCTATGGTCCCAAACTGTCCGTCATGCCAGCAAAAGTGACTCGCAATCTAAACTTGGACAGCCTATTCATTTCTTATGAAAGTAATGCAAAGAATACAACAGTGATTCTTTTGATAATATCAGGAAATTTTGAGGGTGATATTTTGAGTCCCTACATCTCAGAGAGATGAAAATATTTTTAACCCTTGAGGAACATTGTCAAAAGTAAGAAGGAGGAAATAAATACTAAGTGAGGAGGTTTATGGGCTACAAATATGTAGTGGATTTGTGGATTGGTTTATTTCATATCTTTGGTTTTGTTAGATAGGTTCAAATGCTGTTTTGATTTTTTGACAGAGATGAGATGCAGTTTTGTTTTCCGATCAGTGTAATTTGGCATTCCATTTCCTTTGAACAGAGTGGGTTTCTTTTCCTTCTAGGAGAAGGCATTAAATCAGATTTCTAAGATGTTTTGCTCCTTTAAGAGAATACTCTTTACTGAGACCTTGACAGTAGAGAGGTATTTGCTCCCCTGTTGCTCTAAGTTATCTTTTGTATTAGGAGAAAAAAACCCAACAGAGATATTTGTGACCAAATAATGTCGGCCATAATGCAGTTGCATTGAGATGTGGGTATTGAAAAGTTTCGCTTTCTGAACCTCCAGTGTTCCCACACTGGAGGGGTGTGTAACTTTGTCTGTTCTTTGTGCTTCAAGGCTGTTGGCTGTGTGCCTCAGAAGGAGCCAGTTGGCAAAGAGTCTGAAGGTTTCAGAAGGACTGGAGGGTGACCAAGAGTATCCGTGACCCTTCAACTGAGCACTGAACAGCTCTGTACAAAGAAATGAAATAATAGATGTTGCATTTTTTTGGTAAGCAGTGTACAGTTGCGTGTGGCTATCAGCATTTTTAGGGCCACCGTGACTTCTCCTGGTCTAAACAGAGCTTAGATCTTGGTGAAACACTTCATTCCTGTTTCATCTGGATATTTTCAGAAATTTTTGATTTTGACTTCTGATATGGATTTCTAGTTCAGGAAGAAGAGCCTTACTTTTGGAGGCTTTCCTGAATTTTGAAGGTGCAATTATGAATTCAAATTAGCCTTCATGGTATTTAGTTGTGGGCATAAATGAAAGTATTTAGCCAAATAACACAATTAACAACAAGGTGGGATGCTAAATCTTATTTTCCACCTTTCCATAGCAGTATCTACAATACTATATTGCCAAATAAGCCACTATTTTTAGCATACTTTTCTTCCTTTGCTATAGATAGAGTGTAAGAAAAAAGTTTGTGTATTATAAGTCAGATCAACTTCAATATACTGCTCTTCACTGGTAAATGTCATAATTTTCTGTATCAGGGCTGTGGTTTAACCTGCTGATGTGATAGTTTCTTTATGCTTTGCTTCTGTTTGATGCTTAGAGCATGCTATAAACAGACTTTCATAAGTCTGAAAAAGAGTTTAAAAGATGTGCAGTAGTTTGGCACAAAGGTTGATGTGTTTTAAAGTCTATCGCCTGTGAGAATGAGTTAAACAATGATACATTTGTCGGCAGTTGGGACAACAGATTCTGTATACAATAAAACAAAAGAGGTTTCTGTGAAAGTTCTTGCTCAAATTCAGTGTGGTCTATACAAGTTACATAAAAGTAGATGTTTGCTTTTGCTAAAACCCAAAATTTTTTATCTTACTAGAGGGCTAACTCCTTTCATACTAAATACATTGTGTTCTGAAGCCCTCTGAAGCCATGAAAGTTGTGATAACTACAGCACTCTCATCAGCACTACTGATTTATCTCTCTCCCTTTCCTACCATGCAGAACACTATGGAAAGCAAGCTCTGGGTGCATTAAAGGTTTTCTTGGCGTAGCATTTCCTGCACTATATTGGCATTTCTGGAAAAGTGGAGGACATACCATGTGGAAATGAAGGTAAGCAAACAAAAACTAATATCATTTGTTTGGCAGAGCATCCTATAGCAGTGCTTCCCATTTCCAGAAAACTCCTGAAGCAGAGGGAGGGAAACATTTGTGAGGAAACCAGCTTCTCTAACCTTTTCCACTTTCTAATCTAATCTCAAGATATTCTGCAAAATGTCAAGAAAGCTTCAGATTAACCTCATGATCGGATTTGGTTCAAGACCATCTTAAAAACCTAAATGTGTGCAAGTCCATTGGACCTGAGGAAATCTATCCGCAGGTCCTGAAGGAGCAGGTGAATGAAGTTGCTAAGCCACTGTCCATTATATTTGAGAAATCATGGCAGTCAGGTGAAGTTCCTGATGACTGGAAAAGAGGAAATATAACCCCCATTTTCAAGAAAGGGAAAAGGGATGACCCAGGGAACTACAGACCAGTCAGTCTCACCTCTGTGCCTGGCAAAATCTTGGAGCAGATTCTCCTGGAAGGCATGCTAAGGCACATGAAAAACAACAAGGTGCTTGGTGACAGCCAGCATGGCTTCACTAAGGGGAAATCCTGCCTGACCAATTTGGTGGCCTTCTATGATGGGGCTACAGAACTGATGGACAGGGGTAGAGCAGTTGATGTCGTCTACCCAGACTTGTGCAAAGCGTTTGACCTTTCCCAAATGACATCCTTGTCTCTAAATTGGAGAGACATCAATTTGACAGACGGACCACTCAGTGGATAAAGAACTGGCTGGATGGCTGCACACAAAGAGTTGTGGTCAATGGCTCAATGTCCAGTTGGAGACCAGTAACAAGTGATGTCCCTCAGGGATCGGTGTTGGGACTGGTCTTGTTCAACATCTTTGTTGCTGACATGGACAGTGGGATTGAGTGCACCCTCAGCAAGTTTGCCGATGACACCAAGCTGTGTGGTTCGGTTGATATGCTGGAGGGAAGGAATGCCATCCAGAGGGACCTTGACACGCTTGTGAGGTGGGCTGATGCCAACCTGATGAAGTTTAACCATGCCAAGTGCAAGGTCCTGCACCTAGGTCGGAGCAATCCCAGGCACAGCTGCAGGTTGGGCAGAGAAGAGATTCAGAGCAGCCCTGTGGAGAAGGACTTGGGGGTGTTGGTCAATGAGAAACTTAATATGAGCCAGCTTCAGTGTGTGCTCACAGCCCAGAAAGCCAACCGTATCCTGGGCTGCATCAAAAGGAGCGTGACCAGCAGGTCGAAGGAGGTGATCCTGCCCCTCTACTCTGATCTCGTGAGACCTCACCTGGAGTATTGTGTGCAGTTCTGTTGTCCTCAACATAAAAAGGACATGGAACTGTTGGAACAAGTCCAGAGAAGGGCCACGAGGATGATCAGGGGACTGGAGCACCTCCCGTATGAAGACAGGCTGAGGAAGTTGGGGCTGTTCAGCCTGGAGAAGAGAAGGCTGCGTGGAGACCTCATAGCAGCCTTCCAGGATCTGAAGGGGGCCTATAGGGATGCTGGGGAGGGACTCTTCTTTAGGGACTGTAGTGACAGGACAAGGGGTAACGGGTTCAAACTTAAACAGGGGAAGTTTAGATTGGATATAAGGAGGAAATTCTTTCCTGTTAGGGTGATAAGGCACTGGAATGAGTTTCCCAGGGAGGTTGTGAATGGTCCATCCCTGGCAGTGTTCAAGGCCAGGTTGGACAGACCCTTGGGTGACATGGTTTAGTGTGAGGTGTCGCTGCCCAAGGCGAAGGTGTTGGAACTTGATGATCTTAAGGTCCTTTCCAACCCTAATGATTCTGTGATTCCATGAATGCACAGTAACATTGTAATCAACAAGCATCAGGGTAGCACAAAGCTTCTGTTAGCCTGTGTGCCTGATTCACAAGAAGAGACACATACCGCTGTAAGGACTTAACGAGCAAGCCATGCAGCCAAAACTAGTCTGAATTAGTAAAAAACTGTGTGAGTAGTTAGGGCATCATCTGTTACTCAGGAAACAGCATTAAAATTGTTACTGAGTTCTGTCAACTTTCATCTGATAGTTTAGGCAGGGTAAAAATATTGTAGTTTCAGGAAATTTTGACATAATCTGGAAATCACACCTTTGGTACTAACGAGCAGTCCTGAAAATCCGTGTGGGAGGAATGCTGCCATCACAAAAGAAGCATTGAGGGAATGCATAGTAACAGACAACAGGGACTCAACCAAGAAAACCATGACAACATATGAGCTGCACATGGAGAAAATACTGTGAAGCTGTTATAACCAAAGCAGTTTTAAATCCCAAGTATCAGAATGAAGTGCCCAGGGAAACTGAATACCGCTATATGTAGTCACAGTTTGCTAGGCTGTATTCTTCTGACAGTTGCAGTTATCTGAACTAGCTTTTGAAGAACCACAATGGTAATCCCAGACTACCATTTTTAGAAAGTAGCAAAGAATCTTATTGTACTGGTATTGCCAATGGCAATGGGTCACGTTTCTAACAGAATGTGTTACAGGTGATATCTTCCAGGAGAAAAACTTAATTGGAAGACAGCAAAATTAAATGACAAGCTTTGTTTTGTGTGAGGAAGCATTAGAATTCAAAGATATGTAAAGTTCCATAACTTCCAAAATCATGTGGTCTTTTAGGCCTCACTGCTAAACTACACTGGGATGATATTTATGAGGGAGAAACCTTTTTTAAAATTTTCTTTATTTTTTCTTTACTCCTTTTCTCCTTCAGCTGTTTCATTATTCTCCTTAGACTTCAGTACAATAAATCCTGCTCAACTGAAAATGCAGCTGTTCTCTTGCCTATAGCATTTTGTTGCTCCTTTTCCGTAACATGCTGATGTTTCAGTACTGCGTTTTAACTATGGGAAGGTTTTGAGAAACTACATCAAATGTCCCCCATCCCCTCCTTCTTTTTCCTAGCATTATTGTTAATGAATTTTAGCAGACAGGACTACTCTCTAACAGCATATTCTTCAGCTACACACTGAACTTGAGCTGCAAGATTTAATAGAAACATAATCACAAGGAACAGGGGTTGGTTAAGTTCTGTTTCTGTAGCCAGCAAAACTAGCTTCATCTCTGTGATAAGCAGAGGTTGACTGAGAACATGTCGGAAGACCATGGTATTTCAAAATCTGATGTTTCCTTTTCCAGTAACTCATTCATGTCTACATAATAAAAGTGTGTGCCCTGTGTCCCCCCCAGGTTTTCACCATTGTTAGTATCTCTGGTGCACCCCCATGTATTTTAAATTCCAGGTGGTTCTTGGAAGAATTACAACTCCTTATAGTACTTTCTCTGTAGTGTTGCTGTGTAACAACTCCAGCAACTTCTTCTTACATTTTTGCTGCTTGACAACAAGGGATCATTTGGGGATTTAATACAGACTTGAGCTGTAGGCCACCAACTCCCTAGAGTTCTTCTGGGCATATGTATGTGGGTGACTTGTCTGGGTCCAGTGAAAAAAGGAAAAAGATCATGGTGTAATCAGGACAATGTTCTTGTAGGGGCTTGTCTTAGAAATTCCTAGGTAACAGATTCTTTCATTTTTCTTCAGGATTAGACTACTGCAGCTGGAGGAAATGGTCTTTCCAAGGGCTTGCAGCTCCAGGGGATAGAGATTGTTGGCACCTTTAAAAAAAGTTAATTAAAAATAAATATCCCTTACAACATTATCCATTATACTAGCAGTGCTTTTTGTTTCTTTGGTTTAGATTCACTAAAGTTAACTAAAATGCCATTCTGAAGTACTGTCAGCAAATAAATTTGCTAGTAATTCCAAAAGATGTTGCACTGTGCTACTCTATTAATTCTTTCTAGGCAGAAACAGTAGACAATCAAAAATCAGCAAGCAATACCCTCATGCTAATCAGCATGGGTTTCCAGCTGTGTTTTTAGATACGAGTGTGGTCTGCTACAGAGCCTGATATTGCTCTTCACATAACCTGCCACGAGTCCTGCTTTCTCTTTCTTCAGGCTCTGATACATGTGTCCTTTTGTTACCACCCTCGCCACTAGCTGAGCTACTCCCTTCTTTGTTGCTGGTTTACTTAGAGCAGAAAACTTCTTTTCTATCCCCTCTTCTCAACAGCTTTTTTAGTAGGTGGCTGAGAATTATTGTTTATTAAAATTCCATACATGATGATACAAACTATTACAAAAACCAATAACAATTAAACCACACTCCACCCCCCCCCCTTGCTTTCCCCCAGTAGGAATATATCTTGCCCTGATAAATTTTGTTTTTCACAGAATCATAGAACAGAAAAGGTTGGAAGAGACCTTCAAAGATTATCTGGTCCAATATACAACTTTTTGTTTTAGAAACAAAAGTCCCAGTTATAATTTCTGATGTCATCTAGGAATGTAAAGAAATTTCTATATGCATTTTACTCCATCAGTAATCAATATTTGGTCAGACTAGCCACCTCAGTGTTTTCTCTATCACCTAATGAGGACAGTAGTTTTAAGATGCAGACCCACTGTTTCAGAATTAGGATCTAATGTTTTATTTTTGGCTTTCTCTTTGTTGATGACTGTCCCTTAGTCTGATAATGTCACTGTCTTGGCTGGCTAGTGGGTAGTGCTTCTGTAAATATTTTTTCTAATACATTAGGAAACTAAAGCTAATAAGTACATTACCCTTTCAAAGAATAGTCTAGTCAGGCTTTTTTCTTTTTCCCTTTGTTTTCCATCACTTTTCTCCCATACTTGCGTTTGTACAGCTAACCTCATCTTGAGAGCTGCATTATGAAGGTGTTCTAATCTAAATTCAAAAGAGGGTATTGTCTCTATTATATATATAGTTACATACAGAAGGAACTTCAAACTTTTTGAAAGCTGCAAAATACTGAAATTGTTAATTTTGTAGCATTAGTACTGTATGATCACGAAATTAAGACTGCATTGTAATAGAGATAATACTGTATTTAGTTTCATGATCACATACTTTTGATTCAAATGGTCCCCATTTATCACGGTGTAAGTGATCTCTAAACAAATAGGGATTCACCATTTATTCTTACCCTCACTGCTCAATGCTTGGCCCATAACTTCTGTATGACATGTCATTCCTCTGGAGAAAAAGATGTTAATGCTGTATGGATTGAGGGCTTCTCAGCTATTAATGAACTGACTTTCATAACATACTATAAAAAGTGGTTATGACATTCTTGTATTATAAATGGAGATCCAAAGTGTATGCAGTTCAGGATTGAAACGTTCCACTTTGGAGGGGTTTCCTAATGTTAAATTCATAACATTCAATAGATGGTTTGTTGAGTTTTTCTCTAGAGTATTTAATATTATGTAGCTTTTTTATGTCATACCATCCATTGACTGCTGCAGAATTTTTGTGGAGCAGATTCACAAAGCAAAGGCTTATATGATGATAGATGGACAAACTGTTATCATTGGTGCAGCTGTGATCACTGTGATCAAAGACATTCAACCCACATTGCTTTGGTGTCAGGTGAGAGAAAGTAGGTGCAGAGTCTGGTTATCAAATGTGGTGTTCAGGCATTCTTCTGCATTCACCTGCTAAGTCCAAAAAAAAGTTCAGGGTCTTGTGTTTAAATATCTTATTCACCACAGACTTCTGCTTATGCCCAACAGGCCTGATGGGGAGTATCTTCATGCCAGTAAAGCTGCTTCTGACTAAGTAAATAACTGGGTTAGATAGGAAGGTGTTTTGTATCTTTTGCATCTTCTAGATAAGTTAATTTCCTTGCCCCTTTGTAGCATTAGGAAACTACAGACTTTTGAAGCAACTTGCCTCCCAACCTGGGAGAAAATAAATATGGTGTTCCATCCATGATAGCCAAGATCTTGGTGTTCACTTTCCTTTTTTCTCTCCACACATTGATTCATTCAAGAAATCTAAGGACACTTCAGCTTTCATCTCCACCACTGCCTTGCATGGATCCAGGTCACATTGTGTAGAAACAGCTCTCTATTTGAAGAGCATCAACCTACACATGCACATGCATAAACACAAGGGCATGACTACTGCTGCCCCACAGCATGCTCTCTCTGACCAGAAATTCCAGTCTAAATTTGGAGAATAATTTTCATTTTCTACAGCTTTGGTTTAGAAGGTGTTCCTAATTAAACTTGCTACTGTGACTTTGATTTGAGCAATCCTAGATCTGTGCCCAGCGTACATGTAACAGTTACACTGATAAAGTTCCAGTGGTGGTGTTTAATATAGAATCATAGAATCATAGAATAGTTAGGGTTGGAAAGGGCATTAAGATCATCTGGTTCCAACCCCCAGCCATGGGCAGGGACACCTCACACTAAACCATGTCACCCAGGGTTCTGTCAACTTCTCTCACCCAACACATCTAGTTTAAAGTTTTCTTGATCATCCTGGCAAGCTTCCTACCAAAACAGCTCTTCCCCTTCTTTGTCAGACCAGCTCCACCAGTCTCCACTAGACCCAAATTGAGTCCCATGTTCTAAATACCCGTGAATATGTTAAGTTTGCTTCCAGGAAAGTGTTAATATAATTTTTAGTGAAGCAAAGAGGAGGTTAATTAGGAAATTATGCAAAGGAGATATTTATAATTTTGTTTTAAAGCGAGAATCTGTTAAACAGGCAGGAAAATAACAGTGGAAGGAAGGACCTCTATTATGACAGATGCAACTGCAAAGGAGACAATGTCTTTTGCAGCAATCAGGAAACTGTGTATTTCAGGTACTGCTAAACATCAAACTGCAGGTGTTTGTTAATAAAGTGCTAACATCTACAGCAAAGGATTTCAGACTTCTTGTTTCTTATCTCTCATTTTTGGTATCAGATGAAGTGACACATTCTAGCAGTTTCCCATGAGACAGTGTTTTGCTCACAGATGAGCTTCACATTGTTTGCTAGCATCAGAGATACTTTGATTATGGGAGAGAGGAGATAACTCTTTTCCTTAAGTTTTCAGCCTTTACCATCAATAATGAAGTTTTCAGAAAACACCCTGAAGTGCTTTATGATGCTGTTTTCTCATGCAGTTAATTAATAATATTTTCATGTGATAATTTCTCATAAATTTCCATTAGCTAGGGCTCTATTCCAATATTCGGACTAGTGGGGCTTGTCTTAATACATAAGCTACAGCGGCTTAACTTAGATTGTTTTTAAGATTGTCCTAAGTAGGTGTTTTTATCTATGTTCATGGGGGTTTTTAACCATGCAAATCTGTGTCCAAAAGCATTTTAATTCCCAAGCTATGTTTAACCATTATAGTTCTTTCAGCAGGCTTTTTATCACTTTTAAAAACCATCAATTTAAAAGCTTTTCTCAACTCTGCATTGCAAAAAAGACAGCATTAATCAGAGTCATGCATTTTTTTAAACCAGAAATCATGCAGTCCTTAAAGTCCTTGAACAATAACTCGTGGTCATTGTTCAATTGCTATGGGGAAAGTAAATGTCCTTTGTAGTCTAAAAAAAAAACAACCAGCAAAAAACCAAAAAGCACCCAGTACATAAATTTCAACTGACTACAATGGGATTTTACACATCTAACTATTAAATTACTGTGGATAAATAATGTACCACGATGAATTGCCTAGACTTTATTAACCTGTACTGAATTAGACTCCTCATATTAAAATATTTCATGGGATTATTTTATTGCCTATTACTGTCACAAAATAAACTACAGACTATGGAAAGGTGTATTAATTTTGGACAGACTGACGGATCTATATTACCTGAAAAAGCACGTCTTCTTAGGGCACTGAAGCATTAAAGTAGTTCTGATGTTCATAAAAGACAGCTGCAAATCCTAGCAGGATTAGGACATGGAAGAGAGACTGATAGCTGCACAAGCAATAAGGAAGGTTTTAGTTTGCTATTAAAGAAGACTTTTAGAAACTTGCTGTTTAGCTCAGAAACTAAGAAAGCTTCAGAAGACATTTAAAGATGCCTTTGAGAAATTCAGCTGGAACACTTTGGGGCTATAACATTTATTCTGCCTTCACTGTGGCTGATTAGATGTTTTTCTAAGGTTTCCTAGTTAAGAGGTTTCTTTTTTTTTTTTTTTTTTTTTTTGTGTTGCTGTGGGTTTTGGGGGGTTTTGGGGGTGTGCTTTGTTTTGCTTTGTTATTTTTCCCCTGGGCTCTGAAAGTGTAGTGTGGATGCAATATACCATTTCATGAGGTAGAGAATGGACATTCTTTGGTCAGTCCCTGTTTCAAATTGTCCAGTGTCACTATATGAGAAAAATGACAGGCTGGTGCTAGGGTGATTCTCTCTAAAACTTTTAATGAAGTTCTATAATTTGAACCTTATTAGTCATGTCTCTGTGCGTCCCGGCTATTCTGATTGTATACCGGTGTGGTTTTAGTATATTCTATTTGTATAGGAGGAGACTCCCTTCTGCAAACACTTAGCGGAAACAAGTTTCATACTTAAGTACAACTTAAGTTAGACTAAATGTTGAGCCTAAGTATCAGGCCACCATAAGTAGCAGAGCCTTCGTTCTGATCACTGTAAAAACAGATGGCCAGCATCAGACAGAGTGTCTTTTTAGCTCAGCATTCTACCTCTGGCATTGGCCAAAAGTAGGAAGGGTCAGAAAATGAGAACAGCATAGACCATGTATATCCTCTGTCCACTTAGGGAAATCCAAAACAAGATATAGATTCTGTTGAGTGAATTAAATGCCAGTGAACTTGTCCATTCTGTGTAGGAAATTGTAGATGTGGCAATTCCTATGAAATCATTTGAATGTATCCAGGCACAGATTTTGTCAGGGTAGAGCATGTAGACTGGGAGACTAAACCAGTCTGAAAATATTTGAATGCCTGATAGGTATATGCTTATTGCTGCTTCTGTAATTTGGAGCACACAGGGGCAAAACTACTAGGAAATTGATTGTTTTCCAAAATTATTATGACTCAAAACAAGCTTTTTGAGAAGGTGATTAGCACTTCTGTTCTGCATGTGGACCCCTGTTCAAAGAGCACAGCAATGGTTAATTGTAAGCCCTGGACCAGTCTCAGTGACTCACTTACTAATTTACATTTTCACTTTATTACATTTTGAAGAGCTGCTCAAAATGCTTACATCTCCACTTTTTTTTTTAATTAAATATAATCTTTTTAAAAAGCAAAGCACTTTAAATCAGATTCAAATTCTTTGGATTTATGCATTGATATTGGATGGCATATTTTAAACTAAAAGCTAAAATGATAGTTCCCCCTTTATACTATTTTTTTCCCAGAAAAAAAAGTAATTTCGTAACCTGCTCTAATAAGAATTTCATATTTATAGAAGGTATGAAATATTTTTATTAAAAATTAGTTTTACCACACCTTCACTCCTAAAGAAAATTACATTTACTGCTAATTTGTTTTTTCCTATTAGCATACAACAGACTTAAGTAAAATAGCAAATAATGACTTTTTGATTTGTTATAAAACTACCAAGGGAATTTGCAATGCAAGTGGTGCATTGTAAACTGAACAATGTAATGTAAACTGAACCTTTCTTTTCGTCTAAAATGAATCATTCATATTTAAAAAAGGAGCAGTCATTTCATTACCAGCCAGACTCACAGACCCCTCTGGAAAAGTTATAGCTTTGCTTCAAGGCAGTTCAAGAAATAATCCTCTGTCACTGGAGAACTGATGCAAGAGACCAATGGATACTTTATTATCAAGTTAGCTGGGAGAAATAGGCTGAAGATGAGGATACCTTTTTATTGCACAGGTGAAGAAAAGACTGAGTTACCAGGACTAGGCATGTATTCCTACAACTGCTGCTCATAATGATGAGTTAATCAGATAATGGATGCAAAATTTCTCAATTTCCATCTGTACTGCAGGAACAATGATCATGGAACACGAGCATTGCCAGGTAATTTCACCAGCACAGATTATTTTATACTACACCCACAGGGCTTGAACAGAAATCAAGATACCTTTACAACATCACATTTAAATATGTGAACAGTATAATGTTATTTTTGACAATGGATTGTGGAATTTATATTCTAGGTTTTCTTAAAGATCATTGTTAGTGTTCCTTAAAATGCACTGAATCTCATTAGTGGCATGATTTTCATGCTAATGTAACATAAATGCAGTCAGCACAAAACATAGACATACAGTAAATGCACACTGCCATCAAGCATTGTTCATTTTTTTTCCTCTATTATTAATTGTGAAAAGTTCTAAGTTTATAATGTTTCCAAATGCCATGTCGCATTTAACTCTATTAGCCACTGTTCAGCAAGATACTTACAAACGTACTTTACAAAAATATTCTGTAAACAAGAGGAAGGACTTGCTCAAGGATCCCAGAATGCAAACATCTAATAGCCCAACCTAAAATGGGAACGCTCTCCTCATCCAGCAATTTAGGACACTGTAAGTAGTGGTGAGATCCCATTTTTAAGGGTTAGAGAACATCCAAACAGAAAGTCTAGGAGAAATCAAAGGAAAAATTACTAGGATTACTGTGATTCTGTGAAATGAAAATTTTATAAATTTACAAGTGTGCCTTACAAAAGTATGTGTTTTAGCATTGCATGTAGATTCTTCAGACGTAAAAATGTTACTTTTAAGAGTGAAGCTTTCCTAAATTCGATCTACAGTGAACGAATGCTGATGGCTTTACTTTTACAAGGGCATAATTTCGACAGAAATTGAAAAACACAAGGGTCATACTTGCAGATGAAAATTTAGTTTGGAGTACCTTTTCAGTGATCCTGATGAAAACAAATGAAGAAACTGACACCATAAAGTACTGCTTCGTTGAAACCAGAGCAGGGCTGCAGGTGGGCCAGTCCAGCTGGCTGTTAGAAATATAGCTGATTCCCAAAATGTTTAACCTTATCTCTCAGTCCTGCTTGCCATCACCAGGCTTGGCAGGCACTTCCCATGCCTTCTCTTGCACTTGCTCCTTTTCACCATGGTCTCCCATAGGCACAGCAAGGGGCTGGGTCCTGCTGGGGCAAGTGGAACTGAAGAGGGCTTCCAAAAGCAACATATTTCAGCCACGAAACAGTGTTTTCCAGCATAGAAGTACACTGTTGGAAAATTCTCAGCATGCTCTGACTGCTGAGGATAGTGAATCCAAACACATTAAAAAGTGGTACCTTTGAGTTTTACCATTTTCCATATGGAGCATGTTTTATGAAATGGAAAGAAAAAGATTTTGTTGTCAAAACCCCCAATATTATTTTTTTATTCTGATATGAGATGAGGCAATAGGGAGATGGAATAGTTTTAGCTTTTACAGGATCTGAATGATGATGGAAATATATATTTTATTTTTTTTTATGAAACGAAATTATTTGCCTTTCTGAAAATATCTGGACTACTGGTCTTTTGAAGTAAAGAGGAGATTGAATGGTCACACATTTTGGTGTTAGGTTTGGGGCATGCATTCAAATTAATGTGTTTATCTACTTCACCTGACTGAGAAATAAACCTGTGCTTAAATGCTTTTCCTGAACTGGGTAATGAAAGAGAATGCTTAAAAGAAGACAAGGTACCTGGGGTGTTTGAAGAGGAAAATCAAGTTACTTTGAGAACTTAGAAATGTCATATAAATCCTTATCTCAACATCAGAGGGAAAATCAAAAAAAAGCGTGTTGCAAAGCTTTGCAGAAAATAAGAAAATAAGGTTTTGCTTTGAAAAATTCAAGCTTCTACTTATGCATAAAATAAATAGAAATACAGATTATCAGAGAAGAAGGATTTAAAGGGACCCTATCAACTTGAAATATATCAATTTGTAAAAGAACCCCTTTAAATTAGTATCAAATAAAATTTCTACTCCAATTGCTCTGTAAATTCTCGGGGCTTTACAATTGTGATTTTCATCCTGCTATTGCAGTCAGAAGGAGTCATGGAGACATGCAAAATAATGAAACTGAAGATACACAAAGTGCATGCAAATGCAGAAGTAAACAAACTAGAAAGAACTAGGAATAGTTTTTCATTTTTCGAGTTATTTGTTGTTAATAGCAAGCCTTGGAGTTATGCCAGACAATAAAAAGCACATTAGTTTCAGGCAACAGACTGACTTTTAAGTAGTGTTGCCTAGAGGCAAAAGGCATTGATCCTCCATTAAATGAAAATTAATTATTCTCCTTTCCCTTTTACTCTTCTATGAAGATTGTTCAATAGCCTTAGATTTCTTTTTTCTTTAATTGGAGTCCAAAAATTATTTCAGACCTGGAAACTGGAAGTCTTGTTGGCACTAAAAAAATGTCTTGCCATATAAGAATTGGGTCACTTAATTTTGGCACCTCAATATAAAATTAATTTCATCTTTAGCAGGTCTGTGGAAGAAGATTACTTGAAAGTCTTGCCACAGGATGTTAAACTATTTGTAAAGTCATCCAAACAATGAGTCACAGGTGGTCAAACATGATACTAATCCTACATTTATGACCAATGGCCAGATGGCAACCTTCATGTGATCCTACCACTTTCCAGATACAGATCTTTACTCTTTCTCAGCTACTGCATGTACATTCAAACCAGTAAATATGAAATTAGAAATAGATTCATCCACCCCAAATATCAAAATGTTTTTGGTAACAATGTATGGTGCACACAGAAACAGGTAACTTCTTGTGTGAGAAATTGGATCTTAGATTTGATTGGACATTTGATTACTTTCATTTGACCTTGTGTGCAGAAAGAGGAAAAAAGTGTAGATCTCACAAATTAACAGGATTTTTTCCTCACTTATATTTTGACACATTTTTATGTAAAGAACTAGATTTGGTTTATGTTGTTGTTGAGAGAGCTTACATCTTAACAAAGCTTCTGTTTTTCTGCAGCAATATAGGTAAGTACAATCACATGTCAGATATCTTGAGGCTATGCATTATAACCCCTAAATGCATCCCAAGCCAGTTATAGTAAACGAGATGAGAAAAGAGGAGGTAGGAGAAGGTTAAGCATTTGAAGAAATATTTTAAATAGATAAATATGTAGTGTTTTTTTCAGAGTAAAAAGAGAATGGGAATAAAGTTCCTATGAGAAATCAGTCAGTATTTTAAGAATCACAGAAAATAATAAGTGTGAGAACACTACTATTAGCATTTTTATCATGATCCTATGAAGTGTATTGTACTGTACCTCCTCCCATGCCCACTCTACCTGGGATTAGATGTTAATATGATGGTTTCTCAGAATGGCTTCTAATTTAACTAAATCATGAAAATATATTCGTACCCTTCTCAGCTTGAGAAATCAGAAATGGAACTCTGCTGCTTTTGTTTTCTTCTTGTGTTGTTTTGTTTGTTCCTTTTTTGGTATTTATTTTTTTTTCTTTTTTACCACCAACCCTGGCAAGATTTGTGCAAGAGATGTGACTCAGCTGGAAACTTCAACAAGGAACCTGTTGGAGAAGGATGGGTAACACTATATTGAAAAGTATTGTGACAGGATCAGTCATTTCTTTCCCAAATTGTCTCCTGGTCTCACACTGCCCTTGAGATGCTCTCAGCAGAGGCTGTTGGAATAATTGATTTTTCTGTTCACTGACTGAAAAAAATTCCATTCACATTGACCCAGAATGATTTCTTTAGGGGGAGGTTGCTCATCTTATTAAAAAAATGGAAGTTTTAAAATATTTCATTGGAATTAATTTGAGAAATAATTAAAAAGAAAAAAAAACAACAAACAACCCTAAAGGTAAGTGCGGAGGTAACTCTCAGTCTGAAACAAAACTTATATTCTTTTGAAAATGGTAGACAAAATGTTTTGACCTTTATGAAAAGCTTTGCCCCACTGAAATATGTCATGTTTTTTAGAGAATTCTCAAATAGTTTTGACAGTCTTCTATTGGCAAAAGAGATGAGGTGGACACAGCGCTTTATTCAATATTACTCTGAGGCCATACAAGATCTTACAGCTTTTGTTTAAAGAGGGGGACAAGGCTGGGGTTGAATCAACCTTTTCCTTAAGTGCTGTGTTTGCAAGGTTTTGGGGTCCACACTTTTCTGCTTCTGCTTTGTGAGCTCTGGGGAATGCTTGTAGTGCAGCTGGATCCAAACTCAGCGTAGATCAGGATGATATACCTTCCATGGGGAAAAGGCATCACAGCTGCATTTCTGGGTCCCTGAAAAACAGAGAACACATCCATAGGTCTTGACCGAGATTTATAAATAATTATCAGTGTGTCAGGGGTTAGTCCTTATTTAAATTAAAGTAAAATATTCTTGTTTCCTTTTCTTACTTCATATCCAGATAGCAAAATTGTTACATCTCCTGCGTGCCTGTAAATTGTGGCTTCTCAATGGCACTGATTGACTTGAAAACCTTTAAATGGCCTTGCACTAAAATAGTCTTTAAGTATGTATCCACAACTGATAAAATCAATACCAGAGAAGTGTAAATGCAACCTGGGTTGCAAGGCAATCAGATGTGCATACATAGCAACCAAAATAATGCAAGCAAGTCATGCCATGAATGCCAGTAATGATGCATATTTACACAGCAAGGAGAGGAGCTGATTAGTGCAGGCACATTGGGATGAAAGATCACAAACCCATGATCTAAGTGACTGTCATCTTGAATTTGAATTTTGATTTAGTTTATGGTATTTTGAAGACATTACTCTTTATTAAAAATTATAGAATCATAGAATGGTTTGGATTGGAAGGTATAATTAAAGATCATTTATTGCCATTCCCCCTGCCATGGGCAGGGACATTTCCACACAATTAGGTTGCTCAAAGCCCTGTCTAACCTGACCTTGAATGCTTCCAATGATAAGGCATCTACTTTTCTGGGTAACCCATTCCAATGTCTCACTGCACTCATTGTAAAGAATTTCTTCCTTATAGCCAATCTAAAATTATCCTCTTCCAGTTTAACACTGTTTTCCCTTGTCCTGTTACTACAGGCCCTGGTAAAAAAATTTCTCAATTTTCATCAGCCATCTTTGAGTACTGAAAGACCACAATAAGTTCTACCTGGAGCCTTCTCTTCTCCAGGCTGAACAAGCCCAGCTTTCTCAGCCTGTCTTCATAAGAGAGCTGTTCCATCCTTCTGATAATTCTTAAGGCCCTCCACCAAATCTTCTCTAACAGGTCCATGTCTTCCTTTCCTATACTTACTTGTATAGTAGAAGTGACAAATAATAAACACACTGCTTGCTGTAGAAGCCTGAAGAAAAGGCCAGGCACTGATTTGTCTCACTGGGTTTACAGCTTCTTAGTTAAGCAAGCTGCCAAAAAGTCCTCTTCTGCTTAATGGAGAGAGGTGCAATTTCAGAAAGGGGTTTTTTTGGCCATACGTGAGACATCTATTTTGGATGAGTTCATTTGCTCTCAATTAAGTCTGAAGCGAGTAGCTGACATGTAGGTATCTGTGTTTAGTCAGATAAACCAGGTGCAGAGCAGAAGGTCACACAACCCCTCTGGTCTATGGCCTGTTTTTGTTCTTCCAGGTTAGTGAGGTCTTTAATACTGCATTTGTTAGTATTTGCCTGCTGCCGAGACAATAAGCTGTTTCCTTAACCATCTGTGCTTTAAGTTTAGCGCTTTGCACACAACCAGTAGAAATGTTCCTGTGGGGCTGCTTGTTTCTTTTCTCTCTCTGCTGTCCTGCTTGAGTGCTTGACTTCAGCTGGACTGTGTGTTTAAATAGAAATAAGTCTCCTGTTAGTGAAGAAAGTGTGGGAACATCTATGTGTTACCTGCTGTTGAATTTACAAATAAAAATATTAGGTGAAATTGAGCTGTATAAAATGTGTACAGATCACCCTGGTTTGTAACACAACCTTTTTCTAAATGAGTAAGGCAGACTATTCTGGTATGACAGCTCAGGCTCGCCCCTTTTGGGAAGATAATTTACAGTAAGCCATTGCTTCGACTTTGAAGATTTTTAATCTTCACGGGCATTAAAAAGTAGAATTACCTTTATAATAAAAAGGACCCTTGAATAATATACAAATTCACACTGACTAAGGGTTTAGTTTTGGTTTAATTTTTAATTCAGCAGCAGATTGCTTTTCACAGTAACACTATCAATTACAAAAATGATCTATATAAAAGGGCTAGGAAGCTGTCAAAGTAGTGTGGTGTTCTTACAATGAAGATAGCAGAAAAGTCAGTATATACCCCACAGAAAGTAAAAATCTCTCTGTTGTGCTTAATCTGTGTCCAAGACATTCTTGACACCTGATTTCCATACATTTTAGGCTTCTGTGACACAGCTGTTATCACAATATCTAAGTGAAATTAAAAGAATTAAAGACAGGAGAAAATAGAAAAAAAAAATACTATTAAGGCACCTGGGCTGCATTTCAGGTCATTTGGATTCAATAACCAGCTTTGGCCCTGTCTTCCAGTGTGATCTTGAGCAAGTCATTGGTATTGCTGTTCCCCATATACACACTGTACCTAATGATGCTTCCTTTCTCCCACTCATCACTGTTTTTGACTAGAATGAAGCTTTTGGGGCTGGGACCGGTCTTTCACTGGCAGTCTAAAGAGTCCAGTATCAGTGTACACATCCTTTCTTAGGGCTGTATAATTTAGGCACAGCTGTGAATTTCTTGATTACTATACCAGGATACCTGTAGACTAGTCAGTAGGAAATGTATTTTAATACAGTTTTCAATAAGCTTAAAGATTCTGCTAAAAGGCTTTTTAAATGACCACTCATGACTGAAGATAAGAAGCATGATGACTAATGCACACTGTCTGTGGTGAAGTATGGATGATATTTCTGTATTTTCATATTGATATGTTCGTATACACATGAATATATATATTCATGAAAGTAAAAGCTCTTTCCTGAACAGTTACTTGAGAGTAAAAGCTCTATGTAAGATGAGGAAGGGAAAACGTTTGAATTACAATGGCCTGGAAAGATGGTAAGTAAGATGTAATGGAAAAGTTGATGAATTACTCTTTTTCTTTATCCTGAATTAGTGTGTTTTTAGGGAGCCTGCTAGTAAATGGAAGTTGTTCTGGGCTCTGAACAAACAAAATACCCTGTTCCTTGTCCTTTTCTTTCGTGCCCTCAAAGGCACTCATTTTCTCCCTGCATTTAATAATAGGAAATGACAGATGTACCTGCAAAAGATCAGGACAACTGAAAAAGGCAGAAAGGCAGAGTGTGGAGGCTGCAATGTAAAAGGTCACCTGAAATTGCTGCATTTCACTTTTGGTCAGCCTTGGCCACTCCTCTAGAAGGTGACTTCAACCACATCACGTCAGCCAGGTATTTTGTGATATCCCAATTAATTCTTATGGGCTTCCAGAAGTTATGGCCTTCCCTCATCATTTAAAGAGGGGTCATCATGAGCAGAACACCATGATTTGAAGAAAGGGGGTGTCAATTGCCCTACAGGTGCGGTCAGAAGTGTGGCGGTGAAACCTCTCCTCTTCCTGATGGCACCAGGCTGAAGGAGCTCCAATAGGGTCTGCAAACAGCCATCATGTACTGTCTGTGGAGTAAGAGCAACTGGGAAATGCACTTTTTCTGTCTCCCACAGTAAAAGGAAAGACATCAATTCTTCTGAGGCTGGTACTCATACCACACAGGAAACACTCTGGCCAGAGGAAAAACAAAGACCAGATCTTCAGAAACTGCCCATTTGACAGAAGAACAGATTGATCATAATGCACGCCTATCAAGGAGGATCACCTTCTCTGTTCTACAGTCTTGGAGCGTAGCACACTATGGAATACACAATATTGTATGCCAGTGTGCTTGTTTCCCTTAATTCATACTGGATTTGCACTGGAAAGCTTCCATGTTCTGCACACTTGCACACTCACTTCTCAAAGATCAGGCTGTAGAAGTACACATCTGTCAGCTGTAGAGACTGTCTTCATCATGAGTAAATACTGCAGGGTGCCTGACTGAAGTGCACAGAGCAGGGTCAGCACATGAAAGAGAACTGATGCTTTCCAGTCCCACAGGACTCTGAACTCAGCATGAAGCGGAAACCACTGCCTCCTCAAGAAGCTGAGCACTACTGACAGATGGTATTTTGCCTGCTTTAAAGGTATTATCTCTTGGCTCTTGCTCAGTTTATACTTATATGCTTAACTTGTAATCTGGAAAATAAAATATTGTCTGATATGCTGTGTTTGAAAGACTCCAGACACCAAGTCTACTTCAATAATTGCTGGAGCTTTCAGGATAGCAGCCACCTTTCATATCTCTAATATCAGCTCAGTCTCTAAAGGGAGAACTGTTCCTTTACTACTAGTAGTACTGTTCTCCTGAGGAATGACAGCATTGTTTATATCGACTGACCTCTCAGTCTTCCTTCCCTCACTGGAGATCAGTGAAGGTGATCAGGTTTTATGTCCTCTAATGCCTTGGGAATGTAGTGCAAGAAGAGTTAGGTAGGGAAAGCAGAGCTTGTGTCCTAACTCCTAAAGGACTCTGTGTGACTGCAGCAGCTGACAGCTGTTCAACAAAATAGATTAAAGTAAATGACATTACAATTCCCCTTCAAGATATGCCAAAATATTAACCCTCAAAGACACTTCACTAAGACAATTTAAAGGCTAAAAACACCTTAAAGAACCTTGACTTGATGCAGAAATTGAAAGTGCTGAATCAGATGAGCTATTTCAGAAGAATGTCATCTCTGAACCTAACACAAAAGCAATCCATTGCGTCCTTTCCAGTCCTGGAAGAGTGAAATCCACTTTTTTCTCAGCTTGGATCTGGAAGCTTGTCCTCTGCGGATGCTGGATGAATTTCTCAAACATTTGTTGTTCTCCACCACAAGCCCAGACTCCCTAATGTGATAACTTGAATAAGAAGAGGGCCTCATGTAAATTCTATTGAAATTCAATCAAGGAAAATGAACTGCAGACATCTGCTCTTTACTTTTGTACTGTTTAGGTGTTTTCCCCTGGTCTGCATAAAAATGCTTACATAGCTTGAGTAAATGCCAACACAACATTTCAGCATCTGATTGACTACATAACCATGTGAACAATGCCAGTGAGAAGGTAAATGAGAAGGTGAAGGTATCACGGGATATGGATTAGCTGGCTACTGTTCCCTGTTCAAAATTGCTGATCAGTGATCTCCTTTAAAATCTGATTAGAAAGGAACATTGTTTTCATTTGTTTAAGTAGGGGCTGGTTACCTTTTATGCTTCAAAATATATTCATTCAAAATGCTTCAAAGCATTTAAAGGAGTGTGACTCTCATGGATGTAAAGAAAATATATTAATGAATAGCTTTGAAAAAGTAATACTTAGACCATCATTTAAGCAGTGAACACTTTCTCCTTTACTTTCCCTTAGTCCTGAAACTCCTTGAATTACAATAGTAGGTCAAATTCCTCCATCGTGAAACTTTATTGGTCTTGACAGACTTACACCAGGGATTTGACTGGCATGGTATTAGATATCCACCTTCTCATATCCAAATACACAACCTCAGTGTTACAAGATAGTCATGATAGCAAAGACTACAGAGCAACTTCGCACTGCTGGAGGGGAAATGCTCATCCTCTCCAAGGCTGCAGCAGGCAGTGGCTGTATACCATATGCTCTTAACCAGGTGTTAGGTTCTTCTCCCAAAGCAGCTGGAGCTGATGACCCACCTCACTGGTAGTTTTAATAGGTCAGAAATTTGGATTTGCAGTCTTGCTTTGCTGCTGCCTCACGCTGGTGATACCTAAAGGGCACAGGTACTGAACACTGTCGCAGTGAATTTCCCCAACGTCTAAAGGTTTGAGTTGGATTCACAAATTGTTTAACTTCCTTCTGTGACTGATTCGTAAGCATGCTGCAGTGCTGCTTATTGTACTGGGCTTCATGTGGAGCATCTCTGGAACTGATGACATCTCTATCTGTTTTTCTCTCTCACATTCCTGTTTTAGTCATTCACCTACTAATTATAACTTAGACTTCATGGTGATGATGGGAAGGATTTAACTTTCCTCATCTTTCTGAAGTGATTTGAACCTGGGATTAACTACTGTGGGCAGACTGAAGATGTTCTCATTCTCTCTGTTAAAGCTTCTGTTTTATGTGGAATAAATAAATGTGCATCATACCAAATCATAAACATGATACAGGAGTGCTTGAGGCACTTCAGTTCTGTTCCTGCTAGTCTATTTATATTCAATAAATCCCATGGAGGGATGGGATTTGAGGCATACTTCTGCTTTAATGTTGCCTCTCTGCTGACTGCTATCAATGCAGTTTTTTTCCCTGCTCTTTTATTCCTTAGGCTGTGGCTGCAAGGAATGGAAAATATGGTTTTAGAAAATGTAACATAGGATTTATATGATATTTAGAAATATCATAGCCATATGGTGTAGCACTGAACTGGTGCAAAGTAACCCTGACTATTCCGAGTGCTCAAGCAATTTTTGTGGCAGGCAATTATGCACTAGATTTTATGCCAGTTTGGATATTCTCTGACTGCTCAATTCTGATGTTACTTGCAGTCAGGTAATTTGTCCTATTCTGCAAGTGGCATAAACCAGCTTCACTTACCTGCCTAATTCAGATTAGGGTAATGTGGATGAGCGATCCTGGGAAGTCCAGGTCTGAGGCTGGTCACTGCAGAACTGTGGCCTTATGCTCTGCATAGGTGGGTTAGAAGCCTTCACTTATGAGCCTAAATGTGGCACATCCCTCCCTTTTGCAGTCCTAACCTACAGCAAACACTGAGGCTTTTGCAGGTTGTTTCTATTGTAAGGAATCTTTAGGTGGGAGACAATATTTCTTTGATTTGATAATGTTTATTAAAAAAAAGTGCATGAAATTCCATCTCCTTGAATCAGTAGAAATCAAAAGCAGAATGCTTTCTCTCTTATGATTCTCATGCTCTCTTTTTTTCAAGTGTGCATTATTCACACAAAGTTCTCCTGTCTTTCTTTCAGGCCAGGGTCAAACAACAGGTAGCTGCCTTTGACTTTCTGTTTTGTTCTGAGTCTGTGATATTTCTGCGTGTCTCTGTATATGCTTACACATGCCTCCACTGAAAAAAAAAAAGAAGCTTTATCCATTTGCTTTCATTCTCTGCTGAACCTCTCCCTACTGACATCGCTCAGGTCCTGATTTGACTTGCATTTGTGCTGGTGGCTCTTGTTTTTTCCTTTCAGTAAGAATAAGGAACTTGCTCACTTTATACATATCACGAGGCTACCATTAGCTTCCATAAGGCTTCCATCCACAGTCCACAGTCAGATGACATATGAAAATGTAATTCTACCTTTTATATTACAGATGAACCAGATGGCCTTGGGCTTGATCTTCAGCAAATAGTAAACTTTCAAGTACTTCTTTTAAGCCAGATGTGATGCTGTCACATAATTTCTAGTGTAAGTAACTCATTTGATTTCATATGAAATTGGTTGGGGACTTGTATGAGCACTGTGTTGTTGTACAAATATGTTAGCCAAGAGCTGGGTATGGGAGAAGGCAGACACACATGCTACTGGATTTTGGGTTCTTTTAAGCAGTGAAGACTTTCAGTGATATGTCTACATGGGCCTTCAAATTTGTTGAATCAAGATCTTCACTATAAGATCCATATAGCTGCACTGATATATTGCTGGTCCTGTTTGAATATTTCCTTCTCTATGGGCTCAGATGTATATATATCCACCCTGACAGATGTGCCCTTAGTTTGGGCATGTCTGTAGGTGTTTATGTAAAGTGAAGTTTTTCTGCAGCTCTCTTTTTATCTCTGTATGATTAAGGAGCTTTGGGTAGAAAGTTGTGGTGAAGAGCTAAAGCTAAAACTCTGACTCAGTGATGACTCAAGGTAAGGTGACACACTTGTTCTCTCAGATGATGAGTGCACACAGTGTAATCTCTGGGAAGAACTGTGCTGAGTTTAGCATGTCCTTCAGATGCCCTGGAAGAAGGCATGTGACAGTACAAAACAGATATGGCAAAGGTCTTCCTAGGAGCTCTCCTAAACACAAGCAGAACAGTGTTAGGGTGGTACATCACTTACTTGCATTAGGTTGCTACAGCTTCACCTTTTAACCTCTGTCAGGTCTGATTTTTATTCATTAATTATGTATGTAGCCAGGCAGCAGGTATAAATATGGAAGCTGCTTGTACTTCCTCAGGTTGGTGAAAAAGTGAGTGGGCCTAATGGCTAAATTGTTTTGTGTTTAATGAGTATTACTACACTGGGAATCTAAACCAAAGCACTATAAGTTAAACACGTCATCTTGCCACATAAGTCTGCTGTGATTTAGTTTGTCCCAGTCTTCCCACCTCATGACACTAAGGAAACTCCACTGTAGCAATTCATACATGTGCCTTGCACCTGAAATCTCCCCAGGCATGCAGATTGGTTCCAAGGCCAGGGAAATAGCCGGGAGAAGCAGCTATTTCCCTTGTCATGTCCTCAACCTGCCACAAGATGACAATGTTTCAGAACTTTGATAGCTAATAACAACTAGATGGCTATATCTTTTTAGCTGACTGCCCAGGCTTGGGTGGTGTCTGTAAATGACAAGTGAATTTGGAGTGCTAAATGGGATGTAATGGTATAATCGAGAGAGGGGAGATATAAAAAAGACTGGCAGCCCACTGAGGTTCTGCTGGGTCGGCTGTCAAATGGCAACATGCTAATCCATCATCTGCCTTGTGTCAGTCATGTTGCGCGGCCTGCCACATACCTGCTACTAGCTTGATCCAAGGTTCTTGCCAGAGGTCTAAACACAGAGTGCTGTGTTGAGTTTTAACATTACTATCTGGTTTAGAGCTGCTGAATGAAATATTGTTGCCTGACATAAAAAAACAAAACTTAGCTGGAGATCAGACAGCTGCAACATCAGTTTCACAACTCTTATTTTTACTTAAGTGATAGTTCTTTCTTTTGTTAATATCCCTTGACTATTAAATGACAGTTCTTGTGCTCCCTTTCAAAAAACAGCGACTGAAAGGTTGACAGCTTAGGCATGGAAGATGAACATAAAGTAGCATGTAATACCCTATTTCTGCTACTTTTGACTTGGCTCTACATTACAGATGTTTGATTTTTCTAATAGAGGTTGTTGTTTCTTTCCCATTATGTTGGTGAGGAAGGAGAAAAATAGGTTTGCATTTATTAAGGATTATGTTAGTTATTTTGACATAATCTGCTACATAAATATGTTTAACAAGCATATATATTTAAGGGATCACTCAAAATCAGAAAATAAACAGTGTTGTAAAAAAGAGTCCAAAAATGTCTCAGTTATGGGTCGTTATACAGCTCTGTGAGAGAATATCTTCTGTGCTACTATTTAGTTTTAGTTTCTGTTTCTAATAACTGCTTACCATCAATCTAATATTTCTACTGATCATTTCTGAGAGGTTTGGAAGACCTGGAGCACCATTTAGTCTCTGTATGTCCTCATGTCTTCCTCCATATAATGGGGGCAACAATATGGTCCTCTTTTTTTCCCATATGGTCCTATGATGACAGTATGACAGCTCAGACAGCTTTGCTTGGTTATGTTAAGTTCAAACAATAAAATCAAATGATTTAGGAAAACAAAATTTTTTTTTATAAGCGAGAAACAAACACCATATGAGGGAAAAAAATCTAAAACTTTTAAAAAGACTTTTAAAAGGCTTTAAAAAGACTAACTCAGTTTAGACACTGCTCGTAAATCCTCCACATTACCATTAATTTTGCTGGGAAGGAGAGGAGGTATTAATCTTGTATAACTTTAGATATCTAAAAGATGTTAATCTAGTCTGGGCTAGTCACCTGGCTTGTTCTATAGTCAGCCTGTAGGCAAGTCTTCAAGGTAATTAATCCCATCTATCTTAGACACTGTTGTTGAATCAACACCCTGTACAGCTGATATTAATTTTCCATTAACTAAAGAAACAGCTTAAAAAAGTTGCTTAGACCAGGCTTATTTTTTGACAGCCTAAGCAATCTGTCTCCTTTCATGACTAAATCACCTGCTTTTAGTTTGAAAACTTGAAACACAATTTTTTCAAGGACCCAAAGAAACTATATGGATAAGGCTTGCCTTTAGGACAGAGAGGATTCAAAGAAACACAAGAGAAGGAACTATTAGGCAAAGATGAATATAAGCTGCTGCTTGATTTTAGCTGCAGAAGAAAAAATATTTCTATCATGAAATTTTTTTGCAGATGAAATAACTAGTGTTCTTTTATATGAAGACAATGAGTTATTTTCAAAAAAGCATTCATCAAATGAAATTTCAAAAGAAATGTGTTGTTTATCCATCAAAATACTTCATTTAGCTTTTCAACTTTAAAAACAGTTGCAGGCAGCTTAATAAAACAACAGCAATAATACCAAAAAAAACCTCCAAACCTTATTTTGAAGCAGAAAGCAATCTCTCCTTGCCCCAGATCTGGGAAATATCTATAATTTCTAAAGTACATTTCTAGACAGCGAAGAAAAACAAGCAAACAAACAAACAAATTCCTTAGCCTTTCTGTTAGAAAAAGTATTTGTTTTGATGAATCAGCATCTTGTGGGGGGGATGGCAGGTAGAAGAAATTTCCTGACTAAAAACGCTACAGCTGCCTGCTTCCCAGGGTATACCTGTAGGTGTTACGTGAGCATTTAGGTTGTATTTTGATTATTTGATTGGAGTAACTTTGCCCCCACTGGGAATGCACTGAAAGAGAAGCTGATAATCTTCCTTAAGAAACCCTTGACAGCTGGTAAAAAAGGTTAAGGGAACAGTGACTTCCCTCATAACTTGTTCTTAATCTCTTGTCCAAGTGCCTGCTGCTGGCTATTTGCAGAGACTGACTCTTTTGACCCAGCACAGTAATATTGTGTACTGCCCTGGGCAGCAAGAAAGAATTCTTTGACTTCTCCCCATCTCCCGAGGAGCCTGTGGAAAGGCCAAGGGTTTCTTCAGCCCATGGCCCTTTCCATAATTTGTCCCAGGCTGTCTTCATTCAAGACAATTGATTTACTAATTGCTGTTCTCTTTTCAGGCCCCAAATTAGGGCAGTCTTCCCTTATGCAAAACAGAGGCATAACATCACATTCCTGCCATCAGGAATTGTCTTGGAGTGAGATGTATTCACCTAATAATTCTAAATTAAAAGGTCAGAGACTGTGGGCAAATAAAATATGAACCATAAATTTGATGATAGATGGGGAAGTCAGAGTCTACAGGTATCACAGGCAGAAGTAACTCATAGCAACTCAAATTCCTTCTCTTGACAAACAGAGATGATCTTAATTCTTTATAGTGTGTTATGTCTGATGTGTAGAGGTTTTTTTCTCATAATGATGTACATCAACAGTACAATGTCTAGCTTCTGCATTTGCTGTGTTTATTTCAAACATATTTTTGGGAGGCAGCTGTATTAGAAGGCTGAGGAAACTGTATCCTTCTCCAGCTTTCATGCTGTGTGCCATGCAAAGGAAAAGTGGCCACACAGCTTTGTCCCTACCTGCCCAAATAGCAACTCTCCCCAATTCCATGTAGAGAAATCCAACACCTGAAACATTAAAAGAAAAAAGAGTCTCACAGAAAGATACAAGAACAAGCGAAGAATCGACAAACACTGATCAGTAATTTCTGAATGATTTATTTAAAAACATTCTGTTCTGAGACAAAGGCAGAGGTTATGTAGAAGTTATACTTTGGCCTTTTTATAAATGTTAAATTCTTATGTAATTTAATTCACTGAGATCTACTGACATCAATTTATCCATACCTGTGTGAAATTGAATCTACATAGTAACTTACCTGTCAAGAAGCTACATAAAGTAACTAAGGTTAGCTGTCTTAATTTACACCTTGAAAAGACTCCCATTACTCATCTCTTGCTGTACTCTTTAAAAGCTTTGACATACATATTAAGCCAGTTTTAACATGCAGAAGTCAATTTACTGAAGTTTATACATGCTTTAAGTAAGTTTACAGAGTCTAGGAAAATAATCTGAGTTGGTAAGATACAGCTCTGAGGATCAGCAAGATCGTGTGTTACAAGAATTCACAACCCTTCTGAATGAGACATTATTCTTCTTTTTTACTGTCAGTATTATGTGGTCCTTAAGCAACTCTTTGCATGCTGCATTTCAGGATATCTTCCACTAGAATGTAGAAATCTCTTTGAATACTTCAATAGCATTAAAATTAGGTTCAAATAAGGAAAGAATGGGGTTTGTTATGATAATTTGTTTTACAAAGGTGTAATTTACCTGACAGAAGAGCTCATTAGATTTATTTCAGAAAACAGAATCAGTCTCTGAAAGGTCTTAAGAATGATCTTATGATCATTGACATACATGGTCTCTGCATTTGCTTCTTGCAGCTTATGTCCCAAAACTCACGAGGAAAAACTATTTCACATGGCCAAGGACTGAAGGCCTCAAATACTAACTTTAAAATTCCTTTAATTACGATTCATTTCCATATATAACAGACAGTATGTTAGCTCTGAGAATCTATTACATACTGTATTGTGGCTTTCACCAAAAGCAAGAGAAAGGCTGTCACATCAGCAAATTGATTTTATGGAGTTATAACATCTTTCATTAGCTAAGAATTAGTCTCTCTGTCTTTGTTCCTTCTTCTTCCTCTGTCAGTGCAATTAAAGGATGCTGGAGTCTGAACACAGATACTGTGTTTAAAGAGCAGGTATGCTCCTAAAATGCAAAGTCAAGCAAAGATTAAAGGGTGGAAAATACAATGAGAAGCTCTGGAGTGATAGCTTTGGACACTCCAATATTCAAAGACTCTGGTTTGATTTCACAAGGCATTTGTCTTCTTACACAGGGGCTTGCTGTATGTCGCTGGTATGAAGGACATGGGGATGTCATTGATGTGTCTTTCTATGAATAGCTAGGAACAGTAATAGTGCAGCTTGACCTTTGCCTTGGGAGGGTGAAAGCATGATAATATCATAGGAGGGCTCATCTTGTTCTAAATGATACAGAAGGCTGTGAGGCAGCAAGCAGAGCAAGGAAGAGCCAGAGTAAGGGAAAAAGGTGTTAATATCAACCACAAACTTGGGAGGACAAATTGAGGAACTGCTTAAAGATAAGCAAGGTCACAATCAGATTGTCCTATTTAACAGTGGGAGCACAGAGACTCAATTTAGATAGTGGAGAAAGAGTCCCCAGACAGGTCTGGCTTTGTAAACTTCCAGAGAACTCTGCACTAAGCCAGGACAGGTTTTTCAAACAGTAAAACAACAGGTCCATGTGTCCTTAGGATTATGTTTAACTGGGCATTTCTCTGCAAAGCACAAATGAATTTGACTGATTTTCCTGTTAAAAGTCCGTCTGGGGTTCCATTTTCATAATTGTCATACATCTCACTGAATTTATCAATAAACCTGATGTGTTTGCGTGGCTAATGTTCTGGAAGGTGAAATGCTTAAATTATTAAGCTATTGGGATTTCTGAGAGTCATATCCACATTGGTACTAAGAACTTGCAGGACTTGAGCTGAGGTGTTCCCCTTTCCTCTGGCATGATTTCAGATCTGTCATATGCCACAGATAAAAATGTAGGATGCAATGGAAGTTCTTCTCCCTGGAAGTTTAGAGCATATGGAGTCATTGTGATGGGGCCAAACAGAGTGTCCAGGGAGGGATCAGGAACAGGGTCATTTAGTGTTGTCTCTGTGTGTACTCATGAAGCACTAGTGATAGAGCAGATGTGCTACAGTTTGGCACCATTGCTTCTAGTGCTCTTCATAATCAGTGTGTTTATAAAAGGTAAGATACATTTTAAACATTTTTCCATATTTTAACCTGAAACATGGAGGAGGAGGGGAAGGCAGGAGAGGGAGAGAGAGCAGGATTTCTCTTCAGAAATAGACAGTAATAGCATGGTAATCATTTTGAAGTAGATGAGAGGGAAGAAAAAAATTAAATGCAATCTAATACATAACTGTATTTATTATGAGTCACATCACTCATTTTAGATCCAGATTATCTCCATCCCATATAAATGTAGCATTCCTCAGCTTTCTACTGCTGCAAATTATTGACTTAAAGAATATGTATTAGGACTTGCAGGAGAGTACTTTACTAGAAGAATGAGTCATTGCAAATTTCATCATCCAGACTTCGCTATTCATAGAATCATAGAAAGAAACTTTCCATGATTCAAAGAATCATGGAAAGAACCTTAAGATCACCAAGTTCCAACCCCCTACCATGAGCAGGGACACCATGTCACCCGAGGCTCTGTCCAACCTGGCCTTGAACACCACCAGGGATGGAGCATTCACAGCTTCCCTGGGCAACCCATTCCAGTGCCTCACCACCCTTACAGTAAAGAATTTCTTCTTCATAGCCAATCTAAACTTCCCCTGTTTAAGTTTTAACCCATTACCCCTTGTCGTATCACTGCAGTCCCTAATGAAGAGTTCCTCCCCATCATCCTTATAGGCCCCCTTCCGATACTGGAAGGCTGCTATGAGGTCTCTACGCAGCCTTCTCTTCTCCAGGCTGAACAGTCCCAACTTTCTCAGCCTTTTATTTGTCTTTATGTCTTAGTGTAGGTTTTTGTCCTAAATCGGGCTTTAGGGAGGATTAAATCTGCTACTTTGAAGCTGTTTATCTCAGTTTTTTATAAAATGTGGTCTTCAGGATTGTTATCTCTTGCAGTAAAATTCAACCATAAACTTTCAAAATACATGCAGCTATTTGGGGGACTGACATTTTTACTGAATAAAAGAGAGATGATAAAATAGAACCAAAATCTAAAATGGGTGCAAAGAAATATGGATCTAGCTCTATCTGAAGATAGAGACAAACTGGAGGGGATCTTCTGGTTGCTACTGTTACCTTTCTGTCTTTTATTGGGATACCAGATTAGCTCAAGAAAATGGAGAAGGAGAAAGTTTGGGATTTCTTTTTTCCATGCAGCATAGAAGGGGCACCATATTTTAGTGTTCAGCACAGAACAATTAATGGAAAGCAGAGCCTCAGCAAGACACAAAAAAAGTTTCTTTAAATATCAGGTTTCTAGAGCAAGCGGCACTTTGGTGCTCAATCCATGAAAGTTACAGGTAAGTACAGAATAAAATAAACAAAGAACACCATAATCCAGTGAGCATTAACAGGTCAGAATAAAATTAATCTGAAGTAATAGACATATTTATTTAACATTTTTATTATTGTTATTTTAGAGAAAAACATGAGTCTTCAGCAACCAACTAGAAGATACTTGCTTCTGCCTTCTCACTAGCAGTGAATAAATTTGGAGTTCTTCTGAAATCAATGACATTAGAAAGAAAAAATCAAACTATTTTTCTATTCTCTTTCTGCAATCTACAGTCTTTCCTTCTGAGTGTATTTGGCATAGTAAAGTCATAAGTAGCAAATAGTTGGTATCTTAGTCCTGAATCTTGATTCAAATCTAAAATTGTTCAAGCCTGGTTTGCTATGCCTTATTTTCAGATAAACAAACTAATGCTGCCACAAAGGCACTGCTTGCAAATGTGCCCTCCGTAAACACTCTCAGACATTTTTATATGCATCTTTTCCTTGTAAATTATAAGCACTGATTGAATTATTTGTCATCTATTTAACTGGTTTTAAAAAGATATGTTTATTTTGCATATGCAGTGTCTCTGCACATGGCTTTTCATTCTATTCTGTTGGACAGTGTTTGTATTTTCAGTTTCCTGGTAGGACATGTATTTCAGGCCTGGATTTTTTTTCTCCACATTTCATTGAGCCAGATTTGCAATTACTTCACAGTCATAGCTCATACATGAACTTTCAGATGGTTCTTGAGCACATGTTTCTCCAATTAGAAACAGTACTTTCCATCCAGGCTATTGCGTGCCTCTGGGTTAAAGGTGAAAGAGTTGCTTTATATTTTCTCCACAAGACAATTTATCTGTTAAGATCTCTTTCCTGGCTTCAGGGTTCCTTTACTTCAGGAGGGCTCGGTTCTGTTTCCATGACCTGGATGACACAAAACTAGAAGTGAAAGTGGCCTAAGAAGAAAAAAGGGTTTGGGCTTTCTCAGGATGGTGCAAAGCCCTGTGAAATCCATGGGGAGCCTGCCACCAGTTCCCCAACAAGTTCAGCCATGACTGTGTGGCTCATTCTGGTGCAAATAGATGATAAAATTCACTTCTCCATTTAATCATCTGGATTAGAACTTCATGGAGGAAGAACTAGTCCAGGAAAAGTGAAAAGCTTTCAAAAAATATCTTCAAATAAAATGCAAACCTAAGGTTCAGACAATTCAGTTAAATGCTCTCTCCAGTTGCAGAAGAGTAGAAGTGCTAAAAGCACAATTTTGCTTTACTTCTCTGCTAGTTCAAAGAGATGGAGGAGAGTGTGGGAACTTCCCAGAGCTAGTCCTTGCAAGATTTCTGGAAGTGAGGGATTCAGGAGCCTGGGCGCTTCCCAAGTTTAGGACATTGTCCTGGTATAAATCTCAATGCTGTGGTCATTGGCAGACATGGAAAAGAGTCACAGAATGCTTGTGACTTCCAAAACACTACAGCTTCACATTATGAATTAGAAGTCTGATAGAGGTAAGTAACCTCCTGAAATGTTTATTTAGACAACAGTCCTGTGAGCAGGTCCTGAGAAGCAATCACTGTTAAAATGGTGGATTTTATTACATTCGATAAAACACTTACATGTTGCAGAAATGACATCTCAGTTTTTCAAATAGCTAGAAATTGCTGAGCTTAATGGGCACTGGAGTGATGATATAATCACAGTTTTCTCTGGTGTACAGCCCCTATCATTTATTATTTCAGCTACTGTACATTAGAATCCGCTTACTCTGACAGCCCTGCCTCACCACAGGTCAGCTTGATAGCATCAGCTGGGAATGGATAATAACCAAACTGCACTGACAGCAGGCTTGGCAGAGCTAACTTTAAAGGTAGAAATATGCTTAAAAATACATAAAGAAGGTGTGACAAAAATGAGAATTGAAGCAGTCCTCGAGTGTTGCACAACTCCATGGATTTTTGATTTCCAGATGTTTTACCTATCAGATATTCCCTGATGGGTTTCATTAAAATTCCAGAATATGTCAGTCACTCTCAGCTGCTCAGGGACATGGTATTGATGATATGGTGTGTGGTTGTTCAGCCATGGATACAGAAAAATTCTTCATCCTTCCTTCATATTTTTTTTCCCTTTTGTTTTAATGGAGAAGTACTGTTTGCAACCCCCAACAGATCCGCTGAGAGGATTTAACAGTTCTGACCCTCAGATGTGAAACATTTTAAACGGCATGTAGAGACAATGCAACTTGAAGAGCTAAATACAAGCTATTTTGTTTGAGACTATGGAGGTAAGGAAACCCTGTATGACAAGTGAAGTTCAGAAGATTCTAGTGTATATTGAAAAACTGGTGGGTTTTTCTTATGTTTTGATTTTGGGTTTTTTGTTATGTTTTGATTTGGGGGTTTTTGTTTTTTGGTTTTTTTTTTTATATTGGGGAGCTTTGTTTTGGTTTCCAAGGCTGTCTGTTCTGTGCTGTTCATTAGACAAAATAGTCAATCACAGTCTTGCTTTTTTGGTTATCTTCTCTCAAGTGACCTACTTCTACCTTCCATACAGTCTAAAGGAAACTGATTCAGTAGACTGATGAATGCTGAGCTAATGATATCCCCACTGCCATGGCAGCAGCTGTGAATGCACCAAAGCTGCCCCAGCACCTCCTCACCATGCTGTGCTGCAGGCTACAGTGGAGGCATGTTCAGCTCCAGAGGAAGAAAACTTGCAGCAGCTCTTCATCCAAAGCTGAATCCCAGGAAAATAATACCGGCCTGAAATGCCTGCAGCTACTTACAGTCCAGTGCAGTCTTACTGCTTTGCAGGGCTACGCTTCAGCCCAAACAGGAACCTGTGGTCTTTGGGCTAGGGGCTGTGGCATGTGTATGGCACAGTACTAATACTGATGGTAAGGTGAGGTTGTCTTGATTCTGCGCAGCTGCATTCTCAGGGACATGCCTGCATAAAGCTGAGTGGGTTTTGCAGGGACGGGTGAGACCACCTCTTGTGGGACATTGCTTGGGGAGGCTGAGCCAGATGCCTCCCTGATTCGGTGTGTATGAGTATAAATACTGAGCTGTGAATCTATTTGTGCCTATGGTCTTCCTCCACCCTAGATCTCCTCCTTTCCTTGGAAAAGTATTGTGGGGCTTTTTTTTTGTAATATCTCCATACTACTGACAGTGGTGGAGAGCTGGCTGCCAAGGGTGATCAGGGAGAGTTTAGCATTTTTAATGGAGGGGAAATAAGAAACAGATTGAGGGCTATGAGCATAAAATTTGTGTTGCTGTGTGTACAGCAGAAAACAATTCAGGTAATTTTCTAAAAGAATGTTTAGATATCTGGAATCTAGTCCTCTTGTCTTATAAGGACTATTCTTTCTGCTCCTAGTGTTTATGCCAGTATGTACCTGGTTACTTTAGTTCTCCAGCCATGTCTAAACATCTAAGCCATGTTATATTTATTTAATCTTTCCTCCTAAGTCTGTCCACCTTGGTCCCATAAACCAGCCCAAATCAACCCACTTTTGTTTTGTTTTGTTTTGTTTTTTTTCCCAATTTCCCCTTTCACAGCATGTATGTATTTTTGACCATAAGATACCCTAAATTAATGAAATACTCCAGATGCAGTTATAGCAAAGCCATGTAGATAAGGAACTGTTTTCTCTCTACTTTGTGATTAGCTGCTTCTGTTCATTACTTGACTTTTATGTCCCCTTTCTGTCACATTACTTTGCAAATTCATCGCTAGTGAGCTCCTCACAAATTCTTCAAAGGACATAGTGCTATTACTGTTTCCCTGGTTTTAATCTGATCATTGCATGCCTGTGTTTTGCATTAATTTCCCTGAGATGTTCTGGCTTGCAATTTTTTAAATGGATTTTGATTTTTGGTGGGCCTCTCACCCTGAATATTTCTGGTGTATCTTTAACCTACACATCTATTATATTTTTCTTCTTTTCTAGAGCCTCATCTGCTTTATCAGAAGCATACAGACTTGAGGTATTACAGTTTCCAGGCTCAACTATTTTTACAATACCTGATGCCTCATTCCTTTGTCCTCTTTCATTCTCCATCTGCCTCTTATCTAGTCTCTCACCTTGCTTTCTTTCAGCTGATAAATCGATTTTGCTGGTGTATTTTTCTTTGTCTCCCTCTGTAAGTTTTGCTCTATCACGTTTTTTTCTCTGAATCACAAGGCAACCTGTCTACTTATACATCATGGATATGTAAACTTCAAGATTCCTTTTTTAATACATAGGGACAGCCTGTTTGATATTAGTTTGACAGGATATGGATTTAAAAACATCCTGAAAAGAAAAAGAAAACAAACTGCTACTACAGTAAGCACAAACATTTTAACAGATAAGACTATCTTAGAAGGAGTACGCATTCTGGCTTGGTAGAATGATAATTAGATATTTCTCTGACAGTTACGCGTTATTCTAAAATAGCTACTTTATTCTATTAAAGTTCATATTTAAAATAGTTTGTTCAGTTCTTAAACCACTGATATAAAATTTAAACATAAAAAGCTTGAGAAAATAAAACCCATAGCATAATAAGCACTACAGACAAGAAATTAACTATAGAAAGGACTAGAGCTGTCAGCATTAACTTACAGGAAAAAAAAAATAAAATCAGCCTTTAGCAAAATGCTCCAAATTGTCTTGACCTTTTTTAAAGAAGATTTTGATAGAACTTTGAGGTTTACTACCAGAATCTCCTTTCTAGCCAGCAGTAACTATCAAATCCTACATTGTAATTTCAGAGAGCTGACACAGGTTTTGTGTCTTTGCTCATCTACTATTTTATGTCTGTAAATTTCATTACAGTGACTCCCTTTTCTTTTTGCTCCTGAAGGATGAGAACTGAGCATGCAGTGAAACCTTTTGAAGGATGACTCTCCAGTAATTCATGCCATGCACTCGATTATTTAATCTCCTCAATCAAAAGATATTTGGAGGTTTTACAGCTCACAGTTATCTATCTAATGGGGAGGTGAGCAGATCATAATTTGAACAGCCCACATGAGAATTTCAGTGAGAATGCAATTTTGGTAGAAATTTCATAAACAGTTCTGAGAAGAAAAAAGGAAAGTGAAACAGGTTTCAGACTTTGGATTATGAAGAAAAGGACAATAGAACTCATCCTAGACCTAGCAAAGTTATTGTTACATTACATTTATATTAATATAAATATTATAATCACACCTTACCAAGTTGGAAAGGGCCATCCTGCCTGAAGCTGTTGGACTTATATATGAGAGTGACTGTTATGTGGGGCAAGTGTTGATAGAGGTTTTCTGCCATGTATGAGAGTAACCATTGAATGTGTGGCAGGCGTTGACGGAGGTTTTTTACTAAAAACTAGCACCACTTGGAGACACGGTAGGGATAACAAATAGAAAGAAAGAGGAAAAAAAACAAAACAAAACAAAACAAAGCAAGCAAAGTAAAATGGAATAGACCACCAGTGATTGTACCAGATTTTTAATTAATGGGAACACAGGAGATGATTGCTAAAATGAGTACATTACCTAATAGTGAATTAATATTATATGCTGAAACATCCCACAAGGGAAGAATTGGATATGCTAATATTGTATGAAAGAGATTGCCACTGGCGAATATTTTACTGTAGAGAGTTCTACATTAGGTATAAACTCAGGAAAAACCCCAAACCTCTTAATATATGTCATGAAATATTAATTGCCTAGAAGTTACTAAAGCAAGATAAAAGCTTGATTATACACCTTTGCATCCTTTTTATAGTCTTTATTGACTGTTGATCCAGAATTGGTTTTGGAAATGCGATCCATTATTGTATGAGTAATAGAATAAACATTTTGTGGTATAAAGTTATTACTCTTAAGCAATAATACCCAAAACTGCAATTGGCCTAGGCCTAATGGGATGCTACTTAGAGCATCCTAAGGGGAGGATATTTAGCTTTAGAATTTGCTTTCCTCCCCTTGGTTCAATAATACTGTCTGCCCTCTGGTAATATTCAGGCTACTCTACAAAATGCACCTGTTATTTTTATTAATGTGAAGGGAATGGATGGGAGTGGGAGACAGCATTGGATCTGCAGTTTGATATGTCATTTTTGCTGTAAAATATATGTTTCTTTTTGTTTGGACTTTTTTTTTCAACTCTGCAGCATCTCGAGAGTAATTGAATGCCTTTTTACAAAAGAAAAGAAGGGAAAGAAAGTTTTCATTTAGGATTTGGATAAACTGTTAGCCAAAGGAAACAGTATCCAAATCTTTGTATTTTGGCCAATGACAGTTTAACTGCATTGAAGAAAAAATCAACTTTTATATTGTTCTATTGAAAGCCACGTCTGCTTGTATGTACTAACATCTTCACTGACCTCAGTAATCTCTGGTGAATGTGATTCAAGTTTTATATTTATGAAGAAACCTGAAAATAATTAATGTTCCCTTGGCCTGAAATGGTAAAAAAACCAAACACCCCCACCCCCAACTCTACAGAAGGTGACTGCAACAGAAAGACATTGATTTTCAGCCTAAGTTAGTCTGTGTACCTCAGGGTGTATTATATAAAATACAGATGGCAGACACTAAATACTGATAACTAATTGTCCTAGGTTCAGCAGTAGCAGTCATTTTTCTCCTTCTTAGTAGCAGTTCCCTGGAAGGGATGGATCACTGCTCGGGTCAGGCTGAGTATCGGTCAGCGGGTGGTGAGTGGTTGTACTCTCTTCCCTTGTTATTTCCCCTATCATTATTGTTATTGGTGGTAGCAGTAGTGATTTGTGTTATACCTTAGTTACTGGACTGTTCTTATCTCAACCCATGGGAGTTACATTCTTTTGATTCTCTTCCCCAACCCTCCGGGAATGGGGGGAGGAAGAAGTTGGGGGGAGTGAGCAGCTGCATGGCTCTGAGTTACCGGCTGGGCTTAAACTACAACACTAACCCATGTTCAGTTCAGTTTCTAAGTTCCATTGGAGCTATTAAAACCTTTTTTGTGGTTGTTACTATTTGATAACCAATGGCTTGCTCATAATTTCTTCTGGCTAACCAGTTGCCTGAAAGACTGATTCCATGCCCTTAATTTGCTTTGAATATGAACTAAATTCATTAAATTATTTATCAATGTTTTTCTCTTAACACCTGACAAAATGTGGTTTGATCTTAATGCTCAAGATGTATAAAATGGCAGAGACAGGCCTTCAGCTGCTGCAAACTGGCAAGGATTCACTTATTTCAATAAAGAGTTTTCGGAATTTTCAGCAGATTGCAGCTGGGCTTATAGCTAGAGTTGACCTATTCCATCTGTGGTCTGCTTCCCAGTTGCCTTACATTCAAAACTGAGTGCTCCTAAACAGTTGCTTGTTCTGGAAATATCAAGTGTGTGAGTGAGAGGTTTCTGTTGTGTTTTGAGTAGGAATTTCTGACTAATGGTTTTAGCCTTGTGCTTGGTCACTTCATTATTTTCTCCCTGTTATTTAGCATATTTGCTTCCATGACAGTATTTCTTTTGTGTTGCTGCTGGTCTTGTTTCTGCTGGCTTCTTGTCATTCTCTTGAAAAAGGTATCTGACAGTTCACTGTCTGTTACTGAATCATTCCAACTATTCTGTCTTCCAGCCGATGGCCTGAGTGTTAACAATCCTATAACCTTTACAAAAATGTATTAAATAATAAGTAAACCTGTTAAACAATGACTTCAAAGAGATGACTCTTATCAGTTTGCTAAGGATTTTTCTAAGCAGTGCTCTTAACTCCTGATTAAATACACTTAAAATGCCTTTCTAAATAAGTACACATGTATGTAGAAAGGCAGTAGTTTTAATTTCTGGCTCTACGCTCAGTAAAGCATGATGATACATTGTAAATGTAGTCAGTGCAGGAAGTCTGGCACTATTAAATGTTTTCCTAAAACTGGATATAGAATAGGACTAGATGAAAAACAAAACAATGACATATGTAAAGCTGTGACTCCTTTGGTTTGTAAGCAAGATAGAATACAGCCCTAATGTCCCTAATGTTTTGTGATATAAACATATATAAAGTAATCTTGAATTCAACAGTTACTGTCAGATGCAGCCATGGCATTACCTGAGAAAGTACAGGGTAATTTCAATTTTCTAACAGCGTTGTTTGTGCCAGCTGTGATTTTATTTTTCTTAGTGCTGCGCTATGGCAGGAAAATGTGAACCCAAATCTGTAGCATCTAAATCTACCTCCAGGGATTCCTGTGCCAGACTGTCTGAAGCACTTCAGAAGTATCTTTTTTTTTTAGTGCTGGAACGTTCATAGTCATTAACATAATTGGGACAAATGAAAGAGGGGGAAATGCTGAAATAACTGGATTCATTCTGCATTGAATTGCAAGAATTCATGGGGAAAAAGACTCAGGGCAATCGTAAGGGATTTCAATAGTAACAAAGAAAAGTGAAGGTTACTGCAGTTCAGAGAAGATGAATGCTTTGGCCATAGTTTGGGAGAGACAAAAAGGAAGAATGAAAGAAATTAGGCTTGATTCTTATCTCATGCTGTTTGATCCTCATCTCATGCTGCTTGATCATGCTTTGACTCAGGTTTTTGCGTGCACTGTCCTTAGCAATCCTTGGCTGACTTGCTGGAATGCCCACACTTTTTCTGGGGTCACACTGGCCTGCAGCTGCCCTGAAGTCAGGAAAGATGACCGAGTCACTCTGCTTTTTTTTTTCCTTTTTTCCCCTTCCCAGCACCAGTAAAGTTTTTATCTGACCCAAGCACCTGGTCCTCACTGAACCTGTATTAAACATGTCTGTGTCACTCTGACATGCAGTCAGTAATCATTACCTATCTCATAAGCTATGTCACAGGCTAAACCAGAAGTTAACTTCTACCACCTCTGTATGCAACAAGGAACTTATTTAATGTCGTGATTTTTTCTTTAAGTCAAAATATTGGAATAAAATGGCACAGAGTACTTTCCAGGAGCTGTATTCTCAGACACTGCACAGCAGAAGTCCGGGTTGATTCTGTGTGGTCCTTTATGGCAGGATATTATCACATGAATCTGCAGGCAAGCTGGAATATGAATTTGAAGTTTGCTTCCCACTTGCTGACTTATGGTTCATTTAGAGTGATTATAGTTCATTTAGACTGATCATGGAAACAAATACAAAAGATCTGTGTCTTCTCTCAGGTCTTGCCTATACTTATGCTTCTTATAGCCTGACACCAGTGCAACTGCTCTACTGTCCTTTCATGTCCTGAGATATAAGCATCACTAAGCATGGAAAGGGGACTATCTCATGTTAGACCTATTGTTTTGAGGGGTGAAGATTGTATTATGGGGCATGGGAGAACCCAAATTAAAAAAGTGCCACAGAATATCAGTAGCCTTACTGTCATGGTTTAAGCCCAACCAGCAACTCAGAACCCAGGACACTTAGTGCATTGGTACAATTATCTACCTTAAATGGGGAAAGCTGTGCGAAGATGGGATTTGCACTGGATCAGATCACAGTTGGCAGTATTTTTCTGAGTTGATGTTGCTGGCACAAATATCCTTGAATCCAGCAAACAAAAGGCTGAAAAAAATGTAAATGTAGTATTTATAAGGCATCTGTAAGTGTATTGACTACAGGGGGATTATTCTGGTTGTAGATCGGCAGGGGGCGTGAATTGGGACCATGTGTTCCCTTACAGTTTCCCTACAACAGTGTCCCTCTCCTTTTATTCCTATGTAGATAAGTAATATCACTGGCATAACTATTTCTTCCTGCAAGTGCAGCACAGCCTTGCAGCTGAAATGTGTCTCTGTTTTCTGCCTCCACAGCACCCACTCGTGTGCAGCTCATCACGTTTGTATTCATGCTATGGGTTGTAAGCACAAAAAACGCCAGAGTAAATTGTTCAGGTGTCACCTGTGACCATAAAATGATGGTCACCCTTTGAAAATAAACTCACGGAAAGCAGGATATGTATAGAAAGCCATTTCATTGATGGATGTTAGCTGCAGGGGGAGGATAAAACAGGCCCTTACCTATAACTGCTTAGTGTAATCATTCCTGTAAGCAAAGCATCTACTGTAATAGCACAAAGACTTGAACACTGTGAAGGCAAAATCAAATGCTAGCAGACAAGTTGTCCTCCAGTATGTTAGGGTTTCTTCCCAGGAGGGCTACATTCAATTATGTTTTTCAGTGGTTTGCCAAAAGAGCTTCACAGTTAAGCTAGCTGTGCTTGCATTCGGATTTTCTACTTCAAGTTACAAACGTCTTGCTTTTCAAAGCTTTCCAGCTGACCTGAAGTGGCATACCAACAGTACTAGAGCTAATTGAATATATATCTCATTTTTCATTTTTGCAGCTTTACGGACCATTTCCTCATTAAAAAAGGTAAGTGTTTGCACAGAAGCAGACAAGAGAATTAAGCAGCAGGAAAATCTCTATGACAAGATGTTGTCTCTTTCTTTTGTTTTTTATTTTGGCAGCTGGATACTTCTGTTAACTCATATTTATCTTGCCTAACATAATAATTGGGAAATGACTACTTTGCTTTGGAAGAAATATCCTGTAGCTGAATGCAAGAAACTCTATTTGCCTCAAGGCTGTGCTCTATTCTGTGTTTATAGTGCCATATATATCCCTATAAAATTTGAAGAGAGATCTGTAATGATCATCAGTAAAGCACAGCTCTGCAAGGACCGAGGAGTGTAAAAATTTCAGATAATCCATGATATAAAGAGGCTTTTTATACTAACTAATCAATGCACATGCCTTAGATTCTGGCATTCAGCGCTTTTCAAGTTCTCAATGAGGGGTGCCATTTTGCACTACACAGTTTCTTTCCACTAAAGAAAACAATCACACACATTCAGGAAGTGAACCTCGGAGTTTTTCTTTTGCATCACAGAAGGACACCAAATATTAGCATTATGCTCAATGTTCCTTTGCAATTCATAATCCTTTGAGCCATTCTGCTCATACAAACAGCTGTAGTGAAAGTGTACATAAGGCCAGGTACACAGTGGATTTGGGCAGAGGTACCACGTAGGCCTGAACATTAAATAAGTTTATTGAGGTAGAACAATATTGGTGTTCAATAAAGTTTACTGAAGTAGAAAATAAACAAAGTCTCAGCATTTTTTTTTAAATAACCCTGAGTGCTAGCTAATTCCTGGACAAAACATGCAATATCAGCTCCCAGCTCTCATTTTCCAGTTCTCATAGTTCTTATATGCTCCAAGTGACTTTTTTAGCATTTTCTTCCTGAAAAGTACTTTTTTTAACAAAAAAGTGGTGAAAAAAATAAGTATTGTTGGTGTAATACTAAATGCCATGTATTAGGAACCTACCTTTGTGTTGTACTGAGTTATACAAATGCCCCAAAGGAGTCGGTGTCCTCTTTATTGAATGGTCTTATTGTATTTTCAAGGAGAAATGCTTTGATGCGTGAAGAACTTGTTTTCTGACTGTGCCCCCCTGACTCAGTATTGACGCGGTATACACATATTTGGAGATACTGAATGAATAGAAGCATGATCAAAGAGGAGGGAATGATCTAAGACTCTCCTAAGTAGGAGATTAGGTCTTTGAAGTGACCGAAAGTGCTAAAAGGTGTGTGTGGTGTGTTCAAAAGAGCAGGTGTCTTTGATAGGAGAGGAAAGATAGTGAAAATGTTAGTTCTGATTCTGCCACCGCCTTGCATTTCTGGTCAGTGAAGAAGCTGAGCAAAATAACCTGACAGCATCCCTGCCACAGTACCCTAGTCAACCAGATGTTTCTGATTTTGACCAAAAACTCCTTGGCCAGAGGCTCCAAGCTCCTGCAGATCTACATCCATGCTTCTTCCTGGCCATAAAGCAGCTCTGACAGGAATTAGGTATGGCTGGCCAAAAGTAGGGTCATTGTTCTGCCTCATTGCACCAAGAAGCAGGGGCAGCTGCATCTGGGATGCCCTTCTGAGTGGCAGCACACACAGTCCCAGAAGAAAGTTCATGGCTGACTATGAACCCCACCTCCAGGAGCTGTTTTTCTAAGGAGTGCCAGGTGGAGGCCAGCCCTATTACTGCTAAGAGGGGACCATTCAGGTAAGCAGAGGGTGGCTTACTAGTGTGAAGTGTGAAGGTCTAGTCACTCTCTAGTCCCTTGTTTAATGATTTGCACATCAGTACCAGTGGTGGCATCAATGATAAATACACAATGATAAAATTTTATATTACCTGCAACTACGATGGCAGCAAAGGATCACAGAACATTTTTGATTCCTTTCAGGCCTTCAAGAGTTTGTAGATAATGGAAATCAGAGTTGGCTAAACTGTATTTTCTGGCCCTGAAAAAGTGATGACAGCTGAGCTCAGTCTTCCTCAGTGTAATGTTATATCAAAAGCTAGATAAATGGTTGATTCCTGTAAGTCACTGTCAACATTACACATTTAGGCAGGTCAAACGTTGAGTATTCATGACTAAACAGCATCATCTGAGAAATATGCTAATTGTTTCATTTGTTCTTTATTTTCTTGCAGTTGAAGGCACACAGACACGCTATTTAAGTGAGTCTATCAATCAACATCCACTATCCAAGAGACACATTTTAGACTGAAATGCTTACATTTAATGAGCCAGATTGAGTGAAGACCAGTATGTGCTGATCTGGATATGTATTGAAACCTGTCTGCCAGTTACAGAAGAAAAGGTACTTATAACTATTGCAGTGCTATTGCCAAAGGAGATAAAAGGGTCATGTAAGATTTCAAGTAACTTCTGGGCAGACTCAAATGACTTTTTGGCATCTAGTTCAGGTTTCACCCTGTTTAAAACGGTAAATATGTGGTGGGACTGTCTGTAAATCAGCTGGACTGTGTTATTGTGTATTAGCTCTGCAAGCAGGATCTGTGACTGCAATTAGAAGGTGTTCCTGTCAGCTCATACAGATGACTTGCAGATCCTACTTTTATTCTCCTTCTTCACTCCCCACAACACGCAAAACTCTCTAAGGTAGATTTTGCAGTCTGAGACCAAGAACTAAGTTGTTCCAGATTCACCTTCTTTTTCACAACTTTTCTAAAAACAAAGAGGTGTTTTGCTGAAAACCTGCAGACTTCTCTTTTGTCTAGTGTTCAGGAGGTACTTGTCCCTGTATTGACAGTAAAAATGCTCCCTCTTCAAAGCAAAACTCTCAAGTTCCCTAGTGAAGCTTCAGGGACCTGAGGCTCTTCCTATGATTTGCTAAATGGGTTTTGATTTTAGAACAACCAAAAATCTGCCTATGATTGCCTGTGATTGCCATGGCAGAGCAATTAGGAGAAATATTCTTTAAAAAAAATCCTACATTTTTGACTCAGTATATGTACAGTAATGAAAACATCAGAAAAGATATAGCATTGGTGTAGGTAAGACTGGGTTAGGATTCAGAAACATGGGTCTTCTCAACCATTCTTATTTCCCAGTGTTGCTCTGCTGAGGGATAAAAAGCCCTACCAATCAAATGCTGATATGGAGAGAAAATATTTGGGTGGCAGGGCCAGGATGGGTAGTGCACAAGTGCCAGGATAAGTGATTTATATGTTTAAGTGAGCATGGGGAGGAAGAAAGACGGGTCACCACGCACTGGCAGTGGGGCACACAGGAGAAGAAGCTTCAAAGATGGAGGGTGAAATAGGCATTTCTATCAATAAGTTATTGTTAATAATAAGATCTAGGAATAGATCATCAATAGTTGTTTTATCAATTGCCTTTGATACCAGCACTGAAAAAAATTACAGTACTTTTTTTTCATTCCCAGACACAGGGTTTCTGGAGTCTCCTTGTATGATGACACTCTTGAAATCTTTGGGCTTTAGTTCTATGTCCAGATATAATATTCTCATGTGTTCTCGCATACTACAAGTATATTGTATGCTAAATGATTCAGTGCTTTGGAGAAAGCAAGCCTGTTACAATGGAATTGGATTAGAGATGACATTGATTTACATATTTGCATAATGCAGTACATGAAGCATTTGGTTACATGTGAAAAACTTGCTTGTGACCAGAAAATTGCAAGATACATTCAGATAAATTACCTGTCTGATTCATATGCAAGATCTGCCTGTTTTGATTTTTTTTTTTTAATGTTGCCTTTTTTCATTCACTTTTCATCAATTTCAATGTATTTCAAATCAGGTTACCATGATATCTTTCAACAGTCCAGAAACTAAATAGGATACATAATTCAGATTAGAGATAAGGGTTAGAAAAAAAACACTTTAGTCTTCATCTGTTAAAATATTTTGGTTATGGGTAATTAGAGAATGGTAGAATACAATTCTGTATAGACAAATAATGTATGCATGTGGTGGCTTCTCTCCTTGCTTTCGATATTTTGTGCCAGGACTTTTGTTTCCCTATCCTTCAAGGACATGCATTTCATACATACATTTCATGCAATATGTTCTAGGACTATCTGTAGGGTATTTGAGCCTATAAAGAAGTGTGGCTCTTCTAAGTGGTGAACATGGATAGCCATGCTGCAAGCCTGAGCCTGAGGAATCTGTGTTGTGGACATGAGAATGGACATGCCTGGTGCCAGCCAGAGGCCGTCACATCATGGCCCAGAAAAGAATAGATGAGAGTGTCCTCTTGCAGGTGAAAGAATAGTTTTTACCTTGGCAAGCCATGTAGCCTGTCAGGGCACAGTGTGAGCTCTCATTCAGCTGGAGGCAAGAGCGGTTGGGAGAAGTAATATCATGTAGTATAGCAACTAGTTTTTTGGAGAAAAAAAAAAAAGGAAAACATTTTGGCATCGGTATCTGTTCATCAGATATGACAAGAAGTATCAAAATCCAAGCTAGAAAAACTTGTTCTCAAGGGCTGCATGAAACTGGTTATGCCTTTCTGATATAGAGCAAAATGATTCAATCCTGTGGAATTTTCATTAGACATACTTCACCAGCACCTCACTTTCCCATCTTATTCCCTGAGAAACTCAAGGCACTAAATGTAGTTTTGGGCAAAAAGACTTAATTTCTTAACATGCAGAGACTTTGAAAAATGTTTAGACTGGAAGCTCTTCAAAGCACTCAGTTGTTTAATGCTTAACCAGATGGCACATGCCATTTACAGCCCTTTGAAAACAAGAACTGTATTTGAAAACGTACATTGTGGATTAGCCATAAGCTTGAAGTTCAATCATAGGAGGATAACCACTACATGAAAAAGAGAGGGGCTACATTTTCAGTCAATGCCGGAGCACAACTAGAAAGGAGGAAGGCAAACCAATCTTTTAACAGGTGTAAGTTGCAATAATCACTGTAATACTGTCATGATCCAGATACTTTAGGTGAGATATAATTTCTTTTCTCCTTCTGGTACTGTCAAACTGCAGGCATTTCAATATGTGACCTTGATTTCATTGTACCTTAGCAAGGTGTATGGGTGCTGTGAGGAGTATTTAGCATCCTTTAATGTCACCTAGTGTCATGGTTTAAACCCAGCCAGACAGCTTGTTCACTCACTCCCCACCCTTCCCCGCTCCCGGAGGGATGGGGAGGAGAATCTAAAGAATGTAACTCCCACGGGTTGAGACAAGAACAGTCCAGCAACCAATGTACAACACAAATCACCACCGCTACCACCAATGACAACAGTAAGAGAAAATAACAAGGGAAGAGAATACGATACCACCAGCCGAAAAACGAGTCTGACCCAGAAGACCCCGTGTCCTTCCGGGTAACTCCCAGTTTCCCCCCTGGGCATGACGTGCTGTGGTATGGAATACTTTTTTGGTCAGTTTGGGTCAGGTGTCCTGTCTCTGCTTCCTCCCGGCTTCCCCTCCTCCCTGGCAGAGCATGAGCCTCACAAAGTCCTTGGTCAGGGTAAACATTACTCAGCAACAACTAAAAACATTGGTGTTATCAGCACTGTTCCCAGGCTGAAAGTCAAAACACAGCACTGCACCAGCTACCAAGAAGGACAAAAATGACTGCTACTGCTAAACCCAGGACACCTAGTCAGAGCTACTTTCCCATGAGCATTGGGAATGTCATAAAAAAAAAAAAACCCACACAGAGTAACTTTTCTGAGAGTTATGCTGATGGCCTCCTGACTCAAGTATCCTCAGCCTCTGCACACCAGATACCTATAGGCAGACTTGCTACTGAATGAATATTGTCTGTCAGAAATTATAAATCACTTACTTGTAGGAATATGGTGCCATCTAACATTATAGCTTCACCAGACACTCCTGACCATATTCCGAAGTCAGAGATCACAAGAAGAAGAGCTGTATATCCTGCTTCTAACAGAAGAAACAGTGTTGCCCTTCTAAGTGGCACTCCAAAGGTTTTGGGATGCTATGCACCTGAGTTTTCTGAGCTTAGATGTGTACTTTACCTGGTGGAGTGTGCTCTTTTTCTATTCAGTGCTTTCCAGAGAACTGTAAAACTCCCAAAGACACTTGTATAACAACAATGGCTCCCAACATTTCTCTGACAATCAGACTTCTGGTCACAATACCAACTCCTAACTGAATGGAGCCGAAGCTCGTGAACACTCCCATCTCTGTGGGACAGAGGTATGATGCACTGACAGGTACCTTACCACTATGTTACCTGCCTTTGACATGTTGGAGTATTCTGCATCTTACCTCCACGCTTCCTGGTTTGGAGAAGTGAGTATTTTAATGAACAGATACACTGAAGTAGCACAACGTGCCAGGGTCTCCTCTTTTCTCTTTGAACCACTTGAGTATTCAGAAAGCAGGAGGAAGTTGAGTTTCCTGTGTATGATCACTTATTTATGTAATGCAGAAAGACTGCTAGTTCCTTTGGTTCATTTCAGTTTATTTCTTAATCTGTTGGATTCAGATATGGATATTTCGTCCTATGAGGGCACCAAGGCTGGAAATGTGAGTCAGGCTAGCACGTCCTTTTCACAGAGAACTAAAAATACTGAAATACTGCAGAAAGAACTTAGCTTCTTGTCTGCATCTTATCTCTTCTGATTGTCCCGGTACTCGGAAAGATGACGCAATTCATTTCATACTCAAACACCCAGCCTCCCATCCATTTTTTTCTGTCTGTTAAAGCAGTAAATCTTCATCACTCACTCTTCAGTCAAGTTAGGGTCAATTACAATCTGGCTATTCATGTCTGTGCAACCCTTTGAAAAGATGAAGTGCTGCTTCCCCTAAAATGATTAAAATTCTATCCTGGATTGAACTTCTGAACACAGCACTTGTAAAAATTACTCTGTGTATGAAATTTGTTGAAAAAAAAGGTTATTTAGTTCACATTACTCCTGATCTTTTGTTTCTCAGCCAACCTTGATCATATATCTTTACAGAATCATAATCTAGTAGTCTTATTTATGGACAGACTTTTACCTTTAGGAGGACTGCAGGGACTATAAGTCCAGTCTGATTACCTGTCCTACCCAATTTAACCTCAGTCTATTGTCTTGGACTCACTCAGGGTTTTATTTTCCCTGGATCCTCACCTCCATTCTAATAGTTTGAAATGCTGGAAGGCTGCTGTGTCATTTTCAAACAGGAGAATTAATGTCATTTTCAAACAGGAGAATTAATGTATAATCTGAAAAACTTATCATCTTTCCTTGTTTCCCATCTGTGGGGAATTCAGGTGAAATTGGATCTGGACCTAAACCAGTATGTTTTTATTTTTACCCAACTACAAGGCTCTTAAAAAATAAAAACATTAATCTTTAGTTCCCAGTAAATAAACTTAGCATGGCAGGTCTGCTTAATGTATGTCAGAACACAGGTAAGAAATAGAAAGGCTTTGAGTGTTAAATCAATAATGGCTTTTTCCTACCCAGTAATCATAAGACAGGATGAAACATTAAGTACCCCTTTCAGGGCCAGATAGGATTCATTCTGCACATCATCCATTTTTTACCTCACATAAAAAAAACATTGCACTAGACAGATGCAGAATGCTTACAGGCACTCCATCCTACAAAAATGAAATCACAATAACATACCTAATAATTTTAAAGTTATTTGAACAGTTAGAATAAAAATTAGCCATAAAACCAGACAAATTTATTTGTGGGGTAGTGGACATAGTCAGGTAGAAACACATAACTGATGAATCCACAAAAACCCTGCTAAGTTGAGAGTCTGTTTTTGGAGACAACTGCTTTAAAGAAGCAGACTCCTAGTCCCAACTCTATAAACTTTCCATCTTTGAACAAGTATGATTTTGCTTTAAAAAGTGTTAACAGGCTCACAACTAGAAACGTCTGGAATGATCTTAGATCTCGCATTGTTTTTTTGCATAATTCTCCCTGAATTGCTGGAGGTTCAAAATGAAACAAATTTGAAAATTATTATCAGTTAAATCAAGGCAAACACTAGGTAAAATCTGCTTCACTAACATTAATAAACTACCCTTGGTGATTTGACTTTTGGTTATTACGGACTAACAGATTCTGTTATATGAAGCTGGCTTGGTGTTTTTGTTTGCTGAGGCTATGCACATGCAATTTGAGGACAGTCTTGTCAGAATTTGTTTATTGTAGGCAAAGCACTTGAAATTCTCAGTGGCCATTTGCAGGCCTAAGTGTCCACCTTACCATATCATCTATGCTTATATCGAAACCTTCAAAGTAAATCTGAGATATCTGAGCTACCATTATAGATATCTCATTCTCCATTGCAACATTTTTATTTAGCTTTTAACTACCATGTAATGGCAAGGATCAATAAGAACAATAATAGGCAAATGTGTTGGTACAGAATTTTTTATGTTCTAAATGCTGAGGCAAGACAATTCATTCCCAACACATGCTAAACCCATTCAAATTAACATAAGTTTGGAGATACAATACATAGCAACAGGGTCAAGCAACCATCGAGATGCAAAATGAAACAAAACCTTTTTGGGCAGGAAAACCAAATCAGATATGGTGAATCTGCACTACAAAGAATCTAGTGTACCAGAGAAGCCTGACAAAGCAACATTTGTATCTCCACTGACCACAATAGAAAGGGAGTAGAATAAAAGCAGACTTAACATGTGCTTCACTTACTGTTAATTGTTATTCCAACAAGTTAGAAGAATAAAAAACAGATAAAGCAAATATTCAGTTCTGCCAGTTCTCTCATATGTGCTTGAGTCTGCCTCCATCTAATTGCTTGGAAGGCACCCTAGGAGAAAATCCCAAGCTGACATCAGGGGACTGAGCTCTCATGGCTTTGTTTTCAGAACTCTGATTTCTATTTCTGTAACAAAATGTTTAATCCTTTACCTGAAAAAAAAAAAAAGGCAAAAGAAGAATTTTCCACCTTGAAGAACTGACTCATGCCAAGCGGTCTGTTCAGTTGCAAACTTACTTCACAGAGTGCCAAAGCATACTGCAGGGCTCTCAAGACCTTTGATTTAACCTGGTGTCGTGGTTTAAACTACTACCACTCTTGCATTTCTGCCCCTACTGCAATTCACTAACCAACCTGGAGACTAGTGCAAAAGACCAGTGTCTGATTTCCTGACCCCAGATGTGTCGTGGGTCAAGCTCTCTGATGTTGATATCACTGTCACTTGATAATAGGACTATTATTATTCCAGTGGGTATTGTCAAAATTTTTCCCCAAAGTGACAGCATATTGTAATTGTAACGTGGTGTCTAAAAATGAAAGTCAAGTATCATGGGACATGAGTATAAATGCATTAAAGTTTGGACATTCTTGTTTACAGACTACAAAAGAGTTAAGTTCTGGAATCCAATGGGCTTTCCACTCCAGTCCCAACTCAACTACTAGATATTAAAAATATGAAAACAATAGACCATATTAAATTTGCAGAAAACAATGCTTTGTACTAAATCAGTATGTAACTTTTTTGACCTGTTCCTTTCTTCACCAAAGTACGTGGAAGTTCTGCCATTGATTTCAGTGGCAGCTAGATCAAGCCCTTTGAGATGAAATTTGTCATTACATGCAAACCTTGCCACAAAGGGTAAGTGCACTTTCATCCTTTGATTGTTGAAAATCCATACTTTATTTGATGATTGTCTTTTAACAAAATCACTCTTCCGAGACCTTGCCATGATGCATGTACATTTCTAATGTTACTAAGAACCTCAAAGGGCAAGTAAATTGGCTGTGTTTCTTTTTTAAACCACTTCCATTTCAATCTGAAAACAGACTGCATTTCTCAGTATAGAAGGCAGTATAGAAGACAGTATAAGCTGCTGTGATAAAGATAAGCTTTGTTACAGAACAGTTTTACTCCACATAGAATAGTGGGAAAAAGGGAAAAAAAAGAAATCCAAAATTAGTGTATATGAATCTTTCTGAAAAGACATCAATTTTTTCTGTCTTTCTGGCATTTCCAGCATTTTAGCTGAAAATGTAATAGCAACGTTATTCTGTTTTAGCACTTTCTTTCAAATAGATTTTTGATCTTTCTTTGTGGAAAAAAGAAAGAAGCAGCCTTTTCTAAAGAAAGTCAGTAAAGTCACAAACTTGGTTCGTATTAGAATTCATAAAATGTTTTCACCTCTAGATCTGTGTTTGCAAAATATAATTGATGACTAAAACTTGGGAGGGCTTTGTAAAAACTCACTATAGGAACAATGTATTTTTATACACAGACATTTCTTGTTCTATCACTGTGTTTGTTCTTTATTTGCTATCTGGGAATGTCTAAGATATGATCTCAGTCTCAAATAGCAAATGTAAACACAACCATGAAGCCAAGGTCTAGAAGGCACTATTAAGAAATATTTTTCATAATGGCCCTACCTCTTGTGCTCTTCCTCTTCAAACAGAAGTTCTAGCAATTATCTAACTGTATCATGTGCTCATAATATTCATCACACTGACTTCTGTTTATTTTGAAACTCCCTTTTCAAAGTACAGTTTTGTTATAACTGATTCCCCCCTCCATTTTAATAACATCCATGAATAACACCAAATGATAACCCTCAACAAGCATTTTATTAACTCATTTTCCTTTTTTCCCTTTCTATAAAGTATTCAAAAGGGAATAAGTGCATTTATTTTTTCATATTGTTCACACAAGTCTGACGAACAATCTTCATCTGGTAATCATTCATGAACTCTTAACCACCTCTGTGTTTAAGAACAAAACAAAAAGAGAAACCCAGAATTGTCCACTGCCTGTCTTTTCTATCATAGCATGGGACAACTGAAAAGAGAAGGTGGAGTTGTATTTTTAAGATATTATTTCAGTACCAAAATAACTCTGAGATCATTACATGGGAAGAATGAAATATCGTTTGGTATGGGCATACCAGGGCAATCTGTGACTATTTCTGCCCCTAGCCATTATTCCTCTGTGCCTTCCTGGGGCCCTCAATAGACCACCTATGTCTAGCAATGCTGGCCTGAGATCTTACACCCACTGTCCATCCCTCTTCTCCAGCTGGAGGTATAGCTCTACAGGCCTGCAGCTAAACAGTATGATATGAGCACTTCCAAATCAGTCTCAAATGATGTCATCTGCCCTAGCTCATACTCAAGTTAATTAAGTCAACCCTGACTGTTTTTTCCTGGAATAGATTAGAGATCCCTCATATGATCCTTTCTTTGCTGGCAGTGCTGGGAGGATAACCTCTGACAGAGGTCAGAGACAAACAGCAAAGGAGCGGTAATGTTTTCAGCTGGCAAAAGATTTGGAAAATGAACGTCTGCCTGTGGCTTTATGGGCACTCTGGGAACATTTAGATGAACAGTAGGAGGACTTTGGAGAGCTATTGTTGACAAACAGTGCAAAAATAGGCCCAGTACAGAAGAGGTTTGTGAAAAATGCTAACTTTTTGTAAAGCATTGTGTGCCCTTGAAATAGAGTATCCTATAGAGGCTATTAAGCAGTATGTGAGCCATAAATCTCTTTGTACTCTTTCAACAAAATAATAATATATTCATAGAGGCAGGGTCAAGGGATTTTGAGTACTCTGATATGTCTGAAAGTGTGGTATTCTTTTCATGCAAGTCTTGCATTTGGTACTGACAGCGGAAGAATTTGATGTGTGCTGTTAACAACCCACCGCGCCCTATCTTTCATTCCAAAAGAGCAAAAATGTTTCTTTTGCTGCTCAGAATACATAAATGTCTGGGTTGTTCCCACATGTTTCCCCTATAGAGAAGTACAGTATACTAAGCAGTACCACCAGGAGGCAAAATGCATTTCGGGACTACTCTCACTGTGCTCACAAGAAACTGAGCAGAATGTGCAGTGGGATCAAATTATGAATGCAATCTGCTGTGTGCACATTATAACAACAATAACCTCCCACCCCATATTGGCTTCACTGTAAAATGAATATGAGAGATTTTAAACTAGCTCTGTATTTCAGGGAAATATGTAGCAATTTATAAATCTGTTTTGAAATGATGTGGAGTAGAACTTTCATCCCACCAAGACGCTCTGGGTAGTTTCAGCTGTGTTTCTCTTTCAATATTTTTTCCTGTCACAAGCCTGCAAATTCAGAATAATAGAGTTAGAAAAACACATTTGGCAAATGCACTGGCAAATACGGAGACAAGCCTATACAAGCCTTTTGTAGACTGTGTCACATTCTCTGTATCAAAATACGGGAGGAAAATTAAACAGCTCATGGATTTGTTTTAGGCTGAATTGTTAGTGCTGAGGCGCTTGCTTGTGCTTTCAGAACCTTTGTAAGCACATCACCAGCTCAACTTGAATTGCTGTAGATATTTTAACAGAATCTATCCAAGCTCAGTAAACATTTCACAAATAACAAGTAACTTCACCTTTGAAAGAAAAAAATAATCCATATTCCCTGCAGTATGTATGCCAGGATACTTCCATAAACGAGACAAATATTTACTAGTTTTGTCATTTAAACTGCCATCTGTTTAAAAAATGGCACTGCAAGTCTATTGTTGCTTTTATATTTCCTTGGACCTGTCTTAAATTATTTAACCAGATATGAAAATCACCCGGAAGGTCTGACCAACGCCCTGTTTAATATACTTCCATCATCAAATCAGGTGTCATTAGTAGCTGTGCAGGATTTCCCTACAGTTTTGCACACATTTCAATCAGATAACTCACCATTTCTTTCTGCCTGAAGGGATCAATAAAGGAAGAAAACAACAGAAAAGCCAGACCCAAACACAACTAATTCCTGAGGAAGCTGTTTGTTAAATCTTCATTTTGCGAAGTAATCTCATGGTCACAGACTGCTTTACAGATGCTAATTGTTTTTCAGGTTGCTGCAGTCGTATCTTGGATACGTTATAGCTTACAGGAACCAATAAAAACACATTTGTGCCAATACATCTTGAAAATGCATTCTGTAGCTTAAAGGCTTGTGGAAGGGTACAGAAAAACAGTGCAATTTCTTTCACTGCTTCTAAACCTTTTCCATGAAGCCACAAATAAGACTGACCAGCCTGAATCAAAGAACTGGATATACTCCTTGGCTCCCCCTAAGTTGCAATATAGTTAATAAAAATGCATTCTGTGATCTATTGTATGGCATATTTAGTTTATTAAAGACCCCTCTGCTGCTACAGGGATATTTTTAGACTAATATTCTGAGCTAGAATCTGGAAACAATTAATGCTAAGCATGTTGTTCAGCTTTTGATAGACTGCTACACTTCAGTGATACAATCTCAAGTGAAACTGTATGTTGAGGATCTAAGGTAAGGAAAAAGACAGGAACAGCATTGGAAGGAACAAAATGTAGTGTAGTTTGACAGCCTTGAAGGTGACTTTTTCCAAACCATTGAATATCAGGTTCATGGCCTGAAATGAAGTTCAGTGAGATTCATTACAGTTCCTTCTGTCACTAGAGTATTAAAACCCCAAATGCATCATTAACTCACAAGTGGGCTTTACCATTTGGCAATAAGGGATTGACATGACTCCAGTAACAAAACCATCTGCAAGAATACTATGGACTTCTGCTGCTTAAAGATGTAATTGCTCTCATATTAGGGATAAAAGAACTAATTTTGGTATCTTTAGCAGCCTCTGTAGATTTTATAATGAAGAAAGAGATTCCTATATAAAAGACCTTGTCTGGATTTCCTTAGGGAATAGAGGACACATTCCATTTCTCCTTAGAGGGTTTAAAATATGGGAACACATAAGCTTACCCACTCTTGTTAGCAGAAGCACAGATACAGAATGTGTAATATCTCAAAGGGTATAAATGTTGACCAACATTCACCTTAGCTTTCAGTTATACACCTATATATATATATATGAAAAAGAGGTGAAACACACTAGTACAGTGAGGCAAGTATTATTCCAGAATATGCCTTGGACATAGTAATCCTTACAGTAAGTTACCAAAACCCTAAAATAATACTGTTCAGGCTATTAGTTTTGCGAACAAGGGACAAGAGGATTTTAGAAGGTGTGGATAATTGCCATTTTTTTCTCACCTGGTTAAATCCCCATTTTCCAGCCCGCCCAATTTACCTCACCTCATTACTTGATGACTGTCAGAGTGGTCGTTTGATGTTACTTTTTAAGTGAGCCAGGAAGGCTACTTTGGCTCATCAAAGCACTGTCTTTGTCAGTACAAAATCGCCAATAAACTTCTGACAACCTCAAAAGGAGGCTGGAGAACTCACAAGCATTTCAGCTTGAATAATCTTTCTACCTACCTTCCTTGCAGTACCAAACACCAAAGCCTCAGTTTGATGTGCTGCAAAGGGTGCTCCTCCTCCCACTTGTTTTTCCAGCAAGTCCACTACATCCCCCCGGCTCCTCACCCCCCCCCCCCTTAGGGGCTGCAACTCCTGTTAAGAGTCCATAGCTGGTCCCTCCAGGACCTCCTGCTGCCACTTTGTTGAAGAGCAGAAAATAAACATGTAGCGCTGAGCCAGCCTGAGAAGGAAAAGTATGGATGCTGAGGAGGGTGGGAGTTTGGGTTGGATTAGGATTTGGGTCAGATAATGAGCACCCAGTTGACATGTGGTGCTTAGTCATTTTGATACTGTAGGAGCTGAGGAGCATTTCTAAAGACTTTCTTACAGAATGTGTGCATGGATGTGTGCGTAATGGCCTGTACTATTGTTTCATTAATTCAATGTGAGAACATTTTGGATCATAATTTGCAGGCAAATATACTCCTCTTAAATCCATCCTACTAATAATGAATAAAAAAAACATAGTTGCATAATACATAGATTTCATAAAGCTGAGAGAATGCTTGCATAGATAGAGAGATTTTGGTGAAATCTCCCTTTGGGGGAAGCAAAAGGGCTGGTGGCATGGTGTCCTTTTTCCCTCTGGCTTCCTAGGCTGGATTCATCTTCCTTTAGGATGGAGCAAAATTACAATGAATGAAGAATGGCTATTTTTAGTGGTATACCTTTAATGAAAATTCAAGCTTATTGGAGAGTTTCTTTGACAGCATCTGATTGCCAGAAGTACCCAGTTAATTTTGAAGTACCTTTCTGCCCAGTGGCAGGATCTCTCCAACAATTAGGGCTGCTGTAGTGAGAACACCTTCTGCAGATGTGTGGGATGCATTGTGTGATAAAAAGGAAACCTTACAACTTTACTGCCATTCATTTATCACCTGTATGGTCATGGATACGATAACAACTGCAGCATCAGTAGTAATTGCGACACATTTATTACTCCATTTGGGCACACTAGTTACAGACAGGCACTCAATTCCTCTAGGCACTTTACAAAGAACAAAGCAATGATCGTGATTCAAGGACTTTACAATCCAAGTGGAAAACTAAGAGCAAAAGATGAAAATACCAGATGGGAGTAGAAAAAGAAAGCAGTGAAATGGTATCGATCAGAGGACTGAGCACAGCAGCAGCCTAAATTGTTGTCAAACTGAATAATTTAAATCAAAATAGAGATCATGGAGGAGATGATTCTCTTGTCTGCTGCAGTGTCTTTGAGCCTAACAAACTTAATGGCATTATTCTTCAAAGAGACTAATGTAACAATACAGACAATTCTACTTTGTAAGAGGATGTGAATCTTTAACACTGCAAATGACAGACCAGACTAGGTTATTCTGTCCCATAAAAATAGCTATCTAGCAGATGGAGTGAAATAAGCAGAGATAGTGAAGGTCGCCTGCTCCTCTTCTCTGTAGGAAGTCATTCCTCCTGTAAGGGTTAGGCTGTGGTCTGTCTGGGGGCCTATTGAGTCACAAAAGTTTGCATCAAATCCATAGGAACCAAAACTGATTAATGTAGTTGTGTTTTTCCACAGCCCTGTGTGCTCAAGCCTGGTGGGAGCGGGATTAAAACAAACAAAGAAAACCATATTAAAAGAGTTATAATACAAAACGGTGAAAGTATACCTCACCAAAGCGTGGCCACACTATGTGGGTCCCCTGACACATCTTGGGCCTCTTGCTGTTATCTTTTGATTGCCTCCTGCTTCATTTGCACAGAACTTGAAGCAACCGAGTATCTTTTCCAGGGAGAGCATTTCCCAAGGGTAATTGTGTAGCTTTTGTATCAAGGGCACAATGGTGTCATTCTTCAGTGAGCTGAAAACTCCAGCGTCTCATTTAGTCTGTGGGCACACTGCTCGAGTTGTAAATTCAGAGAGGTGCACCTGGAACACAATGTTGCATTTATTTTGACAGCTTTGCTTTCATACTTGATTTGCAGAAATGTTCTGCTATATCAGAGGGCACCTGGAACATATTTTCCTTTTGCAAAAATAATACATAGTTAGTGGTAACTACCTTAATCAGCAGCTATTATATTGTCCCTGTGGAATCTTACTCCAATCTAGTCATGCTTTTGCAAAAGGTCACTGGTGATATTTCTTTTAAAGTATTCTCAGAGACAATGTTTTGTTGTTGTTTTCAAGAAAATTTTTGGCTTACAGAAAGACAGTTCCTACCTTCCTATATTCAGCTATTTTTTTTCTAAACAGCGAAAAAAAATACTTTTATGAAAGAAAAGGAAGAACTAATAGCTTTGCTGAGTCAAAGACAGCAACTAAGAGAGAACTTCTGAAGAAATGCAGCCTGCTTTTTGTTATCAATTATTTATCCATTTTGCTACACACTCACAATGCCCTTGCTTATTCTAGTCTTTCTCAGTCTCCTTGTTCTGTGATAAAGTCTTTTAATTTTATTTCAATGTAAGAACTGGTTATGCTGCCTTTTACCTTTTCCTTCTGCATTCTTGACAGACACAGTTTTGTCTTTTTAATTTCCCAACACCTTTTCCTTTCTTAATTTAGAAAAATTATAATGCTGTAGCACCCAGCCACCCACTGACTTCAGCGTACCTGAAGTAAGTCTTCGCAATCAGGAAAGGTGGAAACTTGAGTCAGAAAGCCAGAATTCAATCAGTATGTGTGTTGTGCTTTATAGTTTTTGACACATAGCAATCTGAATTAAGATGATCGTTGATGTGTCTATTTTCTGTATGACATTGAAGTGCTGTTCATAATGAAGCAACAATCTTAAGCCAATATTTTTAATAGTGGAACATCCTCCCGGGTCTTCTTTATCTGTATTTAAATCTCTGGTCAGCAGGATTCATTGAACACTTGCTAATTTGCAATGGAACTGCTATAAATATGTTGAAAAACCCCACAGTGTTTCAGTGTGTTCAAAACTATCATTTAAGTAGACGCCAATGTATGAATTTAGATGAAGCATTCGTGGTTTTTTTAAAAGGCAATAAAACCAAATCTTGACTTTTGTTTTTTTTTCCTGTTCTGGGAGACATAATCAGGAACAGACCCTTGAATACACATATGCTGGAAATATTTACTCAGAATTAGTAAGACATTTAAAATAGTCTTTTTCTGTTTATAAAATTTTGTTAATTCATAAGGAATGAGAGCGAGGAAGACTTGCAGTCTGTATAAGTAAGTCTGCTGCAGGTATACTGAGGTACAGCTCAAGGACACAGCCTACACCCTTGTTTGCACTCTGCCGCATTTGAAGAAATGGAAGCTGTTGGATGTAGTGCTGCCACTGATCACAAACACTTCAGTAGCGGATAGTAATTAAAATACTGCAATAGCTTAAAAGCTGCACATACACTTGTCAGATACGTAAGAATGATTTTTTTTTTTTACTTTGAATCTGAAGGATAAGGCCTCTTAAATCACTGTGACAGTGCCTGATAATGACCACACAGGTAGTAGGATGTCAGGCTTTCCCAAAGGAAGGATATCCAAGAGCACAGTACAGCCAGAGAGAACAAACCATTTCACTCCAACAAGCATAGCTCAGGACAGAAAAGGTTATTTTAAAAAACGACAAAGACTGAATTCTATTTCTCCACACCCTAAGCCTCCTCACAATGATGAGGACTGCCTGAGGCAGCCCCTGGTTGCAGGAGCACTGACATTGTGAACCCAGGCAGAGATGCACTCTGTAAGGCCAAACTTGACACAAAAGACTTCAGCTGTTTCTCACAGTTTAGCTCGAGCCACAGGAGCTGCTTCACACATGGTACTGCATAGCCCCAGGTATTGAGATGTCTGTGGATGCATCCTATGGTCATTAGTATAAATTGAGGTGACTTTACATCCTCTGTAAGAGAGTAGATTTGCTATTTTTAAGCATTTAGTGGTAAGGACAGAGGTCTGTGGAAAGACACTGATGAACAACAGGGCTTTCACGACGCTGGTCTGTATTTGTATTACTAAGGTAAGCTCTCTTTCTTAAAAGTAGCAGTGTACATGGCTAAGGGATTTTCATAGTGTGGATTGTACGAGGTTGGAATCTAGGCATTACTTCTAAGTCCTAGATTAACTTTTCTATGAAGGAGAAACCTGCCAGAGGTGACTTAGAATTTTGTGTGAGCTATGTTTAGCTACCACAAAATTTGGATGTCTTGAGAAAATGTAGGTTGTCTCTGATCTGCCTTGTAAAGTAAGATAGAGTTGGGAGCAATATTCAAAATTTCATTGTTGAAAATTTTTCCATTTCTTTAGCCACAGATTTTTAGTTGAACTAGAGCCTACAAATATTACTGTGCTCCTCTGCCTGTGCAGTCTTTATGTAATATGCAAAAATATTTCACTTTCTTGGATCTTATTAAAAACAGAGTTTAAAAATTTGTAGCCAATGTCCATTCTTGCATATAATGCCCACCTGAAGAAAACAAATACAATGAACAGTATCCAAAACAGCAATATATTGTAGCTTCTGCAGCTTGCATTTTGGAATTAGTGTGGCTTAAGATCACGATGCCATTTCCATCACAACAGCATTACATAGGCTCCACTGAAAGAAAACCCGATGTCATAGAACCATATAGCAGTTTGGGTTGGAAGAGACTGTAAAGCTCATCTAGCTCCAAACCTGCCTGCCACAGGCAGGGACACCTTCCACTAGACCAAGTTGCTCTAAGCCCATTCAACCTGCCTTGAACACTGGCAGGGATGAGGCAGCCACAGCTTCTCTGGGCAACCTGTTCCAGTGCCTCACCACCCTCAGAGTGAAGAACTCTAGTACCTAATCTAAATCTACTCTCTTTCAGTTTAAAGGTATTTTGCCTTGTCCTGTATGGTTAACAACAAATAATACTTCAAAGTAAATAGGAAGCTATTGAGCTTTTTTTTTGCATATTTTGTCTCCCATTCCTTGGCACATGTAGGCCTGTGCTGAAATCGGGGAGCTACTCAAGAGCAAGTTTCATAGACTCAGGTTCTCGTCTGAACATGAAAAATGACAGAGTAATTAAAAATCACTTAAGTGCTGCACAGATGGATGATTGGAAATATTGTGGAATCTGATCTTGTTCTGACCATTTTCTGTGCATATGACTGACTCGGAAGGGTCTGGTCTTCTCCCACTTACAAAGGACAAAGGCAAAAGGTAGACACCCTGGTGAAACTGTTGTCAGTGAGGAAAAGAAGTTATCAAATTTTAATAGACCTTGACATTCATATAAAAGCAAAGAAGAATCAAACCCTAAAAAGTTCACCTTAGATTTTGTACTGGAAATAAGTGTTAGTTGGATGGGACTGTGTAAAGATGAAACTGCTCACAGACTTGATTCTTTACATCAGGATAAATTTTACCCTCATATCTATATTTGGTAAGATGTGCTGGTGCAATAGAAGTGACATCCTTGCACCATTAACTGCTCTTTACAAACACTGCAAGCAAGCTGGCATATAAAATATGAAAGGATGCTACTATGCAGATCCTACTTCAGCTAGGCCATATAAGATCATCATACCAGGCTGTATCTGCGTATGTGTACTATTTTAATTGATGGCACAGGATATTAAACAAGACAGATCTTGAAAAATCATGAAACTTCTGATAAATTTTATATATACATAAGACAATCTGAAAGATTCTACTCCGCAACTTAAAAAGAAAATGTGACAAATTACTGTGTTTGTTTATTTTATTGTGTATTTGCTCACATAAAAGTGGAGTTGAAGTGAGCTGGGGCACATCTTTTTGATAGCCTTTTTCCAGCCTCGTGTGTCAAACGCTGTAAAACATAAGAATATGGAGGGATTACTGCAAAAATAAAGGAAAGAAAGGAGGGAATAAAAAATTTCCACACTGTTTTTTGATATTGGCCATGACTGCCTGTTTTTGCTACAGTCATTAGAAACTTTCAAGATGAACTGATTCAGGATCTACCTTTATGCTGTAAGACCTAATGATTGCTTCTTTGTTTGAAGGTCTGTGAGCGTAAAGAGTGTCAACAGCAAGATACGAAGAGTTGACTCAGCAGTGGAAAAACATAGCTCAGAAAGCCCAGCCAAATGAAACTGATGAGGGGAGAAGGGGGTTTAACATCTGAGGATAAATTTACTTTTCTGAATGTTGCCTTATTTATTCTTTTCTTGACTTGGAGAAGCTATTTGATCTCATTTTTTTAATTTTGTAATGCAAAAAATATTTATGTTGCTATAAAATTATACAGAAAGACATGTCAAACTGCCTTGAAATCATGATATCCACACAGAATTGGCGAAAGGCCCAAATCCTCCACTTAACTTTGCAAGTGAGAATCTTCTCACAGCTCCCATTCCTTCTAAGACAAAGCCTTGACCCCCAGAGACCTCTGGACCACTCACTGAAAAATGAAACAATAGGAAAACAGGATATCTTAAAGGACTACATTGTTGGAAAGAAAGATAATAAATTCTGAGGATTTTCTCTCTTTCTTTGCTTTGTTTTGTTTTGCTTTGTTTGCTTTGTTTTACAGTTGCAATAGAACAGGTAAGACACTGAACAGCATGTGAGCACAGAAATCCAAAGCCAGCCCTTTGAGCAGACAAGGGTAAAAGATTGACTGCCTGCTCTCAAACAAGGGAGCAGCACTCACATCCTTGACATAAACTTGATTTTAGCAAGGTATTTGTTGTGGTCTGCCACAACATCCTTGTTGACTAGATGGTAAGATAGGAACTGGAGAGGTGGACCATAGTATGGGTGAAACACTGCTGAACTGCAAAACTCAGAATGTGATTACTGGCCAAAAGCTGATTTGCAGCTGATCACAAGCAGAGTTCCTCATGGGACAATACTGGTCCAGTACAAAGCAGCATCCTAAAAGACCCAGATGACAGGACTGAATGTACCCTCACCAAGTTGGTACATGACAATCAAAGCTGGAGGAAAGGTAGATACTCCAACCTTATGAAGTTCAACAATGTGAAGTGTAAGGTCCTACACATGTGCTGGAGCAATCCCAAGTACAGCTATAGTGTTGGGCAGAGAAGAGATTCAGAGCAGCCCTGTGGAGAAGGACTTGGGGGTGTTGGTCGATGAGAAAATGAGCATGAGCCAGCTTCAGTGTGTGCTTGCAGCCCAGAAAACCAACAGTATCCTGGGCTGCATCAAAAGAAGCGTGACCAGCAGGTCGAAGGAGGTGATCCTGACCCTCTACTCTGCTCTTGTGAGACCTCACTTGGAGTATTGTGTGCAGTTCTGGTGTCCTCAACATAAAAAGGACATGGAACTGTTGGAACAAGTCCAGAGAAGGGCCACAAGGATGATCAGGGGACTGGAGCACCTCCCGTATGAAGATAGGCTGCGAAAGTTGGGGCTGTTCAGCCTGGAGAAGAGAAGGCTGCGTGGAGACCTCATAGCAGCCTTCCAGTATCTGAAGGGGGCCTATAAGGATGCTGGAGAGGGACTCTTCATTAGGGACTGTAGTGACAGGACAAGGGGTAATGGGTTAAAACAAACAGGGGAAGCTTAGATTGGATATAAGGTGGAAGTTCTTTTCTGTAAGGGTGGTGAGGCACTGGAATGGGTTTCCCAAGGAAGTTGTGAGTGCTCCATCCCTGGCAGTGTTCAAGGCCAGGTTGGACAGAGCCTTGGGTGACGTGGTTTAGTGTGAGGTGTCCCTGCCCGTGGCAGGGGGATTGGAACGAAATGATCTTAAGGTCCCTTCCAACCCTAACTATTCTATGATTCTGTGAGGCTCTGCTGGAAATTCCCTGGGAGTCCTGGAGGGCAGCAAAATGAGCACAGCCCAGTAGCATTCCTTGCAGCCTCGAAGGCAAAGCATGTCCTGGGCTGCATTAGGAAGGATACAGGCAGTGGATCAAGGGACATGTTTATTCCAATTTCATCAACAATTGTTAGGCTAGTACAGTGTCCAGTTTTACTCCTTCCAGTTCAGGAGAAATGTTGGAAAAACTAGAGAGGGTCCAACAGAAAGCTACTGAGATGACTGGAGGATTGGAGAACTTGACATATGAGGAAAGATTAAAGGAACTCTAATCACTGATGTTACGACTGAAGTATTTTACTTTCTTTCTTTTGACTTGGAAATCAGGTTATATGCAAGAAAGATATATGAACCAGTGACACATTGCCATCCCACAGATATTGGCTGTGTGATATTAAAAAAATAAAGTGTGATATTAAAGCATCCATTTCCCCAATTATTTCAACATTTGCTCTTTTAGACTTTTCTGCCTCTTCTTTATCATCTCGCTTTTCTGAATTAAAAAAAAAAAAAAAAATAGTGTGCTGCTGGGCACTGGAGCTTCTTGATACAAAAAGGATTTTGATAAAGCAGTTGTTCCCAGACTTCATATTGGGATCAGGAAAGCAAGCACAGATTGCAAGGGAGGAAACACAGTTTTGATTAACAAAGATGGTATGAAATGTCATTAAACACATAATTATCCTCTAAGTAAAGATGCCTTGGAAAAAAAAAATAAAAGATGCTGGTAAACTAAGCACAGCTCTCAACATGTGTGCAGCTGCACTGTTTCCCATTGATTTTAAAAGAATTTCCTTAAGGCACATCAATTTCTGGTGAACAAGAAAGAGACAGATTCCTTTCAGAAAACTTCCAAAATGCAGAGAAAAGATCTTTGAAAGGCAAGTCAAAATACAAGGGAGAAAAAAAGTGGTATGTCTTATTTTAAAGCTGAATTTAAAGGTCTTTTGACATCTGTCTAACAGCATGTGTCCCATTCTTGCAAGAACTTATGCTGGTAATGGGATCTCTCTCATGCACAAAAAAATAAGTAGTAAAATAAGACATATGCAAAGTCACTAGCCACTGGTTACAGTTGCTCTTCCTTTCCATTTTAAGCTGTTGTGTCTGGGACACTGTTGACCATGGCACCTCAATCTAGCAGAACAGAAAAAGCTTTACCTGCTTCCTAAAATGTCATAGATACTCTCATAACATCTCCTCACAGATTTCTTCCAAACACCAACCATACAGAGGCATAGAAATTCCTGATTTTTGTGCAATATGATGTGTGCTTTTTGATTTAGCAACTTGGATTTCTTTTCTTGAGATGTAAAGCAGTTGCTTTCAATGCTCTTCAGCTATTTTAGCAATACTGTATGAAAGAGAATTAGCTGACAACAGACACTTCTTTCATTCACTTACTGCTCCAGCTTCATCACTTCAGCCATGCCTACTGTGAGGAGGGATAGAAGTTTGTGCCTCATATTGGCATTTGACTTTTGGAAGTATCAAGTAAAATGCCCAAGAGGAGAATGTGTTTGACATCGCCAATGCCAGTAATAGTGTCCTGGTGATATGTCCTTCTTTTAAGGCTTCAAGTTTCCTTTGGGGGCTTGGGGAGGGAACCAAAACAAAAAATCCAAAACAAAGCAATCTCCGCAACCAATTTATTAATTTCTGATGAGTGGTTGGTTTCTGTATGTCTCTCTAATTTCAAACCTTCATACTCTGTAAAAAAATACTTTTGAAAGTGTCACACTATGGCTTCAGATGAATTGATGTAAAACCATACATTAACCATTTGCTACCATTTCTTTCTTCTTTCTCCTTTCTGAAACTGCATGACTTCTGTACTTGTTGCAATCAAATTGTCCTCCCAGATTCTTGCATTTGTCAGAACTGAGTACAAGAAAGACTGAGTGACTTGGAGGGTTTGTTTGCCTGTTGCTCTGTCATGTTATGGGACAGCTCATCTAGAGATAAGCCAAGAAAAATATTTTGTCAAGACCTATGGCATGACTTGTCTGTGTTCACTTGGATGATTTCACATTACACATGCCAAATAGTGGGCCAAATACTCAGCTGATTACTCTACTGAAGTTAAGAGTGGGGTGAACTAATCAGCATTATGCCATTTTTGCATCCAATTGGTTATAGTAGAGCTTAAATTTTGTTAAGGAATGTTGTCGTATAGGTAAGTTGAACACGCGCAAACAAGTGCAGTTAGCTACTGAACAGTTTTCGTGTGGTCACAAAGACTTTCACTTGCACATACCTATCTTGGGCCAGTTATGATGAACCATTCCTCAGTTCTGCTCAAGTAGCTTGAGAAAAACCTATAACTATAGTGTTTCTGCCAAACATCCAATGATGAGAAAATGTGTTAATTTTTAAGATTATTTCCCCTCCCTTCCTTTATTTCAAGCATAAGAAAAGCACTGAGTCACCACTCTGTCAAGTAATTTGCAATTTTTTTTCAAGCAGATGTCTAGCCTACACTTGTACATTAAACAGTGATAAGAATGGTCTCCAGCCTAATTAATTTACCAGTGTGGATGTCTTAGCAGTTCTTCAACAAGCAGTTCTACAGGATGCATGATTCATAGCCAGTTAAGAATAATATTTGCTTTTGATGTATTTTCTTTGATGTATTCAAGCTTAAAGAAGTTCAGTGATCAATCCAGTTGGATTCATCATTAAGTTTCCTTCTCCTCCTCCTACGGACCCTTATATAAAAGCAAAAAAAAAAAACCAAAAACCAGAGAAAACCCATTCTCAGATGAAATAGAACTTTTACACATGGATTTTTTTTGGGGAAAAAAAAAATAAATTATACCAGGTTCTTAATATTAACTGATCAACATAAAATTTAAAATTTTACCAGTTAAGGAACTGATCAGTTACAAAGTGGTAAAATTACTTGATGTAAAGTACTGGAGCCAGAATACAGAGCTGGGGGAGCAGTCTAGGAAGGCTGAATCAGGCTCATGCTCAGACCACAGGAATTATCTGTTGCTCTATGTCTATTTTCCTTCCAGCTGTAGCCAGGAAGCTATGCTATACTCAGGTACATTCATGAATTGCAACTGTATTATTCTGTGGACAGAAGCCAGACACTTTTCTGAAGGGGTTCTGGTAAGGCCTCAGATGCTCAACATGCCAGGAAATATCGCTAAAAAAGCTAAATTTAAATCCCATCACTGTATCAGCTTTGCAGCAAACAGATGGAAGAGAGCACCTTGGAGATGCTCTTCAGAGAGTTTCTAGAATTTCAATCCCCTTGATAATCAGTCCTGCTCCACAACAGTGCTGGGGAACAATTATCAATCACATGCTGAGGAAATTTTACTGATGCAGGGGTTTAAATAAAGCAAGCTGTTAAAGCCTTTTCTCCCTGTTAACACTGCCAACTCAGCAACATTGGTAATAGCAAGGGTGGGAATGTTTGAGGGTTTTTTTAAGACTTTTCTTAGAAAAGGGTTTATATACAGCTGTAACTTCTTTTGAACCCTTTAGAAACATAATTACAGTAGCATAGATAAAATCTGAAATTGAAACATTTGTTTCCATTTTGCCTCATGAAATTCTTGCTCTGTGTCAGAGCCGGAAGCCCAGGCATCTCTTCAGTCTGAGGGAAGAACATTTAAGGAAATTGAAAACTTTCAAAGGTTTAATGGATAAACTTTTATAAAATTTATGAGTTCTAATTTCACAAAGTTCTGTCAGCATCTGTTTTGAAAACAAAGTCATTTCAAAGGAAAGCTCAACCCAAATGCTCTAGATGTTCTTGGAAATGTGTTATTTGGGATTTGTCCTTGAGGAATGTTAATATTCATAGCTAAAGTTTCTCTTGTGGTTGCATATGTTTTAATGGAATTCAGGTTGGATTGAGAGATTGTTTTTAGTAAGTCTAGATACATGATAATTTAAAGAGAATTTGAGAATTTAAAACATTCACTGCCTTCAGTTCCACCTTTTTATTGATCTCATCACCTTGTCAAGCTTTGGTTTTCTGTAACATGCTAAGCCTATGGGAGATGTATACTTAAACAGATGATTTCCAGACAGAAGAGCATACAGATGATGAAGTACTAACAGTACTAAGCATGCCATTCTCAGAAACTGCAACACCAAAGTCTGAAAGGGTTGTTTTTTAAATATGAGTCATGATACTGAAATCATTCTTAGAGATGGCTTTCATTCAGCATAATATTTGAAACTAGTCATAAGCTTTCCAGGGTAATTTTGTTAGCAACATTTTCTGCCCTCTAATTTTAGGACACTCGTAGAAATCGTGGGTTTTCACAAGTTACTTTGTTCAGGCTGAAAGTCTGACTATTAATTGCATTCAATATGTGAGCTTGTTCTAGTGAATCAGGTTAAACACATGCACAGAAGCTGTTTTAAATATCTTCTCCCTATTAGCTATTTCTGGCTAATATTATCACTATGTAGTTACTTCAGGTGTCGTGGTTTAAACCCTAGACAGACAGCTTGTTCACTCACTCCCAGTGAGTGGTGCCGGGCTGAGAGCAATCGAGTGCCGCCCCTCCCCGGGGCTCTCCCATTCCCCGCTCCCGGAGGAACGGGGAGGAGGATCGAAAGAGTGCAACTCCCATGGGTTGAGACAAGAGCAGTCCAGCAACCAATGTACAACACAAATCACCACCGCTACCACCAACGACAACAATGATAAGAGAAAACAACAAGGGAAGAGAATACAAAACCACCGGCCAAGAAACGAGTCCCACCCAGAAGCCCGTGTCCTTCCGGGTGACTCCCAGTTACCCCCCACCGCAGGCATGACGTGCTGTAGTAAGGAATACCTCTTTGGTCAGTTTGGGTCAGGCATCCCGTCTCTGCTTCCTCACGGCTTCCCCTCCTCCCTGGCAGAGCATGAGGCTCACAAAGTCCTTGGTCAGGGTAAACATCACTTAGCAACAACCGAAAATATCGGTATCACCAGCACTGTTCCCAGGCTGGAAGTCAAAACACAGCACTGCACCAGCTACCACGAAGGAGAAAAATGACTTCTACTGCTGAACCCAGGACATTATCCACCCCTTATTCCATACCATTCAAGTCATGCTCAGATCCCACATTTTCAATACACCATCGCTCTCCCACATATATACATCCATATACATACAGACTAAGAGGAAAAGATCATTTTCTTAGTGCATGGACCAATCCCTATAATGTTGCCGAGTCCATTCGGTCCATGATGTCAGGTTCCATCTCTTGTAACAATCTTTCAGGGCAGGAAAGGCTGTGTGCAGTATTGGATCGTTGCCTGCTGATGCTGGTCGTTCCTTTACCTCGGAACTCATCCGGTTCTGTCAAAGTTCATTCTCTGTTGGGATGATGGTTGGAGGGAAGTCAGGGCTAGTCACTGGTGACCTGGAGACATCTAGTTGGTGGGCTATAAAAGTATTACACAGCAGGCAACAGCATACAATTAAGTTCATTGGCTGTTTTCCCCTAAAATCAAATCCCCTTGAGGTATACATTGGACTTCCCCATCTTCCCGCATTACCCACCAAGTATATCCAGGTCCCTGAGCAAAAGCAATCCCACGAGTGGGTTTGCCTTTACCTGAAGCAGGAATAACCCAGACTGTCTTCCCCAGCAAATTCTTCATATGCACCACGGGAACTTTGTCCCCCTCTACAATATGTAAAAGTTCTGACTGGGCTGGGCCGGCCCTGTTGGCAGATCCTCTGGTGTTGACCAACCAGGTGGCCTTTGGTAAATGTGTATCCCAATGCTTGAAAGTTCCCCCACCCATTGCTCTCAGTGTAGTTTTTAACAGCCCATTGTACTGTTCGATTTTCCCAGAGGCTGGTGCATGGTAGGGGATGTGATATACCCACTCAATGCCATGCTCTTTGGCCCAAATATCTATAAGGTTATTTCGGAAATGAGTCCCATTGTCTGACTCAATTCTCTCTGGGGTGCCGTGTCGCCACAAAATCTGTTTCTCAAGGTCCAGGATGGTGTTCCGGGCAGTGGCATGGGGCACAGCATATGTTTCCAGCCACCCGGTGGTTGCTTCCACCATGGTAAGCACATGGCGCTTGCCTTGGCAGGTTGGTGGCAGTGTGATATAGTCAATCTGCCAGGCCTCCCCATATTTATACTTCAACCATCGTCCTCCATACCAAAGAGGCTTTAACCGCTTGGCTTGTTTAATTGCAGCACGTTTCACACTCATGAATAACCAGGGCAATAGTGTCCATTGTTAAGTCCACCCCTCGATCATGAGCCCATCTGTATGATGCATCTCTGCCCTGATGGCCTGAAGTGTCATGGGCCCACCGGGCCAAAAATAATTCACCTTTATGTTGCCAATCTAAGTCCATCTGAGCCACTTCAATCTTAGCCGCTTTATCCTCTTGTTGGTTGTTCTGGTGTTCCTCAGTGGCCCGACTCCTGGGTACATGGGCATCTACATGACGTACCTTCACCACCAGGTTCTGCACCCTGGCAGCAATATCTTTCCACAGTGCAGCAGCCCAGATGGGTTTACCTCTGCGTTGCCAGTTGCTCTGCTTCCATTGCTTCAACCACCCCCACAGGGCATTTGCCACCATCCATGAGTCAGTAAAGAGGTAAAGTACTGGCCACTTTTCTTGTTCAGCAATGTCCAGGGCCAGCTGGATGGCTTTCACCTCGGCAAATTGACTCGATTCACCCTCTCCTTCAGCAGTTTCTGCAACTTGTCGTCCAGGACTCCATACAGCTGCTTTCCATCTCCGATGCTTTCCCACAATATGGTAAGACACATCAGTAAACAAGGCGTACTGCTTTTCACTTTCTGACAGTTTATTATATGGTGGGGCCTCTTCAGCACGCATCACCTCCTCCTCTGGTGACATTCCGAAATCTTTGCCCTCTGGCCAGTCCATGATGACTTCTAGAATGCCTGGACGACTGAGATTTCCTTTTGAAGGTGCTGGATAGTGTTGGTATGGCCAGAATGACCACACACTTCATTTAAGTGTTTTACTAATTCTTCTGGATTTTGCAGTTGTTCAGTGGTGAAATTCCAAAGTACTGGAGGGGCCCACTGACCTAGATACTTGCCCATACTATCCCACACACCCTGCCACTCATGGCTGTCCAGCCTCAGGGAAAATCTCTTGGTCCTCCTACATCGTCGTTTGACCCCAGACAAGACCCAAACCTGACTCTGCTTAACTCTTGAAATCAGTCGTGGGCAAAACACACTCTGTATGCGTGTTAGCATGGTGATTCCCATCACAATCAGCAAACAAATCTCAACAGCATTAAAAGGCCATTCAAAAACTTCAAAACTCTCAAATGTAAATGGTCTGAGGGGAGGACTGGGAGGGTAAAAGAATGTCTCCTTCACAGGTTTAGCACCTGAGAAGGAGAAAAAAGATGTGTAATTGCTAAGCACTTCTATTATATACCTCCCAAAGTATAAAGGTGGTGACCACACTGGGAACATAAGACAGATCAGTTTCATGATCAATGATACTATTGTATTACAAGTCATTACCATAAAGTACAATGAGACAAAAACCTTAGCCCAAGCCCCACACTTGAAAAACACTAATACAGCAAATACCGGATGGAAGTAAGATATGATATACTGAAACTGTGAGATCAAGAGGAACAACTCTGAGAGCCAATAAATCAGCATTGTGACAAGTGACTATTAATCCGGTCAGATCTGTCGTTATCTCAACCCCTCTTGCCCCACGTTGGGCGCCAAAAGAACTGTCGTGGTTTAAACCCTAGCCAGACAGCTTGTTCACTCACTCCCAGTGAGTGGTGCTGGGCTGAGAACAATCGAGCCCCCCCCCCCGGGGCTCTCCCATTCCCCGCTCCCGGAGGAATGGGGAGGAGGATTGAAAGAGTGCAACTCCTACGGGTTGAGACAAGAGCAGTGCAGCAACCAATGTACAACACAAATCACCACCGCTACCACCAACGACAACAATGGTAAGAGAAAATAACAAAGGAAGAGAATATGATACCACTGGCCAAGAAACGAGTCCCACCTGGAAGCCCGTGTCCTTCCAGGTAACTCCCAGTTACCCCCCACCCCGGGCATGACGTGCTGTGGTATGGAATACCTCTTTGGCTACCCTGGCTCAGGCACCCCATCTCTGCTTCCTCCCGGCTTCCCCTCCTCCCTGGCAGAGCATGAGCCTCACAAAGTCCTTGGTCAGGGTAAACATCACTTAGCAACAACCGAAAACATCGGTATCACCAGCACTGTTCCCAGGCTGGAAGTCAAAACACAGCACTGCACCAGCTACCATGAAGGAGAAACATGACTGCTACTGCTGAACCCAGGACATTATGTTACAATGAATTCTGCGAATTATCTCTCTAGTTTCTTGTTCCCACTGTATGTGATTATTTGTGGCCACTTTTTTTCACAACTTCTTTCCCTTTTATGAACATACAACATCCCCTCATGGCATGCACTGCCATCGTACAGACCAAGACAAAATTTGCAGTGTTCCGTTGTAAGTTATCTTTTTCTGGAGTCATAGCATGTGTCTCTTGCTTGAAGGTTTGAATAATTCTTTCCAGTACTCCTCTTTTGAAGAGTAGAAAGGAGTGGATGTGGCATGTTTGACATATTTTCTTCTGACAAATGGTTGATAGTCTTCACTTGTAGATTGGATAGCATTCTCAGCATTGCACATTTTTTCCAGAGTCTCCCATCTTTAAAAACAAGCTGAAACAGATCCACCATCTAAGCAGAAAAAAAACCTAGAATTCAGAGAGTTCTTCAGGCAATCCAGGATGAGCATCCACCACACTCAAACAAATATTAGCCATATCAGGCTTAGTATATGCCACACAGATTGCCACTGGGCTGTCAAACACCTAAAGTGATGAAACAGACTGTATCAGGGGTTCATTGTATTGACTGTCATGGCTTTCATGTCTTTTGTGGGTGCACCAATACTTTTGCTATAAAAAACATGTTGATGTTCTGGGATAGAACTTCAATTTTTACTGTTCCAAATTAGCCTTTGTGTAATTTTCCAACTGTGTGTATCCTGAATGCCATATGAAGAATCATTTCAGAGCCACACATGATGATGTATGTGGCAGTACTTCTGTGCAAAGTTCAAAACAGATAAACCCATAACTATCCATTGCTGATAGAGATGCTCCTTAGCCTTGTTGAATTTCATTAGCTTTTAAGATGTAATTAGTTATCAGCTACTTTCTTCTGTATTCCTAATATTTCTACTGCAATTATGACAGGAAATGTGCTTTATCTCAGTTGTTATTTTTAAACTCAAAAAAGCACCAAATGCATATATATCTCCAAAGTTGTGTTGCCGCATCTGGAAACCCTGTCTTTGGGCTGATGTTCTAAATTCTGAACCTGCAACTTGTGTAAATTGTTTTCCTTATTTTTCTATTACCAGAATGCATATTTATTTCTTCTGGGACAAGAAGGTCATTTCCTGGTTTGTTGTAATATGATCCATTGAGAACTGTGCAAATACCCAAAGGAGCTTCTCAAGTCATTATTCATCATAGGCTTCAGCAATAAACACATTATTGTTATATATATTTTTATGTATATATAGGTATACAGCTATCAAAAATGCTTTGCATGTCCCAGGTATTTTGCCAAACAGTGGTTACCTTACTCTGTAGTAAATCCTTTTCAGTTTGTTTTCTGTCACATTTTTCAGACTCCATTTCTAGGCTGGCTATGACAAAGTCCATGTTCTTCAAATGTTATTAAAGTGCATATACATGCTGTGCTAGTAAAAGGGATGGTGGCCAAAAGTCAAGCCTGGGTTAATTTTAAAATCTCCAGAAATATGGACACTGTCATTAATTGCTGGAAGGAAAATTATTGCATTCATTCTGTATTACTATAGCTAAAACTCCTGAGTCCTCCCCACACTGAATTTTTTCTCTGTTTCTGACAGCCACAGAACTTGTTCCTTTTTCTGGCACAATTCTTATTATTACATGTTAAGATGGTAAAATAATCCTTCTCCGAAAGTACAACAAATTGCTTGGTTGGGAGAGATGGGGAAGACAAAGTCAAAATTAGACATATTCTTGGATAGATCAACCTAATCCCTCTCAGCTGTTCATTATGAGAAAATACAGGTCATTTCATGACATAAAGACCTAGCACATGTTATTTGGAGTTTTATGCTCTTCTATAATGCGTTAATACAGAGGGGAGGAAAACTTATCCCATTTATGCTTTTAGAAACTAATACCTTCTGTAGCTCTACAGTTTTTGTGATCAGGGATAGTGCTGTTAAAAAATAACAGAAACAGAAGTCTCCAGTTTCATGCTCCTTTTAAACTATTTCTCTACCCATCTTTTAAGGGATCCCCAAATTCATTTATTAAACAGTTGTAAAGATGCTATATTTACTCTCAGTGCATTACATGCTGTCAAATAAGGTTTATGAAAGTAATATTGTTTTCCTGGTCCCATTTTACCTATGGAAAAAATTTCATGATTCTGTTGCAATTTCCCGGCATGTTTAATATCAGTTTCTGTCAAAAAAGCTATTCCTGTGTATGGCTTGGAATCAGCTGTGGCTTAGACAATAGACAATTTTTCATTTTACATATGGCATGTGGACCAGATTCTTAATGCAACAGTTAAATCTGGAAGGTCCCCTTTGATTTCATTAACCTAGCTACAGATTCAGGAATGCTTTTATTTGCTTTTCCATTCTATCTGTATGATAAAAATGCTCTGCAATCACCTAAGGGAGTTGCTATGGATGTCTCTATAGAAATTGTACAATCAGAAACATCTTTTAGTTTGCTGGATGATAGGCTTCACAGCTGGATACAGTTCTAACTCCCATGACATCTTGTAAAACTAGCACCTTCTAATCATCACAGAAATTATTTCCTTTTGTCTTTTAGTAGGCAAGACTGTGTTCTGCAGAGCATTTAACACTTTCTTCTGAATGTTTTCCCTTTTTTGAATAGGAATGTTCTCACAATAGAACTGGCTATATATTGATTTTTTCCTTGTTCTGTCAGAAATATCAGTTCAGTAAACCAAAAGCATGAAATTTTAACTGTGAAAAGTTTCTTGGGACTGGAAACGAATTTCTGTTCTGAAAAAGCTGTTAAAAACTGCTCCCAGAAGTGTCAATTACTTGCATGTATAATGCATATGTATGGAAAATGTAGGCTTATATCTCTGCTCTTCCTAATTCAGACCAGCACCTTCAACCAGCATCTCCACATTCCAGCCTCATGCTTGGCAACTCCATTATTGATTATTATGTGAAGAAAGTTGTCACTCTGAGTTTCATTTGCAATGAAAGGGAAAAGAAATTATGCAAACAAGATCATCTCGTCATCTTGACATGAAACAGGATTCTTTAAAAATATTGATTTTTCCCTTTTTTTTTTTTTTTTCCCCACTGACCAGGATTCAGATCTGATGGTGTGTAGTTCAGTGTTGCATGCTTCAGATTTTAGAGACATGAATGGATTTGATTGAGTTGTTCTTAATGAAATACCATTAATTAGTTGAGCTACCACAACTGACTATATGCACATTTTAATGTAATTCCATTAGTCTTTTATCAATTGCATTTGTTTGCCTTTAGCAGTAGTTGCACTTTTTCTGAGTGCCTACAGTTTGCTCCCTCTACTGCATTTCTGGAGGACTTACTGTCACTGTTGATTTTACATCACTTAAAATTACAGTTGCTGAAAATCTATTCTGCAGTCTTTTATATTGTTCTGTCTCAATACAATTTTCAGTATGAAGACTCAAATCTCCAGGGCATGCTTGGAGCTGCAAAAGTCACATGGGATTTGGTGGACAACTTTGACACAACACTGCTTTTTGCACCTACAGAGCAGACCTTTGTAAGCATCTGTAGAAAGTTGTGAAGGGATGATATATGGTATGGGTTTTTTTGTAAACTATATATCATGTTATATGAAGTGGGAATGTTTCTGTACATGTCTTCCCAATCATAATATTTTCATGTTTAACAGTAGCAGGGATTTTATTGTTTCTTTGTTTTCTGGGGATGAAATCCCAGGGAGGAATTTTGATTTTGATAACTGTGTAAATAATTCCTCCAAGAGATTTACACTCAGTTTTATCTTTCCTGTAGGAACAGAGCTTTTTTTTTTTTTTTTTGTTCTCTACTACTAATTAATATCAGATACACAACATTGTATCTGCCTAACAATTAGTGTGGCCCTAAAAAATTAGTTAATGGGTTCAGACAAAAGTATTTTTTGAAGTTTTCCTTATTCTCTTTTCTACATAGCAACCATTAGGCCTACAGACATTCTCTGGCCACACGTAGTAATATGATGATGATCACAGTTATAACTTTGTTTGCAATCTATCTTTGATTTCTTGCCCTTGACATTCTTCCTCCTCTGGCAAATCTGGTTCTGTTTCAGAACTAAATAATTGATCATCCTGTCAGTGGATTTCTTCCACACCTTGTGTTCATTTACCCCACCTCATGCCACCCAGTAATTTTTATCTGTTGTTTGCATAGTTTGTCAATATCTTGCCAGTTCTCAGAATCTGGCCTGCAGTACAGTGTGTGACTGGGAGGGGAATTTTCCACAGAAAAACAGAGATTTAAGCCATGGCTTAAAAATTAATCACAGCTAATCCACTGATAAATGGAATAACTTGTCTTCTACAACACATTGGTAAGATGTAAGATACTATGTCAGATCTTCCTATGTCATCTGAATGGGTTCAAGCTCAATTCCTCATGCTTCATACAGAGTTTCCCCAAGAACTATCTTACTGTTACTTAAAACCTTGCTATGGTGGGGTCAGGGCTTTAAATGATGCAACAAACTGAACCAAAGTTAGAATGAAGAGATTGATGTGTGACAGTTCGTATAGTAGAAGGATCAGACTTAGAGAAGTTAAATTTCAGTTCAGAGTCACAGATGGTTTATGTATTACAAAAAAATAATTAACATTTTAAAAGCTCTTCCCATGTTAGCAATCAAGTCACAAGTTAAAACACTCTTGAACTTGTGCAATGAGTTCCAGTTCTTCCAGTTACCTGGTACTCAGCCAATTTCCTAACTGTGCCTATAATAGTGCATGAACAGCCGTCCAGTCTGTTCCCCAAGCACAATATTGGACCTGTCACTGCAACAAATTGCAGATCAGTGACTTCAGCAGTAAATATTGTCTTTAGTATTGTCTTTGGCATGGGTGTTGCAATTTTGATTCAAAACAAAGGCAGAGGTTCAAGATAAACACCAGTGTTCTCTATACCCTTCCTTACACCTCATGTTTTAGAATTAAAGTGACACAGGGGAAACAGCACTTTAAACAGTAAAAAGATGAGCTGTTTCCTTCCTCTTCATTGTTTGTCTGTTTGGTGGTATACTAATGGAAAATGGTGACAGGAAAAAAGGAAAAGGAAAATAATGAATAGCAGCTTGACTCCCTTTGGCAACAAGCGTGGAGAAGCACTGTTCTCTCTGAGGCAAAGAGGTGTCAAAGCAACTGGTTAGGGACAAGTGAGCTCGGTCAGCTGTGCAAGTCACATATGAGTAAGTGGTGCAATGTACTAGAAGGGGTCTGCAGAGCTGTACTAAGCTGGTCAAACAGTGCTCAGGACTTGGTATGCAAATTTTGTTCATGTTTTAGGGAGTTGATTTGGACTACTAGATCCAAGGTCTGAACGTCTCTCTGCTATGAGAGCAGATTAAGTCTCTTCCTGCAACACCTGGTTTAGTGACATCCCAGCACAATCCAGTTTGGATACTACAGAGCTGCTCTAATGTAAACCAAAGCACAGTAGATGGCGATAATCAGGAGTCTTGTTTGCAAAGTACACTACCAATCTGAATGACATGGAAATGTGGGTGGTACAGAGCTGTGGATAGGAAATGAAATAATAATTCAGCTAGTTCTATTTTGGTGTCAAGAGGCTTCTGAATAACTAATGTCCACAAAGCATTTTGGTATTCATGGATATGAAGTTCTATCAATTTAAAACGTCATCATTCTGTTGCCATGCACTCACCATCCTTCATACTTTTACTAAATAACAGTGTGACCTATAAAGACTGTCTGATAGATAAGGATGACTTCTCAATAATGTTTAATTCAGGATAGATTTAGATTTAGATCCTGGAATTCAACTTTAAACAAATGTGAATGTTACTTTTTCCATTATAATACAGATTTGATGCCCTCACTAGCTGTCCATCTGTCTGGTACTCTGCTCTGCTCTTGGGATAGTTGTAATGACACTGCACCAAGGATTATTTGTTACTGTAAATCCAGGTGGACTTCAGTCTAGAAAACTTCTAATTTAAAGCAAGTGCTTTTAACTTCAGTCAGAGATGATGACGGTCAAATCAGCAGAAATCTTGGTTTTTTCCTCTGTGTAGCTCCTGTATTTGCCTCTGATTTCCCCTTCCCTTACCTTCAGAAATGTCTTTAATTCATCTAATACATTTATTCAGTTGAGAATACTCCCTGCTTCCATGTACTGATGAAAGCTACCCTGAAAATAGAAATACAAGCAGTGTTTATTAATGTAAAACATTACTTCTCTGGATATTTTTTCTGCTTCCTGATTGAAAAAAGTAGACTTTAAAGACCTATACATTATTGGTGGGTTTCTAATAATATCTTTTTTGGTTTCTCTATTAGTTTTCTACCTATTTTATCTTTGTTAGTGTCACATTTACCTTAAGCTTGAAAGCTTCTCTGGGTTCTCCTGCTACTCTCCAGACCATCATTCCAGCATCTGCATAGATGAGGAAGATGTTTTGATACACAAACTCTTTCCACATTCCCTTCTCTATCATGTAATTTTATGTCAATGTTCATTTCACCTACAAACATCTTACAAAAATTTCAGTCTCATGGAAGTCAACGGGGCTTACATTCATTTTAGTCACTCCTTAAGGGTATATCTTTTGTGTGAAGGGTAGGTACACCCTATTTAAAAGCTAAAATTTGCCAGTTTTTTCCAGTAGATGATTCCTGCTGCCATAGAAGGAGTGTATCCTTTATTATTGCAGTGTCTTTTTAAAAAAGGTGAGACTTCATGGTCTTCTATGTAATTATTGTGCATTTAGGATAAAGCAACTTAGGTGACTTTTTGGTCCATTACGTCATAGACTACTATTTCCTGTGGAACTTTGAAAGAAAAATTTTCTTTCAAACTGACTTGGTTTCTCAATTTTATATCACCTCCTTCTCATGGCTCATTTCTGCAAAGAACTGGAGAAACATCCTGTCCATCTTGTCAGAAATGTCTTTTTTGCTACCATCCTATTCATACCCCACATTAGAGGTAAATAGATTGGGTTTTGATACCCTGTTGAACAGTAGCTTTACTTTTTCTTTTTTAACTTATTTCTGAAGTGTTTTACAGAGAGCTAATACAGGAGGGGCATTATGCAGCACAGTGCATCAACACAAAGTAAATGAGTCTGTCCTCTGAAAAGCCTCTCATTTTAAATATGCAAAATAAAAGTAGAAGACCAGATGTAATAGAGCAACGTTTAAGAAAAGGTATGTCACCAATCTGCAAAATAAGATAGTATGGTTGTTAACAAAGCTGCTGTAATATGTGCTACGTTTATGCAGAAGATGCAGTGCACCTACAACTTGACCTCTTAGGTGTAAGTCAACTTTATCTGGAAAAGGTGGAGCCACAATTTTAATGGAGTTAATATGCTCTGGGCCTCCTCAGAGTAACTGCACCATTTTCACTTCAGAACTGTCTTGTATCAGGCCTATTACAATGCCAGGAAGAACAAGTTTTAGGGGTGGATAGGGGTGGATCGGGGTGGATACATAAAAATAACCCAAATGACAAACACCCTTCAGAGCAGTCTCATCTCTAGATGTTTTTCAGTGTATGGACAGCTGACCCTCAAAGTTTGCCTGTTTTTAAAATGCAAGTTTCCAGCTTACATCGAGGCTTAAATTACTCTAAAGTATCTGGACTCTGAACACTTCTTATGGGAAATGACTCCTCAGCAAGAGTGAGAAACCTAAATACCACTGAAGATTTTAAGCTAAATCTTTGGGAACATTTTCTCATCTTGTCTAACCTAATTCAACACCTATGAAGCTACTGGGTTTTGATCAGCTTGTACACTGGGGGCCAGATTTCACAGTATTGTTATTAATGGAATTTATTTTGCTTATTGCTTTGGCCGCCAGTGTAGAAGTGTCGGTGTTTAAAATGTCACCAGTAGGTTTTTAAATTTGTGTCCTTACAAGAGCAAATAGGAAAAGCACATGTCTCTGCTGATGCTGTAATTTATCTGGTGTGACATCAGCTTGGTCAGATGGTTGCACTCTGTGAAAGAGAGTGAAAGTTGATTTTGTGGTCCAAGAGAAGCTAAGAAAAAAGTCACACATTTAAAGTAAAATCTCCAGTTGCGAATCACAATGAAAATGAAATGTGGCGCGTTATTTGCTCATGAGTGGAGCTATCTCTATTAATTATCTTTTACACATGCAGAGCAAAAGACCTGAAATGTATTTAGAGCACACCCCAAGTTTCATTTGGGAATTTCCCTGTAGATTTAGTTATCAGAAATGTTAGCTGGAGGTGGGGTAGATTCAGCTTCTGTATTAGCTGTTCTGGTCAAAGATTTTGAATTTAACCACTCTTTAAGCAGAGCTTCTTTGTAGGTATTCAACTAGGAAATTTTACCTAAAAGACTTGCAAATTTTCAGTCTGAAACAGAAGCTTCAACTCTCTCCTCGAAAAATCCCTACAGTCTCTGTGATCCTCTTGGAAAGAAATGTTTCATGGATCTCATATGTGTCCCAGACATTTTGCACTGTATTTGTTCAGAGTTCAGACTACAGAAAGATAAAGCCAAGTTCCAAATATATAATAGTACAATAATTTAAAATCATCCTTTAACAGGTATGTCTACAGGGAAGCACTTGGTAGAAATTAGCAGCATGTGAATTACAGATTGCAAGTAGCGATCAGTTTTAAGTTTAGAGTCATGCTGGGGAGGCTTCACCAACTTCAGTTAATATGACGTTAATTTGAAAGCAGGGTATTTGTAGAATGTGCTTAGAAATCCTTTTTAATTTCTGTTCTTGGGAAAAAAATTCTTTTAAAAGGCTGTCAGGTGTTAATAGCTACATGTCTAATAGAAATTTTCTGCTATTGTGGCACTGGCTACAGCTTATAGACTTTAGTAATTAGATATTTCTGCCTTATGTTTGGCATATTTTCATGGGAATGTCTGAAACAGGTGTAGTTCTCCTACTGCCAGACCCACTGAGATCTGTTTGTGTTGGCTGCCCCATCCCCTGCAGTTGATTGCATATTGCAGCTATTCAGTGCCCATAATGCCAGTGCCTTTTTAAGTACTCTGCAAGTCCTTTAGCTCAATGTATTTTCTCATCATGCTACCAACACTGCAGAGCAGGTGAAAGTCAATTGACATTCTGTAGGAATTCTTTCTGGAGAAATTTATAAATTATAACTACTATAGTTCAATACAGGTTGAAAGATGTCAGTTCAGAAAAATACATGTTTTTTTGTACCTGAGTGAAATTGGTCAAATTAGTGACAATGTTCTTTTTCCTATTAAGCGGACATACAGGGAATGAAACAGAAAGAAGGAGAATATTTTCTCAAGAAAGTATCTATGAAACCCTAACAAAAATAAAAGATTTTCACAAGAGGATCAGAAATACATTTTTTAACAATGTTCTTTAATTATACTGATTGGTTACTGACCTTGTCTTTCAAGCTAAAATATCTCTTATAATAAAATGGTAGACAAAAAAACCACCAGTTATTTCAAATTCTCTCACTAGTTTCTTAAATATTGTAAAAAGTCTTGTGATATTTATGTTAATCTCATTCTGCTGCTTTAATATATTTCTAATAAATATGTGAACGCATATATGAATAGGCATTAATTTTGAATTCTCTATACAATACGTTCCTCTGCATATAAAACACACATAAATTAATTTAAATGTTCAGTGTACCTAATCTTGATTTTCATTAACTTGCATAATTATGCAGCAGAGATACCACAGTAGATGTAGGAACTAGGGTTGACAGTGCACGTAAAGAATTTAAGATAAAAAGCATTACAAGAAGTATCTATCCCCAAAACTCAAGTATTATAAATGAGGAAAATCAGAGTTAAAATAACATTTTAAAGAAATTTTAACCTATAATAATAGGTTATATTAACCTATAAATATTAAACTATAACAGTGTTTTAAGATGGACACCTAAACAAATATAATTGTACCCAAATTTACATTTTCCCTCCATCATTTTAGTATAATATCACTTACCTTGAAGAATTATGAGTGCTCTTGAATTTCTGCATGATGAATAACCCTACTGACTTCAGTGAGAGTACTCATAGTGCTTAATAATTAAGCATCTGCAAAATCTTTTGACGACTCTTGAGAGAGAGTGATTTACTTTTAAAGGCATCTTCCTCATTACATAACTATGGGGCTTTATGCCAGAGGTGTTTCCAATGTCCGATGTTTACACTGACCTTTTCCTTCTCCTGCCATTAAGGAAATTTGTCGTGGGTTCCGCACAATGCCACAGCATTATGTAGGAGCAGGATCAGAAGCCAAGTTAGTAGCCTACAATAAGATTTGAAAATGGAAGTTAGAAAAAGACACATAAAGTTTTCCCTTTGGAGCAGACACATAAATCTCTATGCTGTAGTGATACTTAAATCAGCGGATGAATTAAAAAAGTTGGAAATGTTCTGTCTTTCTAGACTCCTCTGTAAGATTTATTTTTTTTTTTTAATATATGAATATGTACCATTGGAACATTTAATTATTTTCTGGGTAAGTACTGATCAACACGTATGCATAGCGGTGATGTTTGCTAAAAACTGCAGCTAAGATGATAAATATGTTTTTATAGCTACAGCATCAGTTGATAATAAACTTGAAGAATGATAAAAAAAAATCTAGATGATCTTGTGACATCAGCAAAGCTGGCTGTATGTTATTTCCCATTCGTATTATTAGTGTTATCTTGACAAGGAACACAATTTGTCTCATTTTCCAATTTATTTACATTTGTTATCCTGAAAATGTGCTCACAATATCACCAAATTTTCTGTGCATCTGATATATTCTAAATAACAAGGTAATGTGCTGGTACAGCAATGCAGGGAGGACCTCACTTCCAGGGTCTAATAAAAAAGTCTGAAATGAAAGCAAAGATAACCACAAGAATAAATGCATTCTTAAAAACAGACTTTCAATGTACAAAGTACCTACAAACCCTAAGTGTATCAATTCTCTAGACAGATTTACTACTGGAAAGATTTGCTAACCTAGCAAAAGACTGTACTGCAATTGTCAGTAATTGGCATGCCTGTGTACTCCCAGTAAAAAGAGTACAATTTAGAGTGAAGAAGTGTGTAACTGTTGTTTCTCCAGCAACTGCAGGCTGCTGAAAGCATAGTATGTGGAACTTGAATTGAATTTAACTGTTCTGGTGATAAAGAAAGGCCTTCTTGCTCTTAGGTTAGAAATAGTTTGTGAACATGCAGTTCACTTGAAATGAAGATGGGAAACCCTGTATCTTCACATGTATCTGAAAAAGAAAAGCAAGAATAGTGCTTTTGGTGAAATACTGTTTCTTATTCATGCTGTGGATATGCGGATAAGATTGTAGATTCATAGGCTTATCTTTCCTTTAGATGGTATCTATCCTGCTGTGCAGTTCATTGCCCACAGAGAAGTGTTTCAAGGCAGACCTTGAGCAGAAGTTACTAGTGACGGAGGAACACTCTGATTTTCAGTGAAATGGCAGTTGACCTGGGGATTCCTTTTCCTAAAAATATCTGAACATGACCCAGGTATATCTCTTTAGTGGTCATTCATGGTCTGCAAGTTATGAATTATGTCAACTGTGGAAATGATTTAATGCTGGCAATAACAGTAAAAAGGTTGTTGAAAGGCAGCAATTTATATGTACTTATGAAGATTGCATAACACCATTAATAACTGCCTACATGAACAATAGATAACAAAAGATGTAGTCCTTCAGTAATGCTGTCCAGCATGTTCCAGCTTAAACATTCCTGAATCAAATGAGGGGATACAGTAGATGCAAGAATATACTGCAGTATTGTTGCACTGTCTGGTAATGCTGAAAGGTTATCAGAAAGGTATGGGGTCATTGGTTTTAACTCTGGAGAAACTCTTGTCTAATGCCAAAGTCTTAAAATCACACAGCCTGGGTGGTTGTTTTTTTTCTTCTTTTTATTTTTTTTTTTATGAGATTCATGAGAACAGCCACCATTAGGACAAGAGCAGAGCATGAGGGACAAAACACATCTTGACTGAGTCCGGTGGTCCCAGACCACTATCAAGAACCAGTACTTGACAGTCCTCACACAGTAACCAAACGATGACTCCCTAATAGCTGTCACTCAGATAATGAGGTACAGGGGAAGTGAAAAACAACCAGAGCATATACAAAAGCGTAAAACATTTTATGCAGAGCCCATGAAGCAATATACAGAGGCAGTGGCAGCAAGGTCAGGAGTTTTATTCATGGATTAAAATAATGTTTGAATAGTTGTTTAAACTAAGAACACTTTGGGATTTTGTTTTTTTTTGTTTGCTTAAAGATACTTTTTTTTTTTCTAATGTCCACGTAATGAAAACAACAAATAAATGTATGTCTGTAGCAAATGCACATCTTCAGTAAATATCAAGCACTAATATTGAGTGCAATAGTACCTGAGGAAGAAGAAAATGAATTGACATTTTTTTGGTCACATTTTCTATTTTCATCTCATTATCTCCATTTCATTATCTCTTTCTCCAAGAGTAACAATAAATAACTAAAAATGACAGCTATTCCTGCTCAATAGATCAGAAACACATTTGTGATTTAATACTTCAGTCAGTTCAATTTGATTTTAATAGACCATTAGAAGTGACGGTTTTCTAGTAACAACTGTTAGTTTGACACTTCTCCACTCCTTATAACCCCCAAGAAACCTGCGCAGTTTCTTAGGCTGACCTCTCTTCAAACCTCACTGGAAGGGTGGGAATCAACCCTAATACTTCTGGAAGATTACGAATACACATAATATATATGTTTTTAAAAAATACTTTTAATTTTTTAAACAAGGAATGGATTTTATCATTACCTGACAAGGCTGAGGAACTGACAACACTTCTGGAAAATTGTGGGTCAGTGCGATTCAGTTTCAAGATCAAGGAAACAAATAGTTTCTGTCTAGCTTCCGGTGTCTTGTGCTCTGTATATACCATTTTCTCTTCCCAAAGAGACATTATCTGTGCTTCTTTCCAGCAAGGACAGAACGCTTTCAGTCTTACAGAGGTGCACATGAATTACCCCTTCACCATTTACACCTTGCTTGGCACTGGATAGACTAATATATGCATTTATGTGGCTAACTATAATATCTCTAAACTACAGCTGTCTGAAACAGTCACGTCAGCCTTCAGACACAAGTGCAGAGAGTGCTTTATCTGAATGGAGACATCAGCCAAAGAGTAGCAAGATTTTCTGGGATCTGGGGGAAGAGGTGTGCCGCTGCACAACAGTGACATTAGCTTCCATTTCTTCACCTGTGCCTACTTTCTGCAGATCTTTGTAGTGGGTGACAGAGAAACTATGTAGAAGGTTCACTGACCACATCAGTTTGGTCAGCCATGATTTGCCCTCTGTAGACATGTACTGACCATTCCCAGTACTCTTTTCTCCTTATGTGTACTCCTACTTTTCTTTCTTAAAGATGGGTGAAAATTTAGCCTGTTTTCATGCTGTCAATGACCTCCCCCAGTAACACAATGGCTTTTCCACAGATGATGGTTGTCTTGTTATCACTGCAACGCTTGAAGCAACCTCTGCTGATTTTTTTTTTGTCTCTGTGGATTAGTTTATATGTAGTTTCTCTAAATGTTCCCTAACCTGTTGCTTCCCAGCTTCTGCTTGCCCTTCTTCCCACAGCATGTTGGTGACTGAGAGATTTGAGCGCAAGCTTTGTTTTTACAGATGGAAGCAAGAAAGGTGCTGAGTGCTTCAGCATTTTCTGTATCACCTACCACTACTATGTCTGTGAGAGAGAAAAAAAAAATAAAAACATTAGAAAATTTTTAAAAAGGCCAAAATAATAAAAAATAAAATCTGTCATTCATGGAGCTTGACTTGGAATGATGGGCTCTGGGCTTCACACCCAGTGAAGGATACATGTGATTTGTCTTGGCTACCAACAATATCTTATGTGCTGTTGTTTCTCTCATACAGCCATTCTGAATGAAGGCCTTCAGTTCAAGGAGAATAACTCTGGGTGTAGTGAAGTTGTCCTAAGCCATCCCTCAGCACCTAAACTCATTTTTGACCTCACGTAGACCAAACAAGCTATTGATGTGGTTAACTAAAATATCTGCAAAACTGCGGTTGTCTGAAATACACCCAACTGAGGAGAATCTGGGGCATTTACAAAATGAAATCTCAGCCACAGCTAGTGAAGGAAGCTTCTGGAGAAAAGACTTTGCCCATCTATCTTAATTTTCTAACCATGACACAGTAACAAGACATTTAAAATATTACTGAATAATGAGAAAAAATTTGTCATGTTGCTGCAGGAAGTATTTGTAGGATACATATTGGTTGAAGGGTGTCATGTAATGGTGTATCCACTTTGGGATTTTGGTGCAGACCATAAGGAAGACATTTTCCCAGGAGATCCATGCAGCTGGGCACTGTGTGGCTCTACTTTCCCCTCCCAAGGAGCTGAGCAAACCTTTGCTGTACCTAAGCAAGTTTCTTGTGTCCTTACTCAATAACACTCAAAAATAGGTGGTATAAATACTTAGGAATAATTTTTTGGGGTAACACTTCATCAGAATATAAAGTGAGAAAGTATCAGCCTGCACTTGAGATCTTGTTCAGCTTTCTATATTGTCTAATATACCTCAGGAATAAGAAAAAGCACATTCTTAGCATTGCTTATGTGAAATTAAATTTTCTGAATATTTGGAAAAAATGATGTGTTATTAACTGGTCTATGGTTGGATCATTGTCATGTTGAGCCAGAGATGTGCACAAATGCACCCACAATGCTTCTAATTGCAACAGCTGTTGTTGCCCTATTCTGTTTAACATCTGCTTCAAAGTAATAATCCCATTGATGTCTGTGATGTATCTGCCAGCTGTTTCTAATAAACCAGGAAAGTTACAACCCTTTTAAGTGACAATCATTCAAGATGCTCCATAATTGCATAACTGCATAGAAGAATGAGGCTCTGCCTGAACACGATCAACTGAATATTTTGATCATTTCTCTAGAAGGCTTTTATCTCTGGATGACTGCTCAAGTGAGTAAAAAACCCAGCCAAAAAAAAAACAAAAAACCCATTGCAAACCAATGTTTATCATACTATCTGAAAGAAATCATGAAGAAATCTCTGTACTATAAAACCGACTTGAAATTTCAAGGACTGATATGGTTTATAGCTCAACTGGGCATCATCTGGCCATTTATATTAAAATCTTAAAGGCATTTTTTCTCTTCTTCAGCAGGAAAAGATGGGTTAAAAATATTATAAAGGATAAAATCCCATAAAAATAACAAAAGAGAGGCATTCTCACTGTTTCTTTTTAGACAAAAGCTCCCTAGAAAACTTCACGTAGAGTAATATTCAGAAATATTCTCTTATTACCAACAATCTGAATTTCAATCATCTATTATTGACAATGCTTTGTTACAAAAATTGAACAATTCCAATTGCTATAGAAAAAAAAGTGTTACATTTTTTCAGGCAAAGACCAACTCATGATATTACATATGCTTTGTCAGGCTCCACTGATATTTCATTCCCTCTTCAGTATATTAGGTAAGAGTATAATTTCTGAGCATAATTTTGAAATGTTACTTTTAATTTATTCTCATAGGTAAAAGTGATAGAAGCCTGGTTTTGGCCCAATCAGCCAAGTTTCAGGCTTTTTGTCTTATATTTTGCTCTGATTGTATCCTAGATCCTTAAGAAGGTATTTAAATTGCTCTGTGAGTTCCAGTTAATGGTGTATCCATAAAAATCAAGGACATCTTAAAGAACACCACATGCATGTCATCTGCATCTGTAGTGTCTTTTCTTCAGACAAGCCAAGGCTCAAAGGGGGCAGGTCTATATTTGGCAATGCCATGCCAAATGATTGGCATGCCATACCAAATGGCATGGCTATGATTCTATGCGAATAGAGAGTTGGGGTGCGACTATGAATTCACCTTCATCTGGGAGTTTGAAAATACTCCTTTGCTTACAAGTTTAGATCTAATCTAATAGCCTTGACCACACAGCTGAATTGTGATATGCCTGCAGCTAGTTTGCCCTTCTCCCCTATCAGATTATGAGTCATTCTGTGTTCTTTGGTATTTGTACTGTGAACTGGCAACTGAACATTTCTGGAACACGAGAGGGAAGTTTTGTCTGCCATACAGTACTTTGGCCTTTATGGTAGTAGTATTTATAAGAGTGTTAAGGCTGTCCTCTCATGGAAGGAGAAGATCTGGAAAATCAGCTCACAAGTGAAAAAAGCTAGTGTCTTTAGTAATCAAGCTGTGGTCTGTGGACTACAGGCAGTGTGTTGAAGAGAGGAAAGAAAAAGACTATTGACAGCAGGTACATATTTTTTTAGAAAGTAGTCTGGATATCATTTAAGATGTGCAAAGCAATAAGTGTTCAACATTGTTACTGTGTCATTATATTCTTAAAATCAGTTATATGCAACCAATTGACAACTGCTTTTTAGAAGAGGTCTCAACTTGGCCCAAGTACTTGCTTAAGGTTTACATGTCAAACTTTTCCACCCGAACTTTTCCACTTGTCTTGTATATGATATTGAACTCTGTTTCAACCTTTTCATGGTTGGTCTTGTTTCCCAACAAATCAAAAGTACAATGATGTAGGAAACATAACATGATGTTGGCTGCATCCACTGTCTATGTGAATCAAGGAATGGTTGTTTTGTCTAAGATATAAGTACATGAAGTACAAGAAAATGAGGCCAATGTAAAGCAACACAACCAGAGAACAATATTTCTTAAACATGGAGGGCTGCAACCCAGCCCTGTTTTATCTTAGCAATACTGCTGAGAACTGATAGTGGAAACAACACTTCCACACTTTTATAAGAGTCTCATGACTGGATAAGAAAGGGCTGAAAAACAGCTATTTACACGCTGTGGGAAAGCAGGCTTTGGAGCATTTGTAATGTAGCCAACTGAAAATTACCTGAGTCTTAACAATGCTAAGGAAATAATGTAATGCTAAAAAAAAAAAAAAAAAGATTGTATTTGAATGCTATCCATTCTGCTTTTATTTATATCTAGACAGAAAATGAGCATATCACATATCTGAGGCAAAAAGCTATATCCAGCACTTTTTGCAATACTGACAAATACCCCATCGAACCCAAACTATGTTTAATGCTGGTGCTACAGAACTAAAAGAAAGGTTGACAAGGGATTTTGATTTTTGTTTGCAAGAAAGCAAAAGACATTTCCTTCCCATTCAGAGATATTCTGCATGCCATAGACAAGTCTGTGGAATATCTGAGTTAAAGAAGCATGATAACAACTTAGCCAGAAAGCCTGTCCTTACTTGCTCTGGGACAGTGCATCCTCACTTAAGGTCTGTCAGCTTTGAGCGTAGTGCCAAAGATGCAAAAGATTAAAACACTTTTCCATACACAAAGTGACCAAGTCTATCCAACAAAAGAAAAAGTCACAAATTCCTTATTGAATTAGTGTGAATGATTTGGGCAGTATTGAAGGATAAAAGAAATTATCTACTACATTCCTCAGTGTCTTCACAGTCTGTATTCCACCAAAGAGCTTAACCCAAAAGCTAACATGGAAAAAAATATTTTACCATATTAATTATGAAACAAAAAAAAGTAAAATTGACACAGTACACACTAACGCACATTGTACTAAAACAGAATTAATAGCATAATACTTGGAAGAACCTGTGAAGACATAAAAATCCCAAATAAAGCAGTATATGTCTACCATCTATCACAGTTTGCTATCACAACATAACTGACAGAACTGGAGCTGAGCTTGATGTTGCTTGAGGTTGCCTACTGCTTGGGTAAATAATCTGGTCAAATCTGAAGAGATAAGTGACACACTTAACCTCACCTGTATTTAGCCGATATTTTTAGATGGCTAAGAAATTTTAAAATAACTAGCTGATGAAAACATGTTGACTGTTTTAGATGGGAAGAAAATCCCAGCACATCAGAGAAAAGGAGGACATATTGGGAGAATGTATAATTCACTGTGAAAACAAAAAAACAAAACAACAAAATCACATTTTGGAATTATGTCAGCTAGTAAAATACTTCAACAAAAAAACACTACAAATTTGGAAAAGATTGTTCAGAGAGCAGCTTGTAATATGATAAAAACAGCAACGACTTGGAATGGAAACTGATGACAAGAGCTGATGTAAAATTACCAGGTTCAAGCACAGCAAAATTCCGTTTGTGGTTAAAAGTAGTGAAATACACAGAATCCATATTCCTATCAAGAATTCAGCAGATGACAAAATGAAGACAAGTGACAAAAGCTGAAGCCACAGCTAACAAAAGACTGAAAGTCTCTTATCAGTCCATAAAAGGACTCTAAGATGCCCGTGGGAGATGTGTAGTACGACAAAGAGATGAGAGAAGTGTGATGGTGTTCGCTTTGACAGGAAGATTACATACCTGAGTGAATTATGCCTAAGAAAAAGTTCTTTCTGTGTGGCCTGAGGAAGAGAAGGGGCAATGTAAACATGTAACTTGAGAGAGGGCAAGGGAGCATTACTAGGAACAGTGACAAATAAATACACTCCAGCACCAGGATCCCACTTGCTCGTAGGTAACTCATCTGGTACAATGCAGTGGCCAGAGTTCAATAATACTGTAAGATCTGACATGACATGCTATCTTGGTAGAAGATCTGATTCCAGCTTTTGCTACCAGGTCACACTGTAAATTTCCATTATGCAGATGCTGCATAATAAGGGAAAAAAAACCCAGAAGTTTCTACCTGTAAGGTGAGACCAAATGGAGCAATTGGATGTTTAAGTAAGTTAGCTAAATTTGAATTATTTCATAATTATCTACTTAAGTAGATAACAAAATTACATGAGGCTCTTGCAGTTTCTCTAGTTCCAGGAAGGTATGCCATCTACCCCAGAAGCTGGCAATATCACACTTGCTTCTGAGCAGAAAACACTCCTGCATGCTCACCACTACATGGAAACAGACATTTCTCATACTTTATAAGTCTTTTAGAACTTCCAGTCACAGTGTCAATGATCTTTTGAGATGTATTTACCAATGGAACGTATGAGAGCATAAAGTCATGAGGAAGGAAGAAAAACTTTGAAAGGTAAACACCATTTTAGTATTTTCTTCAAATATAATGGATTTTTTTTCTCTCTCAGAAAACTGTTGTTTTCAGTTCTTTTTGGGTTTCTAATCCCAAAATTTCCAAATGGTGTATTTATCTAAGTTTAAATTTCATCTCACAAAGATGAAACAAGATAGATGTATTATACCTGTATTCCACGTTCATATCCAAAACTGTGTCCTCTCCTGGCACCATCTTAAAGTCTTGACACTTCCAGACTCTCCATCACTGTATAGGTCTGGCTCTAAAATTAATATGAATATATACACTGTTATCAGTCTTAACTACAAACAGGAAGAGAAACCTTAAGTTTCAGAAGAACAATATCTGTTCATAAAATCATAGAATATCTCACACTGGAAGGGATCCATAATTTAAAAGCATTCTCCTGAACTAGTTAGAAAGATGGTAAAGATGAAAGAGTAATATTAATTTATTGGCTGTAAGTGATAGTCTAAACCAATAAACCTGCAAGATCTTCTGACCAGAAGTCTTTGTTTGGTGCAGATTCCAATTCCAAATCATTGAGTTCACCTCATTCTCAGTACAAGCATTTTGAAAGAAAAATACAGATCACCTCTGTCAAAGTTGTCTCAGCATTCACTTTATCATATTGGCAATCTTCTTCCTTACTATTGACTTTCTATTGTAACACATTACTGAAACAAACTGATGTTTTTGTTTGTGAAACAAAAAGTGAAATGATTGATATAAAGCAACTTTCATGTTTTGGTAGTGAATGTAAACAAAATAATACGATTTTAGAAAATGAAAAGTTACCAGCAATGAGAGACTTTGTGTGTTTCTGCAAAGACATAAAGTTGCTTCTTTATTTTTCCCCACAAACCTAGTTAAATATTCTCATCATAACAAAAATATACTAACTTAAGACCTACAAGACACCCAAATTTTTGTCAGTGTGATTCTTGAACAATAAAATTGAAAATCAGCATAGAATGATATTTCCAGTCCATAAACAAGGACGGGCACATTCACAATTAGGATTATGTTTTTCTGAAGAAGCTTGTCCATTGTGCTGTTGTGGGTTCAATTTACACCCACACTTAAGCTGCAAATATGAGTCCAGGCTAACGATTCTAAATACTTGACTGCAAGAAAGAAGCTGGTAGTTAGAGATTTGAATAATCAGCTGTTCACCTAAATCACACTTCAAATGCAGAAAGGATTATGAGACCCAGCCTCTTCAAACATTTACCCTTGCATGTGTTTTTTCATAAAAATTAATGCCAACTAAGAGTTATTCTTCTTCATATGTAATGCTAAGTCTGAACTCTCACTAGTGTGAGATCCCTTGATCTCCCAGGAGTTATATGCATGTACTCCAGCTGAGAATTTTGCCCAGTGACTAGTTATGCAAAGATTCACATTATATGGTAATAACAGAGCTCTTTGTACAGCATTGCATATCACCACTGTACCATTCCACATGTACATTAAAGCTTCTTTTATTGCTGTAATATGCAGCTGATATGGCCAAAATACTAGCTAAAATACAGAAAGAGTACAGGATATCATTTTGGTGCAATCAGTGCTGTAGAAAATCCTTGTCTGAACTGCTATCACTGCAGAAAGAAGCTGAATGGTGGATGCACCTGCAACGAGCGCATAACAAATGCTTTTACTGTACTTTTAAGGTTTGCTCAACCTGCAAATTTCCCTTGGAAGCGCAGTCAGTGTTTGCTGCCCAAAATTATCACCTGGCTAAAGAGTCTTGCTTATCAGCATTCTGTACCATTGTCACAAGCTGTAAGAGTTGAAGGAGAAAAAAAGGAGAAAAAAAAAAAGCAAAAAACCCTCAAAAAGTAGATACACAAATAGGAGAAGTGATTAAAGAAGATTACTGAGGTGGAAAATAAGGACACTGCCAAGTTGTTTAGAAACAAAATTTCATACAGTCTAAAAGTGGTGCATTTGTAGAGCATTTGTCCTTCTGGTGCTTTGTATGTTTCCCTTAGAACTATGCTCCAATGAATAATTTGGTGGGGCTGAAAAAAAGAGTAGCGGATGTGGCAGAATTTAATGGAGGGCCCATATATAAACTCAGTACTGACGCAAGAGAAGATAACAATGTGTCCGCACAGCTGAAGGAAGGAACACCACAAATAAAAAAAAAATCTGGCTTTATGCTTCTTGTTCTATTTAAACTCATGAGTTCCATGATGATTTGTTGTTCCAATTAACTTTTTTCAAAATTTAGTATTTCTCAGTCTAAATTTTGAGTTTGGTCTTTGACCTGTTCACAGCACTGTTAGCAGTCAGAAGCCTTCTGTGTGCAGAAAAGAGGGTTAAAAATTCATGCTCTACATTTATGTTATTACACCACCAAAGATTACTTATTAAGTATTCAAGTCATCTGAGTTACTCTTGGAGACATGTTTACACTGACTAAATGGGCAACATTATCTAAAAGGGTCTTAAATGTTAAACATTCTGACTTGCAATCTTCAAATACCCACAGTACTTAAAAGTACTCAGGATGGAGAACTGAAAAAGCAAAGTGTTTAATTTCTTTTCACGTGGAAAGTTTTAAACCTGGATAGTTGAACTATGGTCAATTGAACTTGAATGGGGCATCAACAAAAATACTCAAAATGGGTCACAGCTCTTTTTCCTCTTCTCCAGATCCCCTGTCCAGTGTGACAGAAAAGTCAATAATATGATTTATGATGAGAAGAAAGGAGTTCTGATTGCTATAGGATATATTGCCCTTTCAGTATTGAATGCCAGTTCTGTGCTCTAATTCTGAAGATGCATCTACATCAGTGTTTTTGCTCAGATCAGGAATTATTTTTTGAAGGAGAACTCCCATTTGCGCCCTCTTACCATAGTTTTGTTTATGTTGCAGAGCACACAAATCATATTCTTTTCAGATGAAAATAAGACAAAGAAATACTCCAGGAGCTTACCTAATGTCACCCAGTGGACACTTAATCCATGTAGCCAGAAGAGTCAGGGGAACAATTGCTCCCATCCCATCTCACCCCACTCCTGCAAAAGGAAAGTCATCCTGTCCAATTCTTTTCAGTCTAAATCTTCTCCTACTGTGTTGCTCTTCCCACAGAAGTAGATATAGGCTGAAAATCCCTGTTTCAAGCTAGGTTGACCAATTTCTTGAAAGGATGCTGACTCCCTAGTCTTGGATTTTCATGTTTTCAGGGGAGACAGAACAAACTACTAAGCTCAGCATTGCTTGAAATCAGCTGTACAGACAAACAAAATTACAAGATAAAGCAAACTACTCAATGCCTCTAAAAGATGGACCAAACCCAGGCTGAAAACTTTATCAGACAAAATTACAAAATAGAAAAGCCAAATCAACTTGTTTACACTGGTGAAGACTTTCCAGATTTTTCAAGAGCTTTTTCCAAAATCTCTCCAGAAAGCTGCACTGATTGTAAGTTCCAGAGGTGCCCTCAGTTTTCCAGATATATCACATTTGTGTTTTGCAGTAACCCAAATCAGAGTGTGCCACCCATGGCAACAGGCAAAATCCTATATAATCCCATTCCCTTCAGCAGTTCTTTTCTCAGAACAGATGCTCTGAGCCTACATTAAATTCCCTTGAGTGAACCCACCTGCATATGCTTTTCTAGGGTTTCTTCTTTTATTTGATCTTAAATATATCTTCTCAAGAAAATGTTTTTCGCATCAGTACAAGCAGGTATCCTGATATCACCATGTGTCAGCAAAACTCCCTCCTCTAGCGAGGAGGAAGTGTGGGTAAGTTTTGTTACCTCTTTGCTGCAACATGCACATAAACAACTTCAGTGGAATCATATTTTTTGTTACTTTCTACTTTTTCAGAGGCAGTATCTCATTTACTTTTGTAGCATAAAAACTGAATACTACCTATCCGACCTGATGTCCTTCCTCTAGTTGCTTCATAGTCTACAGTACACAATATCTGAGCATAACAGAGCAATAAACATCTTTACAGGTAGTCAACCAGGATCACACTTCAGTGCTAGTTTCATACACTCAGCTTTGTCACAGCTTCATCTTGATCAAAGAGAATGTGAGCATATGTCTTCTCATAAAACTGAGCAGGACAAGGTCTGGTAAATTCTGTTATTTTTTTAATTCAATATTTAATTAATTAGAGGCAAAGATGTGTGTTTCTGACCCCACTTAACAACCCTGAATAATGTGAGCTTCGGTATTTTAGACAATCTGATTTGGAGCTCTTCACTTATATTACAGTTCAGTTCTACTTGTAGCTAAAAAAAAAAATAAATGCATAGCAAAGTGTTGATATTTCACTGGAGGTTTTGAGGGGGTTGTTTCGGTTTGTTTTTCTTTGTTTTTCTTCTTCTTTTCTTTTTCTTTTTTTTTTTTTTGTAGAGCTATGTAGGATACATATTTATGTACAATATTTAGCTCTTAGATGTTTTATGTTCCTGGCTGTTACAACCTGGCTGCAGAGCTATTTTTACCTTATTATTTCAGATGATAAAAAGCATTTTAGGATCATACATAAGTGCCACACAATGAAGTTTTAACTATTCTGTCAGCATGAAAGCACAGTGGAACTGTTTCTATGTTTAAAATTAAACACATTTAGGAGCATATGAAGGATCTAGATTCTGGCTGATGTAACAGCTGTATGTGAAGATCCTTTGACCATTTATAGTAATCCTTTCCAACGAGAAACATGGCTACAATTAGTATAGAAATGAAGCCCTTTCCAAGGAATAGTTTTAAAGGCATTTATCAACTTAGAATAAAGATAGTAAAAAGATATTTATCTACAATGTACTCAGACATCTTCAATTTGCTCTGAAAAAAGTTTAATCAAGAAACATAGCATAAGCTTGGTTCCATGAAATGGAAGATATCATGCTAGCCTCAGAGTGCAATTATCTGTTATGATTTGAGAATGTCACCTTCTAAATCATCTTCAGTGTCACTTTTTGCAGTACATACCAGATTTTGGGAAAAGACAACCCAAATTTCAAACTGATTCAGTATCTTCTAGGTCATGAGAGGTGATTGGCAGTCATCTGGATATAGTTTGATTGAAGGTTGCACATGAAAAATAACTATTAATGTCAAGAATAAAAGCAATTTATTAAACAAATGATTATTTTTCAAGTATATTTGTATTTTTAAGGGCCTCTACAATGAAGATAGAATTTCTAGGTAAAAATAAGAAAAAAAATAAACCACCATTTTCAAAAATTGCCATTTATTCTGCAAACACATATCAAACTCTGCAATGGCCACATAAAAATTTCTTATGACAGAGCTTTTTAAGTGACTACATTTCTATGTATTTCTTTTTTAGTTCACTCTCACATGGATGTAAATATGTATGTATATATCATACATGAGAATGAATTAAAAAATTTAATCTGGAAAGTCAATAATCACTAGGAGAGGATGCTCAATCTGAGACCTCAAAATACCTTACATGCATGAGTGCTTCTTTCTGGCTTCAAGTTAATATAAGTCCACTGACCTCGGAGAGGAGACTTTGACATTGGTCCTAAAAGTTTCATGTTTTAATGGGCTATGATGTCATGTGCAACAAAAAGCTTATGTTCAAAGAAAAGGCCATGAACAATAAAACACTGAAATCTTATGTAACTGAATATAGATTTCACTTGTACTCAGCAATGCATATTAATATGGCAGTGAATCACTGTAGCCTGTTACTGTAAGCAATACTGTTTCAATGGGAGGCACTTAGAATAAAACTTGACAATATATGAAAAATGTTTCCATTTTGCTCTGCTTTAAATTGCTAATCAACTGCTTTCTCTTGATTGCTGTTTCCCAGTTATTTCAAGAAATAACTACATGTTCAAATATACAAGCATCATCAAATAATAATAAACAGAATCAATGTCCTTTTAAAGCTGTTTATGATTGTATATGAATGACACATTAGGTACACTTCACAGTAGATGTGTTGTAGGGGGGTTTCTTTATAACTGAAATACATTTTTACAGAATAGATTACCTGCTGGGAGCTGAGCAGGCTGCATATATCCTAACCTATATGCAGGTGGCTTCCAGTTGAAGGCATTTTATCTAAATAAAGGCAAGAGTTGTGACCTGTTTGACATAACATTTTCTGGGTATTAAAAATACAACTTTTCTTGTCCTGCACATGCTGTCAGTGCTCCTCTAGCTGAGACAAGGAAGTGTATATCTCAGCAGAGCTGCTGCTTCTACCAGTTATCATTCTACTTGTTTTACCATTATGTTTATTGTTCATAGGCATAATGATACCCTGCCATACAATATGATTTTGACTACCCAAAGAAACTAATTCTTATACTTTGTCCCTTGCATTTCAGTGGGTTAGAAAATGAGACATTACTCACAACATTTGCTGAGATAACTCAATTCTCTGTTGTCCTGGTGGCTCCCAAACAGCAGCCAATAACATCACACTGAGAAATGACAAGCCGTTGTACACTAAGATGTTTTAATGTATGCTAAAGCATTTTATTGACCCTAAGCTTAAGAACTTGGTGGCATATTTTTTAGTTTTGTCAGCTGATACATTACTAAGTAATTGTATCAAAAGATCTCTCTATTTTATAGGTAAAGCATCTCGTAGCTAGGGGGAAACATAGCAGAAGGAGATCGTTTGTAATAGACTGGATGACACAGAACATATATTTAGGAGGGACATCAATGTGGTATCAGGGATAGCCCTGTTAAAACTTATTTTCTTTAAAAACGGTTAGAGGACACAGGGAAGAGGTTTTGATTCATAGACCCAATGGCTCTCCTGAGCTAGTCCTTGCAGCAGCCCTAGAGTTAAGAACTCCTTTACTATGGGTGAGGAAGGTCATGGCTAAGACCTTGAGGATGGAGCTTGAACATCTTGTAGAGCCCAGATCCTTTGCTTGCAGAAACTTGCTGACAAAGCTATTCAAGGAGCTTGGTTAGAGAGCGCATAGCCTTGACTACATAACGGGGCCACTGGTCTGTATGTATTCCTTCTAAACGGCCATAAGAGGTCCTAATTTGGTCAATGTGCCCTTTAAAACAACTGTGTTGAATGCTTTATGCATGAAAACTACCCACCATTCTGCATTTTCCACATAATGGAATAAATTTTATTGCTATGAGTTCTTAAAAAGAAGTAGAAATCTAATGGCGTTTCTCATTTGTAAGGGACTGCTTCTAAGCTTGTTACAATATTTAAGTGTTAAAGTATGTAGGTGAAGATACTCTCAAAAATTGTATGAAGTGGAAATTGTTTCCTAATATCTTCATTTAACCCATCTTAAAACTCAGTAAAGATTCCATTCTCACATGCTGGGAAGATGTCTACAGTAGAAAGCCCATGTTGTTTATTGTTTGTACAGAGCAGTAGACGTTTTACACAGAGGCAGCTGTAGATTAAGTAAGTTAATTCCCTAATGGTATTCAGTTGATTAAGTTGCTTATAACACTTTTTTATTCCTAATAAAGCATCCTAAAATAGTGCATTTAAAAATTAATGAATGCAATAAATTCATATGTATCAAGGATTATAGCTGAAGAATATACTACTTATAAAGTTTAACCTGCTTTCATTTCTTGCTGATTATCCTGGGCATGATTTAAAGTAACAGAAGTTAATGAAAGTTATCTGCAAGGCTATTAGTCTGAAAAAAAAGAAAAAGATATTGACCTTGACTAGAAGGTAATATATTTTCTAAGTCTTGCAATATATTTTAAAGAATATATTTTACTAAATGCTTCCTTATTCAAGTCAAATGTTCCTTAAATTGTTCTAATTAAAATAAAAACATCAAATAGGAATGTGAGTCTGTGGGCCTTCTTCTTTTGACATCAGTTTTTAGAACATGTGCTTTACTGTGGACTCTTAAGGAGCTGCTGCTGCTATGGAATAATTTTCAGAAGTCCTGAAACTTCATTAAAGTCTGCTCAAGGCTAAACCATATTCTAGCCTCTCTCTTGAACAGGAAAAAATACACTGATACATCAACAGTGACCATGATGAGTCAGGGAGGGAATTGGAGAGCACACAGATCAGCAATACAGGTGAAGTATCAGAGTTGTCCCACATTCCTCTAGTTCTGAGGTTTTGGATTACTGGTAAAATTGCTGAAAGAACTGATGCCTTGTAAACAGAAAAGTCAACTGTATAACAATGAAGCTTATTATTCATTGTTCTTCATATATAAAAGTTTGTGAAAGAAGCAAATATAGACAATGGTACAAATTCTTTAATACAAACTTTCGAAATGAAATATATTAAGCTTTTTTGTTTTCCAAAAAGATATTATTCTGCTCATTTTAGGAAGCAATTGAACCTGGCTATCAATCATTGAAATAGGAGGTTTCTTATCAAAATTAATAACTCATCCAATAAATCAGCTAATTTTGTACCAAACTTTATCCCAGATATTGCTAGTCCTAACTGGCTTTACTTTTTGACAAAGGTACAGGGCTTGGCTGTGACTGATGCTTTCACCTCTAATCTACAGAACTGCTCCTTAAGTGATTTTACATAGATTTTTAACATTGATAACTACAGAGTTTAATTATTGTTTTAATTTCAGGCATTTGGGGGGTTTGCAGATTTCTTTTCAAATTCCCAGAGCAACTCACATTATTGTATGCAAATTTCTGACTTTTAGGGAAAAGTTTTTAGCATGGAGTAGCAGTGCAGAAAAGACCTGAAACCCAGGTGTATTTTATCTTATTCCACTGGTGATAAGCAGTTTTCCTCCTAAAAACAACCGTGATTAATGTAATTATTATGAATCTTTTTCTATTTTATTTCCTGCAGTAATTTTGCAATTGTGCCTGAGCACTAGCTTTGGTATTCAGCATACCAAAGGGAAAAAGACTCATTCAGAAGAGAACTATTTTTTATATGAAATTATTAAATTTTGCAGACATGTGCTTTGAACTTTCACCTGATAATTAACTGTGCTTTCACAAGTGAAAGAATCTAATTTCACTCAGAAGTAAGGTGGCAGTTCAGAAGATCCAGCTTTTTGGTTTCACTTTTTGCTTTTGCAGTATATGCACCTAGACATTAATCTGAAAAGCACAAAAACTTTCCATCTGAAAATGGTTCTTGAACTGTTAGTTTAAATAGAGCTGTATTTATCACAGCTGTAATAGCCAGTGTTAGTGACACCACTGAGCCAAAAAATCAACTTCTTTGGAAAGTGTCTGCCAGCAGAATTGTCCACACTGTGGGGTCCCAATCATTCTACCTAGTGGAGAAAACTCTTTTGCCAACATTTCTTTCCACCATGTTCATTTGGATCTTTTTCTTCTGACACAGCAGAGATCTGAATACTATGAGTACTTTTATTCTTACTTGTTTTTCATGTTTTTTAAATGTAAACCAATACATATCTGCTAAAACTAGATAAAAGAAAAAAAAAAGAAAACATTTAAGTTTCTTTTGCTAAAAACATGGTCAATAAGGTTAGGTACAATTTTCCATTGCTTTAAAACAGCACAATTCCACTGTAATCATTGAGTATAGCCAAAAGATAATGGCTGCAGATAGATAGATAGTTGGATATTAAAGAAATTCTATAAACAGGATGCTGTGTTAAAATAGAATGGTGAGTGCATCTTATTCTGAAACTGTATTTAACACTTGGATCAGTACAAAGCAATAGGGAAGTGAGGATCAGAAATAGAATTAAAGTATTGAGCTATTAAGAAATTAATAGAAAAGAAGTGATAAATACAAGTAAGTAAGAAGGAGGTGCTACACAGGACAATGGAAACAGTTATTCTTGTACTAAACTTCAAAAGAAATAAGAAATCTAATTTAATTTAAACTCAAAACCATCAAATCCTGTATTAAGAGAAACCACATTTTTAGAGAATTGCCTATAGGTTTCCCCTTCACCATTGTAATGATCTGTATACAACCTAGATGTCAGAAGACATTATCATCTGAAGGATTTTTGCTGATCTGAGAGAAATGGGTGGCCTTCTCATGTGAATACATAGTCTTTTATGATTCTCAAAGATGCCAGAGGCTGAACTGGTGCTGAGAATTTACTGTCTCCATTACAAGAGATGTCACAAGGCACATACATCATTGAAAATAAAAAAATAAAAAAAAAAAAAAGCTGTACAGTTTTCTTTACTAGCTATTGCTGAGAAAAAAGTTAAATGTTTGGGCTCTTTAATGGTTTGTGTATGTCTGCACAGTCACATTATGATACCTTAGTTGAGCTGCAGTTTGTTTCATTAATCCAGGTGGCTTTGCATGCACATATAGGTAATGCAGCAACTTAACTTTGTCGCGTGCAAGTAATTCAAGCTACATGGTCATTAACATTTAGGAATCTGGGAGCTGATCAGAAGCAGTTACTGTGCCTCAGCATGGAGTAGCTAGATTATTAAATAATACTAATTGTGGTTACATGTCTAAGTCCCCAGCTTTGATTCAATAGTGCCTTTCTTCATTTCAAAATTATGTAGATTTACCTAATGCATGCTATTCTTCCACTCACAGCAACAATCAGAGAGATACCAAAGTTTTCAATTGACTAGTTCAGGTCCTAGTGAACACTTCTCTGCAGAAGAATACAACTTGGAACAGGCATGAGTTCCCCTTCTTTTCAAAGCAAAACCAGTACTTAATGATGGTTTTCTTAGTATTTGTCTCAGTTTTTCCTGTTTTTTCACCTCATATAATTAAGGCCAATATTGAAGTCTGTAAGACTTCAATATCAAGTGCATTATAACCACTGTGTCTCATTGTCGGAGACAGCGACCGGAATCAAGAGAACGACTCAATATGAGTTATGCTTCTTGTTCATTCCATACAAATCCTTAACCCCTTATATGCACTTACAGTGATTTGGCATATTATGATTGGATACACGTCCTGAAGACCCTTAGTGACTAACATATAATTGGTTAAACACAGGTGTGAGAACTCAACCTCGAAAGCTTGCCAACAGTCCACAGTTCTCATTAACTTGGTGAATTCCAGCCTCTTATCTTGCTTGCTTAAGCTTCTTCAGGCCTCTCATGGCCTTGCTGTATCTTTCAGGATTATTCAGAGTTTATGTACCAATTATGCGTTCTCCCATGAGAACACTGTCTCCGCATCTCATTGTAAAAATAAATTTAGCTAGTACTTTCCTTCCTCATCGCAGGATTTAAATCTGGAGACAAGAGATTAATGACACTTTCATCCACTATAGTATTTGTAAAAGGCTGGTAAGGTAAAAGTTTCATTAGATAGAGGTAGAGTTTTTTTAAATATCTGGTAAGGAAATAGAACTTCATGATACTTGCTGTGTATAAACTTAATATTCTCCCTCACTCAGCACAACGTATGACACTCAAATATACACTGCCTACAGTAAGGCAGTTTGATATTAAGAGCTCTCTTAGCTCTGATACTTCAAGCAGCATTTTCTTGATGACAGGAAGGGAAGCCATTAAGGAAATGCTTACATTCTTTTGCTTTCTGAAAAATTCCATGTCAAATTTGCTAGGCTAAAATGCTATGCATCGTGTCTAATTATAAAACGACATCACTGACATGCATCTGAACTGAAAATGTGAAACAATGTTTTCTAGAAAATTTTTCTTTTTCTTTTTGAAGATTACATTGTATTTAAATCTGTTGAAAGGGCAAAGCTACGCAATTCCAGCTCACTGCTCAGGTCAGGAGCTATGTTCACACAGTGGCAACTAAATCTCTGTTGAATTTCTCTCCTGTTTCTCTGAGAAAAGCAATATAAACAGAAATCAAATGCTTGTTGCTTGCTTCTTTAATATGTCAGCACATTCTGTCTAGAGGGAATGTTGTGCCAGACAGAGTGCTGCATAAATAGTGTAGCAGACAAATTATATTACATCTTGTGGAGTATACACTGACATAGAAGTGCCTTGAAATAACTAAATTATATCTTTTGTCTAAGTCTCAACCACCACATTGAAAATCAGGTGGAAGAGATGGTATTTGTCAATCTGTTTTACTTGTGTAACAAAAAGCTCCTGTTTTATGTGTTATAAAGCAACTGCTTTCTATTAGTTAACTTTATGTAAATATTTATGTCACAGAAATATGTTCACAGGATGGCTATAAATAAGACTATATTACTTCCACTGTGATTGTCTTTTTAAAATCCATTGAATTTTTATGGGTTTTCTGAAAGGACTGATTATGTCAGAGCACAGATATACAGAATATAATAACATCTTTTTGGTATTTTCCAGATGAACACTAAAAATGTATTCTTAACAATATTATAATGCAAATTTTGGGAAAATTCATTAAGAAATTTCTCTCGAAGAATATGGACGTTAATATGAAATCAAGATGAAGGAAAATTCATTCAATATACAAAGGGCTGTGAGCAGGAGAATAGCTGAGAAAGGGAATTTTACATGTTTGATTTTATATAGAAACTGCCACAACGTAAGCAGATCAGTAAAAATCTAACTCAAGTTTCTTCCTACTTTAAGAGCTAAGTCCACTTTTCTTGAATAATTCCATTTTATCTTTGGTAAACAGAGTTACTGAAAACCTTGCTATTGAGTCTACCAGAGCTATCTTCTTAGGCTGGAATTAACCTTTTTTTTTTATATAATAAAAAGAAACAAGCAGTTGATATTTGTATTTTAACTAGCAGAAGGGCAACATTCAGTGTCAGCATGGAGAATTTGGGGAACTCTTAAGGTGACTACTTCTTCATCAACTCTTTTCCTCTAGTTTAATTTTATGACTGACTATTGAATGAGAATACTGCAGGGGAAAATTTGGTCAGCAAAATTTATTAATTTGGCAGTGTTTCTGATCATTACCACATTTCAAAGACAATTTACTAGGAAAAACAAAGATTTAGATAATACATTTGGAATCGAGGATTAAATTCATCTTCTTAATTGTACAATTCTTAATCTTTCAGAATAGACAGCGAAGTTCACAGTTGCGTGACTAAGTGCAAGATTTGACAACTTTTTTAATTTAGCACACTAAATTACAATTTCATTGAAGCACTCATTCTAGGTTAATTAAAATGCAAGTTGCCAGTAAATGAATTATGTAAATAAGATATTGTAGAAGTCGTGCAGTAATTACGAATCCTACATTTATAACCTATTGATTTTCGGTAACTTGCGCTAAACCTTAAATGTGTAATGTGTAATTAAAGAAAAGATTAAGCATGAAGTGATATGCGAGAGGTTTTGAAGATAAGCTAGTATGAAATCATTACTTTTCATTCTTTTTCCAATAAACCCTTTGGGAAATGCAATTTTTCATATGGTATATTTTGATTTTAGCTTGGCCAACCCCAGCTTTCAGAAGTTAGGCACTTTTCTGCCAAAACCATAGAATCCCTCATTTCATATTTTAACAGTTTTAGAAGAGGTCAGAATGTCAGATCTCCATATTAATCACATTTTTATAACTGCACAAAGAATAAGTATTATTATATTGGCATGGTTTGGAAAGAATATAAGATTAAGTTCATCTTCTTATTTCCTTCTTGTTTTCCTCTTTTGAAGTTGTGTCTTAGGAACTTTCATGTGTGATACTCCAGTTAAACATATAAAAGAATTGCTCCCATTGCAAGTTCAAAAGATACATTTTCATAAATTTCACTTCAGTTTCCCCATGATGCAAATAATCAACTCTAGAAATGGGGCATCTCTACTGCAATCCCAGACTATGTTCTGGAAGGCTAACTCCAAGTGCCAGCTGCAGGAGTTCTCACAGCACTGTTTAGCCTCTCACCAGCCAGAGACTTGGTCATATTACAGTTGGAAAGTCTGGTAAGATTGAATGGACAAATATTGATCTCAAATTAATGATTACATTCTGAATGTTATTTAATGATAAAATTAGCTCTGTAGTATCAGCTTACTTCTGAACATTTAAATATCAGTGTCTCAGAGGCTGTTTTCCTCCAAGAACCCTGCAAATTTTTGACAATAAGGTGTTTTTCTAAAGTGGGGACTGATATGGAAGTGGTATTACTGAAATATTTATAACTGAACTAGGAGCAACAGCACAAGTTATACATCTGCTTACAAAACCAGGAAATAACCGACCCTTTGGTTAATTAGAATTGAATTATTGTATCACTTCATTAAAGACTTTTAAAATGGTTTAATTTTATTTTTATTGTAACTTCAGGGCATCTGAAAGGTATTACCAATTAGTGTTTTGCATTCCTCAGCCTTCCCCAAAGGAACTACTGCAGAACATGGTGGTGTAAGAGGCAAAAAGGCTGTTGGACTTCACACATTTTTACATTACACATGAAGAGGTAATTACCAGGTAATTTCAGCTGCTGCAGCCTAATAGATACAGTTCAGGCAACTAGCAGTGCATGGAAAGTACAACCTAACCCTGGAGATATTATCAACACAAGCAGGGAACAGCACTGGACGTTCTTGCCCACCCAGTCAGGGCTGCCCTTGACCCACCACTTTCCTCCCCAGCCCCAGCAGATGCCCAGGGGCCTCAGTGACAACAAGAATCAGGGCTTGCCTTTTCTGCTCTTGTTTGAGCATGGGCAAAGCTGCCAGAGTCGTCATTCATCAATAGTCTTTATGCTCCCTGGAGAAACAAGGCAGCATTTAGTTTTGCTGTTGTGCAGTGTTTTAATAAGGAACAGATAAACAAAATTGCCTTGTCCACATCTATAGATACAGATATAACATTCAAAGGTAATATACAGGTGGGATTCAAATATCAATTATTTCATTTCTTGTAGATAATAGCTTTGAGTCTGAAATATGCACTCTTTAACTATGCTTTGAAATAAACATCTATTATGTCCACTTTTAGAAGTATTTTGATGCAAGTAGCGTCAGCTACATTCTGTTACGTTTAATGTGTTCTGATTTAGAGTAAAAGGAGTATAAATTGCTTAGAAGGGAGTAGTAAAGAAACTGAGATACAACATGAGAAAGAAATTTGAATTGCATCCTCAAACGGCACAAAGGAACTCAAGAACGTCTATGAAGACTCCTCACACTACTGTGTTATGCAGAAGCTTGGGAAGATGCTGGGCGTATGTACTGGTATGGCAGATCTTGGTGGCAAAACTGTCTGATTTCAGTGCACAAAGTGAGTACTCAGAACAACCTAAACAATCCCTTTGATGAGGATTCAGCCTTAATGAAAATATATAAATGAATAAATGCTTCACATCTAGAAGATCTACAAAATTGAACTGCTTGCTCTCTTTAAGTGAGAAAAAATAATTTCAGGCAAAAAATCTAGGGCTAGCATTTCAGAAAAAGAAACATTTAAACAGCATTCTAGAAAGCAAAACTAAAGCCTGACACTCTAACTAAAGCACTAACCAAAAGAAAAGTTTGTAACAAGCAGTTCTTCCATAACTGGCTTTTTACCTGTTGCTCAAGTGACTATGGGAAAACAATTTTCATGTGCAAGTTTAAAAATTCCTGTAAATATTTTTTTTATTTCTTTGCCTTAAAACCCCCAAACCTAACCAACAAAAACAGAAAAATCAAACAAAACCCCAAAAATCAAACAACAACAAAAAAATCAAACCAGAAACCATTATTAAACCAGTATTAAAATCCCATAAGGAGCAGGGACTTAATTGACTTCAAAAGGTACTCAAATGAGCAAGGGATCAGGGATGATCCAGTATACGGATATTGGGACTGAACATCAGTCAAAAGCTTGTTAACAAGTAAATGTAATAATAGACTGTGGAATGATCTCCTCAGGGAAACAGCTTGATGCCTTAAACTAGACTAGATAAAAGAACAAGAAATACGCTGTTGTGCAATATAGGGTGCCCAAGAAGTGACTCACTTGCTATTTCTTTTCTCTCCTAAAATCTATAATTCTGTTGTGGCTACAGGTAACTTTAAAGCTCTATTGACAATATCCATTAGGGAGTGGAACACCAACAACTGTAAAAAATATCTAGGGATGTTTTGTCATATTTAAGATCAGAACGGAAGGCTTGCAGCGGAATAGAGCAGGGTGCAAATTTTCATCCAAGTTAATTTCAGGAGCTAAGGAATTTCTGAATAAACTGCCTCTCATAACCATGTGCTAAAAGCCTTGTCTGAAAAGAAACTGGGCTCCAATGCCCATCAGGGTTCAGAAGAACACTAGGCAGAAAAAAGATCCATGCATAAGCATTAGAGGTATCAGAAGTTATCATCATTGACTAATTTAGTCTGAGTGAAGAAAAGGTCTCTACTGCTTCTGATGTGTTTTTGTGCCTGGACATTCCCGCTAATCTTCTGCTCAGAACAGAATATTTCTATCTTCTTTTCCTGTTCCACAGAACTGAAACAATAACGTCAGTGGAATTGCATATAATATAGAAGATGCAAAGAAATTTCTTGCTTTGAAAGCTCAGTGAGAACAAAGTAGTAAAAGACCATGAAAAGAAAGAAACTTACAACACAGAATGGCTGGAAGTGTCAATTTGCTTTCAACTGAATAGTAAAAGATGCGCTGGGTGCAGAAAATTGCACTGGGACTAAAATAGTACCACTTGGTTTAAGCCTGTTGTTAATGGCTAGAAGGGTAGCTACAGAGAAACACTGGTGACAAGGGCACATTTGTTCTGTTGAGTGTTGCAGCTGTCTATGACAGTTTGCTTTTCGTATTAGTCCAAATAAATAGAAAATTTCCTAATCAAATGGGAATTGGAAGTGAGAAAAAGAGAAACATTATCTGATCTTGATGCCATTGACTTTAGGAAAAATTAATTCATCCTTTGTTTTAAATTCTTTTTATCATGAGAATCTTTATCAACTGCAACACTCTTTGCAGCAATGTCCTAAGGCAACAGCAAAAACAATGCATTCAGCGTCACAGCAAATGCTCAGCTTCAGATTGTACAGGGGTGATCAATTCAAAGCACAAGCAATAACATTTAAACAAAGAATTAAAAATGATCCAAAATCAAGTAAGTATTTAATTAAAAGGCGGCTTCCTGAGAGATGAAGGGCCTAGAAAGGGAGGGAGAGACCCACAGCAAATCTTCAGCAGAAAGACTACTGTAAGGAAAAGCATCTCAAGAGAAAAAATGTTTTCAGAGGAAAATGGATTTTTTTTTTTTTTTAAAAAGAATTTCTTGAATCAGTTTTTAAAGCCAAAGAAACAAATACAATAAAATTGATAGTGAAGACTGATTTGGTAGGTAGCTGCAAAGGATCATTCAGCTCTGATTCCTTTCCATGAAAGAGTAATGCAGAACTGGTTACCAATGCAATCAGATCTGCCTTCTCCCTATAGCAGATGTGCTTTTTAAAAAAGCATATTAGTTTTTACAAACACGGTTGGTTTTTTTCAATTGCCTTGAATGGACACAAAATTTGCTTCTTCAGCAGGGAGACCAAGAGATACACAAAGAAGTAAATTCTTATCTCTGGAAGCAGTTCCAGCAGATCAGCTATGTTCTGTGGAAAAGAATATACATTCCTCTGATCTTTACTGTCTTCAGTTGCAAAGACATCGTTGCAACGTACTCAGTGTTTATACTGCCCATTGGTTGGGTAGCAATCTTTAGGCACCAAAACTCTAGCACTAAATTCATTCCTACCATCTACAACTGGATAATGAAGCCATGGACTTTTCAGGAGAGACCGCTCAGCTAGGCTGACAACCATTCTGTCTGAAGGCCCCATTACAGTTAATTAGATAGCGCTCCTACATGAAGTAGCACCTCATTTCAAACAGGTCTTGGGAGAAAGGTACTTATCACTTCAGACCAAATACTCCTGAAGATGGTATCCAACATTAAAAAATAAACAGGCAAACACCACAACCCCGCACATAAACAATAAACAAACCACCATCAAAAAAGCCAAACAAACAAACCAATCAACCAACCAACCAAAACAAAACCAGAAATAAGGAAACAAAGAGATCCAAGAAACTGTCTTCTGTCATCTAGGATAAGAATCTGGAAGAGTATTCTTTTGGAATTCTCTTCGAATTCTCTTCAAATGTCTTTCTGAAAAAAATTTTGCATTTCAGTAGGAACAGGGCAAGACCAGTTTTTTTCATCTTGTCAGGGTCTCAAGAAGCAAATAGTTGTCCAGCTTTTATGGCCTGATATGTTGTAAAGCTAAAGTCATTTTAACTTGATTAACAAGTAGTGAAGTATTCTCCACTGACACACGGTCTGGAAGACACCAGTAATGGTCACTGGAAGTCACTCTGAAAAGTGCATGAATAAAAAAAACAAACAAAAGAACACTAAACTTATAGAGGAAAGTAATAAGTTTTATGCAAGCAGATGATCTTTTGGGGAAAGAAGTCCCACAACCAAATTCTTAGGCTTACAAGTACTTCTTTCATTGTGAAGCAGCAAACATCACACATGGTCTCTATTGCCTTTTCCAAGAAAATGGAGTGTGTTTCCACATTTTAACTCTCCTGATATTTCCGCACATCTGCGTTTCAGCAAAACTTTTCTGGCAAAAAATGACATTGCTTGTTTTCCTCAAAAGGCGAGACTCAGTGAAATATACATTAGCTGCATTGATTTCTGCACCTTTTCCCAGCCACTTTGTGGATAAAAACTGTGTATCTTACACATAAAAACAAACAAAAACTTTATTGAAATTGCAAGGTACGCATTCCAAGATTGAGAAATCCCATATTAAAGACAAGACACAGAAGTGACTTCCTTGTGTTTCCTGCAAACAGTAAGGCATGGAAGCAGCCGGCTTCAGCCAATTACGTATCTGCAAAATGGGATGGAGTTTCACAAGATGAAGAAATGGAAACTCCTTTTGTTTTTTTCCCCTGCAGAATTTCAAAGGTTTCCTGTGACTAAGGTGTTTGAATTTATTTTATTTCATTTTTATCAATTTCATGAATATTTAATGATGGAGCTATTACACAACATAAATGTGAGCTTCACTACAGTTATTCTGGCACATCCCTCAAATACACACTTCAAGTTCAAATGGAACTTGTGGTTGCTTTGTCTTTTTGAAAATGACTACATTTATTCAAGAAAGTCACTTCTGGCCTGTACTTTTCTATAAGAAATGAGGCAGCTACATACATTCGTAACTTCACTTTCTCACCTCAAGGCCATTCCTGAAACCCTTTTCCATTTCATCCTTGCAGGAATTTTTCTTTTCCGAGGAAATAATGGAAGAGTAAGACTTTCAGGAATGGCCAGCTTTGTCTATATTAATTTCACCAAATATCTTTAAGTTTAGGGGTATAATTTTTGTTCTTTCCGTGGCCCATCTCTCTTCAATCCAAACACATATTGTTCAAGAGTTTAACGTTCCAGTCTTCTGAAGAACTCAATTTTTATGACAGATTAAGATACACATTATTACAGTGTTTGATAGCCTCGGGCATATACTATTTTGCAGAAAAGAAAAAAAAAAGTAGGTTTGTAGGGTTTTTTTTTTGCTGACAGAATTAAAGTAGAGGACTTGAATTTTCAGCAGTTTGTGCCCACAGGCAAAGCATATGATTGTCTTCAGTCCATTCTTCAGAGCTACAAAGAATCAGTTATTTTTTCCTGTGCTCCTATTTGACTTAGATCTCTCCACAGCACTGTTAACCAATTCTTGAGCCAAACTTCAGCAGTTTTACTTCCTGTGAAATAGACGAATAATAGCTGTAATTATGGGGTACTGAATAATCTGAAATTAAGTTTCTTCCTTGCCCCACAGTACATGAATCTTAATTTCGATTGCAAATTTGTAGATTTGCCATTGTTTCCTGGTTCATAAGGAAGTGAATTGATTTCAAGTTTTTGGAAGCTAACCGTCTTGTTTAGAAGCACCAGTAAGTATTTCTGCTGAAGGGGTGGACTATCTTGCTGCTTTCAGACAAGAAGAAGCCTTACCCATCTTTATGAGCAGTCATCTTACTACTCTTTTTTCATATTTAAATCTAGTAGCAATAGAATAAAGCACTCCATCTTTCTTTTATTTGGTGTATGCTTTGTTGATCCTTGGCAAAATATTGTCGGTTTCATTTTCTTCACAGGGAAATCAATCAAAACAGTTAATGAGCTGCCAAGCACGATACACTCGGTAAAAAAACAAAGCCAGGAGAAGAACCATGAGACTTTCCACATCTCATGCTTAGTTTATTAAGATTTTCCTCCAGAAGACTTTTTTTTCCTAGTTTTCATAAGGCTTTTGATAAATTCTAAGACTAAGAGATTAAGTTAAATGCCACCTATATTAAAAAAAAAAAAATCTGCAAGAAAAAAACACATGAATCCCATTCCTTACTGACAAAAAGAAAAGAATCTTAGTGAAGCAATTACTGTATTGAAACTTCATTTTGAAAAAAAAAAAAGTACAAAAACATTACTTGAATCTCACAAATGTAGTACAATGACAATAACCAAAAGCTTTTAAAAAACAGACTTTATTGCACTATTTTTGCTCTTGCCTGAGAACACAGCACATCTGTCATTAGACAACAGGAAAATACTGTGCTGTGATACAGTTCAACAAGTGAACACACCATTTTGTTACATTTTACTCTACTCTTACTACTCTACAGATTTATGTCCCAATTACTAGAACAGCAAATGGGAACATAGAAGCATTTTATGACCAATTCAGGGAGTGATCGACAAAAGTGTTAGGAATGGGACATAGTTACAAGTGACCTCAGTATAAACTTTAGTACTTAATGTATTATTAAAAGGTGTTCTACCAATATAGCTTGATTTTATATAAGGTCAGAGACTTTGGTGCTTTCTAATTACAATAGATTGAACTTGATAAGTAATCCATTTAACTTTAAGACTTCTCATTCAAAACACAATCTGAACCTAATAAGTCACTTTTAGTCTGGAAGTTTTTTTCCTAACTTTCCTGCCCTTAATGTTTTCAGCTGCTTATGCTCATCTTAGAGTCATCTGCATGCACTACAAGATGCATGATCAGTTCATTAATCTAGCCCTCTGAATCTGGGACTTACATTATAGCTAAACTCTTGTGGTACACAATGATTATGAGCCAGAGGATGAAATGGAATATGAGTGATTTGAACATAGAGATGTGTGCCCCTATAGCAAATGTGTCCCTTCAGATTAGTATGGGACATGTAGTAACCTGCTCAACTATCTCAGAATCTTTGTCTTTCCGTATTTTTCCGTTTCATTTTTATTGTGCTGATCTGATGACACTGCCCACTAGTGTATCTGAATGACTGAACAGAATTTAAAGGTACACTTTTTGAATAACATATCTGAGAGTAAAATATCTGGTGAGAAAATGTTTGTTGATGAGTAGAAGAGTCAGGCATGCACTGACATGTTTTCTTGCTGCTTTTTCAATGTCTCATCTTCAGACCCTAATTACAAGCACTATTATTTACGTCTCTTATTCTAAGATTATATTTATCCAAAAATAAGTGTATACATAGAATCATAGAATCGTTAGGGTTGGAAAAGACCTTAAGATCACCTGGTTCCAAACCCCCTGCCATGGGCAGGGACACCTCACACTAAACCATCTCACCCAAGGCTTCGTCCAACCTGGCCTTGAACACTGCCAAGGATGGACCATTCACAACCTCCCTGGGCAACCCATTCCACTGCCTCACCACCCTAACAGGAAAGAATTTCCTCCTTATATCCAAACTAAACTTCCCCTGTTTAAGTTTTAACCCGTCCTATCACTACAGTCCCTAATGAAGAGTCCCTCCCCAACATCCCTATAGGCACCCTTCAGATCCTGGAAGGCTGCTATGAGGTCTCCATGCAGCCTTCTCTTCTGCAGGCTGAACAGCTCCAACTTCCTCAGCCTGTCTTCATACGGGAGGTGCTCCAGTCCCCTGATCATCCTCGTGGCCCTTCTCTGGACTTGTTCCAACAGTTCCATGTTCTTTTTATGTTGAGGACAACAGAACTGCACACAATACTCCAGGTGAGGTCTCACAAGAGCAGATCATCTCCTTCGACCTGCTGCTCATGCTCCTTTTGATGCAGCCCAGGATATGGTTGGCTTTCTGGGCTGCAAGCGCACACTGAAGCCGGCTCATGTTCATTTTCTCATCGACCAACACCCCCAAGTCCTTCTCCACAGGGCTGCTCTGAATCTGTTCTCTGCCCAACCTGTAGCTGTGCATGGGATTGCTCCGACCCAGGTATAGGACCTTGCACTTGGCATGGTTAAACTTCATCAGGTTGGCATCAGCCCACCTCAGAAGCGTGTCGAGGTCCCTCTGGATGGCATTCCTTCCCTCCAGCGTATCAACCGAACCACACATCTTGGTGTCATTGGCAAACTTGCTGAGGGCGCACTCAATCCCACTGTCCATGTCAGCGACAAAGATGTTGAACAAGACCAATCCCAACACCGATCCCTGAGGGACGCCACTCGTTACTGGTCTCCAGCCGGACACTGAGCCTTTGACCACAACTCTTTGTGTGCGGCCATCCAGCCAGTTCTTTATCCACCCAGTGGTCCATCCATCAAATTGATGTCTCTCCAATTTAGAGACAAGGATGTCATGTGGGACAGTGTCGAACGTTTTACACAAGTCCAGGTAGATGACATCAACTGCTCTACCCCTGTCCATCAGTTCTGTAGCCCCATCATAGAAGGCCACCAAATTGGTCAGGCAGGATTTCCCCTTAGTGAAGCCATGCTGGCTGTCACCAAGCACCTTGTTGTTTTTCATGTGCCTTAGCATGCCTTCCAGGAGAATCTGCTCCAGGATTTTGCCAGGCACAGAGATGAGACTGACTGGTCTGTAATTCCCCGGGTCATCCATTTTCCCCTTCTTGAAAATGGGGGTTATATTTCCCTTTTTCCAGTCATCGGGAACTTCACCTGACTGTCATGATTTTTCAAATATTATGGCCAGCGGCTTAGCAACTTCATTTGCCAGCTCCTTCAGGACCCATGGATGGATTTCATAATTACATATCTATATACACACATAAGATAAAAAGAGGAAGAACTTATAATATTCATGATTGAATGACCCTGTGAGCAAGGTTTATTCATTTTTATTAAGCATACTCTCTCAACTAGCATGTCTGAAGACTTCTAATTATGCTGCTGAATTAGCAGTCAAGTAGCATTGTTTGTTCTTCGAAATTATGTGGTCTACTTTTATTTAAATGACTAATGATGCATATTAATCAAGAACTGAGTGTCTGCAGCAAACTACCATCCACCTTGGAAAACAAAGCCAGAAATTAAATTAGCACTTTTGAGATATGACTAATTTTTTCCTTTTTTTTTTTTTTTTTTTCTCATTTAAGTGAAAAACAGCTTCTGTCTTTGGCTTAAAAAAAAAAAAGGATTTGAAATCTTATGGAAACTGGTTCCACGGGTTATATAAAAAAAACATATGCCAAGACATGCATGAAGCACATCAGAACAACTGAATGCATACCTCTCTGTTTGCATTTGCAGGAAAATGAGAGGCAATGAGCTTGTGCCATTTGCAAGAGCAGCAATGTTCCCCTTTGCTGGAAAGAAACCCTCCCCACCAGGGTGAAATACTCTCTTCCTTGAAAGGTAATGTGAATCCCAAGGTTTTGCCATCTCTTTTTTGCAGTTCTTTGCTCAGTGTGAGATTCCCTGCCACAGCAGAGGAGGGGAACATACTCAGGTTGTTTCTATGTGTCAAAAGACACTGATGACATCTAAATTTCCAGGTTTTGTGTTATAAGCATTTAAATTCTCCCTGCACACGTTTACTTGTCTCCATAGTTATTTGCTTGTCCCTGTCTGTAGCTGGCATTGACTACCTGCAAATTAGAGTTACCTAGAGCAGTAGACTGTCAGAAACAGCAAAATAACCTTCTGACCATGCTAAAACCTTGAGTAGTCTCCCTGGCTATTGCTCCATCCCTGGCACTGATGGAGGAATTGAGTAGACCATCAGTACCAGAGAGGGACAAGCTCCATTAAGAGTAGCTCCTGTGCAACCTCCTGTTCCTCTGGTAGCAGCAACCTGGACAGTAAATTTAGTTTTCTGGCATTTTCCATGAGTTCTCTTTTCACCTATATTCCTTAACAGTCTATGGTCAAGCCTGTGTTTATATAACAAAGTTTAATGTTGTCTCACCCTGGCTGGATCTGAATCCTGAATGTTATCAATTTAGCTGATGTCACAGGGTCTCAGGTTCTGGAATCAGTAGGCTGAAAAAGGAAATTTTCTTTCACACACTCAGTGATAGGTTCCGGAAACGCAAAGTCTGGCTAGTGCTAACTCTGGTGTGAGACATGAAAGACAGCTAGAAGGGCTTCTACAACACAGCAGAAGGAAGACAAGGGAAAAAGCAGGACTGCTGCTGAATGGGGTAGGGACCACAAAGAACATGGAAAAGGCTGAGGTGCTTAGTATCTTCGTTGTCACAATCTTTACCACTAAGATTGGCCTAGGGGAATCACAGGCCCCTGCCACCAGGGGAAAGTCTAGAGCAAGGAAGATTTACCCAAGCTGGAGAAGGTCTTGGGCTAGACAGTCTTCAGAAGTCCCTGTCAACTTCAGCTCTTCTATGGTTATGCAGTTCTGTAAAAGGTGATAAAATTTCAGTCTTCAGTGTTTGGAAAAAAGTTTAAGAACATGAAATGCTGAACCTACAAATGTCAGTATTGATTTATTAGATCTCATCCCCACCATGCCTCATACCATTCTAGCCTAGTTCTTCCAACTTTTCTGACAGTTACCACAAGATGTGAAGACATTTGCCTTACTAGATCTTGAAAGATTTTAAGGATAATACAGTTAGCTTTCACCTATATCAAGAATCAGTTGCTAGTATCTTCCTGCCTATCCCCTTCCAGGATAATAACTTTGTAAAGAGCAAACATAATCCTTTTATAAAAAGGAGTATCACAGTGGAGAGGAACAACTTCATATCCTCTGTTTATTTTACACTGTACTGAAGTTTTCAAAAGAAGAAAAGGTCTATTCTCAAAAAATTGCAACTATTTATCTTCGTAATTAAAGTTGAGTGCAGACTCCTGACCCATAGCTTCATTGCTTAAAGGAGGCAACTGAATGACCCCATATGCAGCCACCAGACAAAGGATCTGAAAATAAAATGAGAGAAGAATAAGCCCCTCTGTGAAATGAAACCTTTCCACTAGATTCAAAAGGCAAGCTGCCTTGAGGCAGGTTCAGTCTGGTGACAGCTATCTTTCAGGATTCACTTGCGCTGTTTCAGAATATGGTACTTGTCTCTCCAGTAGAATAAGCAATAAATTCTCTATCAAACTTTTGGGACCTTGGCTTTTTTTAGAAATGGAAGCCTTTAAATGTGAAATGCACTTTAAGTGTATAGTGTAGTTAAAGAATTTATACTATTTCAATCCTGATGTCCTAGTCAAATTCCAACTTATTAATTTCTGCCTCTAATACTTTCCAGTTCTGCTGGTAAATTTATTTTCCACTTTCCAATTTTAATTATGTTGTAATAAAATTACTATGTAATCTTATCATGGCTGTTTGATTTTAACACAGGAGGATTCAGCTTTGGAGCTGGAAATTAAAAGCCGTTCTGTGGAGTAAATGTATCAGCTTAGAATTGTTTTAGGGCCAAAATATACTTCAGACTTGTGATTTGCAGTTGATTTTCCATGAGGGATTACAGAGGCCTCCATGTGTAAATGGCAGGTGTAACTTTTCAGAACTTTGACTATAGCTAAATATTTAAAGTTCCGCTTTTCCATTTACATGTACAGATGCACAGACAGGCACACAGATTCACACACATACTTCTCCCCTTTAAGGCTGCCTGAAACACCACACTCTATCTTCCCTTTGATTTTTTTTTCAGTTTACACTTTCAAATTTGAGTATGTCTGATGACTCACTGTGAAAAATAAACACAAAAGGAGTCTGGTTTTACCTCCATGGTTTGTGAAGGGAAATAAAGATTTACTCTCTTAGGAATGGTCAAGATATAGCTTACTGCTTTGTCAGTGAAGTTATTTTTTTATGTTCACAAAAAAAACCCATGAAAATGTATAAGAAATGAGGACAATGGCATTCTCTTCAATTAAAAAAAAAACCAAACAATACAACAAAACACCAAAAAACAAACTAAAACAGAAACCAAACTTTTTTACTGCATTTTGTACTCAGAACCAATTTCCATCAAAGGAGGAATTTTTCTGTGTCACTTTTATATTAGCTATTCTGACTTATTAAATTATTTCACTAAAACCATACAGGTTTGATCGTTTCACCTGCAGTACTCAGATTGCAAAGCTGTCATTTGAATCTGTATTTTTAGCTAGCAGCAGTTATAGATGTTGCCAAAAAATGGCCACTCAAAACAGTGGTCTGGGTTACAGAGGGATATGACTGCTTTCTATGTAACAAATCTCTAAAACTGAAAAACATCAGCATGATTCAGGTTATCTTTGTATTAATAAAATCCCTCGGTCAGCTTTACTTCCTTCATTTAGTATTTGTCAGGGCATTCAGATGTTGATACTGCCGAGTAGGTGACCACCTATGCTGTAGCTGAGCTCTCAGGTGGTATAGGAGGGCATTTTCCCGCTAATCCTGAGGAGATACTTCAGTGGCGTGCTTAGACAGAATACAGGAGTAATTCTCTTCACATTTCCTCTACAGAAACATGATTGTTTGGCAGGAAGTATTTCCTCTGTCTGTCATTTTTAGCAGAGTGAATCTGGCTTGACTATGTTGCAATCAGTGACTCTGCTCCTCAGTTCAGCTGGTTTAATATTTTCCATTGTTGGAAAAACGTCTAAGTCGGATCACTGATAATTTTAAAGAAACTTCACTTTGGACAGTTCTCAGGGTAGAATTACAATTGTATTTAACTGTGAATTTTAGATTTCAAAGTCTATTTCGTTCATCATCTTGCCTTGTCACCTTACTTCTATTGTTAAGACAATTTAAGGTTAACCTTAGGCAGATCTTGCTGTAATTATTTTCCCTTCAAAATTATTAAATAATTGGTTGGATTTTATTTTTTATTTTCCCAGAACATTCTTTGATTACTATGAAATTACAATTTTCCACAGGAATCTTGCTAATAAATTTATGTCTGTAAATTTTTCTAATGAAATGTAGATTTCAATGACATTTTAATCCTTTAAATTATCATTTGTCAAAAAATCCCATTTTGATTTAATTTAATTTTACATTTATCTACTTAAACTGCTGTGTTACATCAAGCCCTCTTTCCCTTTCCCAGCCAGCTTTTTCGGGATTATCTCTTCCATGAAACAATGTAGTTTCCCTCTGATTTAAGTTTTTTTATGTTGGTTAGAGTGTATAACTGGATCTGTAACACTAAATTACATTTCCTAGGGAACATGATGACAACTGAAAGTGATCTTTAACTGACTTGAAATTAAACTTTTCAACATTTCCAAATATATCTTTTTCTAATTTTTGTGTGAGAAAATGTTCAATAATCTGGAAAATAAATGTTTTAGCAGACATTATTTCTTTGGCAAAACATTGTAAATTACAACTGATTTGAGTTTTGGATGCATTTACAGAGACACAATAGGAAATTCTCCTAAGCTCCACTAAGAAACGTACATTCCTCCTTGTTCCCAAGGCTGATATTTTTTTCCTTGTTGTTTTAACATGCTTAATTAACATATCAGTCTTGACCTTTTTAGGGAAAACTGCCTCAAAAAAGATTGTAACATTTTGTTCTTCTCAGTATCACCTGCAATTAGCTTACTTGTCTCACAGAGGGAGTGGGTCAACACTTTCTTCTCACTCTTTACTTCCTACTATTACAGCCCTTCTAATGTGGTCCTTGTTATTCCTGACATATCTTGCTAGAAGCGTACTTTTTGTAATTTGGCCTTTCTGATTTTGTCTCTACCAGCTTGAAATATGTCTTTACAATCCTCTACACAATGGGACCTAATTTCAACTGTTTGCTCCCATCTTGTGCGGAGGCCAGTGAAGAACCACAACTGAAACCAGGTAAACACATACTGTGTTTCTCAGTCTTTCCCTGTGCTGTGAGATGTTGTGGTTATGTGATTAATATGATTTTTAAAGAACCAGTTGTCTTTAACATTTTTTTGCTTTTAGAATCTAACCTCTTTTCAGATCAAGAGAGCTGTGCAACAATCACTTAATAAATAATTACAAAGACGATTGCTTACCCAAAAAGACCAATACCTATGCATAGCTTTTACTGGCAGTTTTAACTCATTAATTTAGAGAGTTATAATTGCTAAGGGTAGAATTTTTGAGAATATGCAAAAATTAAAACTTGGAGATGAGTTCCAGAGGGGTAGGCTGGCTGTTTTATGGATTATCATATAATCTATCATGCACGTAACTGTGAGCAGCTACTTTCACCAACACCCTTAATGAAATTAAGTAGGCTTCTTGTACAAACGCTAACCATCATCACAGGATGTGAGCCCACAATATCTTTAAGATAAGATTTTTACCCCTTCACTTGTATCATATAGGACCCGTACCTTGTAAATTAACCTTAGGCAGAGCTACTTGTAAGGAATAACTTTCTTGACCAAACTGAGGAGACTGTATTCGCTAATTAATCATTTACTTTCTCTTTTTTTTAAGGTTATGTGGACCAAAGATAAAGGAATCTTTTTTTAAGGCTTTGTTGTTGTTTTTTTTTTCCTATGGATTTCACTGTAAAGAACACTCTTCAAAACCAGCACACAGTTTGAATCAAAAGGGGAACATAGGAAGGCTATTCACAAAACAGCTGCTTTTTCCCTTCTCTAGTCAAATGAGATTTTTGATAGCCAGAGAGGCCACATCTTATTATTTTCTTCCTTTGCCTTTCTAAAAATAATTCTGAAAATCTGTTTATTATAAATGTAAACACTTGCCACAGTCTGAAGTACTCTGATCACCATAATGTCTAGAAAATAATACAAGAAACATGTCTGGTTTAGTTTGTGGACTTTAAAAAAAAGAAGAAACCAAAGTATTAAGAAAATGACATGTCCCATGGAACAAACATGAAAGAATGACTAAAGACAGATGGGAAAGTAAATTTTCATACCACTTATATTAGCTCCTCTTAATTATGCAACAGGCAATGAAATGTTCTTTATGTCATCACTTGAAAATTTATGCTCAAAGGGGGTATCATCACTAACTATTCTCTAGGATGTACATGTCCATTCTTTCCATATAATGAGGATCAAGTTTCTTAGGCCTACCTAAGAAAAATTACATACATATTTAGAATTAGTTGGTTAGAAACATTCTTAGTTCTAAAAATAGGATCAGATAAACATTTGTAAAGTATCTTTACATACTGTTTATGCTTAATGAAATCCTAGATCATATTTGGACCTGAAACATAACTGTGGATCTTCAAGACTGATTTATTTAATTGTATCTTAGAGGAGTTGCAATGAAACACATAAATATGGCTCAGAGAACACAATAAGATTTTAATATGTTGAGTTAATTGTGCTTACCTGCAGTACAAAGTCAAAGATCAACTGGCAACACATTGGTAAATGAGATGAAGCCAGAGGAAATTATATTTTGCTGAACAGAACAGAAATATAAGCTACCTTTCGGCTCATCAGGTACATAGTCTACCTTCAGTACCCTAGCTTTATTCCCTCCTGCAGGATCCATATGTTGTCCCACATTTTGAGCCACCTCCACACCATGCCTACCTCTGCTTTATATGTGTAGTCCTCCTTTTACAGGTGCAAAACATTCTGAACTGGAGAAATATCTGTAAATGCAGACTTGATCATGTGAAGTAAAACTGCACTTTTGAGGCCGAGTTAGGATTGGTTTTCTAAGATTTTCTAACTAAGATTTTCTATATTTTGGGCTGCTTCTAACTCTACTTTTTATTTACCCAGTCATCTTCTTTTATGACATTTATTTACCACTGTGGAAGAAAAATGTGGATACTTATGCTAGTTGTGTATTACTCATGAGTGTGATCTACTTACTGGGGAATGTGTCCTTTAAGTTCCCTTGTTCTAAAATGCAGAAATGAGAAATCCTTACAGTTCACAGTCTTTATCTATGTAGGAGAAAAAGATCCATCTGTCCTAACTAAAATAATATTCCTAAGAACATCAACATGATTAACATATAACTACTGTACTGAATTGCTACACCATAGGGTTTCAATGATAGGGAGGAACAAGTCATCAGTTACATCTGTCATACAGATCTTCATCCATGGCTTCTATTAAAATTTAGTTGGTTTAGGGCTAAGCCTACTTTTCAAAAGTTCAATCCTTTCTCCTAGTGAAATTAGTACCTATACTTATACATAATGCATGACTTAAAACAAAAATATTAACTGGAACATATACCCTTGTGTCTTGCTCAGAACTATGGCAATGGCACAGTCAACCAGCACTTGTTTCTGTGTGGAAACTGGTGCTACAGGGGAATGTAGGCAGTGTGTCCCCCTATCAACTCATAAATTTTTAAGCATGAGATATTGCATTTTGCAGTATATCTTCATCAGGTTCTCCAGATAAACTACACAGAATTATGTATAGCCATTTTACTATGCAGTAGTATTGGAGATTTATAGTTTATGAGCTTACTTTTATCTTGTTCCTCACAATTCACAGTTACTTATGCAAAAGCAAAAAAAAACCTCCAGTAATTTTCTGTACACTTTAGTTTTGCAAGCCCTCGAAATAGAATTTGAGAATAACAATATTCTTTATTGTCTATGTGTTTTTCCTGTAAGATACAGAAATGCTTGAGATTGATTCTGAAAACAGAAAATAACTATTATATGGAATTATAAAAATATATCCTCTCTAATGGAAAATCCATTCTGCTTTAAATTACTATTCTTATTAAATAAGTACTCTGGAACCATTTAAATAATAACATACTTCATTAAACTAGAAACACAGCTTCTTACTGAAAACATAAAAGGAAGCATGCAAAAAAAAAAAAGGAAAAGTTAACTCATTTATTTCTTGTTCATGTGCATAGCAATACTATAAGTTAGCACATGTAAACTGCAAATGTAAATTTTACAGGTGTGACTGGGGGCAAAATCACCATAGGAAATATGGATCTGAAAAATTAGTAATGAATGATCCATGAGACAAATAAGCTGCAACAAAATCAAAGCTATGTAAATCAGAGGACCAGTTTAATCTATTACAAAATCATAGACGGTGGTAGTATTCACTAAAGGATTCCTCTCATTTCTTGTAGAAAACTAAGCACAGCTTCATTAACACATAAAGTTCTTCGAGGTTTCTCTTCTTGTTGGTTACATACAGTTAATGACTGTGTCCTAAAGCACATTTTTTTTGTAGTAATGTTCAGGATGTCCCTGAAAGAACCGATTAAAAAAATTTGAGAAATATCTGTACTGTGAGATACTTCTCTCTAATATGAAAATTTTTCAACTCTAGGAATTCCATGGAAAGGTAAAATTTTGATTTATGAGGTCTACTATTTCTGACCTTGGAGCTACATAAAACCTGTTAACTTCCAGGGAGACAGCAGAATACCCCTTGTAATCAGTCTCACAGGGGGTGAAGGAGGAGGTTACAAACACCTTAGTTCAATGCTTGCTCATTTAACTCCTTAAAATGATTACTTTTTGAAGATCGCACATATGATACTTCACTATTTCAAAGACACATATCGCATATGAAGATGCCAGGTGTTTACACAAGAATATATTTCGTGTCTTAAAAACACTTTCAGCTCTCTGGTAAGCACAGTATAATTACGCTCAGTGGTTCTTACAAAGGTTATGGGAAAAGATTTCCGGGAACAAGATGAATTATAATTGCTTGTGCTTTAATGGAGTAAGAGATTAGTATTCCCAGCCTCTCCTTAATAATGAGTGATTCACTCCACCTGTACTTGCAGACCTGGTTGTCACTGAATACAGAGCTAGAAAAGCAGAGTCCTTAGTTTTCCCTCCAAGATAAGAAAGTGAACAAAATGTCTTTTCTTCTTTGACCATATGCTTCCCTCTTTAAAAACATCTGAAAGGTATTTAAGACTCTTTATATACTATGACACTAAAATGAGAAATGAACATTAAGCCTAAAAGTATGTAATTATAATTTGGAATTAAATTAGATTTCGTATGTCAGCAATCAAATGATTTGCTAAAGGACAGCTCATTGAATTGATGTTTAATGTTCATCTAAGGACAAACTAACTTTTGCAATATAATTGAATGAGCAAAAATGCATAATAGCAATCTTATTGATATGTTAACCTTGTAAAAAATATTTTAGTATTGCAGGCATCTAATGAGCTAGCTAAGGCAAGTTAATTACATTTCAAGTGAGTTGCTAACCATGCTAATTCATATTTTATAAGATAATTAAAAAGCAACATGCTATAACTTCATTGTACTGTCTTACTGTATTTTATACTAGCTTTCACTTTAAGTAAATTAAACAAAGCAACTATAAAGGACTAGAAAAACGTAACTAACAATTTCTTGCTAAAATAGTAAATATACTTCAAATGGTTTCTCTTATATACTTATGAAGGGCTTTTTATAGCAATCACTGCAGCATCTAAATTTTCTATGCAAAATTCAATATAGGGTGGAAAACACAAATCTGTATATTAAGTCACTTTTCATGTTCTCATTTCATGTACAGGAGAAAATTAAATTATCAAAGCCAAGAGCTATAGAAAATCAAGAAACAATGCACTGAAAAATATTTTTCCATTAGACTCACGGCACAAGTTACCAAATAAATCATTCTTTTTAATCTATCAATTAATTTATCTTCTTAATCAATAATCAGTACTGCTGCTGATGAAGTAAGCAGGAATTTGGTACTGTTGTGCAGGTATTTCCATTCATCACTGTAGCATGAAAAAGCCCCATTTACAGCTAAATGCTGTGCTTCCTGTTATTTTACCACAGTCTTAGATGCATTGTTTCCCTTCAGGAAAACTACAGTAATACATCTGTATCCTTCAGAATGTTCACTTTGCTCCATGAAACTAAAAATCCTTTGACTTAAGTCAACTAGGACCCTAGTTCTGGAAAACAGCATGAACCTGCAGAAAAGCATAGGGCTGTGCCACTTCTTTGTCAAACCAATCAAAGACTCTGGGTATTTCTGCTTATTACTCTGAACTCCAAATAAACTGACCTACCTCACTGCTCATTTATTTTCCAGGTATTCATTCAGGGTGTGTAAATCCTGGAGACAAGAGCCTCTCTGACTGCTCTGGCTTCTGACTTCCTTAGATGTTAAACCTTTCTACAATTACTTTGCTCTGAAACTTCCCCAACAGAGATTCCTTCTTGACAAGACTTTTGAGGATGGCACTGCAAACCTACAGGGTAAGACAGTGCACCCCATTTTCCAAATGTTCACATTGTTTTGACTTGTGTTGCAAGCTACAACCTACCCAGCTCCTTGCTGTTCCTTTGTGAACTCTGATTTACCATACCTTGCTACAGCAAGCCTTATTTCTTGTAGCATTTTTGTTGTCTGGTATGACCTCAGTGTCAGGATGCTGTTTACCTTCTATAAGCTTTAGACTGAAATAATAAGTTATTCAACTGCTTTATTTTTCCCTTCAGGGTACCATTTCACTTCTGTTCAGCAATCAGTCTGAGCCACAGAAACTGACTTGTTTCATTTACTGTTTGAGACCTGGCCCAGCTTTTGCACATTTTAGCACTATAAGTAGTTTTGATTATCTCATGCCTCTTCATAGTTTAGTTTCCCACAAGTAGGCAGAAGGACAGAAACAAAATACACTACCTTCACCATGCCCAGCCCTGCTGAGGAGGCCAGAGCACATTATGTAGCTTAAAACAGTTCCCTTCCAACTTTTCCAGATAAACGGACTGCTGTCCAAAATCAACCACAACCATCATCCGCTTCACCTTTTCTTTATTTTTATATTTTTAGCTTGCATATTGGCTTTTTTTTGCTAAAACCCAAAGGCAGCTACTGACTTCCCTCCCTTTTCTGTTAAATTTCTCATATATTTCATTTCTTCATGGCTTCTGCACTTCCCAGACTGTAAACTGTAAGGGTTTGCAGACCCTTTCTTTGTTTCCCGTGCTCCAGATGAAAAGCTGCTATTGAATGTAGCTTATTCCTTGGCAATGCTGTCCTTATCACTTGGTAAAGAGGCCATCATCAAGTTCCACCTGCCTCTAGAGCTCACTAAATAATCCAGATACCTGGCAGTGTTACTGGCCATCACACAGATATCAATGCAGGAAACAGTGAAGAGGAAAGTGAGGGCTCCTCTTTGTAGATGCAGAAGAGTCTCCTTTCTGTGTTTCCTACAGCTGCTGGATTGCGTGTAGGGGTTTGATTCACTCAGCTAATTGTTTATCTTACTGTATAAAAATACCTATATTCAAAGTCTTAATTGTTTTTTATGTTTACTGATTATAAAGTAACACAGTTATCTTATAATAATGAAATAAAACCCTTGTGTTTTAGATTCCTTTTCTCCAAGCTATATATTTTTATGTGCAGTACAATGTGGGTAACTATGCGTTCAGTTTGAAACGTCCCAACATTTACTCTGTCTCCCCTGTGCAAAATTGTTCAGTGGTAAATCCAATATAAGGTTGGTGTAGCATGTGCAATTTTTTTTTTTAATTTGTATTTCTCTACACAGAAAAGCTGTCGCAAAATAAACTGCTTCCTCCAGAGCCCCTGCATCTTCTTTAGGCCTGCTTGTCTGCTGTCTAACAGTAGTTGGTTGTAGTCAAAGTTAGGCTATGAGCTTTTACATATAATTGTGAGGATTTTCTCAGGTATGAGCCTCTAAGAAATCCATTATCAACCCTTGTTATCTGCAGCCCTTCATCACTTTACTGGGTTTGTGTCCACGCTAAACTTCAGCCACCTCAGCTCCAAGTACAAGTGGAACAATAGACAAGCTATTTATTCGCTTCTCACCTATGCAGCCTTCAAAACATAGGTGGCATTTTTCCGTGTATGTTGCATCTGTATTTAAAAAGTACAATTCATCTTGCAGTAATATACAGAAACATAGAGTTCCAGATGTCCAGCAAGGACAAATAACTGTTGAAAAGTCCGGTCAATATCATTCAGTTGCCTCCAAGTTATTTTTGCCAATAGGAAATACCCAACCTGAGGTCTCAAAGTTGAGCTTGTAAAATTTTAAGTTTCTTCTAAATTGTGAGGTTTTGTTTATTCCTTTAGAACTTGCTTTCAGTCATGAATATTGTTGGTTTCTGTTGTATCAGTTACAGAACACAAGTATTTTATGTCATGCATTAAGGCAGTAATTTTCCTTTGAAGCCAAATAAGCAAGTGTATGGAAGGATATTGGTGTAATATCACCACAAGATAAAATACAGTGTTCTGAACACCGCATGCGAGAGAGTTTATAAATATTAAATATGTCAAATTTTAAAGGTCATGCCACTCTTCTAATACTGTAGTGTTTTAAATTTTATTTGCACAGTTCCAAATGCTGGTGTTGCAATGTTCATGCATTCAGAGAGCTACATTTGGTTTTGCTTAGCCTGGAACTCAATATCTTGTCATTGCTTTAGGCTCAAAGGTGATAGCTTACAGACAACATTTCTGTGGATGAAATTGAGGAGAAATAAGAGTGAAAGAGGAACATCAACATGGAGTCCAACATAATCCTTTAGCATCTTGAATCACCAAACAAGTACAGAAAAAGGGTGGCTTTCAATAGTTCTCTCTTTTTTTATACATATACTAGCCTGGGGCAATATTATGTTTGAAACAGTGAAAAAGATAAACAGCAACAACAAAACTCAGAATAGCTTGACCTAATTTAAAAGTTCTAAATATTGGTTTCACTGAAGTTTCTTTATTAGCATGCAAGCCAGGTTCTCTTATCTATTTTTTTTCCTTGATGCTTCTACTGTCATAAATCATATATCAAGTTGATAAAGAGAAAGTCAGCACAGCCTTAGGAAAATTCAACAGGTTGTCAGCTATTTCTTATTCAATAATTTATGAGAACAAGATGTCTCCATTACATAAATAATTCCTTTGCATGTCACTCAACTATGCTGTTATTTTTGGATGTTTATTATTGAGAGAAAGAGGGGCTCTTGAAGGGCAAAGTGGGTGTTCTGGGTTGAAATAATCGTTGAGCTCCAGAGATTAGTGCTCTGTTATTAATAACCATCTATAACACAGAACATCCACATACAGGAAAATATCTTGCTTGAAAAACAAGCAGGATACGGTGTGGACCCAAAAGCTTAGACCAAACAGAATAAGTCAGAAGTTTTTCAAATACGTGACTGACTCCCCAGAAAAGTAGGATTTATTGAACCCCAGACTTGCTGCTTACATTATTTGCTGCAAACAGTGGCAATGTGGCTACTATGACTTTACTATATGACTAAAAATAGCCAATTAATAAACCCTAGTGTATTCCTCATCAGCTACAGAGGACACTGGAACCTGTAAAGCTGCTGAAACCTTTGCTTCTTTTTTAAAGCTCTCTTTACTTTAGTTTCTTTAAATTTTGTAAACCTTATTGACTTTTTTTTTTTGTGATTCTGTGTTGATGACAACATGAAAGCATGAAAAATTACAACTGCAAGTCTCATATAAGCTTGTTACAACTTGTAACACTCTGGTAGACAGGCTGAGAGACTTGAGCTTGTTCAGCCTGGAGAATAGAAGGATCTGGGGGGACCTTAGAGCAGTTTTCCAGTAGCTAAAGAGGACCCACAAGAAATCTGGGGAGGGACTTTTTACAAGGGCATGTAGGGATAGAACAAGGTAGAACGGCTTTAAGCTTAAAGAGGAGAGATTTAGATTTATTAAGAAATATGTTTTCACTATGAGGGTGGTGAGGCCCTGGCACAGGTTGCCCAAAGAAGCTGTGGCTGCCCCATCCTTGGACGTGTTCAAGGCCAGGTTGGACAGGGCTTTGAGCAACCTGCTCTAGTGGAAGGTGTCCCTGCCTTTGGCATATTGAGACACAGACCAAGGCCGGTGTGGATACTGAGACCAAGAGTTAACTTCATTACAATCAAGACATTTTATCCTCTTGTGTGGTATTTTCCCAACCTGCACGAGCGAGTCACGTTCAATCTCATTGGTTTCTTTAAAAATCCCCAGGTAAAAAGTCCAATCACAATGCTCATGTGCTATTCACCCAACGACAGTTTCACCTTCTTGCTTCACTTCTTCTCACATCCCCCAAGTCCTCTGGCCTTCAACTGAAATTCCTTGTTACAATGAGATCCTGGCTTATCGCCCCAAGGCTTGCTTATTTACAAAGCCTCACAGCTTGTTCCCAGAGTGTTTCTCATGCAAATCCTATGGCCTTCACCTCCTATACCTGCCTGTGGCAGCAGGGCTGAAACTGGATGATCTTTAAGGTCCTTTCCAACCCTAATCATTCTGAAATTTCTTTTGACTAACAGCATAATGCTGTCTAAAATTCAGGTGGGTCTGTGCATCCTTTGTGGTAGCCTGCAGTGGTAATTCCACCGGTTAGCCCAAAGCTCTCAGAGATGGGCGTACAGTGACTCAGGCTACACAAAGGCTATATATTGGGGAAAGTTAAAAAATCCTTTACAAAATAATGGCTGTTTTGTCTGTAATCCAACACATGACCACTCAATCCCTTAACCTTGTATTGTCTCAGTAATGATTAATCTGTAACATTCTTGTTTCTACTATGCTGATCCCTTAACCTTCTGTTGAGCTAGCATGCAAACACAGGGAAAAACGCATGCAAAATCTATTGAGGTGTTTTGTTTTTTTTTTACCTCCACAAATCCTTCCCAGCTGAAAACCAAGTTTCACCACTTTGTCAGGATTTTGGTTTTCAATGTGAGCTCCTTCAAGTTTGATGTTTTTGTGCTGGTGGGGTCTATCTGCCATTTCCCAGGTACTGACTCCCATTTTGTATTATTTTTGTTTAGGCTTCACATGTTCCCTTTGATTCTGTGTTCTTTTTCTTAGTTGATCATGCAACAATGGCTTAGGCATTTTAGTGTCTTCTGTTCCATGTGTATGACTGAGTTGATAGTTTGCAATATTATGCTGCCAATTTTACATCTTGATTCTTCTTGCAGTCTCCCATATACGTTCTTGATTTGCTTTTTTGTCATCACGGTTTTGTGGGTATCTCTTTCCCAAATTAACTGCCTTGGCCATGCATGTTGTCCTCTATAAACTCTTTAAAATGTATTCTTCAGCACATAAAAGATCATACCTCATGGATTTCTGTTGCATCTGCCAGGTTCATCAGGTTTCCAAATAACTACAAATGTACCTGCTGCCAGAACTGAGATCTCATGTTGGGATCCCATTAATAGAACATAGCAGCTGAGCTGTCATACAATTATGTTTCGTATCACAGGTAACATGAGAGGCATACAAAAATTTTGTGTATGATGACCAAAGACAGACATTGTAAAAGCACATTTTATGGTTACTTAAATAGCAAAATTTTGTCCAGCAAATGTAGTCGATGAAGCCAGAAGATTACTCATCGTATCTTTACATTGATGTCTATAGCAGGTTAGGTAGACATCACTCTGCCCTCTGCTTATTCTACACCATAGAGATCAACATTTAGTCACATGAATGTAATTTATGACTGGATTAGATTAGGGATTGTATGGGAATTACAGATTAGACAGCAGTAGCCAGACTCCAGTTCTACTGACAACCTTTAATGGTTTCACACATGGACTATGGACAGCATTAGAAATCCAGTGCTATTTATTCTGAGGCTACTAACTACTGTCCATCAGCTGTACTTTGTGACTCAGATCACTCAACTACTTCAACAGCCTACAGCTGATGGAGTTGTGGAGCCACTGATGAACTCTTGAGTTCATCTTGTTTGCTTAGGCTGCCAACACCATGCATGCTGATGTGAGAGGTAACTGCCAAATCTGAATTGTTGCCTTTACTGATGTAGATAGTAATGAGCTATAATTACTATTCAGTTTTCCATATGTCACTAAAGAATTTGTATAATTAACTACATATTTAAATATGATTCATGTCTCCAAATTTAAATGTCTCTGCTGGATCCAGGAGCTCTAACATACTTGATGATTTCAATTGCTTTGCAAATTTCTTCAAGATGGGGGCTATATACGTTTTTCAATACTTTGCGTGATCTATTTCCTTGTAAATTATTTATTTGTAATTTATTTTTTTTGTTTATCCTCTGAGGGTGTATTGATAAGATATCTAAAACCAAACTCAATGTGAAAAAACATTAAAGTGAAAAAAAACAAAAACCAAAAAACCCATCAAGTTGACTGCAGGCTTGATATTTCTAGATTTTAAAAGTTCTAGTTTGATATCAATGAATTTAGGTAGCTGCTTCAAAATACATAACATTTTAAAATGTGAAAATGAAGAAGTGCAACAAAATAATACATATTATGATGTTTATTTGTAACAAAACATTTACATTGTCCCAGGGTGAAATTTTAGGTTTTGATTTTGTGAAAAATATTTGAATCTTATAAATTCTTACAGGATGGACAAACTGCTTCCCATAATTCAACTACCAATGTCTCCATTTAGTCACTGAAGTAATTGTCTTTCTTAACTGAAATGAGAGTGCAGGAACCATGAGCTGTTCAGAAAGAGAAGAAACTCTCCTGAAAAAGCTGCTTAGCAAGCCCTGATAAAATATATTATCTCATGTTCTTTAACCTTGTGCTTAGCATATGTGCCAACATTCTCTGACAGTAATATTTCCATTTTTTCCCAAATAAATTGTTCTGAGTTGACAGAAGAACAGCTGTTGAGCTTTACCTTCATTTGGTTCCCCTCCCACTCATACACATACATCATATCAATGATTCAAATATAAGATTAATGCAGCTCCCCACAAAACATACATACGACATGTGTTGCTTAATAGTGGCATTTTTAGTTCGTCTGTGATCATGCACTCCAAGAAGGAGCACAGTTTAGCTATATGTTTTGTATGTTACATGCAATCTACTAACATGACAAAATCTACCAAAAGGACATCACTGTCTCAGCTTAAAAGAATGTATTCCTTTAGGAAGACCAATGCATTCTTTGAGCTTCATAATTACATGTGCAATTGTAGAAAATAGATTGCATGGATTTGAAGAATTGAATAAATATGGCAGCAGTGTTTTGTGGGCTGGAAATATAAGACCGACAAAGATGGCAGGACACATGAAGCAAATTCACTACCAAGACCCATGCAAGCAGCCTTAATGAGAAGCTAAAGCAATACAATCCTTGAAAACCAAGTGTAAAATTTATATTACTGGTGCCACAGGGTCCTATTCTACTTTTTAACAGAAATGATGAGCAGTCCTATGACTTACAAACAACCTGGTATCTACCAATAGATTAACAGATCAAAGATAAACATGAATAATTTTAGCTGTTGCCTGAGTGATTCTTCACAGCTTTCATAAATAAGAGCAACAACATTACCATAACAAAGATGTGTGATCTTAAAATAAATCCTTCCTTTCCAAATACTTTAGGAATTAAGATAAATAATCAAGAAAGAACAATTTTCACAAATACAATTAGAATTAAACAGAAAAATGTGCAAAGTTTATAATTTTTTCAAGCATTTCCCACAGGTACAGTCACTCAGGTCATATTGAAAAAGGCAGCCTCAGTAAATCTGTAAGGCATTATGTGAGCAGATTAGCAGGAGTTCTGAAAAACACGGAAATATTGTCAGTGCTATGCTGACAAGCACTGTAACTGAATGGGGATCAGATTGAACTACTGTAGTGTGGAGTAAACTAATTGTGGAGCTTGAAGAAGACCTACCCATGTATATATAAAGTACATTTAATCAAAGGATCTCCTACTGAGCTCTTATCTAAGCACTTAGTAAGGTCTTGCTATAAACAAGATGGCAGCAGATGATTGGGTTTTATTTAAATTAAAAATCACAAAGAGTGAAATTCAAATGGCTGAAGTTAGGGCCAACAATGCAACTCTGTGAAAGCAGAGCTGCTAGTAGAAAGTTTTTATGGAGAATCCTTTTCCTTATTGCATACTATTCTATGAACACCCTGTGCCGCTTATAAAGTTTAATACTGTTAGTCCCACACAGTATTCCAAATATTTATGATTAATGTGTTAACACTGCCTAAAGGTGGTTGGTTAGACTCTGAGGGAAATGTTGTGCATTTACCCTGAAATACAAGCAGCTCTGCCATCAGAAAACAACATCTTGGCCTAGTTGTGATGGATGGCCATCTGTCTGCCTGTTGATGCTCCTTTTTGCCCATCCCAGACCTTCCTGGGCAAATGACACACATTCCTATTGTCTAAGACTCGAAAATGGCTTCATAACTTATGTCTGCCAAAAGAGTCAACCTGAAGTGAGCATGAGCCACATCTTGCAACATCCCTGCCCAATGTAAATCATATTTGTGATTATAGATAGGCATCGCACCATTTTCTGGATGTGATGGTAGTTCTTGAGACACCAAATCATGTTGATTTTCTTCTTAATTTTTTTTTTTTCTGTTACAAATTCCTGATGATTCTGACAGAAGTGTCCAGTAGGGCAGCAGTTCTTGCTTTGACTTTTAAACTGAAGTTAATGTCAAGGGTATGTGCCATCTGGCACTAGTAAAGCGATTTTGTGTTTTAACTGCATGGTGCATTAGACTGATTCAGAAGCCTTTATCAGTAATCACTTTGTGAAGCTGCAATATTTCAAGTTTGCACTTCATTGCAGACTGCTTAGACCCACTGAAAAATGTTCAATATTGCATAAAGTCTGTAACATAGGAAAAGTTAATAAGTTACACATAAGCATGTATTAAGATATGTTACTTTTTTAGTAAGGTCATATAGTAAAAAAAAGAATCCTAGTCCAGGATAATTTTTTGCAGGCAAAATAAATTAAGATATTCCAAATTTACTTCTAAAATGTTCTTCCTCCATTGACTTGACCTGCAGTTTTGCATATGAAATAAAAGGTTTCTTAATGTTCCTCTGAAGAAATGCTGAAATATCTCTGGCTCTTCTCTTACTTTCTTTTTAACTCTACCTAAGCTTCATGTGCTCTTTTCCATGTATTTTCCTTTAAAACCTGAGGTGTTCCTACAAAAAAAACTCACCTAGTTCCAAGAACAACCCCTTAGAGTGATAGTAGAGTTTCAGAAAGCACTGTCCCTGACATCTTTGGCTAGTTACTTTCGGTGTTTTCTTTCGTGTTTGACATTGAACTTTACCTCTATAAATCAGTAATGCAGAGTTCATCTGAAATAAAACAAGCCCTTACTGGACTGATGTTGGCATTCTATCTTTCAACTTTGCTTCCCTGCCCAGAGACTGGAGTGCATATCTGAAGTCTCTATATCCCTTCCAAAATTCCATTTTCAAATGTTGCACTTTTATTGGGGGAATATGAGAGGAGGGGGAGAAAATATGTGTGTCTAAATGTTTTTTGTTTGCTTAGTTACTTGGGGTTTTTAGGGCAAATTAGTTTCCTATCTGTTACCCATTGTTTTCCTTTCAGTGTTTGGGCCCCATTTTGTGAACCGTGCTGGTCTACAATTTGGAGTTAAGGATGCATGAATTGTTTCAGGTTGAGAGATCAGTCCTCACTTACTGCAACACCGTCTGATTTTTCTATGTGTAATCCTGCTGAAGTAGCAGTGCTGGTGCCAATGTCTTTGTTTTGACTTGGCTGCTCACTGTGTTCCAGCAAAGTGATGTAATTTTGCGTTGCTTCCCAGATGTCAGAAGTTGTCGTGGTTTGTGTGTGCAGCTCTTTGGACAGGGTTTTCTGGATGCCATCTTTGAACTTCTCAGATCTCTCTGTCTCTGTTCTGTTGTAGTATTTTGAATTTGCCATTGTGTGCAGTGTGTCAGAGCACTATCTGTGCTGACATGCACATGAACAAATGTAATTGCTTCATCAAAGTCTAGCTTTTACTCTTCTAAGAGTCTTTATCAAAGTTTTGGTTTCAGATCCTGCATAAGTCTCTTATCAGTTCCCTAACAGTAGGATGCTTTTTCTTTTTTTCAAGTAACTTTTTTATATATTCCCACAGTTTGTTTTAAAACATACCAGTCATCTTTCACTTTTGTGTGGTCTTTGGTACTCTTCCAGGGTCTGCAATAGCTGCATTGTGACTTTTGCTTCAGCTTAACTGAAAACAGTGAAAAACCTCTATTACTTCAGAAACCACTATTATGAGAAATAAATTTCTCATTTAATTTTCTTTTTGCTGGAAAACTTTCTTCATGATTGCAACCAATGTTGTCTTTACCCCTGTTTGTTTTCCTGGAAAATTTAAGTCACAGTGGGACTTTTAACCACTAGAGTTGAACTAAAAATATTATTTACTTGATCTTCGTTTAGTTCAGCCATCACTCAGAGCCAAGCCATCTATTGCAATTCTGCTTCATTCCAGTTTTGTATTGGGCAAAGTGAATGATCTGGCTCACACTAGAGCCTCATGTAAAGAGCCCCCCCCTGCTGACTGGAAACTTTGGCTGCATGGTTTGGGTGAAGGCCGTGAAAGTATCACCTCTGTACTTGTTACCCATCTATTCTTCATCCATAATGGTCTCCCTGCTCTCAGCATCTAATAGTTAAACTTCAATTCTGGTACTGTCTCATTAAAGCCAAAGCCAATTTTGCCACTCGCATCAGCAGATACTGAGTAGAGGGCCAAGGGTACAAACCTTGGAAAGCTGGGAGGATTTTACACACATGCAAACTGCACTGAGGACACGTTCTATTAACAGGCATGAGGACGAGAGCACAGTCAAGGGACAGCACTTGTAAGACTAGCATGCACTTGGAAAAAAAACACGATTTAGCAATATTTGCCACTCCTTGATTATTTCTGTTCAAGCTTGACTGATCTGAAGGGAAAAACTGGATAGTTACTCAGATATTGCATGTGGCAGGTTTTGGCAAATGTCAGTTTTGCACAAGGCAACACTGTGTATGTATGTCTTGAAGACTGGTGGAGTGGAATGGACTAGTAAATCATTATTTACTATTAATAGGTTACTTCTGTGAGGCTAATAAAAATTAGGTGGAGATGTAGGTACACCACATGTTTAGATAACATTTTCAGTCTTCCTACTTCAGGCTTCCCAGATGACTTTAATTTTTTCATTAGTTTCATTTTTAGAAGCATGCAACCCAATATAAGCGTCAAAGCAATTAAATGACAAATAATTGGTCTGATTTTTATGACCACTGGGTACATCAGGGTCTTATTTTTTTAAATCATCTCACTTATTTAGCAATAAAATAAAGATGGAAAGAACATCTGTCTTTAGGTGCACAGCATTACACATCTAGGCTTCAGCTTATTACCTGCATATTACTTCATTACCCACAGGTTTTTATGACATCAGTGTCACATTAAAAGATGATAGCTGTAAATTTCAATACCTTAAAATTACCTAATGAGAGTAGCCAAATGATGCGTTTCTCTCTCTTGAAATGAAAATAAAAAATACAAAACATCCAGTTAAAGAATAATTTGAATTACTACAGTCATTGCATTACATTCAATGTAAAGCCATATATATTCGATAAATTGCTGCAGGCAAGGCATTTCCTAGAAAAGTCCTTAACGTTTGCAAATTCTTAGCTATAACAGCATATTGAATGCCAAGATATGCTGTGAGGGTTTGTTTGTTGCTATAGCCATAAGGTAGCAGTGGAATATTTTATATACATTTTTTCCTACTGGGTTTCTCCACCTTGTAGCATATGTGCTGATTAGTATCAAATGGAAGAAACAGTTTAGAAGCATGATCTGTTTTATGGGTCCATATTGTCAAAGAACACCATGAAAGAGAGAACTCCAATACAACAGATAAATCGGAGCATATTTATTCTATGGCTTCCCACCTCTTTTGTCATATAGCAAGACTGAAAGTCTGTTTCTGCATATGTTTTCCATTGAATTAGAGACCTGGTAATGCATAAACCATGGAGTAATTTTTTAAGTTGCTATCGCTTATCAAAAATTAATGAGAACAACTGTGTGTACTCTCCACATTTTACTTGATGTATAAACAGAGCAGTGGGGTTAATTGTGAAAACTGTTTACTTCTGAGGGGGGAATAAAACCCACTCAAATGCCGCCTTTTTTCAAGCTGTGAAGCCTTTCTACCCATAGCACATATGCCTTGCTGCAATCTGGCAAACATACAAAAAATACCCCAGTCAAACCAATCTAAGATATCTTTCTTTTCGTTCTTTTTGTTTCTTATTTTTGCAGCTTGCAGCAGAAACTAAGATTTCATGTAAATTACATATATTTTTCCCCTCTCTATAAAAGAATCAAAGTGACATATTAAATATTGGCCTCCATGTATTGGCCATAACATATGAAGCTAAAGCTAGTCGCAAGCAAGGAGAGGAAGCATGCTCAGTTTGAAGTGTTTTCTGAACAAACTTTACAGTCCAATAAAACAGAAATCTCATTTAATATCACTTGTTAGATGTGGTGTGCAGGGCCAATAGCCTAAAACTTACATTTCTCAACTGAAAGCCTTGTTATTAGATATAATATCTGCCAAGAACTGTCACAGTTGTATGCACAGTGTTTCTCACCGCTGTTTTTTCTGCAATAATGGCCTCTCATTTTGATTTATGCACATTTACCTAGTTCCTTCCCCAAGGGCATCCATGCTTTTGGACATGAAATAGTCTTGTATTTTAGCATACTCCAAATGTTTAAATGAACCTTTTGGCATTTGTTTTATTTTTTGTATTATTTCTTGGCCTACGTGGTAAACAGACCTAATATTAAAATGCATATTTTATAGTACGTTACTTACATAAATTTTACGCCAGTCCTGCAAATATTCTCCAGCACTGTTTAATATCTGTCTATTCTGCACCTAAATGAGATTGCAGAGCATAAGGAAGAGCTGAATCACACTCACGAGAATAATACAGTTTGCTATCACCTTTCTAGCTTACAGTGCTGAGCATACTGAGAGGACAAAACTCTTCTCGTAAGGCAGCTGTGGAAAATGCAGTGAAAATGTAGAATTAGACTAAGCCAAAGCTCCATCCTGCCCTAGTGAGGTGTTTTGCCAAAGTGACTGAGAGGCAGCATGGCAACAATCTGACCAACTGGTCTACATCCAGCCACCCACTGCTCATTACAAATGAATCAATCACTCTCCTGGGACAGCAGACGTACGTACATATGTATATAGAGTCACAATAAATATATTCCTAAATCCTTTGCAAAAGCAAAGTTATTGTATTCAGTGGAAATGATCATATAAGTTTTCTTTATTTATCACTTTTTTTCCTAGAATTCAGACATAAATGAGCAAAATTATTAGTAGCACTGACGGAATAATGTTAAGGACAGAAAATTACAAATACAGAACTATTTGGAACAAAGTATTGGTTATGAGCCCGAGAGGTGCTCAGTACTTACTGTGACAGCAAAATGCTGCTTCTCCTCAGTCTCCTTCTGCATTTAGAGGTTTCCTACACAGAAGAAAAGGCAACGTTGAGTGATATCTCAACAATTATTACTTTCTAATGAAATTTTGGGCCCCCAAATCACTAGCTACATCAGCATGTAGAGAAGGGTAGTCTGCCCTTTTGCTTTTCCTGTCTTCTACATCCTTTGCTGACAGTTATGTCTTGCCCTGAGTCTGACATTCCTAGCAAAACCCTTCATCCCACACAGAGCTCAGTATCTGAGCCCCTCAAGCAGTCACAGAATGTTCTGAGGACTCATAGCTTCTTTTTAGAGTGGCCTCAAAATGTTTATGAGCTAACAGCTGCTTGCTCTTCTTGACAACATATCCCAGTCAGTGGCGGCACATCTTCAGATTTAGATTCACCATGTTACCCAGCAGGGAGAAGTCACATCCCTGACTTCTTCAGTAATATTTAATAAAACTGAAACTGAAGCTTCTTCAGTTGCTGTTGCTTTTGCGGGAGCTACATTATCTGGCTTAGTGGTCCAGTGGGTAAGGTAATGAATGGGGAGTCACAATGAAAACCTACACGTCTCAGTCCCATTATTTCAAATTAGCTTATACTTATTGTGGAGCAGTGGACACATGGTGTGGAATTCATCAGCTGTAATTAAGTCATCTAGAGTTAGGTATCTAACTCTGAGTATGACTCCATAGGTGTCTTTTGCAAGCAATGGAGACACATAAGCACCTATAGGGGAATTTGTTTCCAGTACAGTAAGTCCACAATGGGTCCTATAAACCGCTGTGTCCATTCGCCAAGGGAGCTCACTGTGATGAACCCAGACTTAAAAATCTGATTTTAGAAATCTAACTTTCCTCATGATGACTCTGATACATGGTAATTCAGGAAATTATAGGTATTTGTAAAAATGGCAGAACTTTGTGTTTTTAGTTCTTCACTGTCCTCCTTTGAAAAAAAACAAAAAAAAAACAAACTGAAAACCAAACTAAAATTGTTATTAAGATTATACATCACTCAATTTATTTGTCCTGCTTTAATAAAAACAAAGAAAAACAAAACCAAACAGTTCATGGTATTGGTTAATATGAAATACTTTATATTTTCAAAACTCAGAAATCTTAATTTACAAAAGTACTCACATAGTGAAGTCAAAGCTTCAACTTACACCAAGGAAACTCAGGAAGAGCTGTTTCATTGAAAGGGCTCTGAACATATGGAACAAATAATTGAAGAAAAGGCTGAAGCTGAGAAGTGTAAATGAGTTCAAGAGAGTCTCAGATTTCCTTCTTGAGCACAAAAGGAGTGAAGCCATAGAGCAAAAAGACAGGAAAGCGGGATTAAGGTAAACCAAAAAAAGCAGACATGTTAGGCCAGATAACTTTCTCCTGTTTGTAAATTTCATGTTTTCTGCAGAAAAAAAGTGACTACACAGATGGTCTGTGTTATCGCCACATCCTTTAAAATTCCTTTTCCAAAAATGTCACCTTGTACTGTATCCTCTCATGTAGCATAAAGTGCATATGGTGTTTTCCAACATGTTCACATGCATTCTTGCTGTCAAGAATGGTCTACTTCATTAGGCATCACCATGGAAAAATGTCTGTAAGAAGGGGCATATATGGATTAATAGCACCAAATTCTGTTGCTGTGAGGAAAGCCTGCTGGTGGCTCACTCACAATGTGTCCACACTAGCAAGCAATCTGGCCCAAATAGAATGAATCAGTTGGTTCTGCGGCTGCTGTATTTTTCGTCAGTGAAGTTCTGGGCTTTTATTTTGGTCAAGAAAAAAAATTCTACCTGCATCATCAAAACTGTCCAAATGTCTTTTAGCTTGAATACCAAGTAAACAAATTAAAACTCCATAAGTTTCTTTTACAAGCAATGGAGACACATAAGGGTAGGAAAACATTTGCAAAGGGTTGGAAAACATTTAGTACAGACTGGACCATCCAGTTTGTGTTTTAGAAGGAATTTATCTAGTACATGCCAAAACAGGTTTCCAAAGGGAATTAACATGGAGTATCTGCATGCTGCTGCACCAGATGAAAACATGGATGGAGATGCAGCCTTCATTACCCAAATTCATGCTTGACTATCTCTCTTGGTTGTTCTGATTCCTTCTGTCTTACCAGACACTGCTTCACTATGGAAACTGACTTTTGGATACTGTCTAATTTTCATAATATCATAATGAAAGGAACAGAACACATTTAGGATGCCTGACTTACCCTACAAAGCATTCCCATTGTCAGGTTGGGCTGTGCTCTTGATCTTTTCTGACAAAGGGACCAGTTTCAGAGCTCAGAGAAAGCTGTGGCAAACTCATTCAAAATTTATTCTGTGGGATCTGAGCAAACATCCCCCTATTTCCCCTTCACTGCCCATTCTCAGGGGGATAGGTGGGAAGGGAGTATATTCTTTTCTGATAGCACAGACCAGAGAGTATATGCTGAGTTCATGACCACTAGTAAAAGACCTAAAACAAGAGCTTAAATCAAAACTTACGTAATGACTTTCCCCTCTGATAAGATTGCATGAAACTTTTTCTCACACTCCCAGCTTTACTTTTAGCTTTTACTTCTAAATCATGGTGTAAAATACACATAATTTTTCACTGCCCTGCAAGTCACACACAGACCCATGACTACCTGATCCTTCTATGCAGTTTATCAATTGTCTTGTAGAAATTATGAACCTGGACAAACCCAGCCTTGTGCTCTGGCTCCAACTGAGCCCATTGCCTCCCAGTAACTGTGCAACATACTCGCTCTTGCAGCCCGCAGTAGTCCCTTTTCCAATGGCATCCTTGTTCCCCAACAGATGAAGGCTTGGCAATAGGAAAGAGATTTCCTGCTGTGTTTTTACAGCTGCAAAGAATATTTGTGAGGTGCAGATTCCTGTCCCTGCCAGATATGGGCAAGAGATCAAAGCTCCAGTAATGCCCTGTGGAGAAAGAGGACAGGGTTCTACCTCTCTTGCTCTCAGACCCAATGTGGGTGGCATATGTTCAGAGATATAAGAACCTGGGGAAGTCCATCATCTGATTTCCTCCACAATCTTCCTTCTCTGCCCTTTTGTGAAGACAGGACACCAAAACATAAGTTTATTGCGCTGGAACATGTTCATGTTCAAAAGCAATGAATGAACTGAACACCAGGGAAGCCCAGAAACTTTTGAAGAGTCTCATTTCCTTAACAGAGTGACTTTGGAGTCTGGGGGGTTCTTCCTTAGCAGAGCTTGTGTAACATGAAAGGAGAGTCAGGCCCTGATTATATTACTTTTTTCCACAAATAGTCTCCAACAATAAAGTATTTTAAGACTAAAGGCAGTTCTACCAGTCTATAAACACTAGCCCAGTAAAGTTTATAAAAGAAGTCAAATATTGTTTAAAAATAAAATTACAAAAAACAAAAAACAACACCCCCCCAAAAAAAAAAAACACACACACACAAAAACACCAACAAAAACAATCCAAACACTGAACTCTACAAAGGATTCCACATTTGCTGCAAACCAGTTGTATTTTGTATGATCTCAGGCATTTTCAAATACAATATTTGTTTTTTAGCAGCACTGAGGTGTACAACAGAGCTCAGCTTTATGAATGAGCATTCGCGCATGCTTCTGACTGCAATTCTTGAAGATTTTTAGGTAGACTGTTTAAAGGTGCAGAGCAATTCATACACCTGAAGTTGGTATTATACACTTACTATGTTTGTACATATTTGCAAAAGGAAATTGTTAACAAAAACTCAGTACCATAAAGAAAATCAAATATGGCTGTTGAAAAAGGTACCTAATTAAATACAAGGAGGCACTGGATGTTCTCCTGTTCCCTCACAAAATACAAAATAGATTTCAGTCTGAGTCTATGTTAGATTGCTCTAAGGTGACTAAACAATTAAATTTGTTCTTTGTGTTACATTGTCTCTTTCTTTATACATTTTGTGGACCAAATTGACTGCTCAGTGTTTGCTGCTGTACCACATAGTGTTCCACCAGATGCTGGTCTGTCAGTCAGTGAGGTAACACAGCAGCAGCATGAATATCTTTGTATATAAAGTGATATTTTTTCTTGTGCCCAGACACCAGTACTGCCAAGAAGCTGTTCTTCTTGCTGTTTCTGTGGTTTTCTGTTCCCTTCATTTATGTGTAGCTGGGAACACAAGGGGTTAAGTGACACTGCTCTTACCATGCCTGTCTCAGGGGCAGGGCAGGAGGTTGTGCAGCAGGGATCTCATAGGAAGGTGAATGCTTCTCCTAATGAGGTGAAGCTGATGGCTCTAATGCAGTGGAACAGCTGCAGTGGGATCTTTCCCAGCTCGGAGTCACACTGAGCTCAGATTCAGCGTATAGCAGCTCTGTTTACTTCACACGCTATAATTATGATCGATGTGCAAAAGATGTAAAACTCTTTACCTTTTTATAACAAAAGCTTTAAGTTTGTGAGCCATTGAGGAAGGGGGGATTGATGCTGTTCCAGCAAGGACTAGCTCCCTTCCATCTCCTCAATCTTCTCCTTGGCTGACAAGGTTACTTTCCCCTTCTGCTGCAGTCTCCTTAAAGCGCTGGAGATCTGGGTGCCAGGAGGGAGCAGGAATCCTAGCTTCAAGTTTTTGCTACAGTGCAAACAGATCAGCCTGTCTTCTTCCAAATGCAGATGATAAATAACATACAGATATGAAAGACTCATGACTTTTATCTTCATTATTAACAATTTTACCATTTCCATTAATGGCACTATACTGTAGTCAGACTTCATGGCAGATATATATGAATGTGATTTGCTGCCTGTGAAATTCTCAAATTGCTTCCCTTAAAGATAAAGATTAAATACAAAATGCTTGATTCTCCAAATTCACCAGCTGGCCCTGTTGTGGTTGTGTACCCCAGTGCCCAGACATTTAGGTCATCTCCCTCTCCCGGCTTCCCAGGAGTCTGAAGGTGTCTATAAAGCACATATTGCACCAGTGTGTGCTGAGGGCTTCTGGACTGGCCTGGATATCTGAGCAAAAGAGGGTTTAGCAGTATTCCCATACAGATGTTCCATTTCTGGAGGGAAAAATGCTGGCTTTCCGTCAGCCTGCAGGCTCAACGGAAGTGCTGAGGACAGTGTACCCTTGCACAGGGACTTGCTCATAGAAAATAGTCAGTCCCTACTACTGTTAACTAGTTTTTAGTTCAGGTGATTATGACATCTGTTGTGGGTCTACGAATTTTAACATAGGAAGCTCTTTTTGTTAAAAGATAAAGGATCAACCTTGGGAGGTAGCACACACAAGTTCAGAAATGCTAGAGTAAAACTTCTGCTCAGAACAAAATTCTTTCCATGATTTTTATATAATTATTCAACCTTTAGCAGTGTGATCATGAAAAATGTCCAGGGTACAGAGCAAGCAGAACAGAAAGAAATTCTTTAAGAAGAGAAATGACCATTTTCTTCCTGGTGTGGAAGCATAAGATTAGACCAGGACACAGGAACCTTCCCTGCCAAAACATTGCTTCATTTGGACATCTGAATTCTGGCAGCTCCCAACATTTGCTGATTTGACACTGCAGATTGAACACCCTTTGAATATAATATCTATATGTATTATTGCATAAAACATATTGTCTGCATAATTATATGTGCTCTGTGATATAGCAAAGAGGCCAATTTTCCCTTAAAGTTATAAGACAAAATAATGACATTGTTGCTATATAAAAACCACAGGAAGCATACATCCAACTTATTATGACACAGTTTCATTAATTCCTAGGCTCAGTAGTGTATCTAAATGTAATGCCAGAGTTCAAAAAATATTGTTAGGAATTTTTGAGGGAGGTAATAAATAAATTATAACTAATAATAATATTTTCAGCAAATTGCTGACACTTAAAGGAATAAAAGCTGTAGAGCCAAATTGAAGCAAATGCTTTTTCAAAAAGCAATTTCACAAGTGGAAAGTCTATTAGTATCTCTGTATGTTATTAGGACAGCAGGGTATGTCCTGCAACTAGACTTACTTGCTGTATTAGATTAGATTCAGTTGGCCATTACATACAGAAGTATGCACAGCTGTCCAATATGCACTGTCAAGTCCATAGAAGCTAAACCAGTATTTTAATCTATTTTTATTTATATGTGGTGTTTCTTAGTATGTTTTTTTTCTCTACAGTTTTCCCGTTGCTAAAAACATGTTCTGAAAGAGAGGAGAAAAGTGCATTGGTATAATTTCCTTTGCACCTTCATAAAGAATCAGAAATGTGCAGTAACAGCAGAGGGAATTAAAACTCCATATGCAAATGGAGACCTAATTCTGTGAGACTGTCACCATCTTTTAACTTTCTTTACATGTTGGCAACTAAGGTGGAAATTGCCACATAGATAAAACTTTGTTCAATTTGAAATGACACGTAAAGGTGACGCTAGCTGTCAAGAGTTCTCCTGAGAGAAGAAGCAGCTAAAGCTATTGTACCCCAGCTGCCAAAGCCCAGGACTGGAGGAGGGCTGAGAAAATGTATATGACATATTACTACTTAATGCATCTGAAGGTTGTAATTGGAGATATCCCTGGTAACTAGATTTTCTGATATTTCTTCTGTTGCTTTGTACCAACTGACAAGGACATAAAGGACATGATAGGAACAAGGACTGAGTCCTTTATCTGAAAAAAGCAATTTTGGTATTTTCCTACCTTATACTTTATCTTTGCCTCCTATGAATGCATAGATATCAAATGACTACAAGCCATTTAATCAGTATTTTGCTAGTATTTCAGATTGAAGCCACAAGAAGTGCATAAGTCTCATCACTTACACAGGCAGCTCCCAAAATTCTTACTGAAAAAACAGACCTAGGCACACTGAGTAGACCAGAAGATGTGTTAAATTCCAAACAACACATAGCTGCCTCTTGAGTATGTGCTTCAAATGAGTCTTTCAATGCTGTTTACTTTGCCATGTCTATAAAATAACCAACCAAACAGAAAACAAACAACAAAAACAGACAGAAGAGGAAAAATCAGTATTTGGTTATAGGTATAGCTGAACAAAGCTACTACATGCTTTCAAAACAGCAAAAATGTTTCCTGTAGCTTCTGGAATGAATAGAAGGAATATAAAGCTATTTCTGATTGTTTTGCTGAAATCCTGCTCTTGTAGAGTTCCTTAAGGACGGACACAGCAATGCCAGTCTATGTTGTTTCACAAAGCTTTTGTAAGTCAGGTGGAATTTATACCTTCAGAGGCTCACAGATGACTAGCTAAGTCTGAGGCAGGATTACCTGTAGCTAAGTACAAAATGGTTATATTTCCCCTATGTAACCCAGGTTTTATTGACAATATCCTGATTGTGCAGTTCAGTCAAACCTGATGCCTTACTGATCTCTGGAGCCTGCAGAGAAGACTTGCCAAGGGCCAAAATACAGCAAACCTCAAGCAAGGCAGGTTGAGCTCTGCTGGGCAGCATGGAGAAATGGGATGGGGTCAGAAGGACAACTCCCTGCTGCTCAGGTCACATCTGAAACACTAAACACTACTGGCGAAGCTATTGCTGCAGTGAGGCCAGGAGTCTTGGTGACTGTCAGATTTTCACTGTATTAAGATTTTGTATCACTGTTAAGCAATTAACAGCTTTTCAAGATTAGCCTTATATTAAAAGAAAACACCATCTAAAAAGTCACCAAAGAAATTTAAAGTGCCTTGGAGTGAGGGATGACAAGACTTCCATATTGTTAGGATTCTGGGCTGTGTAATACATCATGAGAGCTGTCTTTTCTCTTTCTTTTCCATGCTTAAATTGAGTAAAATTGTAAGAGAATGTCATAATTCTGCTGATGCTGAAGTCCCTGCTATTCCTTCCTTTTGTCCTGGCTAAGCTACTGCAGCGATTCATTTTCCACTAATACCTCTGCATGTGCAGTTAGCATCTGACGCAGTATTCCCTTGCCTGATCTCTGGCATTGAATACCTACAGCTCATGATTCCGGACCTGGCTCTGTCACACTGCTGGTTGTTAATCTGAGTTCATATTAGTTTCAAGGTGTTCCTGCTACATTATGAAGATCTTTCACCTAATTCTGAAAATTCTTGGGACACTCCTTTTCCATAAATCTTTCCTTTCCCCCAGCTGAAGAATCCTGGCTTCCACTTCTGAAGTAAATGGTAACTCACAATTGGTAATTTGCCCTTTAGGGAACATTTTCTGCAAAGGAACCTGAGTGTTCACAAGCCCTTGGTCTCTTCAGTGTATGTCCCTGCAGGAAATTTTACTGTGTGGTACAAATGCAGGACAGCTGCCTTTATCTTTGATACTGATTTGCTGTTGCTAATTTAACTGTTGAGAAAACGTTGCCAGAAGAAGTCAAGGCCGCTTCAATTCTTCAAGCAAATGGTCTGTTTTCCATCTTTGTCATTGCAGATTACAGCCTTTGAGAGCATTTAGTGATGTGTGGATGTAACAGGACAGTCAATATGATTTAGTTGGTATTAAAAGGGCCTTATTTCTACTTCCTTTATAGACTACCTATTTCCACCTCCTATTGCAAATTGAGGTATGAATATAACAGAAATCAAGGTGTTAATGGCATTGCATGAGAATTCATGATTTCTTATACACTTCCTATCAGTTTCCCAGATGAAATTGTACAGGTACAGAAGCACACATACTTTGTACAGGTACAGAAGCAGACATACTGGAGAAAAGATAAGGGGAAAGTAGAGGGGAGCAGGAAGAGAGCAAACAGCTAATTTGAAACCTTTTATAGACTCTAGCCATCATTAGCATTCTCAGAGGGATTTTTTCCCCCAAGGACAGGAAAAGGCCAAAGCACGAAAACTTTTAAGTCTTCTAATCTAATCTAATCTAAGGGATATAACAATGAACAAATCTCTCTTAATTGTCTCCAATAAGTAAAATAACATAAGAACCAAACTCTGCTGGAGACATTCCAGGAATTTTTATATCTTCATTTCTGTCTGCTCCCTTATGATGGTAATTTCTTTTTATCTGCTCTTCATTTGTACTGATTACTTCCTTTACAAATTAAGCTGTACTTTTACTGGCTTCATCTCAGTTTCTTTTTAGTTAAGACTCTGAAAAAGTTTCAAAATCAAATCCTCCTAAGCTTAGTTTTCGATTTTTGTTTGTTGGTTTGCAACGGTGGAGGCAGCGGAAGGGGGCTCTTTCTCAGAAATGCAGGGAGTCCTCAAAACCCTTCTGCTCTCCTTACCAGAAGCCTGGTAACCACAGCTCCTGGGCACTGCACAAGCTGATGAGGCAAGCACTGTCTTTGTAAAGCATTTAGAAATCCTTCAGTAGTAAATGTTCTGTGTGTGTATGTGCCTATGTAAAATGAACTCAAATGCTTCGTGCCCATTGAACACATACATTTCAACTCCATGATTTCCTTTGGCTTCCTAGGCAAGCCCTACTGGTTGACACCCACATTGCTGTCTGTCTTATTGGCACTTTTTACCTTTATGCCCACACAGTTATAACATTCTTGGAACTAGTAGGTACACAGCGTTGAACCTCAGGGCATATTTGCTACAACATCACTATTGTTATTTTCTAACAGAAATTCAGATGGGGGTGAAATCCTTTAGGTCTTTAATGAGTTTCAGCATTATCTGGGCCTGCAATAATTCTCCAGGTTACAGAACTGAAATCATTATTGACTTCAGCCCATTTCTTTTTTCTTTTTTTTTTTAAATTCAGATATAATTATTTCCTTGGCTGTCTACACACAGCTATTTCTGTGGAGATTTAGATTTCCTGACCTTGGTCCAGACGTTATCTCTTACTATGAATAAATTTACTCAGAAAGCTGCTCACTAAGGGAGTACCATCACCCCAATTTGTCTTGATTGGCATATGCCTATTGAAAACTTCCAGAAATTCAACCTGAAATTAATGTTAAGTTACAGATATTTAATGAGTTACATCAGAGCCAGTGGAACCTCAGCAACAGAGTACAAAAGATAGCATATGTATTTTGAAGGAAGACACTCTTTTTATTTCTTTAGATATTTCAGTGGAGAACATGTCAGGGTAACATATTGAAAACATGCAGAAGTATCCAAACATCTATTGTTTGAACCAAGTCTTCTTTGTAACATGTCAGTATACTGCTTTGGGGGAAACATGTCCGGAAGAGTACAGCAAATTCATTAAGTTCATGAGGTGGTAAGAATAAGCATTTCAGTTAAAAGATCTTGTGGTTTTGAGGTTTGGTTTAAATCACGCTCAAAATTGCTGGTTTCTAAGTATCTTTTGTTGATGATGTACAGAAAGAGAGAAAAGAGTCTGGCATTGGCAAAATTTTATGACTCATTACTGGAAATGGTGCAAGCACCTTTCCTATTCATCTGTTGCTTAATTCTCTTTGGTTTCAGAAAAAAGACTAAGTACCTTTGCTTATATCTTTATCTATTTCAAACTAATTTATTTTAATCATACTGGCTGTGTTAAACTTTATCACTTAATCTACAACTCATGATTTTAATAATACTTATATATCTAGTTGCTTTCTGAATCATCTGCAATTTCTTATTATATTTGTTTCCATTAGATCAATATGACTCCAACGAAGGTCAAAACAATATATAAATAATGGAGAACAGCCACATAACTTTACTTATCTTGATTGTATACAAGTGGTCATAGATCAAAAATTTCTGTGGGTTCACAGAAGAGTCCTTATGCTACTTTCCTTACTGGCACAAATACATAATTTCTCTTTAAAGCTCTGCAGTGTATCATGGAGTTAAACTAACCTGATTATTCATGATTTCAAACACATTATCTGACCTGCTTATTGGGTTTAAAAATACAGTCCTTTGTGTTTCATATGTAACCAGCATTATTTGCCCTAGGTATCTACCTTCCTTATTCTATGTAGTGGACTTCATGTCTAGTTCTCCAACTCATGAAATTCTGAGACTTTTGTTAGCTTCACATGATTCCATCTTTTAAAGTTATTCTATTTTTTAAACATTAAGAGTATATTTCTGTGCTTTGAAAAGTGTAGTAGGGTATTAACCATGCTGTTAGAAGACTGTAGGCAAGCCATGATACAAGATGTTAGTACCACATACTGAACAATTCTTGTTATTTAAATTATATAATATATCAATAATATGCAAAACAGTAATCGATCAATAAAAGAATCCTACAACAGCCATATACATATGCACATACATATACACTCTGTAAAATAGAAGCAACACCTAAACAGATGTCATCAGGCAAGAGGATTCATAAGCTTAGTAGCTTTTAGTCATAAACCTATTCTTCATTCTTTAATACGAGAAATAGGAAAGATGTTTCAACTATCAAATTAGCAGTGAATCACTAGGTCTCATAGGAGATGGTGGTATGCATGCCACGTCCTTATTTGAAAGTGAGAGAGCATAACATCAAGAGAAAAAAAGAGGTAGCGTTAGGGTCCGAGTGTGAGGGATAAGCCTGTGACTTCTCTGTGACTGGATTTTGGATGCTTCTCTGGCCAAAACGATACACTTTTTGAAACATGACTGTCAGTAGAATTTGGAAATGGATGAAGAATAAAACATAATTTATTCCAAAAGAAAAATTATCTTATCTTCTCCTTCTCAAAGCTGGCTTTTGGAGTACAGACACAGCCTTTAAAGCGAAACCATCATCAGCTGGAAAAAAGGAATTCAGTGACATAATGTGAGATGAGATTTTCCTGTTTGTTCAAGAAGAGAGTCACAGATCAGAGATGTTAACATATTTCAGACTTAAGAAGTAGGTTATTTATTTTAGGAAGGACAATGAGATCCAAGTTTATTCTGATCTACTTCTAGTTAAAAATATAAAATCCTTGGATAGGATTTTCTTCAAAATGGATGTTATGGACGGATGGATGGACAAACCCAATACCTTCTCAGTTCACACGTATTTAATCAAACAGTAAACTTAGCATTTGTGTCTTTGGTAAGTTTCCCATACTCCTCTTCAGCATAAGTTAGAGGGTTATTTTATTCATAATGTTCAACCACCCATTTCAACAGTCTGGTTTTGAATATTTCCCTGGGCAACCCATTCCAGTGCCTCATCACTGGAAGTAAAGAACTTCCTCCGTATATCCAATCAAAACTTCCCCTGTTTAAATTTTAACCCGTTACCCCTTGTCCTATCACTACAGTCTTTAATGAAGAGTCCTTCCCCAACATCCCTGTAGGCCCCCTTCAGATACCAAAAGGCTGCTACGAGGTTTCCACGCAGCCTTCTCTTCTCCAGGCTGAACAGCCCCAACTTTCTCAGCCTGTCTTCATACAGGAGGTGCTCCAGGCCCCATATCATCCTTGTGGCTCTCCTCTGGACTTGTTCCAACAGTTCCATGTCCTTTTTATGTTGAGGACACCAGAACTGCACACAATACTCCAAGTGAGGTCTCACAAGAGCAGAGTAGAGGGGCAGGATCACCTCCTTTGACCTGCTGGTCACGCTCCTTTTGATGCAGCCCAGGATACTGTTGGCTTTCTGGGCTGTGAGTTCACACTGCTGGCTGTGACCATTTTCTCATCAGCCAACACCCCCAAGTCCTTCTTTGCAGGGCTGCTTTGAATCTCTTCTTTGCCCAACCTGTAGCTGTGCCTGGGATGCTCCGACCCAGGTTTAGGACCTTGCACTTGGCATGGTTAAACTTCATGAGGTTGGCATCAGCCCACCTTACAAGCGTGTCGAGGTCCCTCTGGATGGCATTCCTTCCCTCCAGGGTATCAACCGAACCATACAGCTTGGTGTCATTGACAAACTTGCTGAGAGTGCACTCAATCCCACTGTCCATGTCAGCGACAAACATGTTGAACAAGACCAATCCCAGCACTGATCCCTGAGGGACACCACTCTTTACTGGTCTCCAGCTGGACATTGAGCCATTGACCACAACTCTTTGCATGCAGCCATCCAGCCAGTTCTTTATCCACCGAGTGGTCCATCCATCAAATTGATGTCTCTCCAATTTAGAGACAAGGATGTCATGTGGGAAGGTGTCGAACATTTAGTAGATGACATCAACTGCTCTACCCCTGTCCATCAGTTCTGTAGTCCCATCATAGAAGGCCACCAAATTGGTCAGGCAGGATTTCCCCTCAGTGAAGCCATGCTGGCTGTCACCAAGCACCTTGTTGTTTTTCATGTGCCTTAGCATGCCTTCCAGGAGAATCTGCTCCAAGATTTTGCCAGGCACAGAGGTGAGACTGACTGGTCTGTAATTCCCTGGGTCATCCATTTTCCCCTTCTTGAAAATGGGGGTTATATTTCCCTTTTTCCAGTCATCAGGAACTTCACCTGACTGCCATGATTTTTCAAATATGATGGCCAGTGGCTTAGCAACTTCATTTACCAGCTCCTTCAGGACCCACGGATGGATTTCATCAGGTCCCACAGACTTGTGCATGTTCACATTTTTTGTCACAAATCTTGTCACATTTCTGCCAGCCAGGTGGAAGAAGCCTCTTTTTACTGGTTTACCACTTTCTAGACTTCAAGGCACTTAAAGATTTGAAGAGAGACACCCCTTAACCTTTCCTTTCATATGTTAAGTCAAAGAAGAACCTGAGGAGTCTGTCTCTAAGATTTGTTTTCCTCTTTAATCCATCTTTTTTTTTCAGCTTTCTCTAACTTATCATCTTTTGTTTCACTCTTGACTGGGGGACTATACACCATGGGATGGTAATATAATTTCCTTTCTATACAATATTCTCTAGTGCATTCAGCTTACTAATTACTATTCATCATTTGGCTTTTCTGATTAGCTGGTGAACACCCCCTCTTCCCCCTCCTCCCCCATACACTGAGTCTTTTGCATCATTCCTGCTTTGAAATGTGTAATTCTCTCCTGTATTTATAGATTATGTTTCTCACTTCTATGACTTGTGACTCTGCATTTCACTGTTGTGTAACACTTTGGTTCAGACAACCAAGCAGACTACTGCTTATCATTGTTTACCACCTCCAACATATCTGTGTAATTTATGCACTTTGTTTATATTTATGCTATATTTTCTTCAGGATTGCTGATTTTTGAAATTAAATCAACAAGGCCCAGGACTGGTATCTAAGATACCCCAAAAGAAACATACTCATTCCATTGGGATTCCTCACCTACAAATAACTATATTTTAAAAACTGGGAGCAAGTTCTCAGTCCATCTACTATGCTGATTATATGTCTTTCTATTTCTTAAATGAAAACATTCTCTGATATTATGCCTATGGGTTACTCCAACTATATTTTATGGATGCTATTACTTTTATCAGCCAAACTTATTAGTTAAGCCATTCAAGAATTTATCAGTCATTCCTTAACCCTGCCAGCAAAACTGAGGAAAATCAGATTTACATTTATATTTCTCCAGATTAAAATTAAGAAGGGTGGAAAAAAGCCCAATAATGCAAAATAAACTGTCCTTTCAAGCCAGAAAGTATATTAGCTCCTATTTTTTGAAGATAATTTTGGCAGATGATTATTTTTGTTCTTGCAGTTGGTTGTGGACTACAAATCTATTTCAGTGTCTTCCATCTAGGGGGTTCATTCATCTCTGGCTTAACTAATTGGAGGTGTTCTTTTCCAGAGATAAATATTCCCTTTTCATATACCATAAAACATTTTTTATGATGAGCCCAATTTATAGCCATTTTTTGCTATATACAACGTAATCCACAGACATTAAAAATTTAAGATGAGGTTTAATTCTTTCTCTTAAAAATATAATTGCATATCTATTCAACCTTAATACAGTCAGATTTACAATTTGGTTTTAGATGGACCAGAAAATAACCACTTTATACATGTATGGAAAAAAATGATAAAAGATCTTTTATAAAATATATCAAATGGTTTAAGGCTTGCATCTGATTTAAGAAGGTCTGCAGTCCAACACAACTCCTGTTAGACACAGAAGACCGTGACCCACAAATCCAAAGGTGGTCTTTTTTCATTGCAATCTGAATGTATGTAAGAAACCCAAATTTCTATAATTTTCTTCAACTGAAAGTTCTGACTGGGTGAAAATCCTTGTACTTTATTGATTGATTGCAGTCCACTGGCAACAGGGACTGTGAGAATGCTTCATGAGTTCATGTACTCCCTGCATTTGAGGTGCAAATGTATATAGGTATGTTTATGTCTGCATATTTATTTATGTGTTTGGGTGTTGCAGCCTCATGATCCAAATAGTATTATTACCACTGCTAATGACAGGCCACAGGCTTTGTATTAATGCTGCAAAGACTCAGAAATAGGACTTGTCAGTCTTGATTTGTCTTGGCCTGCCTGGATCTTTGTTTTAGCTTGTTTAGCTAACAGCTATTTTCTAGCTACTAGGCAACTACAACCTATTTTTGTAGCTTTAGTTCAACTTTTTATGATTGTGTGCTGCAATGTCTATTGCTATAATAGTTCTGATATGTTTTGTAACTAATCAGTGGTCAAAACCAGCAGCTATTCAGTGCACAAAAAAGTACCTGCAACCCTAGAATAATGATGTGCTACAGAGGAGTGTAGCATAGAATGATAGCAGAGTCCTTGCAAGTGTGAGAACAGGACCAATTCAGAGGACTGTAAATAATTAATCAGTTCTCAATTATTAATCACCAAAAGATTGAAACCTTGGAAAATTGTTAATGATGTTAAACTGGTTTTAAGAATAACGAAAAAAATTAAGGACAAGTGTCTTAACTTGTATAAAACGCACCATAGGTAGTACATTCTGCTGTACATCTGAGGACCAATGGAAAGAAGACCACAGTGTAGAGTCTGTTAGCGTATAAAAAATTGCAGACCTGGAGTGAGAAGGAAGCTCCTCACTATCTATTTCATACCTTTCCTGGAGATTTCAGGACATTGACAGTTCCCCAAAAATCCTCTCTTCCTCCTCTTCCTTCTCAAGAAAGACCACACTGTTTCCATTAACCTTAGGGACCAGGGAGACAGTGGCAGACAAAAGGATAGAGATTACATGCTCACAGAGAGCATGTATATGTGAACCTAACAATTGTAAATGTGCTATCAACAATTCCTACTCTAAAAGTAGAAACTGGATGGTAAATGCTACTACTCTTGTGACTGGATTAAGTATAATTTGCAATTAGTCAGAAATCAAGGAAGAAATAAAGTGTGTCCTTAAGAGATTAACTTTTACTACCCACAGACTTCAAAATAAAAGATAGGTATGTTTTCTTGGAAGATATGAAGTGAATCTTTGGCTTTACCCTTATTTGAAAGGTTGAACTTCACACAGCAATGCCTTAAATGATTGATTTATCTATCCTTAAGAAAAACACAACTCTGATATTTTCTGCACATATCCCTATTATCCACAAACCCCATTCTGGAATTTACACCACAATATCTCCCAGTGCTCCTTCACGTAACTCTGTGGCCAATGCTAAGGCCTGTTTTGCTGCATCTCAGGGTTGTCACAGTCATTGCTAACTCTGTTCCTTTCCAACAGCTAGGACTGTTTAAAAGAGAACAGTACTGGGACCAGTTTAGCAGCCGTATTCTTTATTGACAAACTAGATTATTTCACCTGCATGGCAGAACCAAGACCTCTGATAGTTCCAGTAATGTATTTACTTTTGAGTTTTGTATGACCTTGGGTCAATCATTTAATCAGGAATACAGTGATTCTGGCATTTCTACTCCTCCTTATATTAAGAAGCAAATAGAAACTAGCATGAGTTAAAGGCAGGTGAGCCCCCAAAAAAACCACCTAAATAGTTATCGACTTTGCTTCTTAGCACAGATCTCCATAAACGATGTCTTCCCCGTGATTAATTTCTCTGTTCATCGGCAATCCTGTCACTTCTGCAACATCAGAGAGACCACTCACTAAGAACTGTAAGAATTATTGTGAGGACTCATTCATCATTTAGGTATGCAAGCTATGCAGCTAGCTTGTTTTCACCTCCCTTTCCTCTCATTCCACTTCTGACTTCATGGTATTTGTGCTGAACCTGCAAATTCCCTCCAAGCTCAAGGAGTCCTAATGAAGGCAGTTCACTGCTTGCACATCCTGCTATATCACACAGCTGCCCTGGAGACACAGTGATTGTGTGCTGCTGTTTCAGTCTTGACGACAGGCTGGCCTAGGAGAGGCAAAAAGAAGCCATTTGTATAACGCAGTTACCTGAGGCTGTAGCTGGCTTCAAAAATCAGAGAAGCGCTCTAGTTGTGTCTGCAAAGTCATATGGTTGGTGTATCAGACTAAACCAAGAGAAAAGAGCATAAACCTGGACACAGGGATGCATGGGAGTCCAGGCAGCATGCATACTGTCAAAACAGACAGTAAATTAATATCGCCATGAATTAATTTGGCACCATCTATTCAAAACACCATCAAATAACTAAGTGTGAAATCACCAAAACCCCCACACATTCTGGCCACCCAGAAGCACACAAATGAGAATTAATGTTTGTGAAAACTTGTGATAAGGGAAAGAAGAAGAGGATTAGAGGGAAAATACATAAACCAGAAATAAAACTTGCTCTATAAAAAAAAAAAACCAAAACAAAGCAAGCAAACAAACAAACAAAAAAAAACAAAACAAACAAAAAAAGAACAAAAATAAAATCACCCCACAAACAAAAAACCAAACCCTGCTTATTTGATATTTTTTTCTCACGGATTCAAAGTTGCAACAATATCTCCAAAGTCTGCCTGTGGCTATCACTCATAGAATAGAAACACTACCCCGTGATCAACATCACTGTTAATTTCTGTTACAGGGTATTTGATACATAGATACTATTGGTACAAAGATGTTCACAAGAACATGAGCAATAAATTATTAAGAGAGATAAAAGTTTTCTGTGGATACTCTGAGAGCAGAAGGAAAGGCTGTAACGCTAAGGAAATAATTTCTTGGGAGTTACACACTGAACTCAATTAATTAATTATTTTAAGAGCTTTGAAGTACTATACTAGTGTTAAACACTATTAATTCAACTGCCACCCCCCCTTTGACTTAATCATTTCACTGCCTTAAGCACAAACATCCTAATAGTTAAAAACAATTTCTTCATCTGATTTACCTGCTCTAAGAGGTAGCCTGTAATCCCACAACTCCTTTTTGCAGTCTCCAAAATAAAAAGATTTCTTTAAAATTTCATTTTATTATCCCACTCCTTCTTTTTTTAGTCTGGTGGCCAATGCAATGCACAACAATCTCAAAGTCTGAAGTGCAAGAAAATTTTATTATAGCACTCAGATCAATGTGCAGTAGTTGAAGGAGATGAATTTTTAAGGGGAAAAGAGTTCTTTAAAACTGACAAAAAATTAAGAGAGCATATGCTGGTTTATGTACAAAAATGAGTACATGATAAACCCAACAAAAACCAAAACCAGACCAAAACCTTGGGATTTTTCCTAATCCCTAGACTGTATAGGCATTATGGGACATGACTGACTGACTGCTTTATAAAGTATTCACAGCAGAAAAGTGAACTGTATTAAAAGATAATAATTAATTTGGATTTGGCCTTGAGAAATACAAGAACCTTTCATAACTATTATTGTTTGCCTGGCCTAATAGCCCCTCTGTAGGGAACCTCCCTTGGGTCCAAGCAACACGTTCTAAGACATCCCATGCACAAGATTAGAGAAAACAGAAGAAATTCAAACCACCATATATTAATTAAATTTGTTAATTAAAGTTGAGGCATCTTACGAATCTTGAAATTTCCAGAGAAAGACTCTGTTGCTGCTCAGGCAATAAATGCTGCTAAGAAGGTCATGCCACAGTGAAAGTTATTGCCCAGTTCAATCTAAAATGTGTTTAAGGGTGGTCATCATGAAAATCTTAATGGTGTCAGTGACTTTGGAGAGCTATTAAATAAAGCAGAAATATATTATAAGGAATTTTATGCTGGTTTTCTTTACTGAAAAATAAAATCTTAACTTTCAGGTTGTAAACGTAATGAAAGATTATAAAATTTTCATTCTTAGCTGACACTATGTGTAAATGAAATTTTCTCATAGGAAACAAATTTCTTTTAAAAGAAGAAAAGTTGTTTTCCTTGAGAAGCATCAACACAGGCAAAGATTTTTTATTTTTATTTTTAGAATTCTCACATTTTCCCATTTACTTATTTGTGAAATATGATTTTCTGGGATACAATGTCATGAGAAAAAACTGTACATCTTACATGGGGAAAACAATTGTAATGGTTCACTTTGCATTCACAGGTTACTTTCAACTCAGCCTTTCTACTTTTGGTTAAAAAGTTCATGGCCATCCCAGGAAGCTGCTATTCATAGTCATCTCCAGACCCTTATTACTACTTTAAAAACAGTGTTGGAGACAGAGCCATGCCAACCAAGTGTGAATAACTGAAAGGGTCAAAAAATTAAGCCTTCCTATAGAAGCGTCATTCTTTTTTTAATCAAAATAAATTTTCTCATTCAGACCACTGAACTGGAAATAAAACAAAGCACAAAGAGTATTTAAAACACAGTTGTAGGTTGACATACAGTGAGGTAAGCAAAAACGTGTTGTACTGAAAGCACATTCTTTTCCACACCAGTGACATTATTGTTTCTTAAATGTTGTGCACTAAAAGGTGCATTCAAATTTCAGAGCTGTATTTATTTTGGAATACATCGAATAAAAATGTTGCAGCATATTTAGTGGCTTACCCAGAGCAATGCTTGCGTCAGTTGGTAGTTAAAGGAACTCTTGGCCTGATTTATCTCTATAACTCTCAAAATCAGTCCAGAAAGCCAATTTTTATTTGTACAACTTCAATCAAAGTCAATAAGTAACATGTAAGTATAATAGATTAGTCAAAGGCGTAGTGTGATTTAAATCTCTGCAGATGTCAGCTTATGGAAGCCTGAATGCATTCCCTACAAGTGATATCTGACTATACTTATGGAAAGAGGGAAAACCAGAATGCCAAAGTAGATATTTGATTCCTGATGAAAGCATGGAGAGCTGTCTTTGTATTCTAGTACCTACTTTTTGTGACAGTGCGCTGGATAAATTGTGGCATGTAAGAAACATCACTGAACAAAAAAATTAGGGTAGAGGGAATCAAAATGTTTGGAGGAGACTGCTCACATCAAGATCAAATATGAATTTCTGTACCAGACAATTATGGTTCAGCTCGCGGCTAGAGTTCAGCCAAGAATCAGGCATAGAAAGTTTGGGCTCACACAAGCTATTCATGTGATTCATTTCTGACCCTGCTTAAAACCTACATCCAGGAACTGATGTCCTCCTTTCTAGTTTTGAATATGAATCAGAAAGAAAAGCAACTTCTAAATTAATCTTTTTTTAGAAAGAAATGACTCAACAGACTTATATCAGCGCACTTAGTCAGACTATTTTATATCCTCTGAGGATATGGCTTATTGAGGAATAAGCCCTTTAACTTGTAAAGATGAAGCCTGATATCACAACCAGGATGTTCACAAAAAGCAACACATTATGAATTACTTCAGAGTATTTCATAAGTCTATATACTTTTCCATTGGCCACAGTCCCAAATGGAAAATTGAAGTAGAGATCATTGTTATGAAGTAAAAAATACGAAGTCTTCACTGGCAGTAGACTAGTGAAAAGACAAGAATTCATTCTTGGAGCAGCCTGTAAAAGTTTGTCTCTATTCTGCACACACATTTTGTTTATGTTACAAGACAGTTTCATTTGAGGGAACATTTACTGATTTGTCTTGAAAGTGGATTTTTTTTTTTCTTAAATGCCTGCAGGAGACAGCTCAGTATGATAAATTTGGCTCAGTGTTGTTGATCTCTAAAGGTATTGCAACTGCTATTTTCACATGAGATGTTTAAGAGGTGCTTTAGAAATGTGAAATTATCAAAACGCTCATTTCCTGGTTAGTTTTGTGCCACTGCACAGCTGTGCTCAATTAGGCAGCCATTTGAAAAGCAGCAGGGGAAAAAAACCCAACAAAACAAAACCCAACAAAAAAAATCCCAAACACCCAAGCCCCAAATGTATTCTAGACTTTGCATTCTTGATTTATACAAGTAAAAAACCTAGAATAAGCCGTATCAGAAATAGACTACATAAACCCTCTCTGCAATTAATTTCTTGGAGAAGATTTGAAAAACTTTTTTTCATTTCCTCTCAGGTCATTATTTTCAAAACTAAAAGAGTCAGAAACAAGGTGGACAACAATATTTCTTGTTCTGTGGTAACATCCAAAGAACACTGTCAAATTCCAGGTCAATTATGCTTGACAGAAAGTGTAAATTGCATGATTACCCACCTTAAATTTTTCACAATCTTCAATAGATTCATAATAGATAATGAGAGGGACAGAAACATTAACAGATAATATTTCCATTAGACAACCCATTCTGAAAGAGTTTTGGAGGTCAGCCTTAAGCTGTATTCTCTCTGGTCTCTTAAACTCTGATTGATTTCCTCTGGCTTTTGTGTATCTAAATCTATCTACTTGGACAAAATAAGAGAGCAGAGGGGAAATATATTTGGACAAAAGAAAAGAAGAGGAAAAAAATTGTTGGACACAAAGTTGTTGGTTAATACAGAAGAACAAGTCTCAAAACGCTTTTAGAGTTTAGGGCTGCTTAAAACCTTTTGCAAATATTACCAGGCTGGGCTGACAAGAGTTGGTCTAATTTTCTATGAGAGAGAGAAATATGATTATATAATTTCCTATTATTTCTTTTCTTTTGAGGGATTACAGGCAAACTTCTACGAACAATCTTCCAGTTAAATGCGATTCACTACTAAGCCATGTAATTTGGGTTGTGATTTTTGTGAAGGGTGTTAAGAGATGTACATGTCTGTAAGCTGAGAATACACTTACTATTTTTTACAGCTTGTGAATTCTAAGTAGGACTTGGTCATTGAGACTTTCCATATGCACTTTTTTTTTTATTGCTGCTTTAAGAGCAACTCAGTATCGCGTCCCAGTGACATGTGGATTTATCTGCCTCTCATTGAGAGACTCAGTAAAGATCTGATCTCTTCTGCCTTAGATGCTGAGTATACTACATACATAGCAGGGCATAATAGCAGAGAAGGTCATTTAATTGCACATGGCATGCTCACAGCTAGAATTTCTTGGCAGCTGCTCAGTGTGAGCAAAACAGAAAGATATTACCTTGCCTTGGAGTAAAAAGCAAAGCTGTGTGGGACTGGTACACTTTTTCACATGATAATCTTTTCATTACTGCTCTGGCACTTTTATTATGCTGTTTCTAAGAAATGAACAGGAAAACAACTGTCCCATGAGATATACGTATAAAAAAACGTTGTTTGTCTGAAGTCATGTAGTAATCATCCAGTCTCTGTAATACCAAGTCAGACTTTATAAAACATTGCAGTCATTATGCCCAAATTCCAATCCCAGCATTTGCTGATGATTCATCCCCAAAGTCAACAGAGACAGAAGAAACAGCAGTTTCTGTGCAGAAAATGTCTACCTTCCCTGTCTACAGGGGAGATGAGCACATTTTCGGTAGAATGTTGGTTCCTTGCAAACTGAAACCTGTCACGGACACATATCAGGAGGAAGGAGATCCAGGCACAGCTCTCCTCATTTGGCCTAACTTGGTCATGACATTTCGCAGTTTCATATGATTACTATGAGTATCAAGCAGAATGAAAAATAAATGCTATTCCAGTCAGCTATGCTCTAGACTGACAACATGGAGGATAAAAAACTTCTTCAAAACAGAAATAATCTTTGTCACCAGACAGTTGGATACTTGATAAAACAGAGAGAAAGCTTATATGTTGATCTATTTCCGCACAGCCATTTGTTAGCCACAAAACACCCTTGGTTCTTGTAGTAATCATATTTTGATTCAGAAGTAGACGTACTGGAGAGTTTTCAAATCCCATTAGGTTTAGCTCTAGTTTTTCTAATACATCTCTTTGAAAAAGAAATAGAGAAAAGTAAACCATGAAAAGCAGCAGAAGATGGAAAACAGAATAAGACAAAATGCATCTCTACAAGATTTCAGAGACCACTAAATCCTTCCACTAACTGATCTAATCTTAGGTAAGCATCTCCTGAAATTTAAATAACTCAATCATTTCAGGAAAATAAGATCCAGCCATGTGTTAACAAACATTTACTTATCCATGTGTTTCTAGCTCCCCTACTTGTTAGACTTTCCCATTGCATATTTTCCCCTATTACTTCAGAAAATCTAGTGTGGATCTTCAGAATTTATGTCTCTTTAAGGTAAGTCCAGCTGGAGAAGGAGGATCTATCTGATGAAATGGCATAAGAGCAACCCTGCTGATAAGCTGGCTAATCTAGCAATGAGGTTCTCAAACAACATTTAGTGCTGGATGTTAACCAAAGCCTGATGAGAAGTGATACATGGGCTAAAGTGAGTAAAGGTCTGATGGAGGAGGTCTTCGCACTTTCCCTATGGAAGAGCTTTACTGGGGACTACCTCAAGTATCTGTAGCCAAATGCATACAGCACAGGAGAAGAAAAGGAAGAATGAGAAGGCCATGCACAGCTGCAGAATTATGAGCTCATTTGGATTACATAGATGCAGTGGGGTAGTTTGTGCAGCAGGAGTGCTGGAACAAGTAAAGAGGAGCCATTAGAAAGGACAGGCAGTGAAGAAAAGAAGTATTTTTTCACAAAGAATTTGGTTGAATGCAGGGAGATGTGTCTGGGAAATCATGAGACACCAGACACGAGTTTATGGACAACAATCAGTTGACAAACCAACACATATGACATCTTAGTAGGCTCCTGCTATAGATATTACCTTGATTTTAGTAAGCCTTTCAACATTATCAGGCCAAACTGGAAAGATGATTTGGTAAGTGGACTGTAATTTAGGTGGAAATGTGGCTGGACTGCTAGGCTGCAAAAACTATGATCAGCCATACCAAACGCCAGGTTGTGGCTGGTTACTCATGACATCCCTCAAGGATCAATACTAGGACAAATAATGTCTTTATCAGTGACCTGCACAGCAGACAGTTCACTCTCAGCAAGTTTGTGGTCACTACCGAATCAGGTGGAGTGCAGGGCCACTGAAGGAATGCTGACAGGAACCCTTTGAAGGTAAATAAAAGTTCAACAAAAACAAATGCCAAGTCCTCACCTGGGATGGAAAACCTCCTTGAAGCAGTATGGGCTGTGGCTGACCAGCTGGAATGCAGCTCTGCAGAAAAGGACCATGGGAGGCCTGATGGGCAACAACCTGAATATGAGCCAGCCATGTGTCCTCACAGCAACAAAAGCCTGTGACACCCTTTGCTGCATTAGCAAGATTGTCGCCAGCAGGTCCTGGGAAGTGAGCCTTCTCTGCTATTCATCGCTTATCAGACTACATCTGAGGTGCTGTACCTAGTTTTCAATTAACTTTTGACAATAAGGATACTGACACACTGGAGCAAGGAACTGCAGGCTACCAATATTATTTGGGGACTGGAGCATGTGTCATATGTAAAGAAGCCAAGAGAACCTAGTGTGTACCTCAAGAGCAGAAGGTTAAGGAGGACTCTCCTAATGGAAGAATTAGAGAAAGCAATCGGACTATCTGGACCTACACACCGATGGGATGAAAGGCAACAACGGAGTTGCAAATTCTGATTAGAAATAAGGACATTTTTTTCACCACGAGGATGATAAAATATTGCAACAGTTGCCCAGAGAGGACATAGCATCTCCTTCTCTGGAAATATACAGGATGAAACTGGGCAAGGCCCTGAGTAACCTGCTCCAAGCCAGCACCGCTTTGAGCAGGTGCTGTAACAGGAGATGCTCAGCAGCCCCTTCCCACCTAAATTATCTTTTTATTCTATGAATTAATGCAGGCATCCGCAAGGGGTCAGTGAGAAATTAAATAGTTAAATACTTGTCATAGCTGCAGAGTAAGTAATTGCTTGGGTGTTTTTCTTATCTGTTCCTCTGGATCAGGATGTGCTGCTTCTAAGATATTTACCTCTCAGCAAGAAGGATGCAATTTACTTAATCTTATTCCAAGTGCCTGATTAGAAACCTTAACCACTCATCAGGCCTGACCATAATTAATGTCTGAGGGTCTTTAGTTTTAGATTGTGAGTATTGGTAGATTCGGGGATGCAAAAAGTAGCTTTGAAACAAAATACTGTTTCATCTTAACAGTAGGGAAAAGGTAGAGCAAAAATATAGCTGTGTATAGGTGAGATTCAGTTAATGAGATGTGAATGTCCACATTGTTTACATCTGAGATAATCTATTCAAGATCTTTTTATAGTCACAGGAAGTCTACTTTCAAATCAAAGCCAAAGTCTAGAATTGGTCACCTTTATTGTACTCCAAAACTGCCTATGACTCTCCATTGATTATCTGGAAAGAAACGTAGCCAAGGGCAACTATCATCTCAGCTACAGATACTGACACTGTAAATGTCTACATAACATTAAATAATTCACAATTTACAGCTCTAGCTTGCCTCTGGAGTCTGGATTCCTGTCTACATCCCCAAACTTGCCCTTTAGCCTTTTTTGTTGAAGGCTTCTCCTTTTATTTTAATCCAAGTTTTCTGTTTTCTGCTCTGTTTGCTGATCCTGCTTAAACCAAGTGAGTCAGCCTGCAGGAATGTCACAAGTTCACTTATAGACTGATGGAACTGCAATGATCTGAAATGTTTCTAGGAAATGAACATCAGGATTATAACATACACTGTTTACAGAGCCAATTTCCTGACAAACATGCTCTGTAGATTCATGAAGTAAACACCAAAACAATCCTGTTAAGCCATAGCATTCATAAAATATTTACATGCAGCTTCGAATTTGTCACAATAGTGTAAATATTTAAAGCAGTATCGCCAGTATCTTGGAACCATTATGGCAGTTTGCACCCAGACTTATTATTTCAGAGTCTCTGCAAACACTGCCAGACATTTTCAGCAACTTTTGATAGGTTTCTGCACAACCATTTCACCTAGTAAAAGTGCATGTTCTTTCATTAACCTGAAGTTAAAAACAAGACTTCTGAAAACAATGAGAGATCTGCAAGAAGCAACCCTCCACTAACTGCTGTAAAAGAGTGCTGTTTATTCAGCTTATTTTACACAAAACAGGCAGCAGAGCTGCAGTACAAGTTTTAAAAATTTTTATACGTCTTCCTCACAGAAAATGGAGAAAGGATGTCAGATGGAGAAAGATGTCAAAAAGGTTTAGGTATGCTTGAGAGGAAACATATGGGGATATCTGTGTAAGACTTTGAAACATGATTTTCTGGGACAGTGGACAATGCACAAATTAGAGATCATGTAGCAGGCGGAGGGGGAACTGGGAGCAGCATTAAGAAATGTCATTCCATTCTAATCCTATTTCACTCTTAATTCAGATTTTATGGGACCTAGTTTTGGTATTCTGTTCATTTCCCAAAGCTTCCAACATTCTTGATTTTGGGGAGTCAATTTGTTTATTAAATACGAAGAAGATCTTTTAGAAGTAGAGGGATGCAATTCTGTTGTCTTCAAAAATTTCAAAGACGTGTATGTGCAGAGGGAAAATAAACTACATGGAAGTCCCTCAAAATTTATAAATATAAGTGTATGATGAAAATTTCCTATGAAAAGTAAGCCCTGACCTCTTTGTTCCAAGTTTCTCCACATTTTTTCTGAAAGATAGTGTCTCAGAAAAAGTTCTCTTTCTAATAGGAGGTCTGTACAATACAATGACACACTCAACAACTTTTGGGGTGAAGACTTGAGTAAGCTGTAGCTGTAGCAAACAGCTGTGTTCTCTGTGATTTTTCCTTGGAGATCTTTAATAAAGCAGAACATGAAAACACAGTAAGCCCTTCTCTTTGTGCTTTATCTCTACCATAACTCTGCAAACATATAAGTCACTATAATTTTCTTGTCCCCTTTCCATGTTTTACCCCTGGATAATCTAATGAAAGTTAACTTTGGCAACTTACCCAGAAGCCAGTTTATTAGCTTTAAAGTCTTTGATTGATCAGATGCAGCAATTTAAATCACCTCTTTTTCACACAAGTACTTGTAGTGATGATAGTTCTAAATCCGACCCATAAATCACTGACAGATTTTGTTTAAATGTGACCACTTTTTTTTTTTTTTGGCCTGTTACTTGTTGCTTAAATTCAGCAAGGGTCATAATACAGATGTCAGACAAAATAACTAAAAATTAATCCTCATGAACATAGGTCTATTAGCATAAGGCCTTTTCCATAAGGCAAAGATGTCGTATTACAATAGAATAATTCGCAAAGCTTTCATTCAGGATATTAGCATTTTACATTGTGAAGAAAGAAAAAAGGCATAACATGGTACAACATTTTCAGTGTGGATCTTACAATAAATTCAGTCTGAAGAGAAACATGTTACCTGTATTCCTCTTGCTCTCTGGTCTTTATTTCTAAGTGATACGTCGTTGTATAGTTGGAATGTTGATTAATGCACTTACTTACAAATAGTGTCCTGTACACTTCAGAAAAATGGGGTTTCACTGGAAAAAAAGCCCAACCTAACTCTTCAAAGGTGAATCATGTAGTTCATGATAAAAGTTCTGACAAAGAAAAAAAGAAAACGCAGCTGATGGCTACAGTCTGCTCTTCCACTAGGTATTATTAGCACTGTTCCAATGTCAAGTGTGGAACTGCACTCAACAAACCTCACTTCAAATGCAGGGAAGTCTACAGGGGCTTGAGCTTTACATTAGCTTTTAAAACCAGTAGAAAGAAAGGAAGAAAGAAAATTTTGCTCTGCTATTGCAAGACCCCTTTTTTCACTCAGATTACATTTTCAGTGGAGTACACCAGCACTCAACTTACTTCTTCCACCAGTTAGAGAGAAGAAGGGCCCTTACAGGAAGAATAGAACACCCCTCTTTGTGACACTTTTGAAGTCTTCGACTTACAACTAACAGCAAACACATGCCATAAAAAAAGGAAGTCTAAATGGCATTTTAGCTGTTATATTCTTTTTCTCATCAAATTCATTGCAATGATTTTGAGTAGTTCAGTTAATGCAACATTCAGAGGCAAACAGACAGCTCTTAAAAACATGCAGAAACATATATAGAAAGTAGCCTAAAAATACGGCAGAGTCAAATTCCATCCCAGTAAATGTAAATCATTTTGTTTCACTTTGATTGCTTTTGCACCAAACTCTTAAGACAGTTTTCAACTGCAGCCTTTCATCTCTTTGTCCCCTGCTCCCATAAAACAACATAACAAAGGTTAAAAAGATAGTTTTAAGTGTAATTACCAAAAATTCAATATTTAATTTTCTTATAACATAGATGATGACAGAATTATTTTAAACTTGAGTGATTACCAATCAGATTTCTGCACCTTTATGAGGTAAAAAACCCCACCCAAACCAAGTATTTCAACATGTTAATAAATCTGTCTTTAGAAAAAAAAGGAAAAAAAAAAAAGAAAAAGAAAAAATTATACATTAAAACAACCCATGAAATAGGTTGATAAGATTCTGCTAATGATTTGCACAAGACAGCTGGTAAACTGGTGCTCAGCCTTGATGCACACCTCAAGCTGCAGTACAGTAACAGCAGCAACCAGCAATAGTGTATCAGCTGCTTCTTGCAGGAGAAAAATCTTTGTGGACTCCCAAGTAGTATTCCGCAGAATTGACAATGTTGATTGTTTATTTTTCCAGTTCAACACAGGTCATTGTTGGAGGCATGGTATATACCAGACCAGCTGGTTTATAGTACTGATTCGGAATGACAAACTTTTTGCTTTTGCTAAAGAGGTAGATTTTTGAGCAGCAGTCTACGCTGTATAGCACCTTATAAAAAAAAAATGGCACTTTCTTTCTGTCATGGCAAATGTAAGGCAAATCTTCTTCTTTATGTCTTTTCCCTTGATCATATTCCCTTGTGACTTTGATATAAGATTATTGTTTTGTTGTGGTACTATTTTTACATAGGCTTTAGTTTACAATGCAGATGGAAATTGATTTAGTGCCAAGATTTTTTATATGTGTTTCCTCTCTATATGTATATATACACACCATAATTGACACCACAAATAAATTTAAAAAATGAGGGATATGTTGTATCTTTCAAAATGCAAAGCAGATTTTTCTACCTTGAAGTGAAATGTGTGGGGAATCTAAATCATAAAGTCATCCTGAAACAGATATTAATTCCAATTAAGGCTCAGACTAAAGTGACAAAAGTATTAATAAATTACTCCCCTTCTTGTAGTATCTTGCTTTTACTTGAGAAAGAAAACCTGCTTGGTTTGCACCAGAGCTTCATTACACCATGGAAAAAAGAAAAGAAAACAGTCACAGGCAAAGCAACTTAATTGTCACCACTAAAAGATGGCTCAAAAATCTTGCCCTTACAAGCAAGGTGGTTTCAACAGAGACTAAGAATTTTTCTTCTTCCAAATTGCTTGTGAATATGGCTGGCTGTGAATGTCTATTCACCTTCAATCATCGAAGCACGAATGCTTGTACTCAAACATCTCACTCATACTGTGGACAGCGAGCTAATCTGAATCACTGCTGTGTTATTTTTCAGAAGACCTCATTAGGCTACCTTTTAACCAAAAATTGATAGTGTGTTTGATACAGTACTGGATTATGATGTCTCAGCTGCCCATGAGTGGCATGCAAATGTAAATACTATTACCCATGCATTTAACATACAGACACAAGCAACCACCCTGCAAGCAAAATGCACAGGGTGATGAAAACACCAAGCTATGGTTGTACAAACCTCTTCTTTGGCTACTTCTTTCAAAGAGCAGTTATTGAAATCCTGGTAATAAAAATTATATGGTTTTTAATTAAAAATTTGTTAGAAATAGCTACCATAATATCCAAGTCAATCCCCAGGCAAACTGACCAAGCACTTCGCCCTTCTGTATTTCCTCCTGCTAGTGGTCTCCTAGGCTTCTTGGCAAAGTCTGAAATATTTTCAGCACATATGCAGTGATGTCCTTGTTCTTGCTACAAAATGAAAATTAAAATATTAAGTGACTAAGAACAATGTATTCCACTGCTCATCTTACTAACTTTTACATGCTATGTGTGATATAGGGCGACCCCACCTTTCCACAGCTTTGGCAAAACAGAAATTGCAAGTCTCAGTACTCCACGCTTCTCTGAGCTGCGTTTGGAAGCTTGTTCACAGAATTCTTCCCTGTTATGTTGACAACTAATAAAAGGATGACCAGCAAAAGACACAGTGGATTCAGAGATTTCTCATGAGCTAAAGCGGTCTTGGATTCAATACCTTTCTTGCAAGGCCCATATCTGTGCAAAGAGATGAACAAACCAATTCTCCTTTGCCTACATGTGGATCAAGACTGCAGCACACAAGATCTAAGAACTTCCTCTTTGACCTGGTAGAAATTAAAAACAAGATTAAAAGTTAGGAGGAATATAAATCCATGAACCATTCACAAGCAAGTGTTTGGTTTTGGGCTCCTGTGTAAAAAACCCACCAAAAGAAACAAAAACCTCAAACCACCCAACAACCTGCCATGTTTCTCTTGTGGAGGATGTGTATGTAACACTTTGTATTCTTTAGAAGCAGTGTTACTTGAAAAGACATGACTAAAAATAGAATGGGACTCCAAAAGACTAGGAAGAAGAAAACAAGTAAAAGAAGGAAAGATGATCATTTTAGGGCAGCATCACAGCAGTAGTGGGAGAAAAGGTTTAGCCAAAATAAGCTCACCACCTGCATCTCTTTTAATGCCTCTTCATTCCATTGCTATAAGTGATTGATATTCTGGCAGAGGTGTCTTAATTTAGCATTACAACATATTCTGAGTATTTAATGAAATTTCTTGTCAGAGACTGAAGCCGTGAGTCTAGTCCTAGAAAAAGCAAGTCAATGTTATGGTTATTTCCCTGGGTTTACTATTTGATGCATGTTTTCCCAGAAATCTCACAGCAAACCAAATCTCTCTAATAACAGAGCTTTTTTTCTTTTTTCTTTTGGTAGAGAAAGGTTTATTATGGGCAGCTACCCAATCCTCACACCTGTAATAAAGCACACCCTCAGTTTTTGCAGCTTTTCTGTAAGGTGCTCTGACTTTTCAGAGTTCCTCTTCATTTGCAACCTGCACTTAAGCTCAGGCCCGCTGCTCTTGACCTAAGCTATTTTGCTGTGTGCCAGGCCATGCCTCTCACTGGATGCATCCACAGACCAGGCTTCTTGGCTTGATCTTGGACTTGCCTGTGACTGGCACTGCCCATGCTCTGCCAGTATGGGAGTTGCCCATGTCTCTTGGCCCCCAAAAAGATACCAACCCCTTCTGCGTTTTGGGTCTCTGCTTAAGGGGAGTACTGCCATGTCCAGCAAGGCTGAAAAAGCTAGGCAAGGTCTTACTCCCCTGTTACAGCACTTGAATAGCCTGTGCATCTGTCCCTCTTCAATGAGATCCAAAATGTCAGAAACACAGAACAGTTTTATGTTGTTTGCTTCTTCTCTAATTTCACTTGATGGCTCCATAAAAGGGTCTTCCTTGTGTCTTGTGTAGTTGAGCTGTCAGTCTGAAATGGAAAGGCAATGTTCTCATCCAGAAAACATTTAATGTTTCAGATGTGATGACGAGGACAAAAAATCCTGCCAAAGTGAAAAATCGAAAGAAAGAACATGTTCCCGAGCTCAGGAAAAACACCAGCAAAAGCTTAGGATGCTCACCTGCATTACAAGGTGCTAAAGTTCATGTCCCAGATCATTCACAGCAAGGGTCCTGACCTCAGTTTAACAGTACTCGAGGTAATTATATTATACCATTGATCTTCAGGGCTGGATGGTAAATAGCTTCTTGCCGAGGCTGTACCGCCTTCTCAAAAATGTTCAAACTAGATATGCTTTGGAAGAAAAGTTTTAAATTTTAAGAATAAAAATTTCTCTATGACAAAGACATTTAAACTGAACATTCCTGACAGGCTTTCATGCCAGGCAAAACATCAAAGAAATTTATTTTAAATAGCCGGTAATCATTTCTTTTTATATGAGGTATCTTTATAAATTACCATTTAGGTTTTCAGTGGATTATTATTTTTGATGGTTGATTTTAGCACTAATCCATTTCAGTCTCCTTAATTAGAATGTTTAGTTTAGAAAAAAGAAGAGTCGATGAGCAGACTTCAAATGCTTTAAAAGCTCCTGCAAGGAGCTGGTAATAATCTGCTCTTCATGGATAAACAGGAAGTAACAGACTTAAATTCACCAAGGGAAGTCCAGGTTAGTTATTATCAAAGACTTTCTAAAATGGTAAGGGATAGTGAAACCCCGAAACACATTGCCTGGGAAAAGTGTGGTGATTCCATAATTGTAGGTTACTAAGAGGGGCCCATCAAATATCTATCAAAAAAAAAGCTGATGCTTCCTGGGAGTAGAAGGATGAAATAGGTGTTTCGTCTATGCAAATATTAACATTCAATCAAAATCCAGAAACTATATGAAAAAGGATATTTCTCAAAAGCTATTTCTTAGATTAATGTTAGAATCACCATCTACATGTAAAAAGTTTTGGGTATTGAAATACTCAGTGGAACACTTTGACTTTTCTATAAGTAAAATACAGTTCCCTAGGCAGCACTTTTCCACACTGTTGCTGCAGAAAACCTAATCAAATCACATATATGATCCCTGGCATCTCAGTTCCACAATTATTAAACCATTTTCTTTAGTTTTATAATTCTATTCTCTTTTTTACATCTTGTTTTTAAATTTGGATTTCAGCTACACAGCATGCCTTCCTCATTTGTGTTGCCTGTGCACCATGACCCTCCATTGCAACTCCTGAGGTCAGTAAGATTTAGGCACGTATTTAAAAATCAGAGGAAAATTTTCTTGAATTTGAGCCTTGCTTAACACAGTATCATAAAGGTTTTTAAACAAAAATTGAAATTCATGTTAGAATGCCTCGTAATGGATTCTAAGATGGAGGAGGCATGGAAAAAAATGTTGCCTGAATGAATCTTTGCTGTAATTGAGTTAAGAGCCAGAGCTTCGATAGCACAAAGTTAGCAACAAATATTGAGATCCCACAGATTTCAGGCCATGCAATTAAAAAAGGGGAACGTCAGCCTTGCCTGAAAGTATTTGCAACCTAAATACAATTTAGACTCTTAACACTCTTTAAATTTAATACATAGGAGATCACTGTACAGTCTTATATCTTCCAGGATTTTTTGACTGAGCGAAAAGGACAAATGGGAGTTTTTACTCAGCCCATTGTGGCCTAGCATAACACCATATTTAGCAGGGTTAAAAATACCCAGCAAAGTGTTCTTCTAGGATGAGTGGTAATTTGCTGGAACTCTTGAAAATGTCAGCACACAGAAATACTCTATTCTTCTAGGTTTCATTTTGGTCTGAGTCCTTCATCAAATGACTTCTATATCCTGAGACTATTTGGATGCTGAGCATGCTGAAACCCCGTGCAGAGTGGTCTGTCCACTCTCGTTTCGCCAGGTATATTTGGAATCTTCATTTTTGAATTCATTGCCTGGGCAGGCTTAATTTGATTTCTCCTTGAGGAAATTACCAAAAGTTCTCTCAATAAAATAGAAGAAAATTCCTTTATGTCCTTTTAAATTAAATAGGGAACTGCACACAAATAAGCAACATTTCTCATCATCTCTTGTAATCAGAATACAATAAAATCAAATGAACAAAAGATAGCTAAAACATTAATCCAGTTGTTAATCCCACTGTTGTGATTACTCCTTGCCAGAGTTTGCATTTCAAAGGCTGAAGTCTTTCTAGCCTGAATGCCAGTTGTATCTTCCTTCTTGCCTTTAATATTCCATTTATTACAAAATTAATCTTTTCAGTTTTATTTAAATACAAAATTAGAGCTAACTAACTTTTGAAAAGAACTAAGGTGGTCAAACTCAGGCATCAACTTACTCACACTCACAGATTGCATGGAAACCTGCAAAAATGTCCTTGATCGTCACACAAACAGGCATGAAAAGTAGATGAATGAATTGGTTTATGTTCTGCTCTATGAGTAGGGAGTAGAGCTGTAAATTTTTACACCTGCTTTCATATTTGTGTGTATGACATTCTAGTGAATAGCAAAAAGTTATTGTTGTTACAAAAATGTATTTGAGTTATTATTACAAGATCCCTTTATATATATATATACATATATATATATTCATTATATCAAAACTCAGGATTTTTAACTGATACTGCAAAGGTAATGTTCCTATACTGGATTAGTATATATTGTTCTCCTTCTACATATTTTTAGTCTTGAGGATTTCCCCCAGCATAATACTTACAACACTTTCAAAGCTATTAGGTAATTCCTCCTTCTCTCCTTGCCCCTAAGAAATGGTCTGTAGCCTGAATCAAGCCCTTAGGCTGTCTCAGACACCTGGAAGGGGAAGGGTTCATGTTGGTGTGTCCACCTGCAGCAATGTAAGAAGTTCTTTTTACAATGCATGGGAAGAAAAATGGATCAGCTCTCACTTTTCTTGCTTTCATTGTCTCTGCAACACAGGAAAAAAGTGTTCATTTGAAAGTGCCATTTAAGCCACCATTTCTCAAAGTTGACCCAGGAGGCGGTGTTTTCAGCTAATGAGGTTCAACTTGTACAAGACATTTCCAATTACCTGCTTAGGCATAAAAATATAGTTGGTGTTGAAGTGACTCTTTATTGGTTTTAGTTAGCATCAAAGAAACTAAGTCAGAAAACAAAGGGTGAAGAGAACAATTTTTCTTTTTGTGGGTTTGCCCACACACATTCTGTTTCATGTGACAATCTCTGGCAAACTTACTGAGAGCGCACTCAATCCCACTGTCCATGTCGCCGACAAAGACGTTGAGCAAAACCTGTCCCAGCATTGATCCCTGAGGGACACCACTCATTACTGGTCTTCAACTGGACATTGAGCCATTGACCACAACTCTTTGTGTGCGGCCATCCAGCCAGTTCTTTATCCACCAAGTGGTCCATCCATCAAATTGATGTCTCTCCAATTTAGAGACAAGGATGTCGTGTGGGACAGTGTCAAACACTTTGCACAAGTCCAGGTAGACGACGTCACTTGCTCTACTCCTGTCCATCAGTTCTGTAGCCCCATCACAGAAGGCCACCAAATTGGTCAGGCAGGATTTCCCCTTAGTGAAGCCATGCTGGCTCTCACCAAGCACCTTGTTGTTTTTCATTTGCCTTAGTATGCCTTCCAGGAGAATTTGCTCCAAAATTTCTCCAGGCAAAATCTTTCCCCAAGAGGGTATAGAATCAATTGCATTTAGCAATGAAACAGTATTTGAAAATATTTTGCCAGTTTTCTTAAAGCCACTGAAGTAAAATAAAAGTAGTTGCTCATATTACTTTTTTGTAACACTTCCAGATTTACCGCGTCTCTTTCCCTCCGAGAGGAAGAAAAACATCTCTTTCAGAGTTCTTAACTTAAATCACAAATAAGAGTAAGCAGAACAGTAAAATTCTGCCAGACATGGTGCTTCACTGGGTGTCTTGAAAAATATGGTTTAATTCTCTCATGATTCATCTCAGGAGCTTGTTTTCTGCATCCAGGTTGGTGTCTTCTGTCTACTACAATATTAAGTCTTTCTTTGCCTTCTCATTTTTATTGAAACTGAGGTTTTTCTATGAAAAGTTACAGTCTGGGACCTTTATACATCCTGGATAAAAAGGGTTTCAATGGAAAAGTTTACGACTTAAGATTTCCTCCATTTAATCGTAATTTCTTTTCCCTTAACTACTGCAATAAAATTAGTGAAATAATACCTTTGCTGACTACAGCAATCTATACAGTGCAGAGAATAAAAAATTACTTTATTTTTTACAGATATAACAAGTCTTAACCCATACAGAATGAAATAATATTTTTCTATTTATTTTAATAATATTAATAAAATGTTTCTGATGCTACATACATGGTAGTGCCAATTATCTAGTTGTCCCAGTCTTTAAATGGTATATGAAACCACTGCATTTTCACTCCTGTAAACGTTTCCTTAAGAGTTTCAGAATGCAGTATGACTGATTCACCTACTGAATAATGAGCGAAGCAAAATCCTTTCCAGTTGTGAGCAATATCTGATAGATTGTAAAATATTTAACCAGTCTATACACTGCAAAATGCATTTCTGATTATTCTATATACTGCAAAATGCATTTCTGATTATGCTGTCATGATGTTCTGATACAGTGTATGTGTTCTTGTATTGCTTCATAATAATAACCAAAATTCTATTATTTTTATCATCTCTCAAAACCTGTAATGGCCTGTTCCATTAAGTAGAAGTTCATTGGGGACATATAAACCAGAAAAGCACTTAAATAAATCTTTCAGAAGAGAAAGGAGTTAAATTTACTCTACCCATGAATATCTTACATTTTTTGTCTGAAACTCTTTGGAAAAATTCTAGTGCTACATTAAAAAGCAACATGTAAAACTTCAAGTGAATCAACTTAGTCTTGTTAAAGGCCATAAAAGTAGTTACAGGTGAAGTGGTTGTTTCCAGTAATTGAATCTGAAGACTTAAGTGCATTCACACTGTAATATTTAGTCAGCAGTTCAAAATGGAGTGCCCCTGATTTGCATGAGAAACCTCTGGAAAAAATACCTCAGGGAATTACATTACGCACTAAGGCTTTTAAAAAGGCCAAGTTTGGCTTATGAATTTAACTAGTCCAAATTTAGGAAACAAATGCAAAAGAGACATTTTCAGCATGGAAATTTATGTCAGATACGATCAATTAGTGCAGACATTCTGTTCTCTTCCTGCACATAGGACATAAATAATTATTTACTGTTGCTTTAGGTATCAAAGAGAAACACTGAACACACAAGCTAGTCCCTCAGGAATTTTCAGCATTAACAAGCTTCTTATTTATATACAGATAAAAGGCACCTGCAGCGGTATTTCATTAGAATAAAAAATGATCCTCAGTGACCAATAAGGCTAATCAAAGCAAAGTTTTTCCCAAAGGGTGTAGCAGCACCCACATTTCCCTTCTGAGCCAGTCAGGATGGATTTAGGCTATAAGAATGTGTTCAGCCACCTTCAGACTTTTCTCTGTTAATTACAATGCATTGTGTACAACAGGACGCAAATGAAAAGGAATTACAAGAGCATTTTTAAAAGGTAAACAAAACTTTGATAGTGCAGCGCTCACTAAACTGAATGTTCCACTAAACCCTCCTGGTAGCACTGTGTCTCAGAAGATAATTGTGATGGGAGCTAACTAGGTAACCTGCTAGATTAAAGTAAGACAAAGTAGTTTTTGACGGCAAAATACATGTTTTGCTGTCCTTTCTGCATTAAACATAGGAAACTGTTCTCAAATCTGCCTTGCTTTTTTTTAATCATGTAGACATCCTTTGACATGGACTATACGCCAAAATAAATAAGGACAATCAATACTACCTTATGCCTATAATAGTCCACAGAGATTAATAATAAATTTTCTGTCTACCTGCCTGATTAAAACATAGCGTATTGTTATTTTCTCACATTTGTACCTGTGAGTTGCCAAATGCTGATATTTATTATTGCATTATCAAGACCCGTGTTGAGCCCATCCAATTTCTGTGAGCAATAAAATACTATATTTTAACCATAAATTCAGGTCATGTAAACTCTGTTTCTCAAAAATGTCTGAAAGAAAATGTTTCTGGGTTTTGTATTTACTGCGATAGATGCTAAAAGCTGCTTGATATCAGCTGAGTCCAGGTGAGACAGATTGTTCAGGAGATGCAATCAGAGATACATGATTAATACACCTATCCAAAGTACTTATATAACTCCTGTTCTCAAAGTACTGAACACCACACACTCGTGTTTAGCCTTGTAAGATCTCCAAAAAGTAGAGACATACTCTCCAACTCTATTTTCATACAACTCAGATGCAGCTAAGCTAAATGCAGGTGATCCATAAAGTCTCTAGCAAAGCAGACTGGAATACAAGTCTCCATAAACTTACCTCTTTGCTGGACTCTCTCCTTTTTCTAGTTTCTGCAACTGTGAAGTCTGTCTATCTAATGACTATCATTCTATTCTACTTATTTCTCCATCTCTGTAAGAGCTGACAGGAAAAGAAGAAATAGAAGAGTCTGAAAATCTGAAGAACAAGGAAAATAACAAACTTAAGCAACAGAACTGCCAGAAACAAGAGAGGAGGCAGAAGTAACTCAGTTCTTAGAGTGCTGTTTCTTATCTTTAGCCCATTTCATACAGTGCATCATGGTCGAAAGGGGTAAATGTAAGAGCGTTCCAAACTGACATCAAACAGCATAGGGATATTTTATAAAACAGGGAAAATGGCAGCACCAGAGCCTCTTTTTCAAGGAAATGAATTGAAAATTTAGTGTGTCAGACTATTTACTCTCCCAGTCTAGATTGCTCAATATCTTTTCCTCTCTCTTTCGCCTCATTTCACAAAAGAAATCAAACAAAGAAGTTGGCTTACCTTTCCTTATTGCTCCATTTTTTGTTCTTCTGTTAAGAATCACTGCTCTTCTATTCCCAAAGCCCCCCTGCTGGATACTTCAAGAAAAGGTCCATAAGCAGACTATGCAGTTTGAGTTCTTTGACAATTCATGGCACAGAAAGCTCCAAAACAACTTGTGGCTAACAAAAATATAGAAAGGCTTTACTGGCCTCACTAATACAGATTGCCCTTGTTTTGAGCCCACCCAAAGCCTGTGAATAGGCCTCTGTCCTGGGTTCAGCAGTAGCAGTCATTTTTCTCCTTCTTGGTAGCTGGTGCAGTGCTGTGTTTTGACTTTCGACCTGGGAACAGAGCTGATAACAATGATGTTTTAGTCTGACCAAGGACTTTGTGAACCTCATGCTCTGCCAGGGAGGAGGGAAAGCCAGGAGGAAGCAGAGACAGGACACCTGACCCAAACTGACCAAAAAAGTATTCCATACCACAGCACGTCATGCCCAGGATGTAACTGAGAGTTACCCGGAAGGGCTGGGAGACTGCGGGGCTGGAGGAGGTATCGGTCGGTGCTTGGTTGAGCTGGGGAGGGAGTTATCAGTCAGCTGGTGGTGAGGTGTTGTATTCTCATCCCTTGTTATTTCCTTTATCATTGTTATTATTGGTGGTAGCAGTAGTGATTTGTGTTACACCTTAGTTACTAAACTGTTCTTATCTCAACCCATGGGAGTTGCATTCTTTTCGATTCTCCTCTCCATCCCTCCAGGAGTAGGGGGAGGGCAAGAAGAGGGGGAAGTGAGTTATCGAGCTGCCTGACTGGTTTTAAACCATGACAGCCTCTCAGGGGAGGATGTTAGCAAGAAGACAATCCTGGGAACACCCCAAGTCTGCTTCTTCTCATACATGGTCCAAAAGCAGTCAGTCTTTCCAAATTTAGGTCTTACACAGCCAAGGTTGTGGATCTTATGGCTATCACAATGGTGCTAAGTGCATCTGCCTCCAAAAACGATCCTCTGACCAAGACATTAGGGGCAGCAATATGACTCAAGGTCCCTTCCAGTTGTAACTGTTCACAGTGACCTTCTTCATCACTTACCCGCATCTTTTCTGAGAGTCATGTAGGACCAAAAAGCCCTTATACATCACTATTATCATTTATATGTTTTTTAGGTCAAAGTGCCTGCAATAATCCTATTAATCATTGTACATTATATTCAGCTTTAAATGAATTTGTCAGTTATTACAGGGAATTAATGTAAATTTATATAACTGAACAGCCTTGTCTATCTACTTTCAAACACCACGGATTCAGTGTTTTTATAGTAATTTCAACTTACTTTGGATTGGGCCTCTTTCAGCTGCTGACACTGCACACTGTCAACCTCAGCAAGAGGAAATGTTTCCCTCAGAGGTCTTCTTTAAAGAGCCCTCATCTGTCCAACTGTTCCAAAAATCTCTTTTGTGCTGTTGTATAAGAAGTTTTGGTGGACCATAACATTGCAGTCAGAAAACAGTATCTCACTTATTGCAAATGTATGGCACTATGGGTAAGAGCTACCTTTCTATGGCAAAAGAAGAGGAAGTCAAAAATCAGTTTGAATAGCACCCAACCTGTTTGGACTGAGCACTGAGAAAACTGGAGTGCATGCATACTGGCATTTCTAGGACTATAATCCTCTTCATCCTCCCACACAAAGCCAGCACAGATACAGAGAGCTCATCAGCGTGGCTTCTTGATATGTATGTGATAAATTCACCCCTCACCACTTCTTTTAACTGGAGAAATGCTACTGAACTAGAAACCCTGTCCCTTCATAATTACTCACTGTAGAATGCCACTAACTGACTAGGGCAGGCATAGTTTTATAAACCAAAGTCCAATACTATTATTTATTTATTTTAGTTGAGTTTTGTTCTGTGGGAAGCACTGAGCACAGTTCTGCACTAAGCTCTGACTGCACTTTGTTCTTTAGCTAAAGACTCTTCGGGTCTGCTATGCTTTTCCTGTGTGTTTTGCTCCTGGTGTCATGGGCTCCATCATGTTTTTCATGAAGCAATAAATTAGAATCAAAAAATCACATAGGCCATATGACAGAGCTGTACATGCAAGGAGAAGCTACTATTCCTTTCTCACCAATCTGTATTAATTATCAATTTCAAATACATTAGCTGGAATCTGTATAACACTGAAAGTAACAGAAAACAAAAAGGCAGTTTAACTGTCTGTTGCTTTGGAATTTTATTTCTTTGGTAAAATATATATTTTCACTTGAACAGTTATTTGAATTAAAACAATTCATCTTCTTTATTTCTATTATTAAAGGTTTCTGACAGTAAAAGTGCATTTAAAGTTTTAGACCTGTGACATCCTTATTCTGTTTCTAATTAAGCTTCAATTATAAGGCATGAACTCCTGGCCACGTTTAAGTCCCTTTCCCAAATGCACAACTTCGGATTTACAGTCACCTTTAGTAAAAGGTAATTAGCTTAAGATCAGTATTTTAGTCAAAGGAAAAACACAGAAAATAATTTAAATCAATAATTCCCATGCAGATAGTGTTGATATTCTGGGCTGAATTGACCACTTACAAATACTCACTCTGGCTGTATTGAACTACTCAGAGATGTCCTTTGACATTCATTTGTTCCAAATACTTCTTTGTGCAAGTTCTGGGACTCATAGACACATTCTCCCTCCCCATTTATGATGAAGGACAAAAATTGGACTGCAATTCCCAAGGCATTTAACAGTACAAATATAGTCTACAATCAGACTGTGGACTATCAGGGCGTAGGCACTGTTGCAAAGCCTTTCCTGTACCATAAAACTCACAAAATGTGCCAAAGCAGCTGATACTGACAAACCTTCCACAGTCCTAACTATCTGGAAGACTATCTCAGGGGAATGAGTGTCAGCCTAAATAGGCCAGTGTAAAGGTAGATGATGTGCTCTGGAGAGAGTCAGGTTACTGTGTGTAGGTGATTAGCTGAATCTCCAGAGGGAAGCTAGGACCATACCTTAGTCATCTCTGATGCTATTCATTCCCTTCCCCTTCTCTTTTTACCCCCTGCAGTCATTATACTTCAGACTGGCAGCAGTAAAAGACTGAATATTTTATTTATTTATTCCTAGAATCCATCGTTATTAGAGTAGGTGCAGCATCATGAGATGCAGGCTTTTGCTCATGGAAGTGACATTAAGTCCTAACTGTAGCCACCTCCAACCTTAGGACTTCAAAATACCAAGTGGATTGACCTTTTTGCACTGTGCACACCATGCATTGCACAAACAGTGCACAGGAGATTTAGAGCCCAAGTAAACACAACGTCCAGAAGGTAGGAAAATAAAAGAATCACAGAGAGTCATGACTCACAGAATCAGCTACGTTGGAAAAGACCTTTAAGATCATCAAGTCCAACCTTTACCCCGGGACTGCTAAGCCCACCACTAAACAATATCGCTGAAGGCCTCATCTGCATGGTTTTTGAACCCTTCCAGGGACAGTGATTCCACCACTACCCTAGGCAGCCTGTTCCAATGCCTGAAGAATTTTTCCTAATATCCAGTCTAAACCTCCTCTGGCACAGCTTGAGGCCATTACCTCTTGTCATATCACTTGTTTCCTGGGAGAAGAGACTGACCCCTATCTCAGTGCAACCTCCTTTCAGGTAGTCGTAGACAGTGGTAAGGTCCCCCCTGAGCCTTCTCTTTTCCAGACTAAACTCTCCAGTTCGCTCAGCCATTCATCATCACACCTGTGCTCCAGGTCATTCACCAGATCCATTACCTTTCTCTGGATCCACTCCAGCACCTCAATGCCTCTCTTGTAGTGAAGGGCCCAGAACTGAATACAGGATTTGAGGTACAGCCTCATCAGTGCCCAGTACAGGGGATGATCTCTGCCCTGGTCCTGCTGGCCACACTATTACTGATACAAGTCAGGATGCTGTTGGCCTTCTTGGCTGCCTGGGCACAAGCTGGTTCATATTCAGCTCTGTCAGTCAGTACCCCCAAGTCCTTTTCTGCTGAACAGCTTTCCAGCCACTCTTCCCTAAGCCTGTAACATTTCACGGGGTTGTTGTGGCCCAAATGCAGGATCCAGCACTGAGCCTTGTTGAACCTCATCCTATTGGCCACAACAATTGATTCAGCCTGTCCAGATCCCTCTGCAGAGCCTCCCCATCCTTCAGCAGATCAACTCCCAGTCAGCTTGGTGTCAGCCTCAAATTTACTGAGGATTTACTGATTACTCAATCTCCTCATCCAGATCATCAATGAAGATGTTAACACAGGCCCTAACATCAAGCCGTGAGGCACGCCACTGGTCGCCAACTGGATGTGACACCACTCAACATCACTCTTTGGGCTCGGCCATTCACCCACTTCCCAACTCAGCAAAGAATACACATATCCAGGCCGTGGGCAGTCAGTTTCTCCAAGAGAATGCTGTGGGAGACAGTGTCAAATCCTTTACTGAAGTCCAAATAGACAATGTTCACAGCCTCTCCCTCATCAACCAGGCAGGTCACTCTGTTGTGGAAGGAGACCAGGTTGGTCAAGCAGAACCTGCCCTTCATGAACCCATGCTGACTGGACCTGATTGCTCTCTTTTCCTGCAAGTGCTGTGTGATCTCACTTAGGATAATCTGCTCCATGACTTTCCCTTGCACTGGGGTCAGGCTGACAGGCCTATAGTTTCCAGGGTCTTCCTTCCTGAGCTTTTTGTAAAGAGGTGTCATGCTGGCCAACCGCCAGTCCTCTGGGACCTGTCCACTAGACCAGGGCTGCTGATAGATGATGGAGGGTGGTGTAGCAAGCTCCTCTGCCAGCTCCTTCAGCACTCTTGGGTGGAACCCACCCAGCCTCATAGACTCGTGTACATCTAAGTGGAGCACGAGGTTGCTAACCAATTCTTTCTAAATTATGGAGACTTCATTCAGCTGCCCACCTCTGCCATCTAACTCAGGGAACTAAGTACCCTGAGGATGGCTGGTATGACTATTAAAGACTGAGGCAATGGCAACATTAAGTATCTCAGCCTTGCCCTTATCCTCAGTCACTAGGTTTCCCACAGTATCCAGCAGAGGATGGAGGTTCTTCTTGGAACTTTTTATTGCTAATATATTTGTAAAAGTACTTTTTATCGTCTTTTATGGCAGTGGCCAGATTTAGTTCCATCTGTCCTTCGCCTTTCTAACTTTCTGTCTACATAACCCAGCAACATCCTTGTACTTTTCACGGGGTGACAGTCCCTTCATTCACAGGTGATAAATTCTTTCTTTTTTGTCCCCATTGGTTCCAGCTCTATCTCCCTGTTCAGTCTGGCTGCTTTTCTTCCCAGAGAGTTTGATTTTCACCACATAGGTACCACCTACTCTTGCGCCTTAAGGATTTCATTCTTAAAGGGTGTCCAGCCTTCCTGGACCCTGTGTCCTTCCGTAATGTTTCCCAAGGAATTCTGCCAACAGGTCTAAACAGGCCAAAGTCAGCCCTCCAGAAGTCTAAGGTGGAAGTTCTGCTGACCTTCTTCCTGTGTTCTCCAAGGACTGACAATTCAATCATTTTGCAATCTCTTTGCCCAAGATGGCCTCCAGCCATCACATCACCCACCAGTGCTTCTCTGTTTGCATACAACAAATCTATCCAGGCATCTCCCCTAGCTGGCTCACTAACCAGCTGGGTTAGGATATTATCTTCCACACCCCTCAGAAATCTCCAGGATCGTGTTGTACTTCCAGCAGACATCTGGTAGGCTGAAGTCTTCCCTGAGAACAAGGGCAAGCGATAGTGAAACTTCTCCCAGTTGTTTGAAGAACACTTCATCCATAGTTTCATCCTGGCTAGGTGGTCTACAACAAACACCTACCAGGATATCTGCTCAGTTGGCTTTCCCCCATAAACATTCAGCCTTCTCACTCACAACATAGAGTTCAAGGCAGTCAGTGCATTCCCTGACATAAAAAAACAACATGATTTTTATGTCATGATCAGAGACTTATTAGAGCTAGGAACAGAACTTGGGACACACAGCTCCTAAGCCATTAAACACTGCTCTCACCCTCATATTAGACCATTATTAAAAAAATAGTAATAATGGTTTAGTTTGGTTTTGTTTTTTTTAGCTGCTAATTTTCACCAGTGTCCTCCACCTCCTTGAAAAGAAAGTTCACAATAGCCTTCCTGAAGGGAAAATATATTTTTGCAAAATCATCTTTCCAAAGAAGTGATGCAAGGACTGAACCACCAAAATCGGATCCTGTGAGCAGTGGGAGGAGCAGGCAAAAGGAATGTCTGCAGAGTAATGATGTGGGAAGCCTCACTCCATTACTCTCAGTGAAATTGATTTTAAAAATCCATTATATTATCCTCACTAAAAACAGTGAGGTAGTTTCCTTTTCATCCTCTCCTATAATGACTAAGAACATAAACTTCATTTCAACATGGGTGCACTTCCTGAACCAAATATGTGGTGTTCAGCTTGTCAGCAACTGGGACATGATCTTGTACACACCAAATTACGGTATCATTTCAAAAGACTGTAGGCTCTCTGCTCTGTTCTTTCTTATTGTGCATGCAAACCCAAAATAATTTCTAAGAAGTATTTTGTTAATTTGTTGGATTTACCAGAAAAGGATTTTAGTAGGGATTATAAACTAACACCACCGTGGTTATCAGAAACCTTTGTATTCTACTAAAATTTTTAAAGTGTGCTTTAGCTTCCACTGAAGTCAAATATAAAACTGAGAATCAAACTGACCTGCAGTGAAGCTTCATGTTGTCTTGGCCATTGGCTGAAAATTAGGATAGCTATTACAGCAGTTATGCAGCTGGAAGTATTTAAAGAAAACAGCAGCGAAGACAAAAGATTATCCAGAAGGGGCAATTTCAGATTAACCCTTCTCATGCATTTAAACTCACTATACTGCCCTTTTTCTGACTGGGAAGAAGGTCAATCTTAACAAAATAAAATAAAGTTTTAAAACCTACATTTTTCATGAGTAGAGTATGTTTTGTGCAACTGTCATGTTACAGAGAACTAGGTAGCAAGGATGAGCAGTAACAATAGCCACAGGAAAATCTCTGTATCCTTTCTTTTACCCTCTATTTCAAAAATTATATGCTGCCTTAAACCATGTTCCTCACATAAATACTTGCTGAGATCATGGCATAACCTACTGCAGACAAAGTATTGAAAAAGTAATAACACGGAAATTACCTCAACGCTGGGTCTGGGTCAGCACCATGGAAATCTCACTTGAGCACTGAAAATAGGGTTTTAATTGTAACATAAGTGTTTCGGCTCTGCAGAAAGAGAAATTTCACCCAAAGAGAGCTGCAGGCCTGCACAATTAACACCAAAACGAGCCAAGCAGAGGAAACATTTATATTAGGCTATTCCTTTTCTGTGTTTCTCAGTATGCTTGTGAGACACTGCTTGAGTAACACTGATAACTGGTTCCTAGAGCAACTCTCTGTTGTGTAGAGAATGCTTATTTTTGCAAGGTATGGCAAATGGGTTTAATTTGCATGAACTTGTTACTGGACTTTTGTTACTGGACTTTACAATGTCCTCTGTTTTATCTCATATAACTTTTTTTTTTCTCCTAATACTTTCAGTTGTAATGTAGAATAATTACATGAGCCCCCTTTAGCACTGTTTTCCTGAATGCTAAGTGCAAGTCTTTCTTATGGCTGCCTTCCATCCTCTATTATGTTTGCCTTTCTGCCCCATCCTTCAGTGTATCACAAGGAAAACAATGTAAGTGACATTTTGTAATTTATTTATTGTTTTTTTCAACATCTGGAAATACAAGGGCCAAGGGGTTTTATGTTTGTTTGTTGTTTGGTTTTTTTGTTTCCCCAAATTTTCTATTAACATTTCACAAGGCAGGAATATATAGTTATTTTTACAGTCTTGAGTTCCCTGCTGGAACAATTTCCTCTGACACAATTTCAACACTTTCTCACTGAATTTTACTGCTGTGGTGAAAAGTGCCAAAGGCTTTACGCAGTGTAACCTCATAAGCATCTTTCCACTCGTAGTTTCATAGCATTAAGATTAAGAGTAGGTTTTTCGAAGCACTTAAATGACTTAGTTTACATACATTTTCTAAAAAAGAGGTGGTCATCCAATAAATTCCATGAAAGCCAGCAGGATGCATAACTTGTGCTCTCACAAGTAAGGCATCTTTCCATCAACTAGCTAAGCATCAATAGATATCTAGCTACAGGAATGTGGAGTGCAGGTTTTGCAAAGAAGCCTGGAAAAGTTTTGGGACACGATTAAATTATTATTAGTACAGGAGACCAGGGTTGTCACTGTACTGCTGCTAAAAATTATAGGCAGTCTGCTACAAGCATCATACCTTGGAACTGTGGTCCTTTCTTCTGCTGACAATAACCTGCACTGTGCTCTCCACATTCCTACTCTATGCTATTGGAAAACCCTTTTCAGATTTGCTCTCTTCCACCTCTCTTTAAAGAACCCTTCCACCTCTCTTTAAAATGCAGCTTTCCGATACATAAATATTAAATATTTTTGCTGAGACTAATATTAGTAATGAGCAGGGCAGTGCAAAGGAAGGTTCACTTATAGAAAAGTCAAGCCAGCAGGATACTCTGTGATACTTCTTTTTCTTCCAAAAGATGAGAAAAACAACCCCAAAGTTATAATTGAAAAACAGCAAGTGGCATAGACACACAACAGCATTATCATGCTGGAAGAGGCTTGAAACTAAAATATTTTGTCTTGCTGTCTGTCCCTCGTAGGCAAGGACATGTATACCATCAATCACCACGACACAATGGATATGGTAAAGTCATGGTAGCTCAGATGGTCAGAGCCATGCATCTCCAAGTCATCTCTGCATCTTTCCCTTACATGTACTCTTAACCAGGGTGTGCTCAATCGCTTCTTTTTATCATTAGAAGCATGGGAAAGACAAGTTACACATATGCCTTCATCAAAAATTGCATGAGTTCTCAACCAAAACCTGACAAAAAGTAACAAAGTAACATTATGTTGACTACAGTAGAGTTTCAAAGCCCTAGTTCATGTACATTGTGTCAGAGTCCATTGAAACAGCAGAGGATCATCAGTGCCTACCTGTATTTTTGGAAAAGACTGAGGAAGGGAGAAAGAAGCACAGAGCACTGAAGTACCCAAAGCTAAGCTGTACGCTCACAGCACAGCCAGAGGTGCATCCCAGCTCTCCAATATCCTGTGTCAGACTTGGTACAGACAGAGCTCATATGAAGGAGATGCTGATAATTAATAGGTCTATACCTCAGCACAGAGGCCAGCAACATTTCCTAGGTAGGGCACCATGTCAGGAAAAGAGGATTCAACCTCCTTCTCAAGCAGATACAGCTTAACACCTGCTTTGATAATACACTAGAATATTCATGAACACCATGCTCATATACTTTCTCAGACAGGTAATTTGACATTCCTCAGACTCCTCACATTACCTCACCTCTCTCCAGCAGACTTATCCCTAGCAATGTTACCCTGCAAGGCTGGTGTTTTGTAAGAGGCACTGATTATGCAGACTACCTTCCATTTCACCAGCAGTTCACTCCATCACTCCAGACTACCACCGTCTTGTCACCAGCCTCTGTGCTTCCTATTGAAAGCTATTTTATCTGCCTGAGGCAATCTAAACTATCAACCTATATTTTTTTTTAACTGACAAAAAGAAATAAAAAATAAAAAATTCATTTCTCTTCCTAACAGTCCTTAGTAGCTGCCCTCTCTTCAGCTTAAATACTTGACTGCTTTAGGCACATTTCTCCTGTCTCACAGTCACTCTCCAGCACCACGATCTCTCATTTATCCAATTCCAGCCACGTACAGCCAGGGACAAAGTTACTGGTAGGAACAGTCACCCTTTTAGAGATAGGCACACAAAGCAGCAACAGCAGTTTGCTGTGAAAAAACTTGGACTCAAATGAGGGTGTAACAATAGAGATAAATTGAGACAGAGAATAAAATCCCCAGTCACAGAGCAGACTAACCCTGGGCAGACAGTACCTCCAGCCAGAAGCAGAGCATCTGAGGGTCTGTTTCTTTTCTTTTACAGTTTGGCACTACTTTACATAGCTCATCATGCCAACAAAGTATTTGATTTCAATTTTATCAGGCACTGCAGGCTGACACAATTAAATCTAATTAGCAAATCCCTCTGCTCCTGAGCATCCAATCCAGACAGGTTTTACCTTCTAGCTTGAACTAGCTATAGGAACTCTAGTTATTTCAGCCATTACAGCTTTGATAATACCCTGGAAATATTTACAGAAATTGGATTTTTACTGTTTCAAGGAGCATCTGCCCAACACTTCGTGCAGATTTTGAGAGGTGTACATTAGCTATGTAGGACCATAATGTCAACTAAATAGCTCCATTAAAACCTGTCAGACCCAAGTTCTGCCAAAAAAAAAAAAAAAAAAAAGAGGGGGAAAAAAAAGGCAAATTTTGTTCTCCCCAGGCACTCTGTAGTTCCCAGGGGACTGACTGCTACTGCTAAAGATGTGTGGGGCTTCACAGAGTAAACAGCAAACCTCAGACTTCCTCAGGAAGAAATACGACTGCCATTGCACCCAGCAGAGAGAGGTCATGCTGCGAGGGACTGGGAAACAGTTTTGTGGATCCTGGCTCTAATGTTTTCTTCCCTACAGTGAGCTTAAATATCACTGCCTGAAAATGACAAAAGTGCAAATTACAATGGTTGTGGAGTCAATAGCTAGAAGCAAAAGAAGTTACAACAGAGAGATTTATATTAAATATTTATACAAATATCTTCATGTGATATTCTAAACACTCATATGTACTTAGTTAAAATCAACCAATGATTCAGATTCATCTCTTTACTAACCAACAGCAGTGAATACAAGGTAGCAAATCAGGTGTCCACCATTTGTTTTTATTACACTGCCTTCACAAAAAGTAATCTTGTTGTAGGTATGTAATTTTCATCAGCCATAGCCAGATCTGAGGTAAGTAACTCAACTTCACTGATGAAAGAAGACATAATTATAGCAGATCAATGGCATAATATATTCAATACTGTTACTTGTACAAGCACATCTATTTAATTATCAGTTGACTAAGCAGTTTTTTTAATTAAATATTAAAATTAATTTTATGGCTCTGGAATGTGGGAACAAAAAGCACTATACGAATCAGATCAAGACTATGTCTTTGTAAGTGGTACTGGACAAAGGAAACTGTTACAAATTCAATAAAAGTCAGAATTAAAAAGGTAGAAACACATTTCCCTTTAATCATAAAGGAGAACAAACTCCTGACTTGGCTGCAGTAAAGAACTGAATTAAACATATTTAAAGTCACAAACAGAGGTTTTAAAAATTGTACTTATAGAACACTGACTATCAACTCAAGTCTATGCAAAATACAAAAGAAATCAGTCCCTGCACTAAATACATTTTAGCAGGTAAATACTTTAACTCTGTAACAGGTTGTATGTGCCGTAAGTTTATTTTCAGAACTGAATCCTAACTAGGCTACTGAATGTTAATACAAACTTTAATTTGACCAGGAAGGTCACAGTAGTCTGTTATTGTCATATTTCTTTGATGTGTAGAAAGCTCAAAATTATTTTCAAGAATGGGTCAAAAAAAAAGTAAAAAAAAAATTTTATGTAAACTACACCTACAAGAAATTAATAAATATTCCTAATATTTTTACATAAATAAAAGATCAGCATAATCTTTTTTCATTCTCATTAGAGATACAACAGCAGGTTGTAATGCCTGTAATAGCGTACATAATATTGCTTTAACCTTGAAGTATTATGATACATCACTGCCTAGCAATAAGTTACTGCTCTTCTCCTGTATGATACTAAAGTTGTAAAGCAAGAAAAATTAAAAGCCAACAAACCTGAACTGACATTTAGTCATGCTTTTGTTGAGAGAAGCCATTTTCAGCATTTTTTTCTCTTTTTTTTGTTCATGGACAGTTAAAAAGATTCAGGAGGAGGTGGAATTTAGATGGTGAATACAAAATTACTACAGTTCTGAGAATTGTTTTGTTGTTCTTAGTTTACCTCTCGTGGCACACTCAGAACTAGCCTGCAGACACTCAAGTTTGTGTGAGCTGCAGACTGGAAACCACTCTTGAATAGAGCACTAGGAATTAAAATAATTTCATGTCATCACTGTAGCCAGATTAAGAAGAAAAAACCTACATAAATATGTCTTCAAATCCACAATTATCAAGGGAAATAAAGGTTTGGGTTTTTTTTTTTAAATTAATAAAATGTTGTTTCCTATTCACAAATGGCACTCCATCAAGTTCAGCTGCTCCTTTGCCTCAGGAACTAAATCCAGTTCAGCAATACCTGTGTTAGGGAAGTCTTCCTAATTCCTCAATAACACTTCTGGTAAAAATAAAAATAATAATAAAAAATAATTAAAAACAATTAGATAAATAAATAAGAGAGACTAGGACTGGCCCTAACTTGTGTTATGTCATGGCGTCAAGGCTGACCTTGAACCTGTGCCTCTGCCTTTCAAGGCCAGAACTGTCATTCCTGAGGTTCTCCAGCTGGAAGAACCTTCCCATGTGACACAAATTCACACATCTGGGTGGACATCTGTATCCTAAACAGGAACTGGAATGGCACTTGGAATTTGGACACCCCCATAGCAGTTCTTTGGTAGAGCAGGACTAGGGGACCACTTGTAACCTTCACTTTGAGGTTCTTTAAAGAGCCTGGAGTTTCTCTAAGAGGCATTGTTTGAAATGGTGCAAAGGCCATAGGCATAGGAACCTTGACTATCTCATCATGCATTTTGCAATGCATTTTACCTACAAAATATTTTATTCCTTTTTTTTTTTTTTTCTGTTGCTGTTTCTTCCTGGCACAGAAGCTTTAGTAGATCTTTCCCTCTTCTTCGTAACTTAGCAAAATAAGCCTTGCGACTATAATACCAGAAAACAAAAAACAAGACCAAGGACTGAAGCTCATTACCATAAATTAAAATACATTTCCTTCCCTTGAGGTCTTAATTAAAAGCAGGAAAATATATTAAAAAAAAATAAAAGACTAAAAAAATATCAGAGGATATATTTAATAGCTGGACTTCATCCTGTATCTTTGCTATTCTATTCCCAGGTTTGTGACAGATTTCACAGAAATCCTGCAGGCTAATATTGCTAAAGAATGTTTTATAAATATTTATATTTAGTTAATTCCCTCCTTATTCTTAGCTCCTCCAACACAGTTGGAGTAGAATGTTCCTTTGTTCATAATCCATTTCTTCTTGTTTTACAAAATATACTTGAAAAATATCTAGGGAAAAAACACAATAGATAGATAAAATATTTACAAATCCAAATAACCCTCATCATACACAATGGCTTCAACCTCACAGTCTGACCTAATTCATTAGCCCAGCACACTGAAATCAGGACAATAAATCAATAGAAGTCGTAAAGATTTCTTGCCTGGACCTTAGTGGGAAGTACTGGAGCCCTGGCCGTGTTCTAGAGCAAGTTCTGCAAAGACTAACTTGTGAGACAGTGAGTTGGATAATTCTAATGAGATTTTCTTTACATATTTTCCTTTTTTTCCTCACCAACTCTACTTTCAATTTTTCAGTTGTCTGATTTTTTTTCTATTTAAATTTCTTTTGTTGTTGTTGTTTGTAGTGGTGATGGTGCCAACAGTTTTGCTTTACCACTCTTTCCTTTAGGCCTATAGCATGGACATAACCTTCAAGTCAGAGTTCTTTCTAAGTTGTAGAATCTTAGAATAGTTTGGGTTGGAAAGGACCTTCAAAGGTCATCTAGTCCAATCCCCTGCAGTGCGCAGGAACATCTTAAGCTAGATCAGGTTGCTCAGAGCCACATCCAGCCTGGTCTTGAATGTCTCCAGGGATGGTGTATCCACCACCTCTGTGAGCAACATGTGGTGGTGTTTTATCACCCTCTGCAAAAAATTTCTTCCTCATGTCCACCCTGAATCTCCCCTCTTTTAGCTTAAAAACATTACTCCTTATCCTATCACAGCAGGCCTGCTAAAAATGCTCTTCCTATTTTCTTATAGGCCCCTTTAAGTACTGAAAGACCACAATAAGGTCTCACTGAAGTCTTCTTCAGATTGAACAAACCCAGCTCTCCCAGCCTTTCCTCACAGGAGAGTGTTCTATCCCTCTTATCATTTTTGTGACCCTCCTCTAGACCCTCTCCAGCAGCTCCATATATTTCCTGTATTGAGGACTTGTCCTGGGTTCAGCAGCAGCAGTCATGTTTCTCCTTTGTGGTAGCTGGTGCAGTGCCGTGTTTTGACTTCCAGCCTGGGAACAGTGTTGGTGATACCGATGTTTTCGGTTGTTGCTAAGTGATGTTTACCCTGACCAAGGACTTTGTGAGGCTCATGCTCTGCCAGGGAGGAGGGGAAGCCGGGAGGAAGCAGAGACGGAATGCCTGACCCAAACTAGCCAAAGAGGTATTCCATACCACAGCACGTCATGCCTGGGGGGCGGGGGTAACTGGGAGTTACCTGGAAGGACACGGGCTTCCAGGTGGGACTCGTTTCTTGGCCGGTGGTTTTGTATTCTCTTCCCTTGTTATTTTCCCTTATCATTGTTGTCGTTGGTGGTAGCGGTGGTGATTTGTGTTGTACATTGGTTGCTGGACTGTTCTTGTCTCAACCTGTAGGAGTTGCACTCTTTCAATCCTCCTCCCCATTCCTCCGGGAGCGGGGAAGGGGAGAGCCCCGGGGGGGGGGGGGGGGGGGGGGCCTTGATTGTTGTCAGCCCAGCACCACTCACTGGGAGTGAGTGAACAAGTTGCCTGACTGGGTTTAAACCACGACAGGACTCCAGAGCTGGTCACAGTACTCCAGGTGAGGTCTCACCAGAGCAGCATAGTGGGGCAATTTCTCATCCACCAAACAGTCAACCCATCAAATCCCATTTAGAGAGTGAGATATTGTGGGGATCTTTCTGCCAAACATCTCCAAGACACTGGATCTCTTCCCATATTTAAGCTCTTATCACATAACTGCAACTTCTGTCTCTATTGAACCTCACTTTGCCTACACTTGTTAAAAAAAAAATGTCTGAAGTATCAGTTTCATGATCTTATAGGCCTTTCAACTGGCCCTCTGCCATTCCGGTTGAACACTCTAAACGTAGGGAATATTTTTAATTAGAAGAATCTCACTAACTATACCAATTCTTTAAGATTCAGGAGTTGCCAAGTCTAAATACATGTTCTGTGTATGCTTTGACTGAATAGCAAGCGATAATTCTGGATGTATACAAACTGTGATCAGTTTGTCATTCTCTCTTTTGCATTTCTCCATATATCTCTCTTCCATTCCACCGAAACATGTGCCTGTGATGTCCCACTCACCATGAAATATCAATCTCCATTTCCACTCCTCCATAAACCCACCTTTTCTACTTATGAAAGTTCCACAGTAGCAGCTTTGTGCTACTCCTAGGCTTCCCTTAGCTGCAGGAGGAACTATCTGTATGTGCTTCTGAAAACTTCTCCTTTCAGTGTTTAAAAACGTTCCCCCTTACATTTACACAAATATTGATGGCTGTTGAATTCAGCAATTAGTACTCTGAGACACTGCCTATTACAAGCAAATACTGACTCTTTTGTTCCTTTTACTTTCTATATACTACAACTATTTCTAGCTGATCTTTACACTGTAAGTTCATGTGAACAAAGCAGTGACTTTGTTTTATTTGTTGTTTATGAAGAACTGGCCTGGGGTTGAACTGCACAAATCTGTTTGCCTTTAAGAATATTCTTTTTTTATGCTAGGCTTTAAAGATGATATCTAGACATAGAATATCATCTGAAGAGTGGCATTTATGGAATGATGGCAGTTAGAACTAAGGAACATGAGTAAATTTTTTCTTTAAATAGTGAAATGTGTTCTGGGAGAGAGAGTCACCATCAAGTACATAGCCAATATTCAAATGGAAGCCAGGACCAAACCTAATTTTACCTGAGGTGATAATGACTTCCTTTGTCCTCACAGATTGAGTTCTGACATGTGAATAATCTCTTTTCACATCTAAAACTGGATGAAGGTACGAATAGGGGTGTCATTTTGGACTCAAGTCTATGTTATTTGTCATCCATTCAAAGGGGACTTTGCCTGCCTGACATCTGTGAACAAAACAGATTTTTTCCATTTGTTTTTACTTTTAGTTTAAACTTATCAAGGCCTCCTTCCCATCTGGAGAGGAAACTTAGAGAAATCTTTTTTGTTTGGTTGTTTTTTTCCTCAGTAGTTGCTACTCATTGCTAGCAGGTATCTGTTACAATCATAGTTTGGTAACAAGCTGACCATTCACAACAAACCATATTACTACAAAATCCCATTGTGTCCATCTAAATTCTAATTCCTACTAGGTAAAGGTATACAAACATATCAATCACATATAAATGGAATCTTTGTTCCTCAAATCTACTGTGAATAGATCTTAATCCTAAAGAAATCCAGTGATCTCTGCAGACCACTGTATCTTTTGTATTTTACTATGCTAATTCTGCTCCAAGCAGCATTTCAGTATTGTTGAGCAATAAGATAGATCATCTTTTTTTGAAGAACAATAATAGTAACAATATTTCCCGATTTTCCACACTTTCCACAGTTTCCACAAATACTTGCCTTGCCCCCACATCACATACACTTTACTGGAACTATTGACAGGAAGAAAGATCTTCAAAAGACAGTATAAACCCTACAAACTTTTTTCAGGCATGAAAGAGCAACATCAGAAATAAGCAGAGTTCATTAATTGTGCCTCTAGTCAATCAGCTAATTAACTCTATTCAAGTCCAAAACAGCACATTCGGTTAGATAATTGACTAGAAATGTAAAAAAAACCAAAACCCAACAGATTAATCATACATGATCAATCCACCTTATCAGCACATTTGAAAGTGTTATTTCTATTATCCCTATCTAATAATAACATCAGGGTGCATTGCAGGTCTTTTCCCTGTATTTCAGTTTTCCAAACACTGAGAAAGTCTGCCGCTTTTACTTGTGAGAACATCTATTTCATAATCCAGCCATTACGTCACACTGGTTTTAACCTGGTTTTATTTTTTTGCGCTCTGTGGGTGGGTCTAAACATTTGCTGTCGTCACTGTTAATGCTTCCCTCACCTCCATCTTCAATATAATCACTGAACGCAATCAATAAAAGCCACCAATTGCCAGTGTAATATTTCTAAACAATTCTTTAAGATTTTCAGGTTTATCTAAGTTTCCCACCTAATTTACCTTCAGCTTCCAAGTTCCAGTGACCGCTAACAGTTTGCTTCATTATATGAATCCTTCTTGAGGAAGCTTTTTTGACAGCTTGTACTGAAATAATCTACTGGCTTTTCCCATTCATGCAGCTTTGTTTTGCAATGATTTGTGAGACCAGACCTTAACAAAGATTGCTTCATGGATACTGCCTCTTTCATCCTTCTGTTGGCGAGCATCTGTGAGAATAAAGCTCATGTGAAAACAGTTCACATATTACAAGCTGTCACATATGCCTTATAATCAGTCTCTGCTGCAGATTGCAGAGAAACTTTCTGTTTCCTATATAAACTGTGCCAGAGAATACACTTTTTTATCATCTTTTTGTATACATACATAAGATAATTTCTCCTGCACTTTATCCTCAGCACATGCTCTCTGCATGCATGGAACTAATTCTGAAGAGTCATCTCCTTTCTTACTTTCTATACAGCCACAAAACCTCTTCAGTCTCTTACCACTCTTATGGCAACATGTACAAAAAAAGAAACTCTTGGTATCAAAAGCTCATCATTTTGCTGCATCTAGTTAGCACCCCACAGACTGCTGAAGCTCCTTCTTGCAACACTATGGATCCAGTTACCTACACGTAGGGAGGCAAGAAGTGGTGCTTGTAGTGCCCCCGCTGAGACTTCATAGCAGTGAAGTTCCACACAAGATAGGTAAAACTAACAAACAGGTATGTCTCCTAACAGTTTTCAATGGCACTGCTTTCATTAGCTCAGCTCCACATGCAAAGATCAGAGCAGGAGCTCAAACTCATTTCCTGTTACATACATTCAAATATATAATTCAGATTCGTTGCTGTGAACATGTCTTTTGTCATTGAGTGTATGTATACAGCATACACAGGGCAAAGTCAATATCCGTTAAAAAACAAAAACAAAACCAAACATAAGAATCCATTAGAAGACCCATGGATTGGATTATCAGCAATGTTTTGTTCTATAGTGGTCCCCAATGTCCTTCCCATGACACGCTCAAAGGGACGGATGACTTTCTTTTATCCCTCATTCAGCTGACACATTTCGCTACAATGCTTTATACTAAATCTTCAGGGATTTTCAAAGATTTGAGCAGACAGATACACAATTTTTCACTAGCTTTTCTTGAATTCTTCTCTTGAATGGAACCATTATGAACAGTACTTGACATTTGTTATTAAAGGAGTTCAGTGAAGAAATAGCAGGATAACTTCCACCATTATCAACTTCAGGAATCTATTTATCTGACAGAATATACCAAATGCCAGCAAGAAACCATGGAATTTTGGAAAAGAATGAATCTTATACTTATTCAGGTGCATATCTGGCCATAGAAGTAAAGTAAGAAACATATGACAAAATATCACATAGTTTGGGGTTATTAAAAACTTTATTTTCAGAGCTGCAGGTAGTTAGAGAAGTTTTGTTTTCTTGTTCGGATTGTTGCTTTGCAATCACTGACATTTCTTTTCTGTAGGGTTCCTCTAAATTCAATGGGCTTCTTGTCTGCCTTTTTAACACACTCATAGTTTCAGAGAAAAGCACAGTTTGATTTCATTTGCAGTTTAGAAGAAGGAGAAAGAGGGAGAAAAGGGGAATGTATCATTCATCATTATACTTACTCTAAAGAGCCAGAAAATTCCCCTCTGGATGCCTGAGGCTTGGGAAGTGCAGTTCTTCCTAGTGGGGAAGCAGGAAACTTGGCAAGTCCCTGCATTCAGTTCTCTCCAGTTTCTGGCTCCAGTCTGTGCTCGCTGCTCAGCTCCCCACCTTTTCTACAATCATCCAATAGAAAAGAACATGCCAAGTGACACAAGGGAAAAATAAATAAAAAAATAATAACAAAAAAGTTAACTTCATAACATCTGGTATTATTTAAAAATCACAATGGAGGGTTATTTTTAATATTTCTATGCTTAATTTCTCCTTATGAAACAGCAGGAAATGTAAAAACAACAAAACATTAAGGGAACATCTATAAAGCCAAGTTTCTCTCTTTTTGTCTTTTAGGGATTTTTTTAGGTGAACGTGAAGGTTCACCGATTTTTAGCTTCCCAAGTTAAAAAATATGTAAGTAAATGACAAACCTTATCTAGATAAAAGTACAGAAAGGCCAGCACCTCTTACTGAGATGCTAAAGAATGCTCAAAGAGCATAGTCTGGGGATGTGTAGCCATGCTAGGACTTTTTACACAACTGTTGAAGCTGTTTGCTTGTAGTCTGAGTGAGTGTATGAATACAGGAATTGCTAGGTGAAACCCAGAAGAAAGCCTGTGGACAGGCCTCAGTATAAGAAGTGAGTACATACCTAGAGACATGCCAAAGGCAAGTATCTGGAATGTAACTACTTTGGTTCCTGATGTGCTCATCACTACTCTTTATGCTCAGATTATTTTTTTTAATTGTTTTGATAATTAAGGCACCATGACATGCCCTGGATTAACACACTTGGGTGTCTAACAAGTTTTAGCCATGCTAGGGATTTTAATGCACATGTAATGCGTGAAAAGCCTCATTATACAAAATTTATTTAAACCACACTAGGAATGACGTGGAACATAAGATAAGTAAACCCCTTTCTCCTCCCCTTGTTATTTCTGTAACTCTCTAGGGTAGATCAGCTGTTAAGGTTCTTAGTTTGGGGGAGAATCCCAAGGAAAGGATTACTGTGATATATGTATATTGAGGAAGTAATTTGAAGAAAATTGAGACATTTATACACTCGTTGGCCCACTCCTGCATTATTCAGAGTCACTAAGGGCATTTGACAGACACCTGCTTCAATATCTGGGGTTTATCTGTCTTAAAGTGCTGAATAAAACACAGAGTGGTCCTAACTGATGTCAACCAGAGCCTCTTAAAAATATACCTCTGTAACACTCAGAGTGAGACACTCTGTCTAATTCCCCCAATGTACAGCATAGCAACACTCAGACATGATAACAGTACTCAGGACCACATTTAGATCCTCAAAGCATCCCTCCTTCATATATGTGACTGTCACACTTTCTTTTTAGTAATCAGAATTCTTTTCAAGCCCCGTAAAACAGCCTTTCTTGCTCACATACTGACTTTCAACCTAAGCTCTAGCTGAAAGAGCTTTTGCTCTCTTTAAGTTGAGTACTTCCATGTGACTGGTATAAGCAGAACTCTCCCGTCTTCCCTTCTAATGAAAGTACATAAGCTGTTATACCTCATCAGTCATAAAGATTTCTCTTTTATTCATTTTTATCCCTGCTGTGGGAATGACGCCTGCTTTTTTTCCAGCAGCTGTCTCTTTTTCCAAACCTGCTCACCAGGATACTGTACTTCAGGGTGCAGTATACACGCTGTAGGGATGGTTTGAATTACATGTCAAAAGCCTCACGAGAGAATCATTTGTCAGGAAAACCTTTGTCTGGATGGTCTCAAAATTAAACCTGCACATTCTCTCGCTGACTGTCAAGAGGACCACAAATCTCTACAAGTCTAAGAAGTCTTTTAGTACAAAGATAGATCCAATTCTGTTGACCAATGGCACTACCTCATTCACCTCTGGATTTATATCACTTACAAAACAAAGGGGGGAAAAAACACATTTGCCAAAATTCTTTATGTAACTGTGAGAGAGCTCCACACATTATCTAAATCTATCCTAGTCATACCTGTTCAATTAGAAGCTAGACAAATCCTTGACTAAAAATGTTCATTTTATATACCATATCAGGTTTACTGATACTGAGTGACTAATCATCTAATCATATTGGATTTCATTGTGATCAGTACTTAAATTTTACAGGGTTTTCTCATGGAAAGTCAAGAAACCTGATAAAGAATGTACAGAAGTGCCTCAACACAAAAGGAATCATTGGTGCTCCATACCTTATTGCACAGAGCCCAACAGCACCTGAAAGTTGGCCATCCAGGGCTGCACCAAGAAGCCACCCTCCTCATTTGCCTCCACCTTGAGCCTTGGGCACCACAGAGGACAGCAGTAGACCTTGTGGCGTCCATATAGTGGCCAATGCTCAGACATCACTGGGTGGGTCTGACCATTAAGCACCTGGCAGGCACTTTTAGAGCTCTGTAGTCAGCTGTTCCTGATCTAACATACCTGTTATTTAGTAAAGTTTACTATAGAACTCTCCAGTCATCAGTCCTGCATGTGGAATCAAGGCTGCTAAAACTGCATTTCCCCTTGAAGCACCGACTATGCAAACACCAGCAGAAGAGGCATATTTTTCATGCTACCAAAAACCCCCAAAAAAACCCAAAACAAATAAGCAAAAAAAAAAACGCAAAAAAAAAACCCTGAAAAAAAAACAAGCCAAAAACCCAAACCAAACCAAAAAAAAAAAAAAAAGAAAAGGATAGGAAACCCAACAGATTTCACTTTTAGTGTAGTTTGCAAAGAGCTGTGGGGCAGAGGTCTTGCCTCATGTGAATAAAAGCAGAGAGCGTAGGCAGGAGCCTCCCATCTGCTTTTGCTGCAGTGGGGGGATGCCAGCCATCCCTCACACCCAGGGCTTAAGCTGCCTGGGCTTGGGGCCAGCGTCCAAACTGCACAGCTGGAGGCCTTAAAGGAAGCTGTAATGAGAGAAGCTAGAGGCAGCTCCGGCAAGGAATGCCCTCCTACGACTTTCTTGTGGGGCACTTGTAAGTGAAGGCTCTCACCCTCAGTCCCAGACAGAGATATGGTTGCAGTAGCATCTCAGCTGGGCAAGAACATAACAGTCTAGACCTGGACCTTAACCCAGCTGGGCAGTATGGGCTTTCAGCTGAGCCTGGTGGCCACCCCCTGTCCTGCATGACTGTGCTTAGCTTCTTTCCCCTCCCTTGGCACAGCAGCCTGCCCTGCTGCTCCCCAACAAGTTGTCAGCACAGAGATGCTACAGAGCGCAGGAGAAACGAGAAGGGAAATTGCAGGGGCTTTATATATTATAAGGTATTTAAAACAAAGTAATTAACGGCATCTAACATGCTGAATGTTTTGCTTCTGGCCAAAAATGACACAACCTATTAGTCTGCTTGTAAAAGCTGCGTACTGTTTTTTTATGGGGCAAGTGAGAACATGTTTTATATACATACACTTTTCATAAAGTGAAAATCACCAATCACTATGTATGCATAATTCTCATGAATGTTATTGTAACCCCATATGTTCTTTGGTCTTAAAGGCACCATGTGAATAAACACTGGAAGCATTTGGCTAGTCATAACCAATTATGACCAAGAAGGTCATAATTCAGCACACAGACCTAGGTCTATTAGCTATTAGGTCATCTACATCAGCTATTCAGCTGTGCTGAAACTGAACTTGGGCAAAATTCATACATGTACAGTCCAACATGTGTGTTGTAATCCCTAAACAGTCAGCATTGAGCTGTCCTTTTCCTGCAGAGGTATCTTAACCTGCTCTACAGGCTCTCCCTAGCTAGAGCTCCATTTCTGTCTATGTGCAGCCCCTCTTCAAGCAGATTTCAGTTCCTCACCTGTCACAGGCTTAATCAGGATCCAGAACTTCATTGCTCTGCTTAGTGTCCCAGGGATGTGGTCCAGAAAACATTTTCAAATGACATTTAATGCATGCTGTCATAATCAAACATAATCCCAGTAAAGACAGAGAAAGTTAATCTGGTAAAACACGCCTGGGTTGTGATTTCTTACCATTCAGCTCTTTTATAGTAGCTTAAACTTCCAGTACTAGGCAGAAGAGGGAAAGTAGGTTCAGAGCTAATGAAGTGCAAACTTGTCACATAAATACTTAAATCAACAGGCCACAGACCTTCCTTCTCCCTTGAGTTAAATAGGAGAGAGATTAAGTGGAACAGAGAAAGGCATCATTGGTATCATGGGCAGAGCCGCTAGTCTGGAGGGGTGACCTGGGGTTTTGCTCATGCTGCCGGCACTGCAGTTGCAGCCTGAAATCCAAACGCTGGACTTGTGCTGTTTTGTAGTGGAAGTGCCCCATTAACTGCTGTTTTAAACTCTGCCACCCTTTCTGCTGCAGGTCCTTTTGGGAGGATTTTGTTCTGTTCTCAATCATAATGACAGGGTAAAAATGCCTTCCATTCTCTACAAATTTCAGTCTGTACTGGGTGATTTCCTCTGCTTTTCATAGTTTAATTGCTTTGTCAAAAAGAGTAATTCAGGGTCTTTTAGAAAACTCCCAGGGAGGTTTTACCAAAGTCCCAAACATGACCTCTTCCCACAGAGAATTGCAAGACTGACTTTTATCCTTATATCACTGAAGCGCTTGTATTGTTTACATTGGGGACGGGGGACGGGGGACGGGAACGACGTGTCTGGATGACTGCATGGTCATGTGTTCTATTTCACCTAAGGAAGAAAAGTAAAGGTTAGTGTCTCAATCTGAATTTCTCAACCTTTTACAAGCACTGAAATTCAAACCAAAATATGTTTTTAAAAGAATATACTTGTGCAAGGGTGAACAGAAGCCAGCCGGTGCATTGATCCTTTTCTGTCAGTTTCGGGATTTGAACTGAAATTATTAATTCTGCCACTGCTGTATCTAGACCTTGCCTAGATTAATGAAGTTAAATATAGAAAACCTTAAGAGACATTATTAACTTTATACTGAGTGCCGATCAAGTGCATGGTCCCACACCAGACCTTGCCTTCTGCACTAATGACAGCAATTTATCTCTAGTCTTTCATTATTTAAAAACAGTTTGCCACCCAAATACATGCTAATGAATTTGACTGCAAGACTTGACTCTGTAAGACAGCATGTACAACTAGCACTGCTTCAAGGAAATAAAGGCTAAATTTATGACATGATAATATTTCTTAAAAGACTGTTCTAGTCATTTGTATTACAGAGCAGCAGTTGATGCTCTGTGGGATCATCTTTTCAATATGCTTTTAATTGTGCAAGTATTCTTTGCTTGTTATAAATAGTAGGCTATTAGGAAAGATTATTAAAAAACTGATTGGGTCTTCCCTTATAGAAACTACCACAGTCTTATCAAGTTTCCATCTACTTTTTCCTTCCAAGTCAAGTAGCAGATCAGAGCTACTGCCTAATATTTCTTGAAAGTAGGTTTTAGTATTTCTTGAAAGTAGGTTTTGGGTTTATTCTTCGATTCCTGTGACATCTGACAAATTTATTTGTCTGCCGCCTTCTTATTTAGTTCCCTTGTAATGCAACATGTATTTGTATTACTAATCCTGTTAAATATGTGTCAATGAGGGCTGGGGAGATGGGACATGAAATCTTGAGTTCTGTGTACAATGTGATCTTGCCACTCCCAGACTGGACTACAAAATTCCACTTCTCTTCTTCTTTTCGTTAGCCAAGAATAGTGGCTTATATTATGTTCCTTCCCCTTGTGGTTCCCTGTAACATGTTCCAAAACTAGAAGGTGCCCAGCAAGGCTTATTATTTGAAGGGTTAAAGCCACAGAGACTAAGTGTGTCTAAGACAGGTTAGTGACAGCTCAACAGCATGACAGAAAAGTGGTTCTGTTTCGAACAAATATCCCGCACCTATATCAAATTACAGTGTAGAGACTGCCTCAATGAATTTGCCTAATGCAGAGTCACAGATCAGACCATCCTTCCTTACCTTGTGTAAATAACCTTAGCATGTACACTGTGCTTTAACAAACTCTTCTGCGCATTCAGAGAAATTATAACAGATATATGCAACAACTCTGTGCCTAGAGAAGTGGGACGGGGCCTTTACCTCATTGGCTTTAAAGGGCCTTTGCCGTTTTCCTCTGCCTTTCAGGCAGATGCAAAGAGACATGCAATGGGTGTTGTTTCAGGAGCCTGGAGGACTTCATGTGAGACTATTGACTCAAAAGTGGCTCTGTGAGGCTGCCAGGGAATTTTCCAGTTCAGTTTAATGGTACTTTTTAAACGTTAAGCCCTAAATAGTTAAAGTAATATTTATTTACCTGAATATTAATGTTTTCTATGAGAAGTTATCCCTACTTCATGAATGAGCAGACTGATTTTCCTACATTTCTTCTTCATCCTTTAGCATTTCTAATTGTGTCATCTCCCAACAACACCGCAGCAATTGCTAAATCCCCCTCAGGCCTTCCCTTAGACTAGAAATTTTCTAGTTTTAGAATCCATTTTGATCCTATGTTGCAGCCTGGGACAAGTAAACATCCATCCATGAGCAAACATAGTCTGCTGCTAGTAGGTAGTCTGCCAGTCCTTAGCTTCCCTGTTGTTTCCCACAAGCTACTGCCAGTCTCTGATATCACCTTATCATCACCACTATGTTATTCTGCAGCTTTCCCACCTGTGATTTAATTTCAAGTAGCCCGGACAGAATAATATCAAATAGAAGATAGAGGGACACTTGATGCTCATTAAGAAAACAAATATTTCATTTATTCCCCTCAGCATGCCCTTAACACTTTTTTGACAGTACTGTAAAAACTCATGTTAGAGCTCGACCAATTCTGCTCCAAGTATTGCCCAATCCAGCCACTTAATGCAAGATCTTGATGGTTATCATTTCTTTTCTCTTTGTATACTGAACAGTTTCATGTCTCCAATCACAATTTCCATTTTCATTTAATGGCCGTGTGTGGTTTTTTGGTGGTTGGTTGTTTTTTTAACTCCTTTCTTTAATTGACTGGCTTGTGTTTTTGAGAGCTAGAGAACAGTTCACACCCATGAAGGCAGACCCCCTTCCCAGACATAACCCCCTTGACCCTTCAGGCATTTCTGTGAAAGCAGCTGCCATGAAAGCAATTTGATTTTGATCTGGGTCCAAGAAATAAATAAGCTGTATTCCATATATGCATATTCTGAGCTACACTTTAAATGTCACATAATTTAAACTTTGCATATAACCATAACATTTCTCTGCAGCTTATACTTTTGCATTATGCATTTATGCAAAATGCACTTAGTCAGGAGAAATCCTTTAAAATTCTCATCTTTATGCCACAGGGGAAAATTATCGACTGCCGTTTACTTATACAAATCCAGAAATAGTTGTCTGAGTTACTGTGTAATTTAATTCATTAATTTGAATCTAAACTTAACACTGCTTTCTTCCTTTGTCTGAAGTTTGATTGATGGGCTGTAACAGGATTGATCCTGTTACTATTGTCTTTGATTAATAGTTTTAGAGAATGTATTTCCATTTTGTTTTTTGTAATTGTTTTTTGAATATACTTGCTCTGATAATTTTAATCGTAGTTACTTTTTACAGGATGCTACAGAATGATTTTTTTTTTTGTTCACAGTCTCATTCATTTCAATTTCATTTCCAATTCCTTAAGCATTCAATTATTGTATTTATTTGTTGCAACAATTTCTCTCTTAGGATGACATTTTCTTCTGCAGGAAATACTCTTCTGAATTTAACATTATTTCATCTTTGTAAATCATGAAGCACGTACTTTCATATAACTAGCACATTTGCATACTTTATTAACTAGCACACCAAACTGATCAGTGTGGCTGTAACCTACCTTCCAGATTTATAGAATATTTGACAGATAATATCATCATAGATTTCAGTTTTCAGTCTCCACAAATGTGCCAAACTAAATTAAGGTTTCATATTTGTAAACACAAGCAAGATTTTTATTGTTGTATCTGAAACTTCAGAATTATTTTCTAATTTTTATATGCAGCCAATTTTCAGCAGGTTTACACCTCTTGGTGGAAGTATGATAGAAAAAAAATACTCATGAAGTCTTTTCCCCCCACTGTATCCCAAGAAGTTTTGAGGACTTTTACAAAACCAGCCTCAGCTATTCAAGTCAAGCCTGTGGGAAATAAAGACTATAGACAGGATCAATGAAAACTACTTGTATCATATGACTTGGGGAAGCAGAACTGGAGTTCAGAAGACCAAAAGAGAATTGGATTAGTCTGGTTTTCTATATACCACTCCTACCTTTTTCTTTCCACCTGTCCATTCTTGTCCACTTCATGCAGTGCTTATCCAAGTATTTGCCACTGCTTCACTCACACCAGCACAAGAGATTTGCTGTATTGTGGCAAATTTTTCATATATATATGTATATATGGACATATATACATATATATATGAATCTGTTTATACACACATTTACAGATTTAGATATAAAAAGAAATATTTGAACCTGTCAAAGCATTTTTGTTTTGGCTTAACAAACTACATTTACAGTGGTTTCATGTCTCAAAACCACAGTTTGGATCCTTTGCCTGAATGGGGGCTCACAGGTTACATTTGCTTGTGCAATTGTTACTGTGCTGCTTGCAGTATGATCACCAAGCATTCATATCAGCATAATGTCAGAAAGATGGGAGAGGGAGGCATGGTATCAGCACACCATTAACTAAAAGCAGTACTCTGAATTACCATGGTGTATTTCTACCATCAACTGAAAATTCAATAGCTTCTGATAAGAGGTGGATAACTCCTTATTTCCACCAGCAGTTTATGCAATTTGTTGATCTAATTTTGCCACAGGCAATCATTGGATTTCATTACAGAACTTGTCAACCCTCCCCCCCTCCCCAACCCCACTGCCAAAAATACTTCTGAAGAAATGCTGTCCAGAGAAAAAAAGCTAAAGAGGCTTTCAGCTGATCCCCTCACATCTCCCACAGTTTCAGGGATTTTAAAGCTTAAGGGACAGTGACCTTCTTGTCTGACCTTCCTATCACAGGCACTAAGATACACTAGCCAGCTAATATGATGTTTTTGAAGGTTATCAGTATCAAGTAACACTCATGTTTACTTTCATTTCAGCTTGATATGAGGAGTTAAGAATAGCCCTTTTATGGCATGCACAAAGAAAACAATGTGGGATGGTCTGGTCTAGTTATAGCACACATGTATCTGTTCTGCATAAGCTCTAATGAGCAAATGTTACAGGGAAGGCAGTCCTAATATTACTGAGAGAAAAACCAACAAGTGAGGAAAAAAAAGTTACCTAACAAATCATCATGGTAGCAATGTTTGCTAATATTATCTTTTCAAACCCCTGGCCTTTTTCCACCTTCTACTCTGTCAAGTGTAGGCATGTCCTGCTCGGCTCCCTGTCTCTCCCAGGACTTAGCTAAGCATGCCCTCTCAACCTACCATGCCCACTGGCAGTCAATTTAAGCAACGTGTAGGCAACAGCAGCATTTGCTTTATTCTCCAGCTGCCTTGAAGATATTTTGGTGGACCTATAGAGAGTGGAAGCTTACAAACATGGGAAAGGTTGGGGGATGTGGTACAACTCAGTAAACCAAACCCTCCAGAATATGTCAGGCTCAGGAGAACAGAACAGAAAAGAATAACAAAGAATATTCAACCTTACTTTAAAAATTAATGGTCCTTTGCCCAAACGTCAGTTCCCTGAACAAATGTCCCTATTTTTTCCTCCACAGTAAATACCCACAACAATTCCTAACAACAGCTATCATGGCTTTAAAGATATAGTCCCCTCAGGATCTCCTCTTGCTTTCAAAAAAAAAAATTAAATTATTTGATTTTTCACTCATGGCATTGGCAGCTCATCATTGTAATCTGATTGGGAGATGGGGTGGGTGACCTCTTTTATTTGAGTCTCTAGACTAAATCCATTTCAACCCCACTGCTCTGCTTTATGCCAGACTTCCTTTTCCACAGAACAGTACAAAACCAGCTGCTCAGAATGAATGATTTTGTATCAAACTGCCCAGGCAATGAAACATACAAAACCAAATATGAATATCCCAGTTTTAAAAACTTCAGATGCTAAGGTCTGGTTTTGTAGTCTTGTGGACTTAATGGAAGAGAAGGTTTTCTACAAACTCATAAGATACAGTAGTTCGCATATAAAGTACACAAAACCTTCAACAAATTACATCTTTCTATATCTTCTATCTGTATAAGGTACAAAGTAATGTTCATTTCCATTTGGTAAATGGATATGGTTATGCGAATTCTTTTTGAAATGGTACATGGTTTGTTTTTGTTATCAGCGTGAGAAGTAGGTGTAATTTAATTGAAATTAAAACAACAGTGACTTGCTATCTAGTAAAAAGAATTGTGCAGCCCATTCCTTGAATACTGCTTATTAGTTTCCTTGGTAACTTGTAATCATTTGCCTCCCTAAAACAGATGAGATGTCAACAAATATGTACTGTGGTAGTGGTTTGATACATCAAAAAGAAAAGTGCTGTAATGACAGCATAATAAATCTTAACATGAAAACTTAATGGCCACATTAATGACATACTAACTATAGTCTCAGATTCATGCTGCTCACCATTGTGTACTTCTATTTCATCGCATGGTTGTGACATACAATACTATATGAAGCACCTTCTGAGCACCCGCTCTGAAATTAACTCCAGACTAAATATTTTAAAGCAATCATTTATGTACTAATAAAATCTCACAATTAAATTATGGCAGCTCTTCCTAGAGTGATGCTACTAATTAGACAAATCTTATCCTGATTCCTTTTAGCTTTATATATTATGTCAACAAAGACAAAATCTTTATATGCTGACACAGATATATTCCCAAAGTCTGGCAACAAGTTCATGTGTCTCTACACATTTCTGATATAGTTTATTTTCAAGGAGTAATGTTAAAAAACCACAAAATCAAAAGACCAACAAAACACTAACACCCACTACAGTTTCTAAACCAGGAATAAAAGAGGACAAAGGGAGTGCTGTCTCAGTTTGGGAGGATATATCTGGAACTGCCTTTGGCATCTTTAGAGTTAAGTGGAAATCAAAGAGGGATTTAAGTTTGCAGTAGTTATGTGTATCAGGAAGAAGCATGACTAAGTTATGCCTGAAGTCCCTGTTTGGAGCAATGTAGCAGTTTCTGAGGCCTTAAGGGATAACAGCAGTTGTGATGACTACTGCAGTAGGCCAAGGTACATGTAACTAAGATGATGAGGACCATAGCAGGCTTCAATCTCTTTAAGGGGGTTGTTGCTACTTGTTTATCTCAAAAGTACCCTTATGTGGGGAGTGAAGGCGGTAAGATTTGCATGAAAAAGAGTTTGGGAATGAGCTCTGAGGCCTTGTGCTTGACAGGCCCTGGGGCGATGAGTTGGAACGTTGAAGGAGAGGAGGATGGGCCAGGATGTAGGTCTGGAATCTCAGTTGGAGGCCAGAGGATGTGGGGGTTGTGAGAGGGTCTGCAGCATTGTGATTGGACTATTTACGTGGAGAGTTATAGAGGGGCCAGTGAGATTGAACGTTATATGTATGTGCAGGCTGGGAAAGTACTGAACAGGGGGATAAAAAGGGCTTGGTGGGAATAAACGAGGATTTGAGTCTCTGCAGCAACTTGAGTCCGTGTTGTGAAATGCCACACCCTTACAGTTCACAAATCCATCCCACTGTTTGAAAGCAGAAAACCCATGGCTGGCCTATAGACCAAATACCTGACCAAATATTGAAATGTCTTTTTCTTCTCTGGGATTTCACCAGGTAAGGTAGTTTGGACCAGTTTTTAGTGATAGACTGATTCTACTTTGCAGAAACAAGTGGAACTAGACAAGCTTCTGGTAACACAATGAAACTGAGGAACATAGGATGAATAGTGGAAAATAATGAGGAAAGGAAACTAAAGAAATATATTAATTCTAGGGACACAACAATTAAAGTATGATGTGGTTAGGACAGGTCTATATTGAACAGAAGCACATTCTTTTAAATAAATGGGTAATCAACAAGTCTAACTACCCCCTGATACTTCCCTATATGTACTTTGTTGAGTTTGTTTTATCTGCATTAAATCATTTGCTGTGTTGCATATCTTTGCTTTACATTTGCATGTTGCTAACAGTTAAGTGATTTGTGATCCAAGAGGGATAAAAACAAGAGTTCTCCAATCGTTTCTCTGACCCCGCGTACATTTGCAGTGGCAGAGACGAATTAGACATCCACACGTGCCAGCCCCTCTAGGCTCATTTCTGAACACCCTTGGGAAGAAGATCTGTGATCTTTCACATTGTGGTCACCCCCCCTGCTCTCTAATAGTACATGAAGAGCACAGTGTGTGCCACTGTTAAAGCCTCTGGAGATTTTAGCAGCTAGGCCGTAACAGTGGAACCCACAGAAGGAGCTAAATATTAAACATAACATTTGAATAGAATTTTGAGTAGAATTAGAAAACATTTTGTTCCACAAAATTCCTTCTCTCTAGCTCAAGAAATGCTTGAATAATACAAGTACCTGCATTTCCCTCCTGGAAAAGAATCTTGCCCCACAACACAGGTATTGACAATGTTGACGCCTAATCCCAATGCTAAATCTATGCGCAATGCTTTTCCAGATTTCAGAATGCCAATATAAAGGAATAAAGGCTTAATATAGTATAAAATGCCCAAGAGAGAGCAGGAAGAAACTGTAACCACACACTGTTAACTAAGACTGCACATGTATTTTAGGGGCTTCCTGTTGAGCAGCTTGGTCAGCTGCCTGTCTGCTGGACAAGAAAGCGGTTTTGCAAAGGAAACTGACCTTCGCTCACAACCACATATCTACAACACAAGTGTTATAACATCTAAATTTTAAAGCCTAGTATCTTTCTTAGGAATCAATAAGTGTATCCCAAATGACTTCTCCTTGCTGGGAGCAGAGATACTGCAATTTTAGCAGCTTTTCTCTAGGCAGGCTTTTAATTAGACATTAGCTTTCCTACAAACTAATTTTTCCCTCCTATTGACTTGCGCCTTTTTTCAGACCAAGGACAATGGGAACAAAGAAGTTTATCTTAAGCAGTGTCAGCACCAGCACAGTCTTTAGCTGTGATTTTGGAAGAGGGTGAAAGAAGCCAGGGTCATAAGACCAGAAAAATCTGGCTTAGGAGCCTGGTAGGGAACTATAGTCAGAAGACTGTGATAAATCCTTCAGTAGGCAGAGAGATATGCAATTATGAATGTCAACATTTTCTTCCCAGGTACTTTGTAGGGGAAATAGCATTTGGGCAAAACAACCTTTTATACTGGGCTGAGCCTGCTAGTCAGTGTATCATTTAAGCCCAGTAACTGATGTTTACTCATCAGTTTCATGACAGTTCAATCACTAGATAGATAGGTTCTTAGACCAGATCTTATTCTCCTGTAATCAAACACAGCACTTCTTCAGAATCCACTTATAGAAGCAGATGCTGCCCTTGAATAATTGCCCAACACCAGGAATGGTCTGCACACAAAGTTGGATTTGTATGCTGCCTTCACTACACAGAACCGCAACCTTCTCCCCTGTGCAAACCAAACTAACAACCCACTTTTGCAAGAGATCCATTTTTTCAATTCATGCTCTATATCTTCATTCACCATCAGTGTCTCAACTCCTGTCTGTATTAACCCATGATATACCATGAAGTGTAACAGAGACTGGGAAGAGGTGAAGGTAAGAGCACACAGGCATAGCACTTCAGGCTCTTCGACAGCTACAAGAGGATCTTTATGCTCTAAGAACAGTTTCTTGCTCAGCAGTCCTGGGACACACAAACCTGTGCTTTGGCCATGTGCAGATATTTAAGTTATGAGTGTCCAGGGAGCTCTGAATGGGAAAGTTTCCATCCACCACACCTCAGTCAAGCAAAACCCTGAGACAATTGGTAGATTCTGAGTCTATAATATAGCAAGCTATTTACAGTTTCTGTCAGAATAATATGCAACTATTAATGGTTACTTTATTTAGGAGACAAGAGGGTTTTTCCATGACTAAGGTAATGCATCTGTAGTGGCTTGGCATTAAAGAAGAGAACAAATAGAAACAGCAGTTCTTATGGAAGATTTTCCAGCTACGGTCTCTCTGGTAAGTCAGCAGATTTAATGCAGAATATAAATTTTTTTTACAGGGGCCATCTCTCTGATTATGGTTTGACAATAACACTTGTGTTCCAAACTAAGCCACCAAAAACTGCTATAGGCCTTGAAAACCAATGAGGCTATGCTGATTTAGACTTGCTAAGGAGCTAGTGCCGAACTTTCAAATCAACCCTCAGCCTTTATAAAAGGACACACACACCATCCCCCTAAAATGAAAAGTTAGTATTTCTATCCAACAAACAGCTCTGTGCAGTGAAAGGAAACACTTGACTTCTTATAAATTGCTAAGCAATTGTGATTTCTCAACTCAGGATTTTTTTTTCTGAGAGGCTAACAGATAGGAAACAGAGTTCACCCTAGGTTTGACTTAGTGGTGTTGGAAGCATGAAAGGCATGCCACTGTTCACAAAAAACTTTTACATGCACATTGTAGTTTATACTTAAGATTTATTCCTGCTGTCCTCAATGAGATTCTGTATTCACTGCAAACTTCAGCTCCTATGATAGAGCATGATGATCTCATGGTGCAAAGACTGGTGTTTCACCTAAATGCTGGTTATAGGGAGAAGAGCTCAATTACCTTTACTCCATCCTTCTTTGTGATCATACATAAAGCTCAGTGCCTCCATTTCCTTTCCTGCCCTTTGACTTTCTTTTAGTCTGTGACTTCTAGAGTAAAAATCATCTCTCCTACTCTTTACAAAGTATGTGGTAATATTGCCAGTGTTCTGAGGCCTGGGAGCTGCATTTGAACCTAGGCTCTTCTCTTGGAGGATGCCCAAGTGAATCTGTAGGTCTGCCTGTGCCTGGCATTGCACCTTTCTCATCCTGACTGCCTTGCTGCTCCTGGCCTGGATAGTCCTGGACTCTCAGCTTACCTGGTCACTGCCACCAGATCGGCTCTGCTCACCTTGTTGTGGGACTAGCCCCCTGTTGGAGAGTCCCCTGCCTGGCTGCCTTGCTGCACCCTTGCTTCCAGCTCCACCGGCCTTGTGGAGAATCCCACTCTTGCTACTCTTAAAAAAAACCGTGGTTCCCTAGAGAGCTTCCAACATGTTAAGTTTTGCTTAAAAACAGACGAACACTCAAAAAAACTCCAAGACAACCCAAAACTTCACAAAATAAAAAAAATAACATCCCCAATTCAAACCTGTTCTGTTAATGTGCTTGATGTAGTAAAACTCCACTGCAAAAATTCTTCACTTCTGAGATTGAAACCAAAATGACTAACAACAATTTTTTTATTTTATTTTTTTTCACACATCTTGCATATGGGAGACACAGTTTTGTCATTGTGCTCTACCACATGCTGGATTTCCCCTTGGCTGTCTGGCATCTGAACTAAAGAGCAACTTGCTTCTTAGATTAAATTAATTTCTGACATCTAATATTTGCCTAACTTTTCCATCAATTTCAGACCTATATAGCACAGATGTCTACCTCATCTATTGTCCAATGTCCTTTGCAATCTGTGGGGAAAATAAGTATGTCTAAGACACATATCATCTCATACTACAGTGGACTTTTAATAGAGGACAGCTGTATCAAGTCCCTAAATCTGCATTTAATAACTATTGAGATGCATGCATCTACACTATGGGTGGTAATGAAGGAATCAGCTCATCTACTGATAAACCGGGGGTAAGAGAACAGATTTAATGCATAGGAACTTTACCTAGGTCCTAACAGAAGTTCTGATCTCCAGAAAGAAGCGGAACAAACAGATGAACTTGACTACTGTATCTCAGACAATCAGTCTCTTTGTTTTCTCCTGAAAGCAAAAGCTTCTCAGCATATGGCAGGGTGTGATGAAAATGACTTTTAAGACCTTTATTTCGTCATAAAATTAAATTCTATTTTATGATCACAGAGAGCCTCTAAGCACCAATTTCGTGAAAAAAAATAAAGAATGGTCAAGTTATAATAAAATGATGAATTTTTCAACCACACTCTGCATAGCTCTGAAATACAGATTTCCATTAACAGATGGCATAATCTATGAGGACGTTGAACTTAACTGCTCTCATACTAAGGATGCTTAAATTAAAGATAAAACAATGGACTAAACTGCAAACCTACAAGTGTTGCAATATTTGTTTGATGAAAAACTCAGACTAAACTGTATTTAACATTACTTAAGAAGCCAGAAATTAAAATTGTTTTGGCCTCAGTTATACAGGCTGAGGAAGTTGGGGCTGTTCAGCCTGGAGAAGAGAAGGCTGCGTGGAGACCTCATAGCAGCCTTCCAGTATCTGAAGGGGGCCTGTAGGGATGCTGGGGAGGGACTCTTCATTAGGGACTGTAGTGACAGGACAAGGGGTAACAGGTTAAAACTTAAACGGGATGTTTAGGTTGGATATAAGGAGGAAATTCTTTCCTGTGAGGGTGGTGAGGCACTTGAATAGGTTGTCCAGGGAGGTTGTGAATGCTCCATCCCTGGCGGTGTTCAAGACCAGGTTGGACAAGGCCTTGGGTGATATGATTTAGCGTAAGGTGACCCTGCCCATGGCAGGGGGGTTGGAACTAGATGATCTTAAGGTCCTTTCCAACCCTAATTATTCTATGATTCTATAAGGAAAACAGAAGGCTTCCCTTTTTAGCAAAAGCATTTTGGATCATGCTGTAGTCACAAAAAGCTTTTAATTCTGTAAAATATTTTGGAAAACACTTTGTATGGAAGAATATTCCAAATCAACTAATAACATACTGAATATACCACTGACCTTTAACTCGTAAGTTCTCAGGGTCCTTTTGGTGGGAGGTTGTTTGGTTGGTATGTCGTTTTGTTTTTTTCCCCCATTTTGCCTGATAGCGAAATAAGCATTAGAATGGAGAGTAGAAACATAGGTACAATATGCCAAAGCATGAAGTTTGTATTCAGCCCCTCCTGAATGGAGTAAATCTGTGACTTTTGGAAGGAGGAACATTTTTAAAATAAAAGACAGGCAGATGTCAAGTGGCAAATTATTTACCTAATTATTACTTAAAGCCTGAATTGAATGCAAAGTGCTAAGATTCAGACATCACATAACCAGTCCAGTTATGTGGCCTGTATTTTATCGCTGAACTTTAGGAGCTCCACAGTTTAACTGAATAGCTCCTTAGCAAACTGGCACAACCACACATCATTATTGGCATTCATACACTGAAGAACACAACTCACAGGATTCAGCAACCTCTGTGAGGGATCTGAAATGAGAGAGGAACCAAGAAGCCTTGCACTTTGACTTCAGCCTCTTATTTTGTTGCAAGGACTCTGTTGCAGGCCTCTTTCTCCCTTTGGGATGCTCAGCCATAAAGTCCAAAGTCAGTCCTTGCCCAAGGTAAAAGACAAGCAACATATAAGAGGTTTAGCTTTACTAAAGTACAGCCTTGCTGAATTCTGCATATTTTCATTAATTCAGTGAACTACAGACATCTTTTTTGCTTTCAGTACTGTTAAATATTTTCCCTGATCTGTCAGCATTTTTAAAAGCATGAACTATGCTTAGCAACTGATCATGATAGATGTATTTTTGACATGAGATTGTCTAGGAGAACTATGCTGAAATCTATTTTAGCAATAACGTGACAGACTGTTGCAGCTGACAGGCAGTGTCCAAAAGGCCACTGCCAAACGTATTTACCTATGCTCAGATTTGGAACATTTAATTTTCTAACTGGCTATTTTCATGTGAATAGGTAGGTGAAATAGACCCAGGGCAAGATTCTGAAGTCTTTCTCCTATGAAATGCCAACCTCCGTAACTCTTATATTTGTCTCCCTGACTCATCAAGTCATGAAGTAAAGTCATTGACATCTTTTGGAGCAACACACTAAGTATGTACAGAAAGAAAACAGCACAGATCTGCTGAGTGTGGATGATCTTCAAGTTCTTTCCAACCCTAACTACTCAATGATTCTATCACTGGCTCAAAATGCTTTGTTAGGTACTACCACAGCACAGAACCTCATTCTTGATGAGGACAGAGCTCACCTGAGGATTTGTGCCTGCTTAGAGCCTTTATGACACCTTTTCTGTGTTTTAACATTTAGAAATATCTTCCAATTTCCAGCTATTTTTCACTGGTAAGTTTATAGCCAACTATCCATGTGCTTAAGCTGGAACATGTCTTCCTTATGGTTACCATCCCAGGATTTGTAAGGAGCAGTTGGATCCCTCTCTCCCTCATCCTTCAGCTCCTTATTCTAAGCATATAAATACAATTATATTGTTTTCTCATGTACTAGGTTCTCCACTTTCCCTCAACCTAAAAAGACTTAGCTGCTCTTCATCATGACTCACTGAAGTTATAAAAATACATATTTTTTTTTATTCTGTGATGGAATAATGTAGAATATAATTTTTGCCTCTTTTTTCTTTTTTTAACAGCTGTATCAAATTTATAACTCATTGTCACCAATGGTAATACCTGTGAGTTATGTTCCTCTTCAGCTATTTCCAGCTGCTGAGTTCTTGGAGCTACTTGTTATTTAGATTCTAAATACATGATTGTCCCTCTCTTTCCTATTGAGTTAGAGCTCCTTTCTATTATACTAGTTCTCAAGGTTACTTTATTTTTTTCTGGAAAATATCATGCTCCTCTCTATGTTGATGATAGCTCTTAATGTGTGTTATCAAAGAACTTTAAGGGCATATGCTTTTTTTCTGTGTAAATCACCAGTAAAACCAGATACAACCTACAATGGCTCCTGAGGAACAGCTTTCTACCTTATCTCCTGACCCTAATAATACTCCTAATGCTGTAATCCTTGCAGCCTTCACTTCAGTTAGCTTCCCTCAAAGTAGTTGTCTGAATACTCATTGTACCAACTTAATAAATTTTATGGGTTAAAAGCATGTGTTTTAAAAGCACAACCTAATCTAGAGTAATTAGTCTAACCTACGTATTGAAAAACACCAAAATACTGATAACTTTATCTCATTTAACAAGATAACATTTGTCTCATTAAGTACATTTTGCATGGAATAGTAATCCATTGCATCCTGTCTCATGGAGTAGAACTGAAATGCTTCTGAAGATGCTTTACTGCATCTGCAAAGTTTCTGACAGTTAGCTGGAATGCAGGTATCAATAAAATGTTTTTGTTTTTTTTTCCCTACTGCTTTTCATAGCTTTGAAAAGGAGATGAAAATAGCTCTAGTTTTTTTTCCAAGGATTCACTTGCCATGTAAAATACCCCAGAGGAGAACAGAGAATCTTTATACAGACAGTGAGAAGGCTTAACTGTGGCAAAGCCAACAAGGTTAGTTTCAGGGTTCACTATTTAAAGCAGCCAATACTGTAATGAGGGGCTCAGTGCAGGACTTCAAACACATTCTTGGTTGGTTATACCACTGAAAGGAACAGAAGGGTACTATATTATATACCCATATTATACACCCTATAAGTGAGTGTGTTTTGGTTTGGGGTTTGTTTCCTTTTAAATGCTCTTTGCAGTGTCCCATCCTCCTGGAGGAGTCACAAAACCTCTGATTCAGAAGGGAGATGAGAGGGAAGTAGGAGCTGTGTATATATAGAGAGGAAATATATGTGTAGACATTTTTCTGATCGACCACATTGTGGCTTTAGTGTGTAAATCATAAGATAAAAAGCTACAGCTGTTTCCATCTCCTTTCTAAAACTCTAAAACCAGTAGAAGACAGAAACAGGATTTTTTCTGTTTGATTGGCACCTACATTTCAGCAAGCTGTCAGGGTTTGGGCAACTGCAGGACGTACAAAAAAATGTGACTCAACTTGAGGCTCATAACGTTTTTTGTTCTTGGGTGCTCCTTCTGTGTACAAAAAATACCTTCGTGGTTTTATTCTGATGAACAAAACAGATTGATGTGGCATTTTGACTGGCAATATGTCATGGACAAGACTACAGTAAAAATGTATCTGAAAGAAAGACTACACTTTGGGGGGGCATCACCCCCAAGCTGAAGCACTTGGAGATCTTCTTCAAATGGATATCCTCTGTTATAAATATGACAGAATGGCCACATTAGGAACCTGTGCAGTAGGTGCATCTTCTCATGGAGCCACTAGGCAGTTTTGAGAAAGTTATAACAGGTTGTTATAAAGGCATAATTTTGCCCATATGCTATAATCTCCCACTTTGTTGTTTCCCAAAAGAATATCTGCACTTGTCACACTGTGTTTTGAGTGGACAATTCTCACCTGATACATGTGTCAATGAGAACTGTTCCCATGGCAAACACCAGCCATCAGCTGCAAGTAGAGAGGGCTGAAATTGTTAACAAATCCTGCAGGCATTTGTGGTGAGAAAATGGTTTATGATTTTTACCCTTTTTTCTATTGCCTCTGCTCTCAGAAATACATAGCTATTGCTTCTGAACATAAGAAATAACATTTACATTAAATTAAACCTTTGAAGAATCCCAAAAGAACATTTCAGGCAACTGTAAAAGAATAAAGAACTGTGTGTGTCATAAAACTCTGACTAGATTAGATAAAGAGCACTGCAGTATAAACGTGCTCTCTATTCATAATATATTTCTATTACTATGTTGCTGTTGCTTTAACTTTTTTATCCAATTTATTAACTCTTACCAAATGATCCAACAAGGGCTTGATGAATACCAGCTTCTGAAGTGCATACTTAAAACTTATGGATTCTGTTCACTCACATGAGAGATAAAAGTATGAATAAAGAAACATAGGAGACAAATCAAATAGTAATGATAACAAATAAAAAATATGTATATCCTTTCTGGAGACTCAGGTGTTGACGAGATGCTGTGGTATCTTGGCTGGTAAGAACAGATATGAATGCATGGATTTCCAAGCAAAATTCTTGTGTCCTGCAACTGAGTTTCCAATACCTATGCAATGAATATTAATAACTATACTTGCTTCTAATTATGGGTGTAAAATAATCAGTTCCTGCTGTGAACAGCACAAATGTCAGTGTGCTGACAGTGACAAGAGTGAAAACCATTGCTACAATGGTTTCATTGCTACAATGAAAACCAATGCTACAATGCTAAGCCAAAGAAAGTCTTCTGTTTTTTTCTCATCTTTTTCATCAAAATTATTTTTAAAGTTAAGATCTCATGACCTTCAAGGTCCCTATTTTTTATCCAGGAACTCCTGAATGTCCCAGCTTGTTAATGACCCACAAATTCCACACAAGAAAAAGCATCAGTTTACTAGTTTCTTTACATTGGCTCTTTCGACTCTTTTTACTTCACCATCCAAGCATCATGCCATCATGAAGCTGATCACAAGAACTTGGCAGCCACTAATCACATTTTAGGCTGAGCCAAGTTTCTTTCTTTATCAATATATCAATACAGAATCAGAGTTGAATGACACCTAATTGCAGTACACAGCATGACTGCACACGGCCTCAGGCACTCAAGGAAAAAAATTGCTTCTACTGAAGTCAAAGATCTTTGCAACTGCTTTCAGGAGTCCCAGGTTTAAAACCATTATGGTTTCAGAGTATTCTTAATTTCGGTCTGGAGTGCAGCCTCTTTCAGCTCCTGACATTTCAGGTCAGGCTTTGTAATAACCCTCCTTCAGACAGGTACATTTAGTCCTAAATGGTCTTGAATTTTAATAAACCTGTAGGTGTGAGAGGCCATAAAGCTCTTGTTCTTGGCTAAACCCTTAATTGTGTGTTTGAGATTTCAACTACTTTAAGATAAAATTTATCAGTGTTACTATTTCTTTCAGTCACTTACTGAATCTCAGCACAGAAGCTTCTGTATGATTCACAAGCACTGAAGTAATGGCACTCACAGATAAACAATGAGAACAGGGGAAGATGTAAAAAAAAATCTGTAATGTTTTACATAGCACAGCCTCACATTTTCACATACATCTACGTAAATAAGAAGCTCAAAGTAATTTTCTTGTGAGCTTAAGGTGCTCAGAACCCTCAAGCCTGAGCTATGCTGAAGTCAGTTTTAAAAATGGAGATTCAGACACCTATGTTAATAAAAAGAACATACACCTTATAAAGTGGTTTAGGCTTCTGACTCCACCTGTTTCCAGAGCAATTTGTGCAGCAAAATAATCTGGCTATTTTTGCTTCATATTTAGCTACAAGAATGTTGTAATTGTGAAGAAACCTGTTCAGTGTTGGTCTTATGTTCACAAAATGACATTTATTTTTGCAAAAAAAGAGAGGTATTAAAGTAAAATTTCCCAAGATGCTTTGAGAATACCCTAAAAACTATGTCTTTACTGGGAGCAGAAGGCAGAAGCAAGGGCTCCTAAGAAGCATTATTTCAGCTTTCAGGAAATATCAGGCCAATACTCTACTGTATCTAAGTGACTAAGGGCAGGTCCATGCAGTTATAGTATTCCTGGTATAACTGGAAGACAATGACTGTGAGACATTAAATTTACTCGTAGCATCCTTGCATTGATTCAGCATCTAAAAAGTCTTTTCATCTTTTAAAATACAAAGCCAATTGTAATATTCCAGTATTAAAATGACAGATGTAATTCTTCTAGTTATATTAACTTTATTTAGCTATTCTTAATTTTGTATAATTTCATCTTAAAATAAAGATGTATACTTTTCAAACAAAATATTCCTTGACATGGCCAGTTCATTTTTATTATTTTTCAGATCATCATATTTAGACCATTTGCTTACTGACCTCTCACATCAGCTTTTACAGCAGCTTTCAAGAATGTAACTAATTTCATGGTTCAGAGCAACGATGATCCTTTAGAACAAAGGTTTGAAGCCAGAGATAGTTGGAAAAATGCAGATAGCATAAAAATATTATATATATATCCCTCCCACAAAAATACCATCTCTTTGGGTCAGAACAGCATAGTCATTCTTTAACACTTTGTATAGAATTGAAGAAAACATCCCTGAACCTATTTGTTTTTCTTAGTTCATACCCAGCCATTTCCCTGCAGGCTGATTTCACACTGTTATTCCAGTGAGTGACTGCGTCTTCAACAAAATGATCTGTTTCCTTGTGCTTTAGGCTTCCTTCTGGCTCTGGAGTATTACTGTAGTATGCAATATGATGACACATTTTTATAGTGCTCTCTATATAGGATGTACTGACAAGTAGATGTAAAGTGTCTTCTGTTTGATAGCTCCTTTGTCAGCTCCTTTGTATGCTGTGGACATACCCTTTATGGGAAGCTCCCCTTGCCCAATCAGATTGATGTACCAATATTTTCCTTGACATATATATATATATATATATACACTAAAACAGTTCTGCTGACATCCCAGGTATGTTGACTTGTTACTGACCAAGAGCAGGGTGAAACAGCAAGGCACAGAAAATCCACTATGCATTCTAACATTTAGGCTTTATCCTTTATTAGGTAGTGAGTAAGAGACATAAAAAGAATTAACTTTGTTGTTTACAGCTGAAATTTAAGAGACTTGTGTGAACAAAAACTTGTTCCATAGAGCACTGTGACAAAAGAGGTCCAAGTAAGCAGAACGTGTCATTGCAAATTAGCTGATGTAAGTAGTTGGAATGATGCTCTTTATTTCTAGCAAAACTTGTCTTAACTCTGACCTTGGTACTGTGCCTCCATACATGCCACAGGCCACGTTTTGGCAAGGAACAGCCTGCTGATTTTGACGGCGTTTTAACAACATGGCAGGATGTACATCAGGTGTCCATGCACCGGAAGGCCATGCATAAGAGTCTATAGGATATTTGTGGGTCTCCCCTTTTCCCATCTGTGTATTTTTTTCATGGGGAAAAGATCACCTGCCCAGATCTTCTGCCTTCCCAAAATGCTGGTCCTCCTCTGTTTAGCGAGCTCTTACTTACACAGCCTATTACAAAAGGCCTGTAGATAAACAGTGGCTCAGCTTGAAAAGTGGTGCTCTGTTCAAGGAGGGATATGAACACAGCTGGCAACGGCACTACAACTTCTGCAAAAAGATGGAAGATTGAAAGCAGGCTTAAAAGACCAAGGCCAAGATTTTGCAAAGAGGAGTTGAACATTACTACATTACATTTACGTACCCAAATAAAATGAGGCATTTTCTTAATTGAGTGCTAGGTGCAGGTTTTGAAGGCTGGTTTGTTTACTGCCTCTTTACTGGGAGCTGTAGAGTTAGGAAGCCCTTTTCAATGTCAGCCCCTAGTTATTTAGGTGCCTAAACTTGGCTTCAGGAACTTACTCATACTCTTCTTGTTTTGGAAATTGGGCCAAAGCAATCCAGGTAGAAATTAGCCCTGAAATCACCATCACATCTTCTTCATGGCTACATAGGAGTGAATTAAATATAAACAAAAGCCCATTTCATTTCAAGGCACAAACGTTTGCAAATAAACTGGATGAAATACAAATACGTAATATAGAACTTATTTTAACACTTGTAGATAAATAAATGCAACTCTTTGGAATTCTTTGGACACAGACATCCATGGAACCTCTTCTTTCTCTGTTTTTTCATATATTTTTTTATAAAATCTAAATGCAGAGAGGTTTAAAAAATGGCAAATATCAATGTATATGGAAGGCTCACTGATGAACTGCAAGTCAAAAGTGCTGTATATTCCCATCCTCTGTATCTCCCAACTGTCCACATTAACCACAGGCAGCATCTTATAGCAACCACATGGTCAATATTTTGCATTACTACCTTTTAATAAAATCTTTCAAATAATTTCCACATCTAAACTTAAATTATGCTTTTAAATTTTATTCCTCCTAAATGTATGGTAGGTATTTCACATAGCTACACATCAGAGTGGTCGCATGCCACTCAGCAGCGCGCTCCATAATATTAATAGATACTTTTCAGCTCCCTATGGGAAAAAGCAGGCAGCAAGAATCAGATTCAAGAAGTCTATTTTTTCTCTGCTGTTTGTTGCTTACCACTTAATGACCCACATGTGAAATTCAATGGTTATATAATTATTTTATATAGTAGATTTTCTGTTTATAAGTTATTTTTCTTACTCTAACATATATACAATATATCTATATATACCCCTGATAAATCTCAATTTAAAGGGACACAGTCAACCCCTTTAAGCCTCACAGTAAATGTATAAGGCTTTAAGCTGTCCTTATATAAAGGTCAGCTACAGAATTCAAGGGTCCCTTCAGATCCTAAAGGTTGTATTTGTTCCAAACCCACAATGTGCAGTTATCTTGTAATATGTATCTCACGTGTTGCTGTTTACATTTTATAGGTATATTAAGACATTTTATATCACATCAGTAGGAAATAAAACAAGAGAATAAAACTGCTTCTATGACTAAGCCTGTTGCAAAAAACGTTACCTGGATCTATAGACACTCCCACTGGTGTGATATAAAAGGAATATGTGCCATTCTTGGAAGGAAATTCTGGCTACACTGCAGTCAGAAGGAACTTTATACTGACTTAAATGAGGCCAGGATTTCTCTCCTGCTTTTCATTTGCTAGTTATGACTTTGTGCAACCCATTTGTGTCTTCTGTCTGCTCAACACTAAGGTATCAGGCCTGTTTCAGGACAAGAGTGTAGTTTTAGCTGTCCACTGGAATGCCTTCAACATTGATCTATCCTGTATGTATTACACGTTTGAATATACACACACAGTACATACTGTACACATACGTTCTCAGTTAAATAGAATTTTGACCTATTCTGTGTACAGCATCTGGATTTTTTTTTTTTCTCTCACTAAATCTTTACCATTTACTTTGACCTAATCATAGATTATCTTCATGCCCATTCTTCTCTGGGTGAGGAAAGCGATTTCTGCTCACCAGGTACAGCTCCACATTATTGTCATCATTTTTGACTACTTACCAAAGTGACATAATTTTTTCATTTTGTCTTTTGCAACTCAGTTAGAAACCTAGTGGCATAGATAGAGACACAATGCTACTGTTTTACAAGACATCTATTATATCTACTTTTGTTCAGATAAATACCCATTAACTGCTGATTTGGCAGGAGGATTGGTAAGGGTACTACTATTCACAGTGTTTCTTTTTTTTTTCCTTCTTTAATCTACAGAATAAAGTATTTTATGTACATTGGAACCAGTTAATGCCCTTTAGACAAATTTGTAAGTTGTTTCATAAAGCAGGAAAGACATTGCAGGGAAATATGTGCCAAAAAGCACAGTCAAAGGCTTCATAAGTTTTATATGTCACTACAAGTCAATGCTGGAGATCAGTTCTAAAACGATCAATACTCAAGAGGAATGTTCTCATCTGGAGAAAATACTGCCCATTCCCCCTTTTAGAATTTGTTCAGTTCTCTATCAAAAGTCCTGGCTCTTCATATATACTTTAAACTATAAATAAACACTGCATAGTTCAATGTTCTTGATTTTCTTTTTGTTTTGTTTGTTTGTTTTGAAAAATTATTGCAGTACAATTAATTCCTGTTTGGAGTTCAGTAAGGAGCAAACAGCACAGGAGTATGAGTGGTCCGTATAGGCCCCGGAGCTGGTCGCAGGAGTGCTGGAGGAAGTGCTGAAGTCTGGAAAAGGGTGGCTGCTGGGGCTGTGCGAAGACTGAAGGGGGAATTCACAGCCACAGCAGCAGCTGCTGCTGCAGCTGCTAGCGGGTTTGGTAGGATCCGTGGAGCCATTGGCTTTGAAGGTTCCTTTGAAAATACTAATTTTACCTGTGGGGAAGAGAGAAAACAAACAAACAGAGAGACATAATTTGTTCATATTAGGAACACCACAGGGATCTTGACTTAAGACGGTAAGTGCAAAATCAGGCAAGAGAGGCCTCATAGTGGCTACTGACTCTGTGAGCTGCAGGCTTGTGACAGGAGATAGGATCTTACAGATTGGACAAGGGTGAGCAGGATTTGGTTGGGGACAGACAGTTTCAATGTTCACACCTTATTGCTGAGACTTGCAATTTAACATGAGATTAGAAAACAAAGAAAACCTAAATAGAATCACAGAATCATAGAATAGTTAGAGTTGGAAAGGACCTTAAGATCATCTAGTTCCAACCCCCCTGCCATGGGCAGGGACACATCCCACGAAATAAATTAGGGGCTGGGCAATCTGCACCAAAGGAATGCTGCACGTACCATACAAAAATTAAATAAAGAAGAATTACCCATCAATTAAAAGACTTCCATGTGGACAGCTTTACGACAGAGAACAGAGCAGAATGAAAACGGTCTGACTTTGTTTTTACCATTACGATGCAAGTTCTACTCAAAATTAACATCTCCAGCTAGCTCTTATTTATTAGCTCCTGTTTCCGAGAGCAAGCAAATAAAAAACCAAAGTTTGTCTTGCACCAGTTATGAAAATCTTCTATGTTTCACAGGTTCAAACAGGTGCTGAATTCTATGGGTGCTGCCCTATGTCATCTAGCTGCATCTTCAAAATTTTATGGTTAAGATACTGTTCACTCTTACAAGGACTGTGAAAAAGTCGCAGATATTTTAAAATGTTGTCATGAATTTTCCCTACATCACATGCCAAAACATGGTATTTTTATTACTGTCACTGAGGCTTCCGCTTTAAAAGCATGTAAATCATGAGTCCTGTGCAATTACCAAATACAACCCATTTAGTTCCCAAAAAGACAGAAAAAAACCAACAACTCCTGATGCTTTTCCCAGACTGATTGAATATATTCACAGAGGTCCATTATTATTTAAGATAATTTACATTTGGTATGCATACAAATGAACATCAGAGTAGTCTATATAGATTTCTGCAGATTTCAGTGGGACTTCAAGTTTCTAATGAGATGCCAGGAGCCTGAATACCTTTGTTGTTCCAGTTTTATAATTCTGAGATAAGAATAGAAACCTCATCCACTGGCAAGGAAAAGTTCCCATTGGCTGTGATGGACTTTTAGTGGGTCTGTGTCCTTGCATGACCTGAGGCCTTTGCAAAGAACATAAACCTGAATATGTAGTATTGCATATAGAGAATATGAACATATATACCATACCACGGTACATATCACTGTAAGTATGGACACTTCTCACTCACAGGGAAACAATTTCTCATCCTTGAATTGAAAGGGACTTTCAAATAATTAGCTTGAACTCTATCAATCTGATATTTTCAACTTGCCAGTACCATAAAGTAAGGCCAGGACTACTCTGACATGAATCACCAGCAAGTTTCATCATTACACTATTGCCATATTCTAAAAAGCCTGTGGTTCTTTACCAGCCAGATGGATTCAAGATTTTTACTTTTCCTAATACCCACTGGCAACTCTGCTGGCCTCAAGGTCTTTTTAAAGCTCTGAGAGAGATACTCATAGGGGACCAGATCCTGTTATTCTCTTAAAGGAGGATATAATGCAGTTAGATACAGAATTCCTCATGGTGCCTATGAAAAGCAATGATCTGATATTTTTCTTGACCGGTGTGACACCCACTGATCCAAGCTGTATTCTTCCCTGCTGAGCATGTGACTTTTTCCTCCTTCCTTACAGTTTTTAGTAAACACTGTTTAGAACACACAGAAAAAAACCCTAAAAATCCTGTGTACAAAGTACAGAAAACCCCAGCCCAAAACAACAGGACTCCGACTGAGGTCTAGAATTTCCAGTGAAGGATGTTTTCCCTAAGAGTTATTTTATTGCAGAAAGTTTAGACTATCAAATGTCTGATAAACTTTTTCTCTCCAGTGTAGTGTTTTATATATGCTGGACATTTGTGTCTTGAAGAAATATCAAGTAAGTCCCAATGTTACAAGATTTCTTAAACTCTTGGGAATTTCTTAAATTTTATGGGAATTCATAAAGTTTCCTCTGAAGCATGCAAAACCGGACCAGGCAAAGCAGTACAGATGATACCAAAAACATGGCAATGGAAAGGTTTTGGTCTAGAACAGCTATGAAAATCTAGTACATCCTTTTCCTAACTTCTCTGGAAATAAATTTGGTGATGTTCACACATTTTTTTTTGTCACGAAGAACAAAGATTTTATGTTACTTATGTTTATATTAAAAGGCTAGGGCTATTTTCCCATTCTTGGAGGAATCAAAAAATTCTAATGAAGTTAGATAGCTCTGTAGTTAATTTATCAACACGGCTCTGATTTCACGATAGCTGCAAAACTAGTAATCTTTAGCATATACAATACCCTGCAAGTATTAGTTACTAACAGGAAAGTCAACATCAAAAGTAAAGTAGTCACTATCTGTTTCATTTTCAATGAAGCAAAATCAGGGACAGTAAATAACTTGAAAAATTAATGGGGAGCAAAGAAAAATCTAGAGCTCATAAAAAACATTTACATTCAAAGTTAAATTAGCACATCTTCGGCTTGTTGCTGTGCCATTCTGCATTTAAATGACAGCAATTTTGGTATTTTTTCTATCCAAAACCAAAAAGACTAAACAGATAACTGCTGTCATCTTTTCTAAGTGTGGTCTCCATTCTACTACCCAGAACTGTTCATTTATTACTAACTCATTCTCTCCTTCTTAAGTCCCCTTGGTCTCTTTGCTCGCCTCTAGCCTGACTTGTATATTGTGAGCAATTGGGAGTGAGGAAGTAGGAAAAGGATACATTGCCTTTATTTGTCTATGTGGCAACTAAATGATCCTGGCTGAAGTTCTCAAAAACCACCATTACAAAAAATTTGTAAACAGAGAACTCTGCACAACAGGAACAGTAATGTAACGGTTATTTTCATCCCCTAGGAAACAGTGGATTTCCTAAAGGAATAACAATCCTGTCAGAGAGGCTTTAGTGATTTCTTGTCCTACTTACCTCATACGTATTTTCTATTCCTTTCAGCATAGTTTATATGTACTGGAGACCTTGGTCTTCCTGGTGGATTACTGGAAAATCCTATGGGCCTATATTCCTACCAGTGGATCTACCAGAATGAGGCACTGCATTACACTACAACATTTAGGAAAGCTCCTACCCAACTGAATCATGCATGAATACATATATACTCATGAGGGTGGTCCCAACAAAGACAGACTTCTGTTGTCAAGAAAAGAGCTTTAACTTAAAGAGAATTGGGTTTTCACAGAAACAAAGCTCCACATTCTAACAGCATTAAAGAAGATGGTCACAGCATAAAGAGCTAATCTCTATGAGGCCAAGGATTCAACATCCTCCCTCTGCCAAAACCATCTATAAACCCTTACGAAACACCAGAGCACATAAAACAATCATGCAGTTTATCTGATGGAGATAAATGTCAGATGTTTCACTAATCCACCCACAATATAAGCTGTTTCTTAACTGATGGCAGAATCCTAGAGGGTTTTTTATTAAAAAGTAAACATTTTTCTCAGCTATTGAAACTAGTAAAAACTGTGTTACAGATAGTTTATCCTGGCAGTCAAAAATGTGACCAAAACTATCCTGAAACTGAGTGAAATGAAATGAGAGATGAATTTTTTCAAATATTTCAGTTGTTATCTGAGTAATTTTTTCTAAATAGAATAAAGGTTTCATGTTTTATAGAGTATTATTTAGCCATTTCATCACTATTGTCCTTTGTGAAAACTGGAAAAATCCTGTTTGACATCTGGGTGCTTCTTTCATCTCTTGCTCTTTAATTACCTTTGAAACGAGCTTCTTTCCTGGGGTTATTCAGTTCTACCTACAAAACTGAGGACCCACAGGTTGTAGTCAACACCCATTAGAGTATAGAAAAAGTCCCTTGTGGGCTTCCATGGGCTCATACACTTGTATACTCCCATTGCTGACACTATTCCTCTCATTTTAATCATTTTTCCACCTACACTTTCTAAAACCCCTACTCAGCCTGGTGAAAACAAAAGTAAAATAAAACAAAATAAAATGAAATTAAAAAAAAAAAAATAAACCCCCACCAAACCCAAACGACCATAAAAGTGTTTGACTTACCCCTAGAGGATGTGTTCCCTTCTGGAGTTTGTTGTAAGGGCTGTATTTAGGCTTAGGTGGCTTCCCAGCAGCTCTGTCTTTGTGCCTTCTACTGCTTATGTGCTGTTAAAATACATTTGGGAGGGGGGAAGAGTGATAGTTGTTTAATAGATCATTTCAGATTTTGCTTTTCATAAGGGTGTTCCAACACTGAAGGCTACTGCTCTCTACAGCAGCATTACTTTGACTAATTCAATAACAAATGGAAACAGGGTTTATTCCAGTTTGAACGATCCTTTGTGTATCACATACTGGAACTCTGATTTTTAACAGTGCTCAGTTCAGCTCTGCTTCCCCTGTAGTCAATTATTTTATCACCTTTGCTAACTTCAACAGGACCTGAATCAGGTCAAAGACAGAAGCTTTTGAAAAATTCCTCCCCATTTATAAAGCATCCATCAAATTCAATCTACTGCTGACAGAAATTTTAGAAGAATATTAGATAGTAGAGTATCCTCCATTGGAAGTGGGGCAGGGGGAAAGGTCACAAAATTGTTTAAATCCCTAAGAAACCTAAGATTTCAGCTGAAAGATGGTTACATACCAAACTGTCAGTGAAAAAAAAAACCACAAAATCCACTATCTTCTTCATGAAATCTATGAGATTTTACAAAAATCCTGCTACACAGACTTTATTGCAGTATTAGATGTAAAGGACCTTTTTCAGTACTATATTCTTTGATTTCTGTTCTCAGGAGTTCTCACAAAAAAAAAAAAAAAAGACAAAAGAACTGGGCTTTTTTTCTTTCCCTGAAAGCTGTTGTCCATTAGTGAATTTATCTTCATTCTTGTAAAGTTCCCCAAGTTTAATTCCAAAAGGCATATGGAATTAAATTAAGTGTTTTTCAGAACAAAGGCTTTGTTCATCTGAAGAATGACTGAACATAATTTAGTGTAATTGCAATTTAGAGGTCATGCTTCTCAGTTAGAATAACACTGATAAAAAAATTGTACAAATCCTCTCCAGCCTGCATTTCTAAGCAGGTTATGCAGTGCTCTGTGAAAGTGCTGCCTGCACCCACCTCCACATCTTTTTCAAGTCCAATATCATGCAGTACACTAAATGGCAGGGTTTATTAGCTCATGACAATTACACTAGTCTAAAGACAGTTGTGACATGTTGCAGCTTACAGCTTCTATAACTCTTTACAGAAATATATGTAGAATCATAGAATCATGAAACCAACTAGGTTGGAAAAGACCTTTTGAGATCATCAAGTAATCAAGAGATTTTGAGAAAACATATTCTGTGTAAGGGAAAATCATATCCAAACCAAAACATACAGCATGACAGCCAAATACAAAGGGCAAAATCTGTAAGCTCCATTTGGATGTAAACTGTTAGACTGACACATGCTGACTGTGTTGGTACTTTATCATCATGAAAACAAAGAACAGCCAAGGATTCACACTCTGCATCTAGCTGAGTACCTGTTTCAGTTGTGTCTCAGAGTTTACGTGCACATCACATATTTCACAGTGAAATGTTTTGTTCTGAAGGCCTGTGTTTCCTTTATTCACAGGTCCTTTGCCTTTTACGCCTGCCCGGGGAAAGGCTTTTATGGTTCCACTTCCATTCCGAGCTTCCAGCATAGTTTTGTGCTTAGTCCCTGGAGACATTAGAAATGGGAAACAGAAACAACTTTGGCAATTTGGTTGCATTCATTGTTTTATTTTCTTTTTAAAAGAAAATCATATGAGCCTCAGCTTGGTACCACATGCTGTTCTTGGAATATGCCTGTGTTTGTCTGTATCTGATTCATACCAATGTAACAATATTTAAGATCTGATATTTCGTTATCAAATTACATAACTGTAGGTAATGCACTAGAACAAAGCAGCCAGACCAGTAAGTAGCGGCACAATCAGGTATCCTGATGTGAAGTTAAATGGGTGTGACTTTTCTCATTAACTCCTACTGCTAATAAAACCTGAACTGTAGCTGCAAAAGAAGAGTAATTTAGCTATTAAAGATGTAGTTGGATTTGATTTGTTGTCCTCCTGAATGGATCGATAAACAGTATGTCTTATGTATCTTACACTTAAATCTGTATTTAATTAATTAGCCTTCAAATCAAAAAGGGGCAGAGGTTTCTGGCAGCAACCTATGGATCTTCAATGGCCTGGATGGAAACCGAAATGTGTGAGAAACGTGTATGTGAGAAAATTGCACCTGAATTTTTTATTGAAATAAAGACTGGATAGAAAACAAGTATCCTGTAGTGTTACCTTTATTCAGAGTGAACAATCTCTTATACTGTTGACTTCCACACAGAACAAGATTTTGACTCATCTTGATCAGAAAAATGTTGAGTCTAACCCTTATGTGAAGTTAAATAACTTTATAAAGTTGAATTTTCACCAGTTGAAAACCTGGCATACATCAAATACAGCATTCTAAACTGAATAGGCTTTGTTTCTCATGAATAGCAACAAATTATCATTTCCTATTTAATTTAAGTGGAATCTTCAGATATGCCAAAGTTAATTCCTATTTTATTACATCATGAAACCACTGATCATTTTGCTGCAGGTATATGATCGCTGTCTCTTATGTTTCAAACCTTGGGCTCTCTGTTTGTCTCTTAAATCTATTTAACCTGCTGGCAGGTAACCCCTGACATCCAAAATCAGGAGATTTTCTGCAGGACGGTTATAGGTGGTCATTGCCACCATATTAAATCCCAAGATCTTTTAACCCTGCTCACCACACAGCCAATGAATGAGATGCTTAAAACAGTGACTATGAATGATGGCTCGCTACTACTGGCAATTATTGAAGCTACTAGCTCTAACAACATGAAAATGTTTGGAAAGTAAAAAACTCTCATACAGTCGTTGCTATCAGTTGATGAAAACAAAGGGAAAATATACATAATTTTAACAGGTTATTAACAGACAATATGAAGAAGAATTCTAACTCTCGTTATTGGACTCCAACTGACACTCCCTCTTTCAGCCTTAATTTGTTAGATTTCAAACAAAACTAATGGCATTCATACTCAGTTTGCTAGCTGGCACAAACAAAACTATGCAAACTCTGAACACCAAAGGTAATGAAGCATGAGCTGTCATTTAGCTCTATAAGGTTTGGAAGCTGCAAAAGCTAAAATGTAAGAAAATGGGTAACTTGCATGCAATAAAATCCCTTTCTTCCTGCTTTATGAAAGACTCTTAGTCTGTCATTTTTATTCTTTAATAGTTAATGAATTCCTTGTAATTGCCAGTTTTCTGCCACCTCTTTGTCCCCTGCTGCAAGAGATCTAATCTATTCAGGGGAAGATAATTTCACAGCTCTTGAGAGAGAAGGAAAAAATGGAGAAAAGCAAGCACTGCTCCATCTCACCACTGTTGTGCGCCTCCAGCTGCGAGGCAGAGTTGACAGCGACTTTGCATAGTGAACAGTACAGCAGTCTTTTTGCTTTTTCTTCCTCAGTCTCCACAGAAGGGCATGTGGTGCTGCTAGTGGCTGTTGTGGGGACTTTCTCCACTTTAGAGGTGATCTCAGTTGTCATAACACTGCTCTTCCGGATTTCCACGGTTGTTGTCGTTGATATTGCTGGTGTCCCTGCGGTAACGTCTGTGGGCAAAGAGAGGAGATGGAAGGAAACACAAAAAAAGGGGTTTTGACCTTTGGCATTTGCTTGTTTTCATCCTAATGCTGCAACTGCACAGAGAGTCAGATTGCGCTGGTGATGGTTTGACTAATGGTAATGAACTAAATCTGACCTTATCCTTTGTATTTTGTGTGGTTACAAAATACAGTACTCCCATGTATCGAAATGAGACGTATTCTGTCTCCTGCCTTGTGCTAACACCCAGTAAATACAGAATTCATAAATTGAAAAGACAGGCCATTAAAACTGCACTGTGCAACTGAAAGATAATCTGCTAGACGAGGTCGTGTAATTTACCATTATAATAGTTAGTTAAAATTTATATGCAGCACTTCAGATGCATAAACTGCCACAGTACCACATAATACTTACGCTATAAGTAGCCAAGCTAAGGTTTTACCATTCTGGACTAAAACTAATATTAAAATAATTGTCTGTTCTTGATATCTGATAAAATAAAATGTTAAATTGATGCTTCACTTGATATTAGCCAAAACTAATACAAAATGACATGTAATGAATAATACACAGTATACATTTATCCATTATTGTTACCCATTACATAATAACAATAAATACTAATAGTAATTAAATATGCAAAATTCTGTATCTGAGACTTACACAAACACCAATAAGATCTCCATTTTTCATATCAGTGGTATGTTTGGAAAAACTGTAAGCATATTATAAACCTAAACCTATATTTGCAAACCTAGTGCTTCCACCTAAGAACTTGTGCTTTTTCTGTAGTTTTCAAATTCAAGAGAGAGAAAATACAGTGATATTGTGGTTTGAATAATGCATAGATGAAATCTGGATATGGCAGTTTCATATGGTAGTTAAGTACTTAGCAGGATAGAGGACAGCAAAATACAGCAATGAGGCAGTGGAGAAGACAGCAAGTAAGGGACAGGAAAAGGAGAGTAAGGACAGGAACTGTTCTAGCTTTGCACTGTTGTATTTTGTCATATTAAGTCCTACTGAGTAGCAGTTTCTTCTGTAAGAAATCATAGTTACTTAACTGAGATATCCCTGGAATTGGGTATGTTCCAACATAGACAGCTAATTTTCTTTCATACATCCCTTGGTGTTAGTGGTGCTCTACCTGTACTGTGCTTTATTCACTGCAATTTATAAGAATAGAAAAAATAATAATTATCTTGCTGATAGATCTCAGTATGTGCTGTGGTGCAGGAGGGACACAACTGACTGATGCTGCAGAGGTGTTTCAGATTGTTCAACAACTTCATTACTGAAGAACATACCTAATACCTTAGCAGACAATAGCAAACTGGGAGCAACCACAAACACAGAAACATGATTCAAAACAATTCTGAGAAACAGTCTAGAAAATTAGATACTTTTCAGCAAAGACAACTGCAGGAGTCCACACTCAGTAGGCTTAATCTGATCTATTAAAACAGGATGAAGAACAACAGCCCCAAAACTACTTTTTGAGGACTTGTTTGTTTGATTTTGTGTTGTTTTCTTTTCTTGTTTATGAGAAAAAGCTTTCCGTAGCAGGTAATAAAATGAAGAGAGATCTCTCATATCATCGTGTTACGAAACAGGTCGTCCCGTCCCCCCCCCGGTACTGGAAGTCTGAAGTGAAAGTTATATGAAGGATTTTCTTCTCCCCTAATCAGCAGTTAAAAGGCCCTGGGTCCAGTCTGTGGACTGCAAAGTCAAAAATGAAAAATTGCCTGCTTTGTTGTAAATCCAGCAGCAATATAAATGGAAACCAACAAGAGGGAGAGGAAGCCAAAACAAATTCGACGTTTAGAAAACATGGACTGTGAATATGGAAGATGAAGGTAAACACTGAAACCATTTTTTAGATCTGTAGAAGGTAGCTAAAAATAAGAAACTAAACTCTTTTCCCTGATCCTTCCTAATAGGACACAGACTACGGGATTACATCAAGAGAGCCTTAGATTAGACATCAGGAAATTTGTTCTAATAAAGCTTGAGAATAGCCTACCTGCAGAGATCTGGAAACACTGTCTACTGGAGCACTTGAAACTGACTGACCAAATACCTGCAGGAGCAACCGACCCAGGTATGATTCCCTTTCAGTCAGTGGGGATTTGACCCTTCCAGACCTACTAATTTCTATACATTGTATATTTTGTGGTGTTTGTACATATTTTCCCATTTAAGTTTTAAAACCCAAATGTTTTTTTAACAATTATTATTCTTAAAACCAAGAAAGCAGAGTTTGTCATGTGAGTATTCTACATACTGCCAGGCATTAAAGCATATAGCAAAAATAAGATCCTGCTTAACACCTCATTTTTTTCCTGAGAATGAGTCTGGAGGTGGTTATATCCTGAAAGTACCGGCCATGTCAAACACTGGTGCAGAAGCAGCAGTATTATTTGCTGAACATTCTGTTATTATTTATTATTTTTACAGACCAACAATAATGTTCCAAGAAAACCCAACCTGTTTTGAAATATTAAGGTTTTTGTTGTGAAACTGATAAGTAAATGAAGCATTTGTAGATCTGCCCACAAAATTATACATTTAACTAGTCACTCCTTTCCCATCCCAAAGAATCTGAAAGTCAGTGTTGGCTTTCTTTCAGTTGAAAGTTGCCACAGTGAAATTATTTTCCTCAAAATCCCAATCCCAGCAGTACATAACACCGGTTTTAGAACTTCGGTTTCTCCATCTCGGTTCTACCATAGAGTAGTAGGTTCAGCCAATGTATTTTCCTGGTGAAAAGGAAGGCAGAGGGTTGATGGCATCAGGGAGAAGGAAAGGCATTAACATTCTCTCAGGATTGATGGCAACTTTGGTGCTCATTCTAATCTTGCAGGAAATTAGATATGTACATCATATGTAAATCACCATTTAACAGCTTTACAGTGCAAGGGTCAGTATTCTGCCCCAAGCAAGGAAAACCTGAGGCAATGAAAATCAACAAAAACTTAAATAGCTGCAGATTTTATCCAGCTTCAAATATCCGACCTCCTTTATCTCTGTAATCTATTATTTCCCTATGTAATTATTTTAAAGTGAAAAGAAAATACAATTGATTTTTTTAGTCCTTTTGCAGGTATTTTGAGATGCATGCCTGAAAGCAGCATTGTATATAGAAATTAAACTAAAAATGTTAAACTCTTCATATTCTTCAACTAAAAAAATAATCAAAGTTCAGTATATATATTCTGCACTTTCAAAAGGTGCCCTGCATAAATACGTTCTATATTCCACTAATGCGAATGCATTAATGACTCAAAACATGGACAAGAAAATCACCCAAGTTCATCAAATAAAAGCCACCACACAGATTTAAAGCTGGTTCTCCTCATATAAACTTTAGAATTATCTGCAGGAATTAAAAGAAAACATTCTAATAGCTGTCAATTAAGCTACAAAGAGGAAGTTCAAATCCTCTTCTCACCAGAACTTCTAACTGAACCAGCATGAGTCTCTTCGAATACACTACAGTATTGCTGCCTGTACACATCTCAGTGTCCTAAATACAGGCACAGCATTAAAGGTATAAGGGATTAAAAAAACCACAACCCATAAACCAAATCAACAACAAAACCGGCAAAAAGGAATAGGAAGGCATTTGAATAGACGCCTTGAAGACTGAATCAGCATTTTTCAACATTATATTATGACAGTGCTTTAAGAACTATTTCAATAATAAATGATCTAAAATCAAGCTGGGAATTCAGTCACAGTCAAAGGGAAGATTTGTTTCTGGTGACGCAGGCTTGCAGCACTGTGCTATTTTCATACCAGTGGCCTGCAGCAAATATTCATTATTGCAACTGTCACTGCTTGGCTTTGGCATAGAAGCTGATTGCTAATATTGTATGGAACTGGACTCCAGCAGCAAAAAAAGTGAACACTTCAGGATTCAAAATAAACTGTTTGTGTTCCTGCTCTTAATATAGCCACAGAATAAAAATAATAAATAAATACCATTAAGATCTAATATTGGTCATTGGCAAAATCAAAGAAATATTTTAACAAGAAGACAAAGCCAAATGAAAAACATTCTGTGAGAATTGACTCTTTTGGGTACTACAGATACCACAGTTCAAGTGTAAAACTGAAAGTGTGTGATTAAGGTCCTCCTAAATAAGCAAGATTAATTTTATATCCCAGCTACAGGACTCACGTATTTTCTTTATGTTGAAGAAACAGAAAATTACAACTCATGTTTTTCTTCTATGTGAAAGTTTTACTCATCAGTTCCTCCTACTATGCATCAGAATTTCTTATCCTGAAACCATAAATAGACCCATAGACAGAAAAGTGATCTGACTTCAAAGAAATAACAACTATTTATGAATGTGTTTTTAATTCCTCAATCTCTAGTGGAATGCATTTAAAAATATCTGACTTAGCACACACCCACACATTCTGGTCTCACTTAAATCAAACTTTGCCTTTGAAATAAAAAGATTGAGCATTTGGCCCATAATGCCATCCAGGAAAAAAAGAAAAAAAAACAGCAAACAAAACATAAAACCCCAATTCAAACAACCCACCCCCTGCACAAACTAGAAAGCACGTTCTTTTTCATAACAAAAAAAACTTGATATGAAATATTTCATTATACTATTAAACGTCTTCATATTGCAAATCCTCTTCTCACCAGAACTTCTGACTCGCTTGTAACAAACCCGCATCAAGTAACAGAATGCCCCATATGGGTGCTTGACACTGGTGTGTCCAAAGGACACTAGGCATATTATTTTACTAATATGCCTACTAAGAACCGGGTCCTTAGTTTCCTTGGGCTGTTCTGAAAATCCCATTTTCCATGTCCCCTCTGTTAATTACATTTGAAGATAAGATGTAATTTCTTTTGAATCTATAAATACAACAATGGAGTACATAAAAAACAAAGTACCATCCCCAAAATAACTGCAACTGATTTTTCTGGTTTGTTTTTTTTTGGATTTTTTTTTTTTTTTTTTTTAGTGCTTGGCTGACTTTCTATACTTACATGCTAAAACACAAGCATGTGTGCTAGCACACTGGTTGGCTGTGGCTCTTAAACAAAATACTTTGAGGATCTTTGACTCAAATGTATCAAACTCCTCCTCCTCCTTTATATGCACAGAATACAAACTTGCACATTTTGTGGTTAGTGGATATTTAGCCCATTACAATACATCACACAGAAAATTCTCTCAATATCATATCATGAAAATTCCAGTCATTAGACTTTGTTTTATACTCAAAGCCTGGATTCAATCTATTTTTTATAGATACATACTTCCCAGAATGGATTATCTTTTACTTGGAGAGTCAGAAGTATATTTTTAGAATTTGGGAGGATCCATGGAAATTTTTTGTAAGAAAAGATCTACTTACAACAATATGGTTTAGAGAGTTAAATATCATACATACAGGCTTTTGGGTATAAAGGATTAAAGTACCTAACCGACAGCTTGCTTAATAATAAGACCTCCTTCAGTAACGACATGAAATATTGGAAATCTTGATATTTACCTGATCTTTTACAGGATGGGTACTGATTAATAGGCTCCAATGGAAGAGTCAAGAGCTCTGAATTAATAAATAAAGTTATGTATGATCAAACAGAAACAGAATTTGGAAATTTTTACATGCTGCCTTTTCTGATCTTCAAACACCAGCCATTCACCTGTTTTCTCTCCCTTCCCCTGTCACTACCCTGTATCTTCAGTCACTTTTTATCCTAAAGTTCCTTGTCACTGTGCCTTGTCTAGATCAAGATTGCTTTTGATATCCAGAAAGTGAAAGGCTGAATGTATCCGTGGTATGGCCCAAACTTTTGCTCTAATGTACAGAACAAGCACTATTGGGAAACTGAAGGACTTGCAAACTTTCCAGGACCAGCATGAAAGTAAAATACCATGAATTTTCTTGGTTCATAACTGGAAAAGCAATGAACTCAGTATTTTGACCAGTTCTTTTAACACTTAAATAAATTACATTATACACACTCATAACTCAGAAACAAAGGATGAAGAAACAAGCAGTCCCACAACAAGTGGTTTTACTGCTGCCTTCATACCATGCTTCCTGGTGACACACCTTAGTGGTGACCTGATGGGAGTGAGACAGAAAACAGGATGTTTGGTGCCAAAAAGTGTCCATAGAGAGAGTGAAGAGAAAGTAGCAAACTTCACATATTTTTGCTCTGTAGATATTTTTTCCCAGTTAAGTTCAATTCTGCCAAGTCCTAAAATGACCTTCTTCATTAATTAGCAGTACACAATTTTCTAATGAAATTACACCTCAGTTTTACTAGCAGTCCCCCTGGTTTAAAGCACAGTTCATTAATCCTGAACAGGATGAACTGCAGAGGGATGACTGCATTCCTGTTGAGGTTAATTGAACAGAGCTGGCAGTAACAGCAACAGCTGGGGGTAAAAGACCTGTGGAAAGGGAAGGCGGAAGGTAGGGAAATGTCACACTGCGTCTGAGTTTTGGGTTCTCAGGCAAAGGTAGCTGACAAAAATATGACTGGAAGGAAAGGAGATGATGAAGAGAAAGCATTATTTTTCAAGTTATTTTAAGTAACTCTTGGTGACGGCTGTGTTTGGGCACCGAGCTGTCCTTTCTATTACATAGATTTCTCCTCAGCCAGGCAGAAGTAAAATAGCTTTCATCAGCTACGAGTGAGAGTCCCCACACAAGGAGCTGCAGGAGAAGAACAGGTCACTGGCTGTAGCTACTCTTGCCATCTAATTAATAAGACTTGTGTTGTGAAAAATTGAATTTGAAACCAGGACAAAGTGTTTGTTTAAAGGGTGAAGCTCACAGTCAAGTGCAAAGAGGATTTTTGCAGACTGCGGTCTCATTGGCCCTACTAAAATAACACATTTTCTATTTTGACTCTAACTTACAGGAGGGTGCTGGATTCCACTTCGATAGTTAAATTTTTATTTTGGAGGCTGCAATGTAAAACACTGCTTTTAAGATAAGGAATAAAACATGCACATGGTGGTTTGATCACAAATATAGAAGGAAAGCTGGATCGTCCTATACATAGGTGTCTCATGCTTGGCAACATCAAAGGCTATGCGGGCAAACTGCCACCAGTTTTACATCTGCACTTGCTTCGATACACATTTCCCAACTTTTAAGTGAAAGCAAGCACAATCAAAAATGTATCTGTAGTTCATCCTAATGCACGAGCAGAAACAATGCATCAGAGGCTTTTACCATGGGCAGAAAACCAAGGAATTGAAAATGAGTCCTTAAAAGCTTATAGCCCAGTAAAGAAAAAGTTTCTGTAAAATATACTAGATCAAAATGAATTTGCCTTGAATGTACCTTTCAGCAGCATGAAGGCCAAAATGTGCACAGCAGTCCCCACCTGTATTATTAAACTCTCTTACCCTCCAAAACAGCCCAGCTGCATATGAACTGCCTGTTGCTCTTTGGCTCATACTGAACTCCAGACTATGCTCAGGGTTATCTGGGAGATTCAACTTTGGCCAGCAGTCATCCAAAGACAGCTCTAGCAGTGGAAATGAATGGATGATTGCATTCCCATGTCCAGGAACACCCTTGGCACTGTGTGAATCACTAGTGTAGGCAGTCCAAAATATTACTTAAAAATAGGCCCTGCCTCACCACCAAGGTCTAGGTAACCGAATTATACGTAGTCAGTACTGGAGGCAGTACTTCCCCAAGGAGAATTCAGTTAGCAACTTTTGTCTCTGAAACTGACAGTAATGGCTTTAAAAGAATACCTTGCCACCCAAACACCCATAAAGGCTTTGACTCAAGCCACATTCCTGGAAGAATGAATTGCCCTTACCAAGATTAGTACTTAACTGATTCAGTCAGTCTCTGCCTACTACTCCTGCTGCCCCCACATGCCTACATTGCTGATATGGGAAAGGAAGCAGCAGCCAAGCTGTTCTGTTTCAGCTGCAGTGATGGAAGTGAGCTTTGAAAGGGGCTTTCCTCCTTATACTCCTTTCTCTTTAACAGAGAAATAGAGCAGACACGGTCCAGGGTATACACTACTGGAGACTGAGAAGTATTTTTCACAGAACAAGCAGGCTGGCAAAGCCTATTTAAAACTTGATATCAAAACCAATTCACTGTGGAATCTTTCCCCCAGCAATCTGCCACCAAAAACAAAGGAGTGCTGAGAAGTATTAATCACTGGCAGAAGGAGAGAAAATACATTGCTTTCATTAATCAAATGGAACAAGGAAAGAATGAGTGAACTTCACTGCAGATTGCATAGGAACACTCTCCATTTTAAGTAGGGAGTTGATTTTTTTTCATTATAAGCAAGCTAAATGTCCTCTTTAAAACCTTAATCTAAACTCTAAGTTTCAAAAAAAAAAAATAGTCCAAGAACCTAGAAATAAATTAAAACAACTGGAATCCAACTCAGAATTTCAGAGAACTCTGACTTCTGGCCACTCCCACAAGTGTAATACCTCATGGCATTCTCCTGTCTTAATTCCAGTAATAATTCAAACTATACCCTTTACAGCAGCTCACTTCCTTTACTGGAGAGCACTGAGCTAGTGAGTTTGCTTTTAGCAATAAACTAATGTTGTGTCTAATACAAGAATTGTCAGAAGCTGTTCTAGCATCTGTTACAACTCTGTAACTTTTTTCAGTTTAGTTAAGGCAAGGAGAGCCCTGAGAAGACATACATTCTTTCAGACATCTGTCTTGGAGTACACCAGAAGTAGAGGCCGTAGCAGAAGTGTTCTGTGGACTGATCAGCAATGGCTTTCTCTACAACCACCTGCTCTTCCATAAGTAGTTGAGATACCGAACACCCAAATTTTGGAGGAACAAATTTCACAAGGAATTGATGAGAGAACAGAACAGGAGATGGTAGTGTTATTAACCTTAATCATTAGAGTATGTAAATGTTTTGATTTTTCTGCTATCCTATTTAGACTTTTAGTAGTCCTCTTCAGTACAATGCTTTTACAGGGGTTTCTTCCTTGGATTTTTTCCAAGTGGGTGCCAGTGAAAGGAAATCTGTTGCACTTTCTAGAATCTGTGAAAGGATGTATTACTACTCACAGCTGCAGTTACTATGACCATCTAGATAAGCTGCTTTTAAATCTCCAGCAGGCTCCATAATCTAAAATAAATGTTTCTACAATTACTTACATCCCCTCTACTCCTTCCCCTCTCCAACCCACCACAGGTTGCTTCTAGGCGGAAACAAAGGGCTTATGAAATATCCTGTGTCATCATTACAATTAAAGGCATTGAATGATGTTTACAGAGCTGCGCAGACAATCCAGACCAACAATTTCTAAATAACTTGCTGTCATCACAGTTCTTGGCATGGTTTACAGTTTTGTCTTGCTTTTTATTATTTTTTTAAATAAAAGAATTATTTTGTGCAACACTAGCAGTCTCTTGTTGGCTATCATGTGTCAGTCTTCTACCTTCAGGCAGCCTGCAACCAACTGAACTATTAGTCTAATTACGTTAGTCGGCAGAAAAAACAAGTAAAGCACTGTGGGTGCGCTTTAGCTGGATAGATGGTCCTGGAATCAGGCAAAGAGCAAGAGAAACCTGCCTGCTTCTTTAATTTAGTGAATTCCCTCTCATCAAATTTTCTCTTTGTCAGAAGAACTTGAAACAACTGTTTTTGTATCTTCCAGTGGCATTCCCTGACACCATACACATACCCAGCAGAGAAGTTATCAGTGCTTTGCTTTTTATCAGACAAGCTCTCTACATATGCAAAATGGAAGAAGTGATGCCTTCCTAGCCCAAAGCTGTTCTGGTGAATCGGATAAAGTCTTCTGCACACAAGTAACAGTGCAAATCACAAATGTATTTCATAATGGCACAATATATAGATACTCCGAGTTTCAAAGCTTATGGAATCAAATATATTATTTGATTCAACCAATTACACATAAAACAATGATGGGTTTGTATTTTAAGACACAAAGCTAGCAGAAGAGACCTGAATAAGGAAAGACTGCTCTTAGGTTGCAGTGACAGAAGCAGAAAGCAACAGCATACCAATGAAAGCATCAAAATGGCAGCCCAAGACTAGCTTTAGCAAACATATGCAGGTTCCTGGATGAGGCATTTAATTCCTTCTATGCTTTGGCCTTTTCTTATAAATTTGCTTGTAAGGCTGACATTAAAGGCTGATGTTATCTGGAAAGCTAAAAGTGACATGTGCTAATACTCATAGTGACATAGCTAATTTGTTGTATTGTTTGGCCAGTACTTGCAAAGACAAAAATTCTGTCATGTTGAGGAAACGCTACATTTTAAGTGGTGTGATTATTAGGCAGTTAGTCACAGACAAACTGTTCAGAAGAAATGTCATGGAGGTACATTTAAAGAAAACAGCCCTGTGCAACAGGAGTAGGGCTGCTAATAATTACAAACTGTTTGTGCTAGTTCTGTAATGGTTGGTCTTTTCACATTCTGTTTTCCAGTAGGGGAGGATATTAATGAGCATAATTACAGTTTTTTATCAATTTCTTTGGTAAACCCAAATTGTCATTCTCTACATGGGCCACATTTTCCTTTGTATGCTATTCTTCTCCTACCAACGCAATACAGTAGCAACAAAAGTGGTTTCACCTTCCCTAAATGTGGCTGCAAATACTACACACTTACAAGATCATACCCTAGCTCCCTCTGTATTTTTTTTTCCTTTCTTGTACACGACAGTTATTCAGACATGACTAGATCTGACATCATTCAGACCCAGCATTCGGTCTTAAAAAAGAGAAAGAAAGAAAATAAAAGTTCTCTTTAGGAGCATAATATACTTTATTACTGGTTCCTTAGTTTTCATTCTGTCATATAGTTAAATCTCTCTTCCATGTACACTATAACAATGTATGAATAAGAGTCCATGAAAACAGCAACACAAGCACAGATATTTGAAAGCTGCCCTCATTTGTAGCTATTTTATGAATAACTGAATGTATTTTTCATATTCATGTTTCCACAGTGCCTAGGTGAATAAGTGAAGTTTGCATACCTCAACAGCCTTTCAGCCATCCAAGTGTTTTTTACATGAACATGCAAGGACAAAGTATCACGCATTTGCAAAAATCAGATCACCAGTCCACAGCCACACTTCCACTCAGCTTAGCATCGCTTACTTAGGACCACTTTTCATCACACAGCAATTTAGAAAACTCAACAAAGGTTGTGCACAGCTCTTCTGAAACAAAACTTCAAATATGCCAGTCTCTGAAACAGCAATACACACCACGTAATGCAGGTTTTGGCCTTTTAGTTAATGTCAGTGATTTTATTTATAAAAACTGGAAATGATTAATTCCCAGTATAAAGAATTTGGCCAACACTTGCACAAACAGTTTTCCTACGTAATGCTTATCCATTAGTCACTTGGCAGGCTGGTAGAGAGCATGCTTAGCTCTCCTTCAGTAAAACTGCATCTGTTGTGACCTTGTAAGCCAATTGATTCTAGTGGTACTTTAGCTACAGTCTTGGGAGATATACCTATATAGATTTTTAAAATTTATTTTGGTGAGTGGAAGACTGTAAATTGACCAAAAAATACTGGTTCCTCCTTCTCAAAGCCTCTGAAACTCTGAACTCTGAACCTCTGAGATCAAGTGAAACTGTAGATCATTAGATGTCTCGATCCATGACCACGAGAAGAATGATTGCACTTGTAAAACTGTAAGATTTGCTTTTGTGAGATGAAAAAGAAGGCGGAAAAAATGCCCAAAACATCAAATCTAGGCTTCTGTTCCCATGAAACCAATAGCAAAAACTGTAAGTCAGTCATAAACATCACAACTCGGAGATGAGAAGCAGTGCTCCAAAACTATGTTTTTATAAACTTGTTCTTATAGCTTTCAGACATTCCTATAAGAGGTGAAGTTCCTGTAGGTAAGAAGTGTAATAATCTAAACACAATTCACATCAAAGCAAAACCCTTCATTTCTTTTATCCTTAGTCTACACTTGACAGTAGAGATGATACTCCAACACTTCAAATGCGACAGCATTCAGTAGAAGATGCAGCTTTGAGATGGTGAAAGAACTCTTAGAAATACAGCATAAAGAAGACTATCCATGGTGAGGCTAAAAATTCAAGGTAGAGTGGGACCACCATTAGCTATGAGAGCAAAGTATTCAGTGCTTATTAAATATAAGCAGACCTCAAATACCTGACTGCTTTTTACACCCTTCACATTTTAGGGCTATATTTTAAGTATTGTTTTAAGTTGCAAACCATCCATAGCACTTACAAAGACAGTTTGAAATCAAATAAAGGCAGAAAAGTCAAAACAGAGCTCTTAAAAGCAAGCAACCAAGATGACTTCCTATGTATTTGTCCTTCTTTTTAACTGGTTTTGGTTTTTTTTTCCTTTTTTTTTCTCCCCCTTAAGATTCGTTGTACATTTTTGTGTGCCCTTTTATCTTGTCTGTCTACTTTTCTACTTGTTGGAAAAGTCAATAAAAAGCCTCATATAATAAGCAAGCAAGCACCACTTAAAATCCACTTATTGTTCATTTCAGTATGTAATCATCAACATTGTCTTCATCAGGCTATGACCTCTTACACTTCATTGACATCAGGACTTAGCAATGCCAAAAAGATGAACTGGATTAAAATGCCTTCTAACCTTTGTTCTTTTGGGATCTAAAGACATAGTCCATGATAACTGGCATTTCAGTCCCATATTAGGTAAGTTTGTGGTTGCACATGAGACTGACATTATTTAGGTATTATGTCAGAGAACTTGCCTGGCTTTGGAAAAACTGTGTATACTGATTTCAACCTTCACATTTCTTCTGTTGCATGGTTTGCTTCCCAGTTTACATTTCTAGGTTCATTGCAACCACATAAGCAAGGCTTGTGGATGGATCATTTCCCTCTGAAGAAACAGACATACCTTTAAATCATTCAGTGCATGAAACTGAGAGTTAGCAAGCTTTTTTTTTTCTAATGCATTAGTTATAACGTAGTCAACTGATCAATGTATGTCTCTGCAGACTTAAGTTTTTCACTAATTCTACAAATAAATATGCTTGGACTGGAAAGTATCCATGCTTGGTAACATCATTCTTTTTGTGACTTCAGGCTGCAACAGCTGTTGCAAATGTCAGCAGATAGGGCAGAATTAAAAAGGATAGACAATGTGGACAGGGGAATTGCAGATCTAACCTATCTGTGCCTAATGCCAAGAAATCTGCAGATGGATAGCTGATTATCAATTCTTTTTTCCAAATTTATTAATACTTTTAATCAGTCCAAATGTGCAGCTGCTACAGTGCCAAATGAGATGAGTCCAATGAAGATCTCTTTACTCTATGGGGACACTGAAAAAAATGCCATATAACAATTGACAACCCAGGGAAAACAAGTTTTAGCAAAATATTATGATAATCAGTGTTTTTTAAAAAAAATATCTTTGAAATTAAGCCTGCTAGGTTTTATAGAGCACACCCATCTAGAATATTTCCCTCAAAGCTATAGCTTATAAATAAAACTCTGGGCTTCTCATTCCATTGCACATAGGTGAAGTTCTCTTGCAAGCTGATTACACTGTATCTCTGACTACCAAGTTATCACTTGACAACATTTTCTGACCTAAAACATTCCTTAATTCTTATCAACAGTAACCACTAAAACCAGAGAAGTATAACGTCACTTTTGCCGATTTGGGTTACTGCAGCGATTCTGCTAAGTTTGCAACTGGTACTACTGGTCCAAGATATGACATAATCAAGTCCTCCCCAAAGCAACTACTAGGAGTGATGAAACTCCCCAGTCACCATGGGCTGAATTTGCATTACCAGAGTCCTGGTTACCCTGCTTGTTTGTTCAAATCCAGGTTGAGACCACAAATCAGAATTTTTCTGTATGTAGCACCAAAAATGGTACCAGATAAATAGTTCTTGGAACAATAAATCTATGGAAAATTTTCAAAAACATCCCTTCTACAAAAATAGTGGTTTTTTAAATCTTTTCACGTATTCTTGTACGTCAGATAATAATTACTAGAACTACCCAGCTGAATTTAAGGGAGGATGACAACACCTTTAGGCCTAAATTGTGACCTACTTTTTCTTAAATATAATTTCTCATACCTGGTAGCAAAGTCCATGTAGTTCTTTATATGTGTTTTTTCCAAAACAAATGCTTCAATGATGTTTTTTCTAAAAAAAGAAAATAAATAATGCCAGCATCCATACAATAAAAAAACCAATCTGCATGCACGATGGAGGGGAACAAATGGTAAATATTTTTTGCTGTTTCAAGCTTCCTAGAGGTAATGTTTGCATCAGAAACAGTAAATCAAATGAGTTTGGCAATTATGAAAAATATCTCAGCAATGTTCTTATAAACTGGAAACATATTCAGGCCAAAAGTTTATCTACTCAGCCTTTAAACATTTTCCATTAATCTTGTCTATATATACAGTGCTTTTTTCCATTTGAACTTTAAAGCCGTTAATGCTTCTTCCTTCTAGATTTTCTTCTTTTTCCCCAGCCCAAGAGCTCAGTAATTCACAGGCTGCTGCTTTATGACCAAAGACTTGCACTACACTGGCTTATATCACCAGTATCAGCAGCTGCTGTTAAATCACCTGTCAAATTTGCAAAATTCTCACTCAATTTACCCTGAATGTCAGACTTGCACTTTTTTGTCCATGTTTCTGTTCATGTCGTTTACACAAGGGTTCTGCTGGGACCACTGGACGACTAGCTTGAGCTTTATGCACAGATGATCCTTTAATACCAACTGCCTCTCTACTAGGAAATGGAGAACAGAGCAAAATTCAAGCGTAGGTTGATGTTTTATGTTCTGGGTTGTATGAACTAATAATTCATCTATGAAGTAGACAGTTTTGCATCTGGAATATCAACCTGGAAAGCCAACAGTCCAACCTATTGTGCAGGTATCTTAAAAATTCATTAATTACTGTGCAATATACTTATCCATTTTGGAAACGATTTTATCATTTTGCATGTGTGGAACATAAATTGGCTTGCATGTGCAACATGCTAATTTCTATGAAAAGTCATTCACCAGTGCAGATGAGATAATGATAATAAAACCTTTGAAATAGTGCTTAACAGAATTGCAGCCCAAAGTGACAGTCTCCTACTCCATCTTCTACATCTTCTACTCCAGACCAAAATGTCTAGAGAGTCAATGAGATCTTAATGAAAACGTTTTTTCTGGAAGTTTTGGCAGTTACATGAGATCTCTTACAATTCTGGAACAGACCTCTACAATAATAGAGGTACAGGGATATAAGGGACACTTTGGGTCAAAGTTATTTTTCATCCAGATGACAAGAAGAATTGCATAATCACTCCTATATCACATAATGTTCCTCTTGGATGCACGGCATTAACGGGAGATGGAAAACCCTTCAGCATTTCATCAGTTCTTCCTCCTCTATGTAACATGACTGGATTGAAATCCAGATCTGCCAGACCAAATAAATTCAAAGAAATTCAAGGTGAAAAGCCCCAGGTTTCATCTAGAATTACTCCTATGAGTTCCAAACATAATTCTTACAGAGTTCACAGAAAAAATTGATTAGCTACAATTTCACTTTAGTAAACCCCTATCACTAAGAGCTCTACAGGTCCTTAGCATTGAATTATGTTTTTATGCTTGCCCACGCCAGCTGCACAATTGCAAGATAGACAGGGTGCTGCATTACTTTATACACAACGAAATACTTACACATGCACATGCACACACACCACAATGTTTTTATATTACAAAAGAACTTTATCGCCTCCCCAGTTCATTTTGTTGTTCAAGGAAGACAGTTTTCAGCCACTGACAGTGATTTTCACCTCCTGTTAAGGAGCACTTTTAGCATTTTGAACATGTACCATGTTGATGTTAAAATGTCTGTAATAAAATGTGCTAGTAAGTAGTATACAGCAGCTCCATTTGTGAATCCATCTGTCAAGGACACACCTCACTGCTTACTCTGTGAAATACTAAATTTTTTACCTTGTTTACCTCCATGAAGAAAATACCATTTTGTTGCTGTTTTAAACAACTACATTGTTGCCTGGTTTTATACAAAAGTATTAGTTACCTGATTTTCTCTTTGAATCAATACTTTATTTTGAGCACTCCTTTCAACATACATGACAGCAAAAGTTAACCTTTTTATATTTGTATATCGCTGAACTTTCAACCAAATTTAGGACAAAGTTTCAAACTGTTGTAACAGTAGTCATACCAACAGTACTTGCCTCATGATTTTTCAGACTGAAGTATTGACCATGGTCTTGTAAACCACCCTCTTGACAAAAATAGCACACAGGTATGGCGCAGTTTGGAACATCAGCCTCTTTCTGCACCAGGCATTGAACAAAGTGGTTTGGTTTTTCTTTTTCCCAGTGCTGCAGAGATGGTGAGCCACTTCAGCATTCAGTGACAGGGGGATGTCCTAAGATATTTTAAGCGATATACTGACTCTGAGCTTCTTGACAGAAATGCATTGAGCCCACTTTCTGTGAGGTTTTCTTTTTTTTTTGGTTTAATTTGTAAGAGTTGGTGGGCAATAGGAAGATTTCTTATGGATGAAGTACAAAGTATGGGCTCTGCTGCTATACCTACACCCAAAGTATGAAGTCTGAATAAAAACTTCTAAGGCTTTTTTACTCATTGACTTTCCTAGAAAGTATACATGATATAATCAGAATGATTAAAATACTAATACTTCACATACCTGTATGCAGCGTAAGGGAAATAGAAAATAAACCATTGTTCTAACAGGTTTAGACCTTAATTTGCACAGCTAATTTATACTACCAAGCCTGTGTCCAAGTCTTTGTAGGTTTAATGCTGTCACCTGAGAATATTAAGAACATGTGGAAGTAGGTGTGCTGTGACAGCATATAAGAAAAAATCTGAAAGGCTATTTAAGAGAAGCAGGCTTTATGGAGATTTTAAGAAGCAAAAGATATGGGGGTTATCTAGCACATGTGAAGAGACAGCTGTTCCAAGAACAGAAGTTAAATAAAAAAGCAGATACCAAACCGGCATGGAACAAGACAAAGAAATCTCCTAGAAAGCAATCTGCACAGAAGCCCAGAGCTGTGAGCGTTCAACAGGCAAGGAAACAAAGACTAGAGAACAATTTTCTCTTTTTGATGGAAAGCTTTTGATCACAGGCTTAAAAAATACATATATTTGTATGACAGAAGATGTTTGCGTCACATGTTTATCTTCACTGTTCAGGGAAGGAATATCGCACACTGGCAGAGTCAAAAATGCTGCTCACTATTGTGTCCCCTGACAAATGCAAAATACAAGAACTCCATTTTGAAAAACATAAGATTGCCACTAAGTTAAAAAACAAAACCCTTTCCCAATCCTCTCCTCTATGTTCATGAGTTTCAAACACAGAAGGTATCATAAGTCACATCTTCACTTCCTTTTTAAGCAATACTCAGACATAGTACAATGTTTGGATGATTCGATATTGACATGTATTTCATGTAGTGTCAGAATGATCTGTCTGACAAAGACATTAACAACCTTCAACTATGAATATACAAACATTTTTCTATAAAGAATTTTTATGGGTAATATGAAGAAGTTGGTAAATATTTGAGTATCAGGTACAGCATGATAGTTTCACAATTCAAGGCACATTTGCAAATTCACCCAGAAATATGCCTACCAGCATTTTGGAACACTTTTTTTTTTTTTTAATTAGATTCTCAGATGATAATTTGAATTATTTAGACAAAATAACAGGTGTTTCATGAAATAACTGAGCAAAACGTTTTCTGTCAGATAAATACTGCAAAGTTAACATGGGATTGGTCTATCGCAGTTTTAGAAACTTGTCCTGCATCAGTACCAAATAAAAGAAAAGCCAGAAGTGGTTTATGGTCTATAAATATATTTCTCAGATGTCTGAAGGTAGAATAAAAAACAGTCATTAATGGATCATTGAAAAAAACAGAAGTTCTTTGATGGTAGCAACCACCTGAAACAATTTTCCTCCAGATTACACTTCTTCCTCACTGAATACATCAATTACTCTATCTAGACACCAAATTAGGCTTAATTACCAGTTCTCATCTCAAGTACTGATTCTCCTCTGTTTAGAACAGGGGAAAACTTACTCCTTTGTTACCCAAGAAGCAACCTAATGGACTTGTTGACACTGATTTAATGCACTGAAAGAGAAAATTTGACTCCCTGATTAGCCATAAAGAAAATTTAAAACATTTTGGAATGCGATCCAAAATATTTAAATAGTATCTTAATTGCAGAAAACTGCAAAGTTGAAATTATTCACATAACTACAATTCAGATTTTAACAAGTGAAAACTGCTGACAAATTTTGTTAATTTAGTCACACAAACAGAATTTGGCAATCCAGAGAAATGGGCTATTTTTTTTTTTTTTGTTGAAGCTATTCAATTTTCAAATTAGGTGAAAATAATATAAACTTAGGTAAAAGGACCACATACAGTTTACCTAAGCAAGGACTATCAAAATACTGCAATATTATTTCATTAAATTAATAGGACAGGTTTGAGTAATACTCAAAGTATCTTTCTGACAAGGCAATTCAGTAGGTCTTTTAATTTAGCAAATAAGTTATGTTTCTTGTTGGAAGGAAAAGATTAAGAATTATTCCAAGGTGGTCAGAAACCCTGAAATTAAAATTCCAATTAAAAATGACAAATATAAAGCTGTATATTGCACATGATCTCTCATAACTTATTTTGTCATCACACTCATGGGGTAGATGTCACTGAATCTTTAAAAAGGAAGTAGAAAGCAAGCAAAAACTGTACAAGTTTTTAAACAGATCTTGTTGGTAACACAAAGCTGATTTTGGTGTTTGATTTAGTTGTTTTTGCTTCGGTTTCCTCTGTTTTAATCTGTCAATAATTACTATCTCTCACAACAGGGCAATTAATAATTTTGTTCTTTTTAACTGGATGGCTTAAATTGAGGTTTGTTTGGGGGATTTTTTTTTTTTTTTTTTGGGGGGGGGGGGGTGTTTGGTTTGTTTTTTTTTTTTTTTTCAGAATGATGGCCAAATAATACATCACTAACCATACCCTCAAAATTCCAGCCCCTTGGAGGAAGATATTCCAGTATCTGTTGGTAAGAATGTTGTCCAACTGAAACCTTTACCTCTTATCAGGCATGCATCCTCAGATGCTCTCTCCACTTCCACCTTAATGGACAACAGATGTCAAGCTCTTCTCCACAAGTGTGACTCTTAAGACAGTGACAGTGCTTCTCCTCCACACCCACTGAAGGGATTTCATGGATCATTCGAGAACATTATAAATAATGGTTTTCACATGCTGACTTGCTTCTTATTAAATATATTCAAAAACCCTATGAACAGCAGCCTTTTCACCTTACATAAATCATACTTTGAGGCTCATTATGGTCTCACACATATCTGGACAGGAGAACATAAACTAATCAGTGTTCAAGGATATTTAGAGCACGCTAATAATAAAGAACATGCCAAATGCATACTTGGAGCACATGCTTTTACTGGAGGCAATAGGGGCTACAAGGATAGTATTTCTTTTTCTTATACTGGCAGTATCTGTTACGTTCATCTTCTGGCAAAATGATTTTAACTTCAGAACCAACTAACAACTTTCCATTACAGTATCAACCTATCTGTATTAGTGATTGACTGAAGAGATCAAGCTAACTCTAATTGCTCTCATCTAATCTCAGCATTGCGTGAGATGCTATTTAGCCTACATTACCCACACATGGGTATTTCAATCACTTACAGAGAAGTAAAGACATTAATTATTTCTCTGCACTTTTGAATGAGAGAGTGGTCAGGTATTACACTGAACTGCCAGGCAGTGGGTCTGGAATCAAATTGGCTCAATTTAAAATAAAAAATGCATTTAACTCCTGCATGTATGCTAAAATATGGCTTACTGGGCACAGGCTTTTGATGGTTCATGTACTTAAAATGTTAATCTGGCCAAAATAATGTGGCCATGTTCTTAGCCTAGAAGTGTTTGACTGAATGTTGCACTTTCCAGCAATCATGAATTACTGACTGGGAAAGAACTGCCCAGAATTTGCTTTCTTTCATCAGATTGCATTCTTTTTTTCAGGGATTGCAGTTGAACAATCATAGCCAAGGAGGCTGAAACTCAGAAGCTAAAACAATTGATATAAACTTCTTATAGGCTAATACAATTAATGTAAAAGAATATAAACTGATGATAGAAAAATAAAGATGTCCATGAATCAAGAGAATTTATTAAAAATCCTTCTAAAAAAAATAACAGTTTCCTATAGAAGCATGTGAAATATTCATTTTTATTACCTGCCCATAGAACACCAGTTCCTATAATAAAACATATGGTATTGCAGAAATGTTCCTATAATTTTAAAACAAAGCATCATCTCTTCAGTGTGAAGAGATTTAGAATATCTGTCCTAGACTAAAATGAGACTGTCTTGACAAGCATATCAAATCCAAACTATGTTTTAAACCTTCTGAAGTAACCTGGGTTGCCTGAAAGTTTTACACAGCTCTGATATTATCTCATATTGCCAGTGGGATGCGTATCGCAGCTGAAGGATCAGCCAGAATTTAGGCTCTATGGCTTTTTCCATGAGGTCCTTAAATTTTAGGGGTCTGAGGTGACAAACATGCCCTAATACATATAACTAAAAAGAAGGTTAAAGATGAAATGAAAATAAATGAAAATAATTTTTTTAAATATTTATTTTATTTTGCTGCAAATGACTACACTGAGCATATTACAAGTACGTATTTAAATGAAAATGAATACAATTTTTAAATATAATAAAAAAAAATTTCTATCTGTGTATATAGAATTAAATCCTGTATCAGCTGTTTCACAGTCTGAAATAATAAAAGGAGCACAATGAACACAGTGCTTTATTTTTGTAACTAGATGATTTTATGGAAGACTTAGCACTAATTCCCATGAACCTTTCACTGTAGAGTCAGCTGCCATTCTGTCAAAATCACATCTATCATATTCTTTCTGTGCCACCACCAAAAAAAACCTGCTCTAAGTTCAGATAGCCTTCAGACATCTCTGTGGAAGACATCCATTCTACTTTGCTGGATGCACACTCCACAGCTGTGCTAGCAAACAGCCCTATTGACTACAAAATTAAAACAACTGATATATACACTGTTCCTTTGATTTACACATTGCCAGAGATTTACTGCATGCTGTACGTGAAATCTGCTTTCCATTCAAACTGTGCAAATGAAAGATAATGTCAATATTGAAAGAGAGCAAAGAGTAAGGGGGGCAAAACGGTCAACACATAAATATTTTCTTGACAAACTCTTCCAAAATTTCCTCTGGTGTCTGACTGGGTGAACTCTTTAGCTCTCAGCTTGCTATTACAAACTAGACCTTTGGCAGTTTAAACCATTTGGTAATGAACATAAAAGTTAATCCCTTCTTGTAATGTTGTTCATCAGCAACATACAAGTGCTTGCAGCAGGTCTGCCACGCAGCAGTAATTTCACAGTGCCTTTTTGGTAAATGACAGAAGAGCCCCCCTATAGATATTAGGGATTCAGGTGGTGGAGCCCTCTGGAAGGAAGGGACTACATGCAGCACAATTGCTGCACCATGGAGCAGCCAGTGCTGCTCTGCATCAGCCCTCTGCTAATGTGATGCAGTTGGGCTTTGCTACCTCACTGAGAAGCACAAGTGAGAATTTCACCATAAATATTTTCAGGTGGGAGAAATGGCACTCCCCAACGTGTCCATTTTAACAGGAGAGAGGCTTAATGAACTTCTCTTAAATACTCATTAAATTTTCTTTTTGTTTTTGATACCCCCAGTTTGCCATCCATAATTCTTAAAGACACCCCTTATTTTCTGAGCATGATGTTGGTCCTGTAAGAATGGTATTTTAAGCATTCTGGATTGCTAGATCATTGGATTTTTGGAGACACTAATGCTATTACTTCACTACTGTTAACTTTTTGATATGGCGCACTGGGATTAAAAATAACTGCACAGCTGAAACTATTAACAGCCCCACCCCTACCCCCAATTCTTAGTATAATTTAATTGTTTTGAAAGCATTGAACCACTATAGTGAAGTCACTTTTTTCTGGGTAATTATGTCTTCCCTTGTGTCTGGTTATTCATAGATTTTTGGTTTCTGATTAACAGCAAAGTGCAAAAGCATACACTGAGCAACCTTAGATGTATGACAGGGAAGTAATCAATTTTTAAAAATGTAGTAATTACTTGAAATGTCCAGAAATCACTCAGAAAATGTCTGAATTATAAAAAGAGGAAATGGCAAGTTACACTTGCCCAATAGGTATTAAAAGATGTAAATTCAAGTATGCAAATGTAAAGAGTATGAAATAGATTATAAAAACCATGCAATAGAGAAGAGAAATAAAAATAGACTTTTTAATATTTTGAATTGCAGTGTATGAATAAGTTTCCAAATACCTTTCCTGGAATTCAGGAACTAATGTGAGAACTGGGCTCTTCTACACTTTCATAATTAGATCAGTATTGAAATTAAAAATCCCACAACTCATATAAACCTCATATTAAGAAATAAATATACTCACTCTGAAATAAACAGGAAATGGGTTATGAGAAAGTCCTGTAATTTAAGCATTATGCTGGTATAGCAGCATAGATAAAGAAAAAAACAGGCACTTATCACACACTTTTGTTCACCTCATCCCTTCCTTTGTCCACATCTCTCATGGCCAGATCTGTGTATACTATTCAAACCTCTTCAGATATTCGAAAAGCAATAGTTTGCCAAAAAATTCCCCAAAGAACCACAGCTAGAGATATCTACTTCCATTCTCTCAAATATGGAATAATGAAATTTCTCCACAAAAATATCTAGTCTAAAATGCAGGACAGTCAATGCATTTAAGATCCTTGAATCACTGCTGTGGTATAAACAGGAAATTTATAGCACTTGAAAGCAACTTGTGGTCCACTGAAGTCAACATTCTGTCTCCAACAGTAACTTCAAAGGGAAACAAATAAACAAAAATGCCAAACCACCACCATTTCAGTAGGGAGTATTTCTGGGGAAGTTCATCATATTGTGCCTAGAAGCTTGCTTATATCCTTAACTGTGCAAAAAGAGACACATCTTTTTGTTTCAAACTAGCTAAATTGCCAGACAGTTTTAAAAACATCAAACCTGTACTTTTTGAAGCTCTTTCAAGCAAGCCTTTTGCCTAGCCACAGCATTAATTTCCCTCCTTGGTCGCTTGAAGTACCTCTGGTTCTATAAAGAAAAAGATTTGTCTGCATAAATATTTAAAAACGTTGTTAAAATGAAAAAAAAAACCCAAACCTGCAAAATAAAACCAAACCCAAAACCAACCAACCAAAAAAACCAACCAACCAAAAAAAAAAAAAACAAACAAAAACCCAAACTCAAGATTGTAGTTTTAAATTAGTCAGTGCAAGAGCGCAATTGTTTTACAGTCTATAAGGGATTTCCATATTTCCATTTAGGACCACTGACAGAAACTAGAACAAGTAATCCTATCTGACATCACTAGCAAGACAACAAAAGACCATCAAAGGGCATCCTCCAGAAGTGTGTTTTTTAAACCTATCTGATCCTAATGAGAAATGAGGAGTTGGTGCAGGCAGGGATGGAGCACTTGCAAGGAGCGAGGAGGGATGAGTATTGTAAATGAACAGAAATAAGAATGACCCTGTCTGGAACATCAAATTACTAACCAAATACTAACCAATAATCAAGGAGTTCTTCCCTACATTTACTGTTTATTCTCTTACATCTGATTTAAGCTATTGCTGTTATGTTCCATTGCATCCTAATGTAAGGCTATTTTCCATCAACCCAGTAAAAACCATAAAGCCTGACAATAACAGGGTGTCACTGGATGTCTATCTCTTCTAATCCCAGAAGGGGTGAGTTCCTTGAGTTCCCAGTTCTGTGTTGGATGCCCTGATATTACAGTGAAGACAGTCCCGGTGAAATGGTGAAAATACTGGCTATAGAATTACACACCAATGGGGCCTGATCACTGAAATTACAATTCAGCTGCAGTTTGGGCATTAAAGCAAGCAAGTGACAAAAAAACATAACTCTTCCTGAGAGACTTCAATTTGATTGCTAAAATTATTTAGGAGAAAGAAATTCTGGTATTACACATGCCAAGCTGGGTTGCTTGCTATTGTGGTGAGTCCATTCTTCTCTTACAGCCTTTTGGAATTCATGAATTTGGCATTTCCACCTCAAAATACTCGCTCTGAGAGGCACACGCTCAGAGCAGGCCTCACACACACAAAGAGCATAGCCAAAAATTGTCACTCCTTTCAGCAACCCAGCTAGTATGAGAGGTTCCCACCTCAAAGTCCCTTTGGGGCTATCAGCATTGGTCCCTAGTCCTGATACATGTTTCCTGAATGAAATCAGATACATCAACACAACATTGCCCCCTTATACACATCTGTTAAATGTACTGCTGTACCAGCATAAATTAGCAATGCAGACTGATATTTTCTATAAACTTTTCACAATGATAACTCTGTGTGACTGGCCAGTGCTTCAACCACTGAATAATGATGAATACCTGAACCAGCCTTTAGCTTTTTATAGACAACATAGATAACAAGATATTTATATGCATCCACACACACAACAACTTGCACAATTTCAGAGCTTTTTATATTTTCAGACCATTTTTCTCATCTCCTCAAAAATGAAAATAATTCATGCAACTTTGTAGTTTAAGTATTCTTCATGAACTAACTTGGAAACCAATCAAGCCATATTTATCACTATCTATTCTATTCTGATGGTACAAGCTAGCCAAGCATTACATTTTAACTTTCATCATCTGGTCTTCAGCTCTTTTACCACAACCCTGTTAAAAGATCTAATGTGCTTTAGTGCTATCTGCAGCATCCTGGAAAACTGAAAAATAACTTTGCCTAAACAGCTTTCTTAGTTTAGCTTCAGTTTTGCCAGGCTTTCTGCATATGTGAGCCCTCTGAACATGACTCATGCTAGTTTAGCATCCTGTGAACCTTTTAAATCTGTCTTTTTAAGGTCTCAGATTATACATGTGCTCAAAATTGCATACAGCTGTGCAAACATAATCTTAAAAGCCCCTTGGAGCACTAAAATAATTTTCCCCACATTACACTTTATCCTCCTCTTCAACAACAACAGTGCTCTGTTTGCTCTTTTATCTTCACTTATGTGTTACACTGAGTTTGATTCCTTGATTGTTTACTGTCATACGCTGATATTACTCCTCATCTGTGTTTGACAGGATATGCCTTTTAGTGTATACCCTGGCTATTCTAAATCTACCGCTCCATTGTTTCACAATAATCTGCTTGAAGACACTCATTACATTCGCCCACTGCAGTTTCATAATCAAATGATTCTTCAGAATTAAATTTCACTCTCCTATATTAGAGGCCTGCCATAAATTCTTTTTAAATAAAATGAGGTCTTTGTTGTTACCGGGTTGCCCATGTCTACCTGGTTCTTTTTGTATGCATGTTATGTGATGGTATAAATCCAAGAGTTATAATTCCGGTGCACAACTAATATAACAACTATTGTCTTAGAGCAGGTAGTTGATTAATTGTCTCATTGTGCTGAAAAATGTTTTAGGCTACATAAGTGACCTAAGATGGAAAGAGTTCAGTCAATCAGTACAATGAGGACTCAGAGAAAGTGTTAGATTTTTTTCCAGAACTATAACTAATGATGTAATTTTACACTTAAACAGGCAGAGGAGGGACATAGAAATGACTGGAGATTAGTTTTCAAAGCTGGTATGGGGTATAATTTTGGTGACAATGGCATCTGGAACAAAAATATGTGAGGAATGAAAATTCTGGTATTTAAAAGGCTATTGTCCAATAAATGCATTCTATGATATGAAGTTTCATTTTAATTATCTGTTTAGTTTAAAAACAAGTGTCAAAAAAAAAAAAAAAAAGGATGACAAATATTGCCTCCTGTCAGCCTAGAAAATGTACTCGTTTTTTTCATGAAAGCACAGAGTAAATCACAGAACCACGGAACTTATTTAAGCAATTAATGCCTCTTGCATGGATACAATTCCTACTTCGTAACTATGCATATGGATAATTTAATTCTTATACTGATTTTTGAAACATAAATATAAAACCAGAAGTCAAAACTAGTAACACACACAACATACAAAGAATAAAAGGCAGTTTATGAAAAGATATAACTGTGGATTTTGAGTCTAAAAATAATTTTCACATTTTTTATATTTGCCTTTTTAAAATCTCATTTGTAACTATGCAGAGTTATTATTGTGTTGTGGTCCAAATAGATCTGTCTCTGACTGATAGATTGAGGACAAGAATAAGGCATGGCAGCAGTAAGAGCTGGAGCAGAGAATGTAAAAGGGAGATAGGACGTGTGAATGTACAATGAACAAAAGCTCTGATAGAAATATTTCCTATAGCCTTTCTATGACACCTGTGCCCAACCCACCTTTAAAAAGGAGACAGAAACAGTGTTCACCGCCTTTTTGTTAAGTGTGATAGCTCAGACCATAGTCAGCTATCATCAAAAAAACCTTCTCCAGAAAAGATTTTCAATAGTCCAGTGACAGTTAATGAAGTTAACCATGATGCATATGAGACCGTTAGTAATACCACATGTCTGTGTAAAGGAAGAAGTGAAAGAGGAAGAGTAGGAATATCTGAGCACC